>NC_140298.1:48277843-48877843 GCF_964211825.1 Aythya ferina | reverse complement strand
CTTTGCAACCTGGTTGCTTCAGGGACTGGGGCCTAGAGGATGGCAGCACAGAACTAACCCAGGTGCTTTTTTCTTTTCAGTTACACATGGGAAGCAATTGATGCAGACAGACATGTACTTTATAAAATAAACTTCTGTGTTGGTGTTGAAGAGTGTGGGAGGACGAGTGCAGTCTGTGCATATGACATCAATAAGAAGAATTATATGTCAGTAGGTAAGTAAACAAGCGTCTTTCCTTCTATGTAATCCAGAGCCAAGTTAATGGATGGTCTCATAACTATTTTTCCAAGCTTCTTTGTATTAGTAAAGATTTTTCTTAGAACAGTTTAGCACTTCATTCTGTTGTAGATTTACTATGTAAATTTGAGAAACTGTGATTTCAGATGATTACTTGACAGGACAGTGAAGTTTATCTCCTCATCTATCTAGTTAATAAAAATCTACAGCGGGAAACTATGCAGCACTATCCCAAGTAGAAATAACTACCTGTGGTAGGTTGTATCCTATCTGGTGTGTATCCTCATTTGAAGCTCGATACCAGACATAGGAAAAGCTTGAGTTAGGGATCTAAACTGTATCGCAGCCTAGCCTGATGTTAAATTAGCTCTTTCACCAGGGTTAGGTGACATTCTGTAATGCGGTCTTGTATTGCTTAGCTTTTGGGATATCTTTAAGTTGTTACCCAAAGGAAGTTAATGATGCACAATCCTGTTTTCAGTTCCATGTGTCAAATCTGGTGGCTGCTTCAGTAGTTCTGAGGCATCCTTGGTATCCGAAGGAGTGGTGGACTTGAGGGGGCTGATCTAAGTATGAAACTGGTATATTCCTGGCCACATGCTTTACATGTTTTTTCTGGTTCAAAGCAGCCCACGGTCTAAACTGTACTTGTGTACTGATTTGCATGGATGCTTTTCACTTTTGAGGTTCCTTCTTTACCTCAGCAACTGAAGCAGTAGCATACAGATACCAGTAAAGAGGTTTTCTCATGGCTGGCTGCTCCTTAAAACAGAACGATGTGCTAGCTTTCTGAAGGTTAGTATCTTCTCAGATTGAATCCTGGTTGCTGCAGATCTGATGTCTGAATTTGGCTGTGTTTGTCAATTGTGCTTTCTGTTGGCAGACAGCTTTTATGAGAAGCTATGAGTCTTCAGGAAGTGTTTGAGCTTGAATTGCTGGAAGATGGTGAGGAAAAAGATTCTCACCTGTGTGCAGATGAGCAGCATCTAGTCAGCCTCCCTTTTACCCACCCCTCTCCCTTAGCTGTAGAGATGCTTTGGTTTCAGGCTGTGGTCAATCAGTGGTTTTCATGCTGTTGTGACCCGGACTTCAAATCACTGGGTGATGAGTAGAAGTGTTCCTCAATTTGTGGCTGTACTTCTTTAAAGCAGTGCAGTATATCTATGCACGAGTTTTCTGGAATGGCTGGTTGATGCACCAAAGTTCAAAGTGCAGTTGCGTTTTGTGGTGTCCTCTACTCTGAGGAGCACGACATCTTTCTAGACCACTTGTCACTGCTGCTGATTTTTGTTCCCAAAACGTGTAAGGTTTATTTCCTGCTGAGGTGGATCTGACCTCTTGAGTTTTCAGTTGCATGTGGATGCAAAATGAAGTAGCACGTGAGCAACTGTTTTAGCATTGTCTTGGTTGTACTGGGACTTCAGCACCGTCAGACTGAGTTGAGGTCATGCTGATGTATTATTAAGCTGCTTGTTTGTCAATCCAAGGCACTTCTAGCAAGAGAAGAACAATCCTTGAATCCATGTCTACCTGGATGTAGACTCCCATTGTAGGTTAGCAGCCAAGGCAGCTTAAGCCATGTGCCTGTCTTAAAGCAATCCGGCTGTTATGAGATTACTTGCATGCCTGTGCTGAGTGCAGCTGAAGGGTTTTGACTTAGGGAAAGGAAGAGCAAAAAGTCAGCTGATAAACTTTGCTAAGTGGTAAACTTTGGTCTAGTACGGGCTTAATCAGATTTCTACCTTGCAAAGAGGAGTTTTGACTGCAAACAACAGTTTTGCTCTTAAATATTTGCTATGCAAGAGGTAACAGCTATAGGGAGCAATAAAATCAACTCAACTTTGGTGGGAGCAGGACCTGTATGATCTGTGACTGTAATCAAACTGTATGCAAGGGAAGCCTTGTGGCCAATGCTAACTGTGTTTGCGGGACATCTAGTGTCGCGTTGAGATCCCAGAGGCCTCTCCTAGAAAATGCTTTTCAGCTTTATTGGTTGACCTGAGCAGCTTTTAGGGTGTAGGCAGAATGCATAGTTCTTAAACGTCAGAGGATAGAAATGACCTGGTACCTTTTTAATTTGGTGTCATACGTAGTGACTGATGTTCTACCTAGTTGGACTGCTGTTACAGCAGTATTTCTACTGTTAGTTGTAACTGTGTTAACCTGAGTGGTGAAACATGAGGTTTTTCAGCTGCAACAGGCTGGACATGAAATGATAGCTGCCACCTAAATGCCCCCTTTCTCTTGGGTGACTGATTAAAAGGCAATCAGGGAAGACATTCTCCTTCCGAGCAGCCTAAAAGATGAAGGAACAAATGCGTAAAAAGTGTTGTGAATAGTGTCATTAATACTGGTCTACTACAACCGTGTAAAATGAAGTTTAACTGCTAACTCTTCTGACCTGTAGAAGCTGGCTTGCGGTGTTACTTTAAGCAGAGAATGCATCTCAAAAGTCATGGAGAAATGTGATTGGAGAGGGAGCCTGTTGTAGGGAAGGTTGCTGCAGAACTGGTACTTGGGAAGGACATCCATGGGAAGCTGACAGTGTGAGGGGGTGGCTTGTAAGACTACTCCCAACCCTGCTCACAGTGTGTTACTGAAGGGTTTCTTGCTAAGATCTTTGTAAGTTCCTAAAGTAGCTTTTAAGCATGCACGAGGGAGGGGAGAGAGCATGCGTGTTGTCCTGGGTTAAACAAGATGTACTGGCTTTGCTTGTTTTTTTCTTGAACATCACTTTAACTGAGGAAACTGGAGTCAACTAACAAGGCCTTTAGAGCAATGTAATTAATGTGTTCTCAGAACTGAGAGAAAGCTGATGCTTACAGAGGGCTAAGTTAGGTCCTCAGAGGCTGCTGCTGTAAGTTCTTGGCTAAACTGAGGCTTGAAACCATACACATTTATACAGAGTTCAATAACTTGTGCGTGTCGTTACCATATGCACCTCTTTTGACTAGAAAGTTATGCTGGCTTCCTTCCTACCAGGTCTCCTAGTGAAGAAGAGAAGACACTGACAGCATCTTCTAAGGGATGTTGTAATGAGTAGAAATCTTGCTCTCAGAGTAGTGTGCATCTCTTAATGTTTATAAGAGGGCTATGTGATGCTTCTGTCAGCATCAGTGCTCATAGTCCTAAAAACATGAAGGCCATGTTTTGGTAAGTGTCAAGAAATACAAAAGGCGGGGATCTCAGACAGCTTTCATGTGCATGAAAGCTGGTACAGAACTGCATGGTGGTAACATGCATCACTGTGTCAGGCTCTCAGCCTGGCACAAATCCCTGTGCACATGTGTATGAGCAGGTTCGGTCTATGCTGCTCTTCTGGGCTGACAAGTCTCCAATCTTACCTTCCCTTGAAAAGGCAGGTGGCTACTGAATCCTGTCTGTCTTGTTACCCTGATATACAGAGGGGTGCCGTGAATGCCTGCTTAGGTATTAGCATCTCGATGGGGCTTCTTGTAACAGAGTTAGCGTGATGTGATCATGTGCAGCACCGATGGGCAGTTCTTATCGTACTTAGGGTTAGCTATCAAGGTCTTGTTCTGCCTGTCACTGTTTCAGTTTTACCTGCAAGCTTGGTGGCTATAGCAGCTTTCTCCTGCTACAGTTCAAAGCAGTTAATGTGCGGGACAGGACTGGAGAACAGTGCTGGGCAACCTGATGGAAAGATGCCAAAGAATGTCATTAGGGAAAGCCCTGGCAGCTGGTAACAGTGGTTGGGAAGGTGTTGCTACAGAACATTGCCTTGACTGTTTTTGAGCTTCTTGTATCCTCTTCCTGCCCAGTTCATTTACATCTGCTGCTTTTGCTCTCAGAACTGTATTACCCCAGATTGGGTGCGGTGTAGTTTGTTCTGTCCTGATTGAGGAGTTAACAGGCGGGGAAATGTGGCTGGGCTCATATGTGACCTAGATGCAAAGCTGCTATCTGCAGTGATTACAGATTTGACTTTATCTCTAGTGCAGACATCAACAAAAAAAATAAGGAGGGAAGCCAGTTAATATTGGCATTTTATAGTGTTCTCTGCAGTTCAGCCCAAACTTATTGCAGCACTAAAATCTACCTAGTAAAAATGGGCAGTGTGGAGGACTTTGCTTAATGCTAACCAAATGGGTTTGAACGGGAACATTCCTGAGCTTGAGCTGGCACTTACCACAACTTGAAACATGCTTCACCCTTTCCCTTCCTGTCAGGTGTTGGAGAAAAAGGGATGTGCAGTGAAGCTTCACTGACCCCAGCCCTCTTGCAGCATGCAGGCTGTGCTAAAGGGGATGAGAGCTGTAGGAGGACGTGCATGGATGTAGTGCTTCTGCGTTGGGTTTAGCAGGAGATAATGTCAGTACTGCAGATGTACCCAGGCACTGATGGAGTTCCCATTAAGTACACTCTCTGACACGATCTGTTTAAAAGACAGGCTAAGAAGCTGATAAATTGAAGCCAGTGGGAGGAAGGAGTGAGTTGTGGTACTTGCAGCTAGCTCGTAATGGTGTTTGCTTACAAAGCCGTGAGGAAGTAGATGTGTGATTAGAGAGATCAAATACAGTCTTAACTTGGATCTGGACTTTAGATCACGAGAACTGCAAGGGAAGTCTGCAGCTGTACTCTGTTCAGACTGTTCTCAGGTGGACTGGTACGTCTCGTGCTGTTCAGTGCTTGAACTTAGAGCCTTTGTATTGAGCTTCCACAAAAGCGCAGTACTGTAACCCCTCCCCCTCTTTTCTTTTTCCAAATATTAGGTGATCTAAACTTGCAAAGAGCTTCTAAAACTCTTCTGGAACTCAACACTACAGCTAAGTGCCCAGAGAAAGACAGTCAGCACCAAATTCAAAGCAACATTAACTTCTTGTGTGGGAAAACACTGGTAAGTCTAAATCGCTTATTCTTATCTTCAATGGGTAAAGTGTGTACTTTTAACTTGCTTTTTAGAGAGACTTGCTGTACTAGTGGATGTAGTAATTAACAAGCTTCTTAGCCTAAGTTACATTTTGGTACCAAATTAAGGATGTGATCCAAAGGAGCATTCAGAATTCAATCAAGTTAGAAAATAATTGCAGATCTGCTGTTTAGGTCTGATCGCAGGCTTTTCTGGGTCTTTAATGTTTTCACTTGTATCTTCGTGTTTTTCTGTAGTATTTTAATAGCGTGATATGGAGGAATTGGTCAACTGGGTGCTGTAACTGAAAGTTGTTGTTTCAATACTGGCTCTGTCTGAGCTGTGGACCTAGAGTGGCTGTTTAATAAAACAGTCCTGAAGAACAAGGCTGATATCTGGTGCAAGTCAGCATAGATGACATCAGTAAGCTTTAGATTTTGTCTGCACATAGTTGAGCTTAGAGTGCTTGTGCATCTAGCTGGGCTTCTGGGGGTGCAGTTGTTTGTGGGTATCTGCCTAAAGTGTGGACGGAGATGCCTGAAAAGTGTGTGTATGCAGTTCATATCCATGTGCTTTTGGAGTTGCACCTTCTAAACGCTTAACTGATACCCCAGCTTGGTATTCTGTACAGACTGATAAGTTTGTGTATCAGAGATAAATATGTATCAGGGCTGCTGTTGGCACAGGTAACACCATTGCACACCCTCTTTTGGAAGCGTACCCAATTCAAACACGGTGCCAGTGCAGCAGAGAGGTTTAAAGGCTTCCTCTGTGCTGTTTTAGCAGATGATTCTGTAAGCAATTAAAAATAGTTCCTCAGCTCCAGATATATCACCAGATCATAACCACCTTTAAACCTCTTCTAGTTAGTGTAGTTGTAACACCTATTTTCATGTGACCTAGCAAAAAGATTTTGTAATAGTGTCTGGAACAACTTGCCTCCAGCACTTTTTGCAGGGTTAAATGGAGGAGGGTATCTGTTTCAATAGGCTAAAGCATTTCTAGCTGAGGTGATGAAGGGACAGCATGCAAAAAAATCTCATTTTTCTTCTATAAGCAGAGGCATTTACTTGAGCATCAAGCTCTAAACTATGGTAGAAGCTTTGTCCTGAAATAGGTGCAAATGTTTGATGTGAGCCTATTTAAAAAAAAAAAAAAAAAAGTAGCTGGCTTCAGAGGTATCCTTTCTGTATAGCTGAAGAACTTGCTAATCAGACTTTGTGGGATGAAAGATAGGGAACGGGCAAATGATGCATTGTCTTGCTGTTTGTCTCTTTACACACACAGATATTGGTCTTTTCATTTTTAGTAACTAGATGTGCCTGGTACTTCTGCCAATATCAGTTGGCATAAGTAAATGCTTCTAAAAGATGTAGTACAATTTTTGCATATTAGGATTGGCACACGGTAATTAGAGAACTTGCATATGCAGAGTGAGAAGGATTTGGCATCCTGCATTTTCATGAGTTTACCAACAAATCTGATAAAAGGCACAAACAACAGTCATGCTATTTAGGTGCTATTAAGAAATTGTATGGCTTTGATCTGATGTTCTGTATCCTCTTCTTAATCTCTTAAATTAACTTATTTCTGTCTGTAGATACAAAATAAAACTGAAGCCTGTTCTTAAAATGACTTTCTCCTTTAAATAGGGTACGCCTGAATTTGTAACAGCAACAGAGTGTGTGCACTATTTTGAGTGGAGGACCTTTGTTGCTTGCAAGAAAGACTTGTTTAAACCTGTGAAAGAGGTAATCCATGTACTATACATATAGAAATTTATTTTCACAGATCTGGCAATCTTACTTTTCCAACCCTCCTACCCCAAACAAATCCTAACAACCTCCATAGGCCAGACTTCTTCACATGCTTATAAAACAGCTGGTGGAGCTGAGAATTTTTGGTAGTTCTTCAACCCCTTAAGATCTGTATGGTTTATGGTAAAACTGTAAGAGCTGGAGCAGAATACGCTAAGTTCTGGTGCCTTCTTTTATCCAGTGTATCTAGCTTTAAGTCTATCTGAAAGTACTTGAGCTTCCAGAAGTAAAAGACTTTTTCATGTATTAAATTGTTTTTATAAATGCCTGTTTCTAACTTCTCCCAACTTCATTGGCCTGCATTGTATGTATTTTCTTTTAGGTGCCTTGCTATGTATTTGATGAAGATTTGAAGAAACATGACTTAAATCCTCTCATCAAGATTTCAGGACACTACTTGGTGGATGATTCTGATGATGATGATTCCTTGTTTATAAACATCTGCAGGGACTTAGGTGTGGACACAAGCTTGTATCACCTGTCAGAGTATAAATTCCTAGCAGTATGATTCTTCTAGTGCCCCAGTTGAGGTTGTCCCATGACTGAAGACTGGTGGTTTAGGATTTTCACTATTGTTTCAAACTATTTCTGATGATTTGAAGGCTGCTTTTTGTGAAGCCAAGTTTTCTTCTCTTAACTGTTGAGCTGTTCAGAGATATTTGCCTACTGGAAGGGCAAGGACTGTTAGAGAAGTTTACTTAAGCTCTTCCACTCAATCAAGTCTTTTAGCTGTTCATGTTTACTGCCAGATAGGACCAAGATAGTTCATAGCACATGTTTTAATAAATGTATTCAGAGTTTATTAAAATTTAACATTCATTTGTGCTCTGAATTTATTGGTTGCTTTGGGCTCCCATTCAGGCTGTTGCTTTGTTACAAGTCTGTCCCAAAACGAATTTGAAAGTGTTTAGGTGCTTTGATAAGTAATGATGCATAGCTATCAATGTGATGTCAGTTGGGAGCCAGCCATATAGATAAGGAATTAAAATAGCAAAATCATTTCTTTGAATCTTATTGAAAATGCTTAGTTGTATTCTTGCACTGATTTTTTTTTTTTTAAGCCATGCAGTTATTTTTTGTGTGCCCATGTTTAGTGGACAACTAAACTAGAACTTCTACTTACAGTGTCAGGTCTGTTCTTTTAAAAACAAATCCAGAAGAACTATTAGTCTGAAGCTTTTTGCTGACAGCTTTGGATAAGATAAGAATCAAAGGAGGAAAAAGCCCTTTCCTGACAGTTAGGGCTTTCTGTCCCTTGGTACTGTTTCACTGTCGTGGGGGGAAAAATTAGTTAAAATACTTCTAGAAATTCTTGAGCCATATATATATATGTATATATATATATGTGTGTGTGTGTGTGTATATATGTGTATATATATATATATATATCCAACTGCTGTACTAGCTACCAGAAACTAATTTCAGCAAGGAAAAAATGGGACAGCATGAGCTTCTCCTTGTACATAAGTACTTCAGGTTTTGTCTTGCCAGTTACACATTCTTTGTTACCCATTTTAAAGATATTTTAAAAAAAGGGTGAAGCAATGTATAGCAAGTAAGTCACGAATGAAATCACGGAGTACTCTGTGCAGAGCTGGGCTTAAAAATTGAATTTTGTTTGCTATGTTCTTTAACAGGAAGCTCAGGTGGAGAGGCCAGCAACTGCCCTGCTGGCAGCGCGGCTTGCTTGATACACGAAGGTCATGCATATGATGTTGGCCGTCCAAAGGAACAGCTGAAGCATCATGACCAAGACAGGTACTTCATATTTCTGGTGGTGCTTCTCAGTCAACTAGGCTGGAAGAAGTAGTCTTATTAACTTCTAGAAGACCTGTGTTGCCATCAGCTTGAGTTCAATTTTGAAGCGTTGGCAGAGATTATTTTTTTTGAATAGTGGGAGGGTAGAGTCTTTTTGCAGACATCCCATTGTATTGCCATAGCACAGCAAATTTTCTTCCTTGTCAGAGGCTCTTTACAAAATTGCAAATTTCTTGGAAGCCAGGGTTAAGTAGTATTCTCTGCCTCCAAGCAAAAGAATGATTTTTAATTCCATCTGTCTAATGTCTCAGGGCTTGAAGGGTAAATGTGTAGGCTCTGTGTTTTGACTCACTTTGTTTGGCTCTCTCTACTGCCCAGGAGTGCTTTAAATTGAGAATAGGGCCAGATGTTGCCCTTCTGTAGTTTTGTATGAATGGGTTCTTAATACAAGAAACAGATAGGCAATGCGAGGTTTATTGTTTCTGGTGGTGGCAGAAGAGCGGGGGCTAGGAGAAACTGTTTCCTTGATGCTCTCTGTTTTGTTTCCTGCTTTTTTTTTTTTATGCTCAGAAGGAGCAGTCAGGCACTGGGACGGGTTGCCCAGGGAGGTGGTAGAGTCACCGTCCCTGGGGGTGTTTAAGGTTGGACGTGGTGCTTAGGGACGTGGTTTGGTGGGTGACATTGGTGGTAGGGTGGTGGTTGGACCAGATGATCTTGGAGGTCTTTTCCAACCTTCAAGATTCTGACTCCTGTCTTTAAGAGTTATTTAGAAAACTGTAAAATGAAAGGAATAAACGCATCCATAAACAGCAACTTCCAGGAATGGGACTACTTTGTATCCTGTAAAAGAGAGGTCTCTCCAGCAGTATGCTTCTGTGCAGTGTGTTGTGTCTGAAGTGTATTTTCGGCTTCTTTTTTCTTTCTAGGCTGGTACTGAGTTATGAGAGACTGTACACTGATGATGAAAAGCCAGACTTCTGCCTAGGCCATAATCCAGCAGTGACAATCACTTTTGTTTGCCCATCAAAGAGAGGAGAACAGGTAACTTTGCTGTTCTAGTGTGTATGTTAAATGGTCGGTCTTCTAACTTCTGTGTGCATTATCTGTCATTTTAATTGACAACTAAAGTGAACAGAAAAATTCTGCTGTTTTGTGGCTTTTCAGGAGTGCGGCATATTCAAAGTAAATACTATTCAAAAAACTGTCTTCTAAAACTTAAAACAAGAACTTGAATAAAATTTTCCCAGGGTTATATTCTTCCGTTATTTTGGTGAATTTAGTTATCCTTTTGTAGGTTAAACATTTTTGTCTGAATGGGACTCTTAAAACAGTGTTAGTCCTTGGCACAGGACTTGGTTGATGAAGGTTTTTTCACCAGTCAGGCTTGGGCATGCTTATAGTTTTCTGTTACTTGTTTCTTATTCTGGCCTTCCTCAGGAAAAAAAAAATAAAGTGTCACTGCTTGGCAAAAGTTTGTCACTTGCTAAGCAGGCTAACTCCTTTAACCTTAAAGTTTGTACTGTTAAGCAGCAAATCAATTTTTGCAGGACACTGTTTGAGTCAACTTCAATGCAGTATGGTAATTACTGCTTGTGATGCCAGGTAATTTCAGTAACCTGCATTCCTTAAATTGGATCAGTGTGGATATTGCTAGTGCTCTACTGCTTCATGTTGCAACGCTTTTGGCTGTGGGCTGGCAAAGGAGGAACTCTTGTCAGGCTAAGTTTGATTTAATGTTTTGTCCCTCCTATGACCTAGATAGGTACCGTACATCATTCTCATGACTGGGTGACATAGGGTGTCCTCTGTCACTTTGTAATACATCAGCATAACTATGCACACACATAATATGAATGGTATTGCTAATGTTAACTGTGCCTGTAACTTCCATGATATTTACCTGTGTATCTACCTGTTTTAGTTTGTGAATCAGTGAGCTTCTAAATGTTCCTCTTCAAGAGGTGCAAAAATATTTCTCTACAGAAAAAAAAAACACCATCCAGTGAAAGCGTTGGCTAAAGAATTGTCAAATACTCCCTCTTATCCTGATTTGGACTGAGGGAAGTTAAAGTTGCTAAAATGTACAGTGCTAAGAGGCTGCTTTGCCTTCAGAGAATACTTCATCTGTTCCCTTTTTTGAGGAATCCCCAGAGGCAAACGCAATCCAAGCTGTGCTCAGCAATTTGACCTCCATGTTCTCTTTCGCCAACATGTAAAATAAAAAATGCTTTTTAAAATGTACTTTACTTCTAATCCTCTGCTAATGGCTGATGATTTACTTCTTTTTAGACTTCTAGTAGTTTGCCACATAATCAGTAAGAGCTGTTTTATTCTATTCTCAATATCTGAATAGCCAGAGATGGTGTTTGCAGATCATAAGCAATTTATTACAGGTGAAGCTGCTCATTACTCACCTGAAACAAATGTGACAAAACTGACAGATTCCATTTCAAGTACATCTCTACACTTGTAATTTTAATCCTGATTACTTCTGTATCAGAGTGCAGGTCCCAGACTCACTGCAAAAACAAATTGCCGGTATGAAATTGAGTGGGTTACTGAGTATGCCTGTCACAGGGATTACCTGGAGAGTAAGAGCTGTCTTCTGACTAATGAGCAACATGATATCTCCATTGACTTGAGACCACTTACTCAACTTCCAGGTAAGCTCACTATTTTTATTTTGAGTCTGTGGTGCTACTAATCAGTTTTGTTTCCGTGTTTGGAGACTGGGAATAATATCCTATCTAGATATTTGGGTCATACCTGACAAGTAGTTTTTGGTAGACTTTGTCTGTTCTGCTATAACACTTTTTTTTTTATTTATTCAGATTATGTCACACCGTATTTAGCCAAAGATGACAAAGATGAGTATTACTATTACTTGAATGTATGTGGGAAAACTAGTGCAGGTAACTGCAAGGACAGCACGGGATACACTTCATCTTGCCAAGTAAAATCTATGAATAACCAACAAAAAGTGGCAGGAAGATTTGAGAACCAGACCCTAAGGTACGTATATTAAAAATATTTCCAGGCTCTTTAGCTGTGCTAAGTTATCTGAATGATGATTGTTCTTTGTTTCCTACTTTGACACCCTTATTTGTCTTGTAAGCAATATTGGATACAAAATGCAAGCATTTGTGCTTGGTGTTGTGTAGGAAAACATTAACAGTATGCCAAGATGGCATTAGCAAACAGGAGCAAATGGGATTGGTAGGGGCCAATGCTTACAAAGGAAGGAAACTTTCACCAACTTTGTCGGAACTGCAGACTGCTGTACTGCATCTTGCCCTTCTTGAGTTTTGCATGCAGTGTGGCATCAGGGCTGGATGTTTTAGCTTTAGCTCATTTGCAAGAATTAATCACGCATTAATCATACTCAAGATTACTTGAGTTCAGGAATTAGTGTGTGTTTAAGAACCTGAGGGTTCCCATACTGGGACAGTAGCAAAGAGGTTCTTTGCTTAGGTAGGATCTTTCATTCTGTATGTATGCATATGGCAGACATGGAAGAGCAGTCGTCCAGGGGGTATGGCTTCTTCCACCTGCAAAAATAGCCATGAAATAAAGTAATATGAAGAAATGTTCCACTGAGGCTGGAAGCCTTTGTTGAAGTAGAAATATCAGTATTAATGTTGAACAAGCATCTGTCTTCCCTCTTGAGTGAGGTGATTAAGTTTAAAAAAAAGAAAACAAAGTAGAATAAAATATGGCTTCTGTTATGAGGAGAACACTGTGTTATTGCCTGATCACATTTCTATCTAAAACTGACTTTTCACTCAGATATTCTGATGGGGATCTCACTTTAATTTATCCGAATGGGGATGCATGTAGTTCCGGCTTTGAGAGAATGACAGTCATAAACTTTGAGTGCAATGAAACCGCAGGTGAGTATAATCAGCTGTGGTGACTGCTCAGAGTTTGACTTCTGTGCTTGCTGGTAGACCTTATGCTCAAAGGAATGCATGCTTTGAGCCACATTTAACACAAGAACTAAATATTGCTAGAGTAAGCACTAATTTCTGTAGCTTGCAGGATTGTTTTGTACACCGTAGTAGCACTGATATGTTAAATTAGCACTGGTGATAAAGAATATTGAGGCATGAAAATACCTGTTTTTCTTAGTCAACAGTTTAACAACAAAATAAATCTTTTTGCTGCACAGGAGTTGTGGTTTTTCTGTCTTCCTTGCTTGTTGCGTTGAGTTCTTGAATATGTCTTGCTTTTTTTCTCTTCCTACTGGAAACCTAATCTGTGTATTCATCTTCAATATTAAGGTAATGATGGTAGAGGGACTCCAGTGTTTACTGGCGAAGTGGACTGCACCTATTTTTTCACTTGGGATACAAAATACGCGTGTGTTAAAGAAAGAGAAGATCTCCTTTGCAGAGTTTCTGATAAGAGAAAACACTATGATTTGTCACCTCTGATCCGCAGTTCAGGTATGGCAGTGAAAGCTCACTTTCAGTTACTTTTGTTCTGAAACTTCTGTTCTGAATTTACGTGCCATTTCTAATGTCATTGCAATTCCTTAGCAGAACGCAATTTGGCTGTCACTTTTCTTGGTATTTTTCTGGGGTACTGGCACCCAGTTCCATCCTCTCAAAAGAAATAATCGCGTTAGGAAAGTAGCTGTATCTGTGACTGTCTTGGTTATTGTTGTCTTAAGGGACTCTGTATTTCTGTGATGAATGGTGTTTTGGAATCGAGAGGCTGGAATGATAAAGCTAGCTGACTTGTTCTTAGTGACTGTCTGTATTTCAGATTCAGCCCAGAACTGGGAAGCTGTTGACAGTAGCCTTTCAGAGGCAGGAAGGAAACATTATTACATCAACATCTGCCATAAAGTGCTGAAGAGAGGAGGAGCTTCTCTCTGCCCAGATACTGCTGCTATTTGCTCTGTAGGTGAGTCTTTAAATCTCTGAAGGCTTGGTGTTTCTTTCTTTGTAAATGCAAAAGGTCTGCACTGGATGCCTTCTGTTATTTGAGGAAATGGAAGTTAGGAGCATAATTCCCTTGTGCTGCTAAAGACCTCAAAAGACATGATAGCAGTATACTTTCCTAACAGCTGAATGGTATTACACTTTCCTCCATGGCTTGTAGAACGGTCTAGGGAAGGTTGAAAACCAACTTGTAATGGCGTGCTTTCTTATGACTTTCCATTTGGCTAGTTAATATTCTCTCCCTAGAGTAAACTTTCTAGGGGAAAAAAGTGATGCCTTTGCTCTCCTTGCAGATAAACAAAACAAGAGCAGGAATCTTGGAACATTTGTTTCTTCGCCTAAAAAGGTTGGAGAAAATATTCAACTTATCTATTCAAATGGAGACAGCTGTGGTGTTAACAAAAAAATCAAAACTGTCATCACTCTTATATGCAGACCAGGTAAGAATATCCACACCTTTTTTTTCTTTAATCCAGTTAAAAAATGGAGATCACTTCATATTCCCAGGCGTGAGTGCTAAGTCTTAGTATTTGTCTTTGTTTTTCATTTTCTTGTATGCAAAAGTTGAAGGACTATTGTTTGCTAGGATGACAGCAATTTAACTGCAGGTATCTATCTCTGTTCATGTTTTTATAAAAGTGCTCTTTGAATATTCAAGACCACTTAATAATCTCTTGAGCTGAGATTTTCAAACAAGATGAAGGTAAGTTTAAGTGACTAAAGCGTTGTGAACACTTGCAAGCTCTAGAAAGCACTTTCTACCTCTAGATTGTCTTGATAGAAAAGACTGGTTCTGAACCATACATGTATTCATTTACGTTAACCTTTTTCAATAAGTTTTCTCTGAACTGCTTGCATTTTACAGTAAGCAGGAACACTTGCAGAAGCTGTTAATTTTCATCTCCCTATAATAGCCCACTAGTATAACTTCTTCCAGGGAAATAGAGATCTTGGATTCTTGCACCTCAGCCTGAGGAAGCTAAATCCTTTGCGTGTTGACTGTTCAGATCAGGTCATGCACTAGTTCTGATAAACCTGTTGCTTTATAGCCAAGCTCCCAGCTTGCATATCAAAAGAAACGTTTTTGGAGTGAGAGAGTTCTTGGGAACAGACTGAGCAGTACATCCTCACCTCTTGGCTAAACATGGGGAGAAGGATGCAAAGAACTAGCGTAAGGAATTGTTGATTGTGGTCCTTATTTTCACAGGAGAGGTACTTCATTACTTCTGGTCCCCTTTTGGGGAGAAGTCAGTGTTTGTAGGCTTAGGGTAATAATTTTGGCAGCCTGACTGTACTGAGTATTGTTTAACATGTTGCTCTTTCAATACCAGGTGATCTAGAAAGCGCTCCAATCTTGATGTCTGAAGGTGAATGTTCATATGCTTTTGACTGGTATACTGCTGCTGCATGTGTCCTGTCTAAAACTGAAGGAGATAACTGTCAAGTCTCTGATGCTCAGGCAGGTACGTGTTTATGTTGGCCAAACTGAAGGGTCTTCAAGGATAGGACTTCTGCCATGGCATTGAGCATTAAGTCCTCTTTATGTGCAAAATCAAAGTGAACTTGTTCTAAGTCTAAGCATCTAAAACAGTGGAGCACAGAGTTCTGAAGTATATGCACATGTGAAAATGAGACCAGTGTGAGCTTAATGCTCTTCCTAGTGTGTGTGTGTGGGGAAATAGGTGTAACTTGTACTTGACTGTAGTAAATTCATCTATAAGAAAGCATATGCTTCCATTGTGTCTGAATTTCCATGTTTCTGGAACAATTACATGGAAGGGGAGATACGTTTAGGGGAACGTGTCTGTATAATAACTAGCCGTATGGCTGGTAGAATCAAAATTTGAGAGATGACGGGAAAAACTGTGACTGAATCTTAGGCTGAATGAAATTTTATTCCTTCCCTGTTAGGCTTCTCTTTTGATTTATCACCACTGGTCAAGAAAAACGGGTACCACTTAGTTAATACTTCACAATATTTGTTCTACATAAATATCTGTGGCAGTGTGCCAGTCGAATTGTGTCACACACCATCAGCAGCATGCCAAGTAACACAAAGGTAAGTTGCTAGTTCTGTTGCTTGTAATAGATCTCCTGTTGTGTGATGTTATCTAACAGTGACCAATTTGCATGTAAAGTAATTACTACCTGTAGTAGATTCAGGTAACTTGCATGTAAAATAAGTGTCAGTGTAGTAATTATGCTGCCAACTATTTCAAGTGAAGTATATGTGATCTTGCCTGCAATTAGCTTTTGAGACTGTCCATTGCTCCGCCTTCAGACATACGGTATGATTTTTTTGGGGTGGTCATGTGTGCAGCCAGTTGGACTTGATGATCCTTGTGGGCCCCGTTCAATTCAGGATATTTTTTCTGTGAGTGTTCCCAGAGGGGTTTTAAGCTGTGTATTGACTGCTCCAGCTGTATTAAGCCAACTTGCACTTTGAATTCAAGTCAGCTGGGTTTCAAGAGTGTTTGCTGTAAAGAACAACTACTGCCTAGGTTAGCCAAGGTCCTAAGGCTGAGTAGCAGCTGCCTTATGTGAAGCAGAGCCCAGAACTTGGGTGTAGCAGCATGTTTCCGTCGGTAAAAATGCAGGCACAGTCCCAATGTACACAACTACTCTGTAAGCAGCATTGTTCTATCTTCTACCAGCCACGTCTAAGGTGTAGTATCTGTGCAACACTTCAGATTCCAGGTCAGCCTATTGCTAGAGATGTGGTGCAGTGCACTTTGCTTGATCTTGGGGTATTCTCCAGTTAAGGAGAGTTTGCTGTACCTGTGTGGGGAAAGGTGGTTAGACTAGGTCTGACAGAGCTAGTCTGACATGAAGTCAGAGTAAAGAAACTCTCCTAGACCAAAGCTGATCCTGAGCTAAGAGCATATAAAGGCAGTTTTCTTAAGTGAGCAGACTTGTTGTTGTGGAGTCCTAGATCTTTGCCATCCTCACATGGTTGCATGAAACCAGCATGAGCTTGGTGTTAGGGTGTCTGCAGTTTGAAGCCCATTCTTTTCTGTTACTGTTCTAGAGAATGGAGCATTAGTATTCTAGGTACCTAAGTAAGGTATAACTTCATTTGCTTCCCAAAGAAGGACACCTGTTCTTGGTTTGTTTGTTTTTGGTAGTCGTTTTTATCTTAGTTTTTGAACTTGTATACTCAATCTTGCTGAATCCTTTTGTCTTATTACAGAGTATTCTATAAACATACCTGTGTGCCTACTGTTTGGTTGACTTTTCTTTAAGATAACTACATCTGAATTTTGCACAGTCTCAGAGCCTGTTTTTTTTTTCTAGTGAGAAGCAGTTTTGGAGTCTTGGTCTGCCTAATTCCAAACTTTCATATTACGATGGTCTGATTCAGTTGACCTACAAAAATGGTACACCATATAACGATGAGAAGAAAACACAGCGATCTACTCTCATAACTTTCCTGTGTGACCGTCAGGCTGGAGTAGGTCAGCCTGAATATCAGGTAAGAAGTTACATATGAAGAAGGGAACTCTCTGCATCCGTAAAACATGCAAATAATCACTGCTAGGCTGGTACAGCAGAGATTTGTGGATGGAAATAACCATATCTATAAAGCAGACTGCTCAACAAAACAGGTATTTTTCTTGGTATATCAGCCTGTGCTCATCTTGCCTATACTGAACAGTAGTAAACTGTTGACCTGCATCAAGGTTCTCACCTCACTATTCTCTATTCTCTAGTTTCTGGGCCATATAATTACTAGTGCTTTTGATCCTCTTGTATTTCAAATCGGGGGGAAAAAAAAGCCATGTTTCTTGGCCAGAGATCTGAAGTGCTAGGACTGTGCCCTGTAACTCAGCCAACAGTAGTTACGTTGCTATGGTTGTTTTTGCAAGTGCTTTTGGTGTTACAGTAGGGAAATAATGGCAAGATCAATGTGAAAATGGACCGACCTGTACTAATCAGTCTGAGAAAGTGCATCCCAAGACCCAGGGGGAAATAAACCTAATATACAAAGGAGTAGTGTTGCTTTACATAGTAGTCTGTTTGAAAGCCTCCCTTGACCTATTCTGCTGTTTTTCTAGGTAGAAGATAAATATACCTACAACTTCAGGTGGTACACAGAGTATGCCTGTCCTGAACTGCCCTTGGAATGTATTGTGACTGATCCCAACACCATGGACCAATATGACTTGTCGAGGTAAAGTAACGCAGTCTTTGTGTGAACTTGGCTATTTTAGTTCAGTGTGCTAGCTGATTGTTTAACTCTGGATGACACCGGTTTCATGCATAAAATGCACTAGAAAAGTCATCTCTTCTGACAGTCTTAAATGCAAGTATCTTGAAACGGAGATATTTCAATCTGGTATATTGACGCCTCCTGAGATGTAAGTTGACTTCTTGGGTTGGCTTTGCTTAACTTGCTTTGACTGTTTTCTACTTTCCTAGGAGTAATTTTTTGTGACACTTAAAAATGAGGGGAAAAAGTTACATGAAATGCAAACTGAAATGCCTTGCAGTTCCTTTCTTGAAACTTAACAAAGCTAGAGGGAATCTATGAATAACATGTGAATCCCAGCATGAACTTTTTCCTCCCACGCAGTTTAGCAAAATCTGAGAAGAGAGGTGGAAACTGGTATGCCATGGATAATTCAAGACCAAGTGAGCGCAAAAAGTACTACATAAATGTCTGTCGACCACTGCTTGCTGTTCCAGGATGTGACCGACGAGCATCTGTGTGTCAGATGGAATATCGACACGATCATGTGAGTAGTGTTTTTGTCCCAGCTCAGAGCTGATTTGCCGAAGTGATTGAGTTAAAGGGGAGTACAAGATTAGCACGTGAATTTTGGCCCCTTAGTGCAGCATACAATGGTATCCTGTGCATCCTTAGTGCTGGCATAGTCACTGCAGTATGGCAGACTTCTACCAGCCTCTTGAAACACCAAAGCTTTAATTTTTACAAGGTTCCCTCTCTCAACTTCTGCTAGTGTTTTTTTTAAACTTTCCTAAGCATGACAGATAAGTAATGCCTGCTCTAAGAATGACTGGGGCCTTCTACATACTGTTTTAAAGAGCTGCACAAATTAAATTGTAGTTATTGCATATGAGGTGTAGGCCTCCCTAAACTCCTGAGCTGTGTAGCTGGTGAGATGGGGATGATTTTTGAGGCACTCTAGGCACCTTATTGTAAAGTAAAACTTCCTGGTGGTTAAATGTGTATCTTAAATATAGAACGGGGGAGAAATATGGAGGAATCTCTAGACCTTTCAGTCGCATTCAAAACTCAAGGTAGTCTTCTGTATATAAGGTTATTGTGGTAGGTACCATCTTGTTGGACATTTCTGTAACAGTGCACTTGAATTTGAAGTTGCTGACAGTTTTCTGTATTTCTAGGATTCTTACTATGAAGCCACCTCTATTAGCAATCTTGGTGTTGCCAGCAAAGAATTAGTAGTTGAAAGACCTGGTCACATTCTTCTAACCTATTCAAATGGCTCTGTGTGCATCAATGCTGATGGAAAGATGACAACTTATACCACAACCATCCACTTTGTCTGTTCCAGGGGCACTCTGGTAAGGACAAATGATCATTCAGTTGTTCTATCATAGGAGGCTTTCCATCAAGTGTTTAATGATAACAGACTTCTTGGGGTCTTAACTTTGTTTTTACATCTCTATTTTAAATTAGATGCCAGAGAAACATGTATATGAGATTCAGTATTTTATCATAAGTAATAAATAGCTAACAACTAATAACCCTAGTGGAAATTGATGCTTCAGGCTAGTTCAATTAGCATGAAAAAGTGCATGAGGAGTTGACTGAAGATTGGAGTTACACATGCAGACATTGCAGATCCCCTTAAGAGGAAGAACACTGTAAAGTGCATCTTCAGGCTGAGGTTTTGCATCTCCGTAGCTTGATTCTAGATGCATTCTTAATTTTGTAAAACTTTTGCTGAATTTTAGACTGGGGGGGGACCACTGAAGCTTGCCTAAACCTTTTCATGATAGCTTGTGAATCTGCAAGTCTTATTTCCCTCACTTGCTCTTCTCCCCAGGACATATGGTAAAAATCTGGGACGTGATGCAGTTACAAACTGTTTTGTTTTTGTCTGAAAGCACTGAAATGAATCAAGTAATTATTATTGCAGTTGCCTCAGCTGACAGTGTTTTGTGGTACTTCATTTTTTTTAGTGTACTGTACCTTATACCCCAAACTCTCCAAAACTTAGACTGAAGAAAGGTGTGATATGTGTCTGGGTTCAGTTTTGAACTGCATTTGAATATTTGTATATCAGACTCAATTCTCCTGACTTTCAAAATAAAAAGGAGTGAGGAAACTGGGTTGGGAATTCTGTGCTTTTGTAGCAAAATCTTTTAGAACATCGCAATTTTAAAGCAGAATCTCAAACATGGGAAGGTGTTGGCCATTACATTTGCCTTGATTCTGGTCTTTTCTCTGTTATCTGTTTCCAGAGTAGCAGCCCACGGTTTATATCTATTCAGGAATGTGTAGTCACGTTCTTATGGGAAACTGAAGCTGCTTGTCCAATTAAGGAAACAAAAGATGATTCTCAGGTGAGAAAGCATGAGACAAATATGTTCATGGTCTTCATGTGCTATTTTTCTGGCATGTGATGTGTCTGTCGTCTTGATGTGTTTGTGAAGTATGTAACTTTTGGCCAAAGTGGTACAGTGTGCACTCAAGGAAGAATGGCTTGCTATGGCATTGGATGTTTCATTCCCTTATGAGTTTGCTAGTAAAGTTGAATGTATACGTAAGGACTTCTGTTATCATTGTTTGTGTACAGATCATCAAATGAGGCTCACTTCTTTACACTGGGCTACTCAATTGCTTCTCGTTTACAGGTCTTAAAGTGATCACATTAGAGTAGAAGTATCCTCCAATTAAAATTTCTTTGCTCTTAGCTAACCTGATACATGACACCTGTTGAACTACACTTCGATATCTTGATATAACTGTCAGTGGACAACTGTGCGAAAGAATTGAAGTGTTGCTACTGCCAGAGCTGTACTCTGGTTGTCCAAATTAAGTTGCTGCTTCCTAGACAGGATAGGTATATATGTAAATTTCTACTTCGACTCTTTAAGCAAGCTAGAAGTAGAACTTAAACACCAGAAATGCAGAGTGAGAGAATAATGTTGTAATTTTTCTCTTGTAGACCTGCTCTGTGCGAGATCCAAACAGTGGCTTTTTATTCAATCTTCAACCATTAGCTTCAGGAAAAGGCTATATGGCAACAGGAATTGGGAAAAAATTCTTGGTAAGAATTCTGACTGTACAACCTGTTGCTTATGGATATTGCTGTTGTATTTCTTCTGGTCAAGATTAGTGAAATGGAGCTCTTGTACAGTATTTTATGAGATTAGACTTGACAAAAAAAGTATTGTACTTGAGAAAAAAATAGAAGGTAACTTGCTTCATCGTTTCAAATAGTCTTAAAAGCATAGACATTATATAGCAAAGCTAAAAATCAGTCTCATTGTAGTGGCACCACAAGGCTATGCATAGACTAATTATGGACTTCATTGTATAATTATGAGATTATCTGCTAGTGTTATAAAAATGGATGGTGAAAGCCTAGAAATGGATTTAATCTATCCATATCAGTGCTCTTAATTTGGCTTGCCTATCTCATTAGTTCTAGGCTATCTACAGATAGTACCATAGTTGTTTTTTGGTTGTTAAACCACATCCTGTACTTCCAGTGGGGAGAGCTTGTAGACCATGTAAACTGAAGAGTCAAGATGCTGTTCCTGTGTAGTTGGTTGTCTTGCAGTGTGGAAGTGAAATACATTTTGTGATGTTTGAAATCAGGCTTTAAAAAGTAAAACTCACTTATATGTAAATAAGTAAATAGGTCTAATTTTTCTGATGTGGTTAATGCTGTGTACACTCATGGTTTTTAAAACTTCTAGCTAAACATTTGTGGGCCCATGCCAGATTGTGGTGAAATCAATGGAAAACAAGCTGCTGGATGTGAAGCAGAAAATCTGACATCAGTGAGGATGGTGGAATTGGACAAAACTCTTTATCTGTCTAGTGAGGGAGTTCTAACTCTTACCTACAGAGGTCCTCTTCGTGTGGAATCAGGTGAGTTCAGGAAGTTGTGACAATGTATTAATGTTCTGTAAATGGTCTTCATTCCCTGTCTGTTCATGTTGTAAAACCACCTGTGTTTGATGTTAATCACTTAAACAGGCTAGTTCATATTAAAACTAGGAAGAGATCAAATCATAAAAATGATAATGGTTCCATTGTGTTGGTTGTCTGTACAAATTGTTGTGGTGATATCTCATATTTTCTCATTTTCATAGCCATGATGATTTTTCATTGTATAACACATACCAAAACAAGTGATTGAGCCATTGTGTATTTCACTGCTAGAGCTTCTACCTTTCTGATTACTGTAGGATACAATGAAGACAAATACTCCCCTCCACTTAATTGTAATCATGGGCTGTGGGAAGGAAAACTAAACAACTTAATGTGTGCTACTCAAAAAGTATCAATACTTGTTTTCAAGTTATTACACAACCTAAATAAAACCCCACCTTTTGTGTGATGCAATGTAGGGGTTGCTGGTATAACTGATTTGATGTCTTGCGGGTTTTTGTTTCTTCTCATATGTCAGACATGGGGAGCACACTTAAGTGAATGTAATTCTGCTCTTTGAGATGTGGTAATGCTATTTGTCTCCCATTTGGAAAGCTGCTTGAGACTGCTAAGCACTTTAGCACAGGTCTCTAAAGAAGGCTTATACTTCTTAATGTTCAAGAAGCATATAAACAGAATGTAGTGTTTGCCTGAACAGAAGAAGTGGTTAGAAAATGTTGAAGTCGAGTGTTAGCTTGAACTTCAACTTAAATATTCTTGAGTAAACCAGCAGCAGATAACTCTGTTTTACAGGGACATCAGACACTTTCACGGTGACTTTCATTTGTAATGATTCATATCCTGGAGAGCTTAAGTTTGTGCGTGAAGAGATAAACAGCGTACTGAACATCCATGATACTTTTTTTGAGTTTCACACAGCTCTGGCCTGTGCTCCTGCTCCTGTAGATTGTCAGGTTACAGGTAAGTACCTGGGATTCAGGTGGGCTTTGTTCAACAACTCTTGGAAGGATTAACTGAACACCACAAGCTTCTATGGAGTAGGGCTTTGGGATAACTTAAGGATGCCTGGTCTGAAGAAGTTTGAGGCCTGAGGTCTTCAGATATGTTGTAGAGAGGGAGAGGAAATGGGTTGTTTAAAGCAGGTTTAACTTATAAAAACAGATGAAAAGCTAATATGGAAAGTAAATGCAACTTCAGTCTAACTCTGAAGAAAGCAGGTTAAATTTGTATTGCTTGTAGAAAAATCCACCTGTGAATTGTGGAATAGTTGCTTGTGGTAGCTAAACCGATTATCAAGAGAATTGGGTTTTAATCTTGTGTAGCTCTATCTCTATGCGAACAGTATCTTGTCTCAGTGCATGTCTAATGTGATTCTGAAAAATACCTTGAATTATGTGCGTTCATCAGTGAAACATATCATTTGAAACCTGGTACTATACTGCAACTGTCTAGCAGGTCTTCCAGTTTACTGTATGTACCACATCTCTTCCAGATGCTGCTGGTAATGAATATGACTTAAGTGACTTGAGCAAAGAGAGTGAACCGTGGGTTGCTATAGATACTTCCAAGAATGCGAAGAAGCGTACATTTTTCTTGAATGTTTGCAAACCTTTGCCCTCTGTGCCTGGATGCCCTGGTAAGCCAAATGGCAAGCATTTCTTAAGTTCTGATTTCTGGTGCCAGACCTTGCATGCAGAATGATAACCCTTGTTATTTTAATACAATTTCTTCAATCCTGCCTGTTCAGTTGCTGAACTTCACATACCTCACAGGGGTATAATCATAGAATCATTAAAATTGGAAAAGACCTCCAAGATCATCTAGTCCAACCGTACCTCTACGACCAATGTCACCCCCTAAACACCAGGTCCAACCTTTCCTTGAACACTCCCCGGGATGGTGATTCCACCACCTCCCTGGACAGCCTGTTCCAATGTCTAAGATGAAGCATTGCAGATATTCTCAAACTGAGAGCAGTCTTAATGCTAATCAGGACTCTTGCGTTGAGATGTGTGGAAAAGCAATTGAGGAAAACTGTTGTGGGGGAGTATTAGCAAGTATCTGGACTTTTTTTTTTTTTAAAGGCAAGTTAAATGTTGATGCTTCTTAACTGAATGAAGTCTGAATGAGGAGCTTATGCCATGCGTGTCTTACTGCCTTTCTAGACAGTATGATTTAAACTTGTTGCTCTAGCCTTCTGAGTCTATAAGGACAGATTAATACAGTTTTAAAGATTTCAGAGAACGTAGAACTGTGACTTGTTCTCTTCCTCAAAGCCTCTAGGCACACAGTGTCTCCCAACTTATGAAAATGTGTCTGCTGTGTTGTGCTTCAGGAGTTTGAACTGTGCTGAACGCTCAAAGCTCTCTTCAAGCTATTTCATTATGTTGTCTTACAATAAAGATAACTTGTTCACGAAGCTTTGAACTAAAACATGTTTTTCTGGTGTTTTCCTGTAGGTGGAGCCATAGGATCCTGTGTGAAATATGCTGATACAAGCAAGAACCTTGGAGTCATTCAGATAAATCCACAGGCTGCTACTGATGGATCACTAAGCATTATTTACTTGAATGGTGATATGTGCAAAGATAAGCAACGTTATTCTACACGTATAATCTTTCAGTGCGATCAGACAATGGTAATTTTCTGTGCTAGTAGCTATTACAGATTTAAGAGCCTTGACTTACACCATAAACAGTTTCTCTTCTTTTGGAATAGACTGATTCATTTAGAACGACAGTATCTTGTATATAGGCATTTCACTTGTCTTTCCTTTCAACTGCTTTCCTGAGCCCTTTGAACACAACAGTGAACTGTATTGCAGACAGCTTTGTTCAAAATGGGTACAGAAATTTGGTAAGAGACCTTAGATTGTGCAACCCCATTGAAAAGGGATTTTTCATGTATATTTTGGTACTTGCAATGTAGTTTCTAGTAGATCTCCTTCACATGGCTTTTTTTTTTTTTTCTTGTAGGGTTCCCCAGTGTTTGAGCAAGAAAACGACTGTGAGTTTGTATTTGTTTGGAGAACCTTGGCAGCCTGCCCTGTTCACAAAGCAGAAGGTACATGTAGTTAAGCTTTCAAGTATCAAATCTGTACAAGAAGTGAATACCTAGTGAAGCTACATTTGTTTCTTGCCCTACAAGTCTTTCTGTAAAAGATGCTGGCTTGTCAAGGGAAATCTATTCAGAGACTTAGTCCAGCAAAGATTCCCAATCTAACAGGAAAGATACTTTCTGGTCAAATCATGGTGCTACCTTGTTAAATCACAATGAAACTTGTTAGTCTTGCAAATATTGGTAAGTGTCAGATTTCATGGAAATGTGGTTGATCCTGTGCCTGTCAAATATTTTCTTGTTCCCCACCAAAAACTAGAAATTGTATTGTGAACTTGACTCTCACTAGGCAATGGTGGAGACACCAGAGGAGAGAGTATCAGTTTACAGTTGACTTCAGGACATGCAAGAAGGAATCACAGGCTCTAGTTCTGATATTCAGTTGGTAGGAAACTGAGTGTGCAGGTATCTTCTCTGCTCTTAAGAGCTTTGTTTTGCAGCTTGTAGATAAGACCTTGTGAATGTAGATAATACCTTCTGAAATATCAGACTTCCTGTAAAGTATCTGTTGCATCTGTACTCAACCTAGTTGACACTGTCAGTCATCTCATGTGGTACAAGGCTACAAGAAGAATGCTTATCAAGCTGCTGCTCTGTAGCACACAAGTACAGTGCAGCATGCTGTTGACGAGAGTTGTGGTTTTGTATCAGTTCCCTCTTCCTTGTCATTCGTCTTGGTATCAGCTTGTTAGGGGATTGAGGAAAGCACAGTAATCATGTGATATGATCTGATCTTTTCAAAATTTTCAAAGCCAAGCCTCACTTCAAACCTGAGGGCTTAATCAGCAGTAATGTTACAGGTGCTTCTCAGCTGATTAAACCCATGAAACCAGATGTTTCTCAAACCTTTTCTCCATTGACTCTGTGTGGCTTTAAGCTCTAGCTAACAATTCCTATATCAGTTATAACCTAACTCTGCAGACTTGGTAACTGTTACAGAGAGATGGAAGACGGATATCTAGGACAGCTTTTGCTTCAGCCTTGTGACCTCACTGTTCTTTCCAGATAATTGAGCAAGTGCTGGACTTCTAGTATCTCTGGTTCTGTCCTTAACCTTCAGCCTTGCTGAAGGAAGAGCCTGTCAGGCCAGCCTGATGTAATTTTTGAAGTACAGTGTAGCTCTTATGTCTTCGTTAGTTTTTTTATATATAAATTGTATTTGTGCATTAGTTTTATCGTTCTAGGTCGTAGTGACTTCTCAAGACAGCCTGATTAGCTGGATTTAAATGGTTCTGTAGTGTCATTCCCATGGAGTGCTAGCTACTTAGCTTTTGTGGCCTTATTTGTGCCAGGAGGCCTTAGCTGTCTAAATGTATTTGGTATGGCTCACAGATACAAGATTGTATTTTAATTCTTAACTTTCCTTTAAAGGAGAGAATTGCCAGGTGAAAGATCCGAGGTATGGTCATGTTTATAATTTGAAGCCACTTTCCAATAAAGACATAAAAGTGAGTACAGAGGAGTATGACTACTACTTCAGAGTTTGTGGAGAAATAACAGAAAGCTGCAAGCCAGGGGCTCGGGGCGTGTCATCGTGTCAAGTAAAGAAGATGGACAGTACTTTCAGAAAAGTAGCAGGTATGGCACTTGATCAGAAGAAACTTAAAGTGGAAAGAGTAGCAAGATCTATTAATTTATCACATAGTAGCTTTTGTTACACCCTGGTTAATCTCAAGTTTTATGAGATAAAATACCCTACCAGTTATACTTCATGTGCAAATAAAATCTTATGTCTATAGTTATCTTGTCACGCAACTGGGAGTGAGCTCAACGCTACCACACAAACAGTATTCACTAAATAACTAAGTCGTGTGTTTTAGAGGAAGTCCTAGGTCTTTATATCAATGCTTATTTTATTGTGCCTGTTATTGCTGTGTAACCTGGTTGTCACATGCATGACTGAAATAATGTGTATTTACTGGATTAACTGTTTAATTTTCTCAACTCTTCGCTTTTAGGCCTGCTTACAGAGAAACTGACTTTCAAAAATGGTTTAATAACGATTAATTACACTAGTGGAGAAAAATGTCATAAAATATATGAACGATCAACTGCCATATTATTCTATTGTGACAAGACTACATCAGAGGTTAGTTGCAAAACAATTCCTGTGTATATACTGTCTTCCAGAGTTGCTGTCATCTTAATGTGTTGCAGGGTAAGGTGAAGAACATGAATTAGCTTCCTTCAGGGACTGCTTGAATCACTTGTAGGTTATAGAGGAGACATAAAGCTCCCAATAGGTTTAAAAACAATCCTATTTATGGAAGGTATCTTCCTTATTCCCCAGGAAAGTTAGAGCATGCTGTTCATTTAGGAGATGCCTGCTACTAGCAAAGCCCTTCAAGAGGCTGGGAAACTTGCACAGAAATAAGAGCAGTCCCTTAGTGAGAAATAAAATATAGGATAATGAATCTGTAGAAAATCATGTAGTATATGGCCAGACCAAAGTTACTTGGTTACTTGCAATTTTTAATAGTTCTCACTGTTCTTGTGCTCACCTTCCTATTCACAAAGAATGGTGCTTAGGTTTACCTTTGGCTCTTTTCCTTCCTCATGTCACGGAAGATGGCAGTAGCTCCTAACGGTTGCTGTTTAATCAAAAGTGTGCATGTGGATAAACTTCGGTTTGAGAGAAACTGTGCTTTGAGCTTTTCAGGCCATACTGTTCAGATCAGAGGCACAGTATGTCTCTAAGATACTGTGCTAATACAAGTTGCTGGACCTTCTTGAAGCTGACTGAGACCTTTTGGTAGTTCCTATATTTAAATTGGAGAAAGTAAATTCCTTTTTTTCTTTCAGCCTGTATTTTTGAAGGAAACTCCAGATTGCACCTACATGTTTGAATGGCATACACAGTATGCCTGCCCACCTGTTAAATCCACTGAGTGTTCCTACAAGTAAGTTGATTCCACAAATGTAAGATGGGGCTGTGTGATGGCAGAAATGAGTACAGCCTACTGTAACTCTGCAATACTGCCTCTTTAGTTATTGTAGTAATACTTGATAAGTGTGGTCAAATAAAACTCACAGGCAATTGTCCTTAACATGTGGAGTCAGGGTAAGTTTCTACCCTAAGATGGAACAACCTGCTGCAACCCTCCATTTGTGCTTGCCATGCATTAAACTTGTGTGCTCCAGTGAAGTCAGAAATACTCTTGCATTGGCTGTAGGCTATGTACGCAGCCAGTTGCTGATGCAGTGATATCTCTGTACTGAATTTGAAGCTTTTGGGGACCAATGAGTCTGGATCAGAGTTCTTTTCTAGCAAGAGGCTCTGATTGTAGAATTATTAAGATGAAGCTTATTGTAAATGACAATTTTGAAGTTACTGGAATTACTTCTTTTAAATGCTAAATTTAAATTCTTTATCTTACAGGGATGATGAAGGAAACTTCTATGACTTTTCATCTCTGACACGGCATAGAGAGAATTGGGAGGCAATTGCTTTATCTGCTTCTACACAGAAATACTATATTAATGTCTGCAAGTCCCTAGTACCATACGGTGCTGCACGTAAGAGCTAAATAAAAATATATTCTAGCTACAGATAGAGGAGGCAAATGGTAGGACAGTACTGCTGGCTCTTCAGAGTAAAAGATCATAAAAGCCAATTATGTGGAGACAGTGGTGTCACTGTGGCGTGAGAGGGAAGGCTAGTTTTTGGGCTTTATTTCCACATGTTTGGTCCATGAGCTCTGCTTGCAGGTCATATCAGCACTCCAGCTCTTCTGTTCTTACACAAAGTCTTACATAGCTCCTGGAGATTAAAATAGTCTGGAGTAGGTTGTTAATTTAAGACTTTTTCCGTGGCATCTTCTGAGCCTAGTTCCACATGGTGGAGTGGAAGACCAGGCATCAGGCTCTAGCCTTTCACTATGAGTAGAAGTCCGCTTCCCCAGTGCTAGCTGCCACTGCTTTCCTGTGTGAAGTGAGGTGGCTGCTGCTACTTGTGACTGGGGAGAAGGCGGGTGGTTGTGAGTATGATTGGGCATTTGTTTAGAGGTAGAACAGCCATGACATAACTGAAAATGGAGTTTTATTCTAGGCAAGCCAGTCTTAGCAACTTCTGGAGTAATAATGCAGTGTATTCATCTGTACAGGTTCCTGTCCTTCTGATGCTGCTGCCTCTGTTGTGGAGGATGCAAAATGTGTAAGCCTTGGAGAAGTGGCTGATGGACCCCGGTGGGAAAATGGCATTTCTGTTCTGAAATACATTAATGGGGATCAGTGCCCAGATAAAATTCGCAAGAAAACAACAATATTGCGCCTCAAATGTGATGAAAGCAGAATAGTAAGTGGGCTTCTCCTGGCAGGGCTTTGCATTTCCATGAGTTAGTACCACTGCATCTGTGTGAAGGATGGTGGTACAGTTCTTAACTATTCCCTAGTCTTCTGCAGCTGGTTGGGAGGTAGCCCTATGAGCCTTATGAGTAGACTATGAAGTAGTGCTTGACCTTTAGGTGATGAGCAGTTCTTAAGAGATCATTTTGTACAGTCTAACAGTTTTTATCATCTCTAATACCTTCAAGTTGTCTGTACGTTGAAGGTGAGCATATTGTGGGGTAGGAAACATAGGGCAGTGCCAGTAGCCAGTGCTTGGTTGCACCTCCGTGTGCCTAGCCATTAAATACTCACTTGAGGAATTTCATTGTAGTGTTTTGGATTTTCTGTTGTGTGGCTAGACTGCCTTTAGCTCTATTCTCATCAGTTTTATTGCTACAGGTGATGATTTTGGACTGTCCTGTGTATATGAGATAGTTACAGTTAAATACTGTAGTCTTGGGCTTATTCACTGCCCCAGAATGGGTTAATTCTTAGGACTGGTATTTGACACGAGCTCAGCTAGAGGCTTCAGGAATAAGCCTGTGGCATGAAATCTTACAATATCACTTGAATTACAAGTTAACTGTTAGTGTTTTGTGTTTAGGAGTCAAAACCAGAACTTATAATGGCCATTGAAGATTGTGAATATAGCTTCTTATGGTTCACTGCTGCTGCGTGTCCTCTTAAAAGCAACGTGCAAAATGACTGCCGGGTAACAAATCCTGCTACAGGTAAGGAGAAAGCCCAAGAACTTTGTAGGTGGAAAAGACTTCTGGAAGCAGCATTACTGTTTGTTCTCAAGGGATTTATTAGAAAAGGGTAGTGACTAACAAGCTTACTGGTGGTGGGTAGAAATATCTTGTACTACAATGTTCTTTGGCAAAGATCTGTAACAAGTTTGCTATATATCTGTTCTGAAAGTAGTTTTGCTTCCAATTTTTGGTACGAATTGTAACTGTCTTCTAACCTAGTGGGCAAGTAGGTGCTAGTTGACCTTCCAACTAAAGAAAGTTGCTCAAAGCTTTTAATACAAAGAAATGTTGTAACTTTGAATCTGCAAATGGATTAAATTACACCCTGTTTTCCCTATAGGTCACCTCTTTGATTTGACATCACTGAAGCGAGAGTCTGGTTATATAATCAGTGATTCACATAACAGAAGAATTGAGCTGAATGTTTGTGCTGAAGCTAAAAGTTCATGTGCTAATGGAGCTGGTAAGCATTTCATCCCTGTTGTTTCTGTATTTGCTGACTACGGTGTACCTGGAAAAAAAACCAACTACTTATGCCCAGGTTTGTGGTAAATTGCAAGTGGCAAGTTTTACTGGAACCGTGGAAGGACTGAAGAGAACAACTGTATCTGAATTGCTTAGGAAGAGATACAGAAACTGTTCTAAGAAATCAAATGTGGTTCTATCAAATTCCATTTTAAACCTTAAATGGGTTTACTTCCAGACTGTGCCCTTGTGTCTGTAAGGATGGGTATCGTTTTGGTGATGAGGGCAAGACTGTAGATGCTGATGCTAAATGTTTTGGCTGTTGTGAAAAGAAAGAGAATATTAGCTTTCAGCTAGAATGAACTGAGAGCACTGACTGCTGTGTGGCGATTGCTGCATTGACATAATGCATCTCCATTCAGCCTTGTGTCCATGCTTCAAAATCTTGCCAGCCCCCTTTCTAGATTTCTGTTTTTTGGGTGCTTCTGAAATACCACTAGCAGTTTAACTTGTATTTTAGGATTCTTACAGGCAGGCACCTTAATGAAATTATGTATAGTCAAGGTGATATTTCTGGGTAAATACCTTGGATTTTCAGAGAAGTAATCAAAAGCTATTCTCAAATGTATATAGTTATACTACATTCTACTGGTTAATAAGTTAACAAAAACAGTATTTAGTTTGTTTCAGTGCAGCTCAGTTTAGTGGTAATTCCAGATAGTGTGAAAAAGCCTTTCCTATGGAAATTGGAATAAGGCTAGAATCTTAAGCTACGTGCTGATCAGTAAGGTAGAGGTGCAGTACAGGTTTGAAAGGCAGTTGCATCAGACTTCATCTGCTTTGTTCACTTTTTTACCGTAGCTGTCTGCATCATTGGTGGTCCAAAACCAATTAATGCTGGAAAATTAAGTAAAACTTTAACTTATGAAGATCAAGTGTTGAAGCTTGTTTATGAAGGTGGAGATCCTTGCCCTGCAGACCCTCAACTGAAGCATAAAAGCTATTTTAGCTTTGTGTGCAAGTCTGATGCTGGAGATGACAGCCAGCCTGTTTTTCTGTCTTTTGATGAGCAGACGTGCACTAGTTACTTCTCTTGGCATACGTCCTTGGCTTGTGAGGAAGAGGTAAGAATCACTTCCACGCAGAACACTTCTGTGGGACTAAATTTCTGGGGGGAGGTTATGCATAATAGTGTATGCTTTAAATCCCTTGAGAGTAAAGTCTCTTCCTCTAGTCCAGAAGTGAATTTCATGTAGAAATTCTGAAAGACTTTTTATTGGTATGTTCAGCAGTGAAGAACAGTAGTTGGCAAACTTGTTAACATGGTGAGTACGTTAAAACTTTAACACTTTAGATCAACCTCTCTGGAATATACTTAGCTGCTTTTCTGTACAGCTGAAAAAAGCCATAGGCAGCTTCTTAGGAAGTAATTGTTAAGATTCTCCAACTGAATAGGCCAATAAATCAGGCTGAGTTGAGGATGGGATGGCATTGCTGTGCCTGGGGCTAGTCTTCTTCTGTGCAAGGGACTAAAGGTTAGGCGAGTCTGATCAGTTCTGTTAAGTGCAATGACAATTGTGAGAAGCAAAGAGTTGTGAGAGATTTTTTTCTCACGCTATCTGATAAACACTGAACAAAGGATCTGCCTTTGCTTTGTAGCACAAGTTGTGATAACTTGATTTGGTCAACTCTGGATGAACTGGTGTTCCAGACAATACCTTGAGCTATTCTTACTATAGCTAGTTTTAGCTAAACTGTTGCTGGTAACAGGTGCACATAATGAAAGCCAGTAATAGGAATAGAAGGTTGAATGGTTTTGTTCCCTGAGCCAGAGGGTGAATTAAGGTCTCTTTAACACCTGAACATTACATCTTATGAATGTTTAATCCTTCTTGTTACTTTGAATACTTCCTAGTGTGACCATCATTCTCTGACAAGTTGTTCCCACCTCCCATGACCACCTCAGTTTTATTATAGGTCTCACCATCATTTAGAGAAATGCTTTTCCGGCTCTTTTCACTGAAGGAAAATGTCATGTACCCACTTCCAGTCTCTTGTAGGAGTTGTGCAGCATGCAGCTCTGATTTCCTCTCCAGTAGTATGTACAATACATGCTCAGATTAAAAAAACAAACAAACATAGAAATCATTGTTTTCTAAAGTATTAACTTTGATCAGTTATCACTTGTGTGTTTCTGATCACTTTTCAGTGTATCCATAGTGACCCTAGTTTGTTTCAGAGTGGCAATGGCTAGGTAGCAATAATGGTCTCTACTGAAATGAAATGAAAACAGAAACTAACAAAACTACCAGTATGTTGAAGATGAATAGACTCCCCAGATTTCAAGTGTCAGTGAGCTTATGCATGTAAAAAGTTTCCTCAGACCCCATTTCAAGCAGTGCTCAAGCCACGAGGTTGCAGTGCAGTAACTTTACGTTGTTACAACCAAGCTTTTTATTGGAAGTGGTCCTCATCTTCCCCACAACATTGAATAGGAAGGAAGTGTAGGATCCACTGATCACTGTAGTGACTGTGTGTTGGAGGCTGCATTCCAGAGGTTTGTTCTGATGTTATTTTCATGTGGATTCAATTCTATAAATATTTAAGAGCTTGACTTTTTTCATATGTAGCTTGTAGGCACTTAGTATCTATAACTAAGCAGAAGTTGTCATAAATGCTGCCTTACTTCAATAAAACTTTGAACTTTTGAACGTAGCTACATTTCTCTCTGTGAAGGAGAGGATGATTATCAATAAGTTAAACAAAAGAATAAAAAATAAAATGTGCTTTCTCATAGGTGAGGTGCTCAGTATTGAATGGCAGTTCTGTTATTGACCTGTCCCCTTTGATACATCGCACTGGGTATTACGAGGCGTTTGTCGATGAAGATGTAACAGAAGTTTCTCCAGACTTCTACATCAATATTTGTGAGCCTCTCAATCCTATCAAAGATGTTAATTGTCCACCTGGAGCAGCTGTTTGTATGGTTCCTGTTAGTGGACCAGCAATAGTAAGTATTATGCCTGAAATCATGGGAACATGCATTTCCTTGCTAGTTTATAACAGTATCCGTGACTAGAGACCTGATTTGAGCAATAGGCTTGGCAATGGGATAAATAAATGGACTACAGAATTAAAATGTACTCTACAAAATTCCCTTTCTTTGCTTTTCCTGTGAAACAGTGTTTACTTATTCTGAGCTCCAATGATTTTTTGAGTGTAGAGAGATTCCATGCCCTGATGAGTATGAACAACTACTACAGAGAATTTCTGTGTATAGCTGCATGCCAAGCACTGAGGCTGGGAAGCAGAATGTCTCTTAGTCTGCTATTCAGTGGTGCAGAAATAGTGCAGTTGATTCTATGATAGCCTGTTTGCAATATGAAGGAGGATGTGTCCTAGCATGCTCTGAAACATGTTTAGTATTTCTAAGAACTTGACAGCTGCACAGTCTTAACAAGACTGCGACAGGATATTGGGCAACTTGTCAGTGTTATATGTCCTTAAGAGACTTTCTGGAGGCTCTTGCATCTAAGGCTTTATGTGCATCTTCTATAGCTCGCAAACAAAAAGTTGTGATGGTTTTTCATGAACTTCCACACTGATCTAGGGAACTTACTCTTTGCTAATACTACACAGTTTTCAAGTGTTGGCATTTTTGGCACAATGATTTTTAAAAAAGAATCCACCCTTAAGATGCAGAATCTTCCTGGCTTTTATGGCTTTTGTCAAGCTTAGCTAAAGGGTGTTTTGAGCTGTGCAACTTGCTTTGTTAGGACTGAAATCTAGTTAACTGTTCTTTACTTAAAGAATGAAGTTTTCAAAAGTGCATAGGAATTGTGCTCCTATGTCAGCTAAACAGATGAATCTCTGAACTAATCTAAATCTGAGTTGATCTGAAATCTAGATTTGTTACTTTTGTCTTACTATGTTTTTTCTTGTGTAGGATATTGGTCGTGTTACTGAACCTCCCAAGCTAAAAGAGGCAGTAAATGAGGTTTACATCACTTACACCAGCACTACTCCTTGTCAGATAAACAACAAATTGAACTATACTTCTCTCATTGTATTTCATTGCAGCCAAGGAACCGGTCTGGTAAGACATCTGTTAAATTTATGTTGATATTGGAGTGCAATGAGAAGTGGGGAGTAACAAGTATTAACTTTGCTTAGAGCTAAATCAATTGTTTGTTTCCAGCGTGTAAGGATGGTCTTGTTTCATATAGTCGAGGAAGGAATATGCTTAGTATTTGTGTTCTAAACTAGGCAAAATTTCATAGAGCGTGAACTTTAGGCTTGAAAGTATCAAGTTGTGATGGTTTCAAGGATCAGATTCCACTGAAGTAATGTACTGATAACTTATTGTTGGCATTAAGCTTAATGTTCTATTGTACTTTGTCTGGGTCCAAAAGATTGAACTTGTACCATAAGCTAAAACAAGAATCAGTGTAACTTTTTGTAAAGCTATTATGAAATACTTCACCTGTGATGTATATGATTAGAGAAGTGGTTACAACTTAAACATAGCATCTGAATGCAAGTTTTGATTTTTCATTGACACCCGAACAATTGAAGCTGCATGATGCTATAAATTTAACATTCCATGACTTTTTTTGAATACTTAACAAAAACAGCAAAGAAGCACTTGGGTATATGTGACACACCAGATCTTGTTAAAGGTATTTAGTGGAACTGTTTTCCATCCCATCAATTTTCCGTCAAGATGGGAGATGAACTGAAATCCTAGGTGGCTCTGAGTACTACACAAGCCATACTACTACTTTGATTTAAAATAGGATGACAAAGGAACCAGCATTCTGTCCATACCTCAACTTTGTTAATTTTTGTAATGTTTTCTGATGTGGAGAAACAAAAGCTTCACATTTCTTTTCCTGCTTGCAACCAAGGTGAACATCAAAATCTTGATCTTAATTATAATAAGAAAACTTGCCTGCTTCAATTACTATTTGTTTTCTGTAGGTAGGTAGAAAGTTCTTCACCTACGGGTTTTTTGGTACTAGTTGCAATATTAAGATATGGAGTTTGTCCTACGGTCTGTAAAACCTAGTCAGTAATAATTGAGGTGAACTGCTGGAGGGAAGAGATTAATGCAGAAAACAACAAATTTTCCACAATTAAACCTAATCTTCTTCTTTTTTTGTGGTTTTTGGTAACAGAGCAGGCCAAAGATGATACGGAAACTTGACTGCAGTTTTGTGTTTGAGTGGGAAACTCCAGTTGTGTGCCCTGATCAAGTGAAAACTTTGGGCTGCTCTGTGACTGACGAACAATTACACTATACTTTTAACCTGACAAGCCTTTCTGGAAGATCATTTGAGGTAAAGTCTTCTCAGAAGGCTCTTCTAAACTTCCTGGAATGTGAGAAGAGACTGAAGTGCATGCTGCAGCTGTGGTCAGTGTCAGTGGTTTGCCTTTTTGACAGAGGGAGTAACATTAGAGCATTGCCTTTCAATGCTTTTGAGGGGGAAGTTCATGAATCTACTGTTGGGAAGGAAGGAGAACTTTTCACTGAAGGGAATCTTGATTTGGCCTTGAACACGAAGACATGTCTGCTGAACGTGCAGTGTCCTTGGCCCCATGGATGTACTTACCTGCAGCTTTGCTGCATAAATGAAGGCCAAACTTGCAAGATTAGTTATCTGCATTATGCAAGGACTGCATGAGACGCAGTTTATAAAGCACTCCTATTGTTCTCTATAAGTATTGACTTGCAGGCTTCAAGAGGCAGCCTTAGAATCATGGAATTGTTTATGTTAGAAAAGACCTAATCATCTAGTCCAGCCTTTAAAGCCTTGTTTCTGGGTGTCCACACAGGTACTTTCTGGATCCCAAAGTTACCATGTTAGTGTATGCAGTAAGGCAGCAGATGTGTACCAGGGAAAATGCAAAGATGGAGCAGTGTGTCTGACATCTGAAAGTGGTGTGTCATCCTTTGGAAGCCTAAAAGAAATGAAAATGGACTATAGCCGCCAGGATGAAACAGTCATCTTGCAGTATACAGGGGGTGATCGGTGCCCTCCAGGTGAGACTGCAGCAGAGCCTATTTACAGAAAGAGTTGTTGGCTTTCTTACCCTTAAATCTCAGCTTTGTTGCTAAGGGAGGGAAGGAACATGTATTTTGCATGCCATAGCAGAAACATGGTTTTCAGTCACGTGCACCATACTCACCTGCAACATCAATGCTTCTCTTTTGGAAGAGAGCGCAATTTTTCTGTAGAGGTGACCATAGCTAATTGTATGCTACATCTGAGTTTTCTAATTGGATTTTGACTCGGTGTTTCAGTATCTGTTGTCTGCCTCTGCACGTGACTTTTCTTGAATGGTGTTGATGTGCAGGCTTTGGATATGGTCCTGGATCTGGATATGCCTGCTTTTTCACTGTATGTTGTTCAGAGAGCATACCTTTCTTTTTCAGTGACTGAAAAGGGAGAGCTCTGTGTGTTCCCCTTCAAGTACAAAGGGAAGAGTTATGAGGAATGTATTATGGAAGAAAAAAAGAGGCCGTGGTGTGCTACAACTGCAGACTACCAGGGAGATGAAAAGTGGGGATATTGTATTAACGGTAAGAACTTTTTATATCTAATATATAAGGCTCTGAATTAACAGTGTGAGTTGGTCATTATTGGGCTGGGCCGAAGACCTCTGATGTAATGTAATGAAAGGGGTGGGAGTAAGCAAGATAAAGAATCTATAGAACAAACCTGATTTTACTTAAGTGAATTAAAAGTCAAGTTCATGCCTTTAGATATCATGGTGATTCAAAACCATATGTTCAAGTGCTGACTGCCTTGATGGACATCCCTCATCTTGGAGGGAGGAGTTGTACAACTTCCTGAAAAAATTGCATGGGAAGTTAACCTAGGGAAGGAGGTTGCTAGGTAAAGCATTTATGCTGCTTCTCTCTGAAACAATACCTGATTAAAATTTCTCATACCTCTAAATTGCTACACTAAAATCCATACATGTCTGGAAGCCTCTTACAAAATGATTTTCTTCCAACCTCCCTTCTTATAGCAACTGCAAGAAGGGAGTCTACCATTATTTTCGTATGTGATGAAAATGCTGGCAGTGGGAGGCCATACCTTATGAGTGAGATGCTGGGCTGTGCTGTGACGTTTGAATGGAAGACACAGGCTGTTTGTCCTCCGAAGAAGATGGAGTGCAAGTTTGTTGAGAAACACAAGACTTACGACTTGAGAATGCTGTCTTCTCTGACGGGCTCATGGATCTTCTTCCACAATGGAAACTCGTGAGTAATGAACAGGGAGCAGCCTGCTGCTCAGTGTAACTGAAGTTATAATATGGCATAGTACTTCTGTTCAGGTCCATGTTCAGGGTTGTTTAAATTTCTGACAGCATCTTAAAGCTGCAGATGCTTAATGCTGTATGTAGACCTTGGGGGAAAAAAAAAGGCACAAAGGGACCTATTTTATCTGAACAGGATGAATAATTATGTTCTTCGTCATCACCATTTCCCTTTATTGGTATCTATTTAAGGAATGAATAAATCTAATACAAAAGCTTTCTAAAGGCTTTCTGCTTAAATTATCTTAAAGTAATTTTGTAGCTTAAATGCCATTTTCTAATTCTTAGTTATGTTGATAAAAAAGAAAACTTAATGTTTCGTTTGTTCTCTATTAACTCAAGCACATGTTGTCTAAAGTTCAAGAAGGGCTTTATCTCCATAAAGACAGGGCAGAAAAAATTTGCCAGTATCAACCTAAAAAAATGTAAATGTCAGGAAGTCATCAATCTTTTCAGTCTGACCCACTTGGTTAACAAAGAAGTTGAACTGGCAAGGATAAGAGAATCTAATTCAAAAATTTGCATCTAATTCTAAAATTACAGTAAACTGTAGGTTAACAAAACCCTAACAAAACTGTAATGCTCCTAGTTCTTTTATTCTTATAAAACTTAACTGGTATAACTTCGAAGAGCCTTAAACTGAGAGCGCTACAAGCTCTATAGCTGAGAGAAAACTTGGGTATTCCTTGTCTTGGTTCAAATTTCTACTTTTGACTTGAGTCAAAACTAACTAGTGAACTGATCTGGTAATCAGTTTCTCTGTACAGTCGTTTACTCTAAAATGATAACTAAGAGTAACCTGCTAAGTGTTAATGTGTTTTGTTCCTTCAGCTAGCTTGAGTATTTGATCTTTCAATGTGGCTAGCTCCTTGCAAAGAGTTTACAAAGCTTATATTTCATCTTAACAGTTGAGCCTAAAGAAGTTTTTTTTCCTGCCGTGTTTTTTGTTTAGGTACTATTTGAATCTCTGTCAGAGGGTGCATGAAGGACCCACAGGCTGCCCTGAAAGAGCCAGTATTTGTAGGAAAAGCAACAATGGAGATGTTGAAGTTCTTGGGCTTGTTCATACACAGAAGCTGAATGTGACAGGTATAATTAACTTTTGTTCCTAAAGAGCTGAGAGAACTAAATCGGACAAGCTAGCTGTAATGGCTCTTAAAGGATTCTATTCAACCTTGAGATACTTTTGCCAATGTGTCCTCATTTTTTTTTTTTTCTGTTTAAAGAGAACAACACAAAATTAAAAGTGGTGTTTAGGCCACGAGAAAACATGAAAGCAAATAAGCAGTGCTGTAATTAAAGCTGTAACAGGTGAATTGTCTGAACATCAGGAAACACTTTCTGTGAGGATGACTGAGCACTGGCACAGGTCGCATGGAGTCTGTGCAGTCTCTCTCCTTTCAAAACAGTCTGGACATGGTCTCAAGGATGTGACTGTAGGGGACCCTGTTAAACAGGGAGTTGGATAAGATGACCTCCGGAGGTACCTTTCAACCTCTGACTGTGGGAGGGGAGAATTATTTTTTGGTTCATCCTGTTTTGAAAAACTTGTCCTTTGTCTGCTAACGCTTCCAATTAGAGCAGCATGTGAGAGATGACTAAGTGGCTTCTCTCCTGAGAAAAGGAGTAAAAATCCCAACTTTATTCAAAGATTTCAATTTAAATAAAGAATCTTTTTAAAATTGCTGTTAAGTTTCTGAAAATGAAGTCTTCCAACCAGCTACAAAAAAAGGAAGGCATCTGTTAACTGCCTGAGTTTGCTTATAAGCTGTTTACTTGCTCTTAATATGTCAAAAAGGACATTAAATATAAATGTTAATTATACCCATGCTGGCAACCTGAACATAAGGTACTATGTGAATGCAGAAGTGTTGGAGGAGTGACTTTTAAATGATCATTGTGAAATCCTCAAATCACACAAGTACTGTAACTGGTAAATGGTCTGTGGGGTGGAGGGACCTAGAAGTTAGTCTAAAGTAATGAAGTCTGGAGAATGAACAAAGGAAATTTGTCAGTTGCTTACAAAACCCTTGAATTGCTATTTCTCTTCTAGGTAATATAGTGTATATTAGTTATTCCAGTGGGCAGGAATGCAGGAAAAACAAGAAAGTAACAACAGTTATAGTACTGAAATGCGCAAAAACAGTTGGCGTGCCTGTGCTGCAGAGGTGAGTAACAAATTAGCATACTACTGACTGATCTTCATGATTTCTGTTGGACCTCTAATAACTCTCAGGACAGTGACCCTCTATTCTGTTGGACAGTCCCTAGAGTAATCTTGGTCTGTATTTGTAAGACATGGATCTCCTGAAGCTTCTGTACTTGTTCACTTTCATAAATAGCTGTATTCTGTGTATCTTAAATTGCCTGGGCAAAAATCTAGGCATTCCACTCCTGAATTAGGCTGGGATGCTGTTATGTTGTCAGTTGTAGTATAACTGCTCTAAGTAACTTTGCTCCAGATCTATTTAGTAGATAACACTTACTGTAGATAAGCAATTTAGATAATAAAACATGTTTTTACTCCATTACTTAACCATACCAAATCTTTCAGTACAGATTATCTAACTACATGCTGTCTAGACTGAGTTATATGTGCATGATCACAAGTACTAAAAAAGCTTGATGGCTTTTTGCAGTCTTGTTTTGGTTGACTGTACATTGGCTGTAGAATAAAGAAACTGAACAAGAGGCTGTGCCTGAGTCAAAGAAGTAGGCAGCAAAATCTGACTAGCTTATATTTCTTGTCCCAGCCAGATAAAGTGCAGAGCAGTAAAGCTGCCAAGAGCAAACTCGCATGTTAGTTAGCTACAGTATTTAAATAAAACCCTGTGATGTACTGTGTGAGTTCTAGAACTCTTGAAGCAGGGAGTTTAAGTGAAGTCAGGTGACTGCAGTCTCTTAACTCAGATAAGATCAATAGAACTCAGGTAGTTTTTTTTAGTGCTTATTATTCTAGCTTACTCTCTGCATGTTGCTTAAGCAGGAGATTCCCATACATGAGCAAATTGCTGTGTCTTCTCTTACTCAAGATATTAAGTGCTTGTTACTCTTTCCTGGAATAATCAGTTATCTGTTGTTTGGCAGGATTGATGAAGAAAACTGTATTTACTACATCGCTTGGGACACACGTGCAGCTTGTGCTGTGAAGCCACAGGAGGTGGAAGTAGTGAATGGAACAGTAATTAATCCTACAACAGGGAAAAACTTTTCTCTAGGGGATGTTTATTACAAGTAAGTTGAAGACCAAAAACAAAAATAATAAATAAAATAAAAATATAGTTCTGTAGACCTCTACTGCAAGAAAAAAGCTTGGTATAATGTTCCAATTTGCCTTAAGAATTCCTAGCTGTTAAGTGGGAATTTGCTGACAGCCTTGTACCAGTGGCTGAACTAAAGGTCTGGTTGCTACTACAGCCTACAGCTGGGTTTAAAGCTTTGAGCATGTCTTGGGGTATTCAAGACTAATCTAACGTCTGCACATACACCATTTTGATGGTAGAGTTCTTTATTATGAGTTGTTGTTCTTTTCCATAATATGTAGACACTGGATCATTCTCAGAGATCCTGATTTTCATCTACAGTACTCTTTGACTCTTTTCAAAACACCTTTCTTCCTGCTCAGTAGATCCATATGCAAGCCAGAACCCATGCTTTAGTAACCTTAGAAGCGAAGCAGTACAGCTCTGGAGGAATGTTCAAGCATGACCGAACTCTGGACAGGCAGGGAAAGGCAGTTACACTCTACTAACATTGCACATAATTCTGCTCCAGGAACTCCTATAAATAACTACATTTAACATCAATTCTAGTGTTATGGAAGGAAACCTGTCTGTAGTAGTGTTATGGGAAGAATAAACTCTGCCTGCAAGGCACAATTCAGTAGTGTGCATTGAAGAGCACAAGATTGGTGTAACTGAGCAAATGCGTTTTGAATAGACCTGCTGTGCATTCATGTTTCTCTGTGCTTATAATGTTATCAGGTAAAATCAAACATTCCTGGATGAGAGAGTAGAAGAGGTCAGGATGTGAATTGAGAAACTTGGTGTAATGAGAGATTAGTCAAGTCACATTTGATCAAGCTCAGTCTTCAAGCAGGTGGCTAGAACAAATAACTCAGAGTCTCAAAGCATTTTTAGTTTTGCCAGCGGCAAGGAGGGATATGACTGTAAGTGGTAGTTGGATAGCACTTGGGTAGATGCTTTTGCCAGGAGGGCGACTACTTAACTCGCAAAAGCTTAACTCACAAAAACTAAGACAGGCTATTTATCATAACTACAGAACACTCAATATGGATTTCATGGCCAGTATGCTAGCAGTGTGAGAGCTGCTGAATCATACTTCTGTATTCAGTTTAAGTGCTCATGCTCCCATTGAGGACAGTATAACTAGAAGAGTTTGGTTTTGGTGCATTCTTAGAAGGCTTTATGCTGAATATAATACTCGGTTGTAATACTGAAGGAGGAAGCCTCTGCCCTGTGTCTCTTCTGTCTGATGAATCTATCACTCCAACTTGATTTGGAATCTGCTTGAGGTAACAGGTAGTGCTGTTGCCAGTCTTAAGTCTTGGAAATTACTTAAGTCTGAGTTTAGACTTAGTATAGACCTGCCCTCTGTCTCCTCAGGTTGTACACAGCTTCTGGTGACATACGGACAAACGGAGATAAATATGTATATGAAATTCAGCTTTCTGGTATAACAAACTCAAGCTTCCCAGAGTGCTCTGAAGCTAACATCTGTCAGGTTAAAACTAATGAGCGTCGTTTTCGGAGAATTGGATTTGCCAAAAAAGCTAAATATTACGTTGAGGGTAAGTACTTGCTTGCTAGCTGTAATTGCTTGATCTTCATTTGAATTGTTTCATTAAATAGTTCTTTTTCCATGACATCTGTGCTAAACCATTTCTGTAAAGTTGTCCAGAGTCTCTCTTCCTAGTCTTAAACTAAAAGAGGGTAAATTTACATTAGGTACTTGGAAGAAATTCTTTGCCATGAGGATGATGAGGTACTAGAGCAGGTTGCCTGGAGAAGCTGTGGATTCCCCATCCCTGGAAGTGTTCAAGGCTGGTTTGGGTGCTGCTTTGAGCAACCTGTTCTAGTGGGAGGTGTTGCTACCTTTTGCAGGGGGTTGGAACTAGGTGTTCTTTTAAGGTTCCTTCCAACTATTCTCTGATTTTTATAATTTAGGCTGCTTCTTCCTATTATGTGAGGCCAGTTGTAAATGTGGCCTTAGCAGTAGATTTTGGGCTTGATGCTTGCTGAAAGATTTCAGTAAAAACAATATAAGATGAGACTAGGTTTCCTGTTTTCCTCTGCTTGTGCTGTTCCACCTAGCTGCTTTTCCCTGTAAAGAGTTTAGCTCGCTATTCCACAGCAACTGGGTGGAATGAGCTATATGAAAGTATAAGCTCACCTGCAGGTGCTGCAAAATGTGAGCGTTTACTGCAGAACAAATACATGCGGGAGTGCAGATGCAAACACACAACTTCTTAGGGTATAGTTCTCCTGGCTGTTTTCAAGGAAGTGCTAAAATAAGGTGTTCTTCTTGTTTTAGATGATGACTTGGATGTCATATTTTCATCGGACTCCAGATGTGGTAAAGATAAATCAAAGTTTGTCTCCTCAACAATTTTCTTCCACTGCAGTTCACATGTAAAGGAAGGCATCCCTGAATTTCTTCACGAAACAGCAGATTGTCAGTATTTATTTACCTGGTACACATCTGCTGTGTGTCCACTAATGTGAGTAGTTAACTGTTTTCTTAAAGTAACCCTTCTCAGCTAAAGGCTTTTTTGTTGTTACTTGACAAAGTAATAGGGTGGGGAGGTGGGGGACAAGCTTAAAAAAAAAAAAATAGACTTATGAGTAAATGGAACTAGTGTCCACGTGTGTAATGTTTGGTGTATGGCAAACATTTATTTAGCAGTCAAATTGATCTGGATCTACAAGCTTCCTGTTTGCAGTGGAAATAATGGAGAGGTATGGTAGGATTTATTACTGTTCTTCCCATTAAGTAAAACTTACTGTAGCTGAGAACATGCTGTTTCACATTACTGAGAGGAGTAATGAGTATTTGGATTTTTGTTTTCCATGCCTTATTGCCTAGAAAAATTGAAAGCCAGAGCAAAAACTATCTGCCTACTTCTTCAGGCTAGAGTAAAAAATCATATGTCATAGAAATAATGATGTATTTCTGCAGTGAATTGATCTCCTTATTCTACAGAATTGAACTCTTCATTTTACAGGTCCAGAAAGGAGTAATGAGGTGACAGGCAGTGGTTTAAAAGCAAAATGATGCATCTCAGTGCTTACCTGCATTCTTGACTCTTCAGGCAGCCTTGCTGCAAAGAATGAAATAATTCTAGGACTGTAATTTTGTAGGTGCTAGCTTAAAAGCACGGGGGAACTGTTCATTCTTGTGTAAGCAGGGGATTATCTGTTAAGGCAGTTTGTCTGTGCAGTGCCACTGTCAGATGCAGCAAATAATTGCTGTAGCTTCTACAGCTTGCTCAGGTACAGGTTTAATTATGTGAGTGGATAGCTGCTGCTGTCTAAGATCTGGTGTCTAATCACACACTTTAGTAATTGCACACTTTAGTCTTGACTGTTATCTTAGTTTTATGTACTGCTTAAAAGCACACCAGAATGTAGGCATAGTACCTATCTTTGTTTTTTCAGTAACTAGAATAAAATCCCCTAAATTCCATTCTTTATGAATTCTGACAGGCTAGTATAGTATTTTTTAATTTAAATCTGTTCCTAATCTAGTTTGATGCAATTTGTCAGTAGATCTTAGTCTTCCTTTTCTTCCCAATTTGTTATTAGGTCAAACAGTGTTCCAGGAAGCCGTGAGGGCCAATCTGATCAGGAAGCCCAAGTACATAAAGGTCTTTCAAGGAGAAGTCAGGCTGTTGGTGCTGTGCTGAGTGTCCTTCTGGTTGTTCTCACTGCATGCCTGATAATCTTGCTGTTCTACAAAAAAGAAAGAAGGTAAGAAATGGTTGGGAGGCTCTGAAAACTTTTGGTAGGACAATTTGGCTTCCTCAGTGAAGGGGAAGGTTTTTTTTTTTTTTTTTTTAAGACTAAAAAAAACTTTAAGACCTCTTCCTTTTTTTAAGACCACTTTTTTTTTTTTTTTTTGAGACTAAAACACCTCTGGTCTATATCCACCTTGAAGCTGTGCTAAAGGGGGGAAGATGTAATATTCAGTCCATGATGCTGTAGTAATTAGAATGGTTTAGGGTCAAATGTTGCTACACGACAGCTTGCAGCTTGCTTGGTAAAATGCTTTGATAGAAATCCACTGAAATGCGAGGGCTATTGAGGAGAATATAGTCTTCCTAATGCAGTGTTCTTCCTTCTCTTTAGGGAGACTGTCGTGAACAAGATAACAAACTGCTGCAGAAGAACATCAGGCGTTTCCTACAAATACACAAAGGTAACACAGTAGCAAAACCAAAGGTTTTGTTTCTTGTCAAATTTTAATGTGAAACTCTAATAAATAGATAAAAACCTTTAATTTCCAGTTCCTTCAGTGAATGGAAACAAATGCATGTGGCTTCAGGAAAACTGTCTACATTTATATTGTAAGATGGGAACCTTTACCATTTTAGAACAGAGCTGAGGAAATGAACAGTCTGTAAATAGCCAAATAACAAATCTGCCAGAAGAGAGTACGCCTCAGACACAGTAAAGCAATAGTAATACTGCAAGAGTGTGCTGATAACTATCTCAGTCTAAATTAAACCCAAGGATGTGTGGAGTGGGTATGAGAACTGGGGAGATCAATGTATGTAGAAGAGTCTAGAGTGCTATATGGACATCTTTTTTCCTGCAGATAAACAGTGAAGAAGAAGAAGCTAATGAGAATGAAACAGAGTGGCTTATGGAGGAAATCGCAGCACCAAATCAAAGAACAGCAAAAGGAGTGCAGGAGAACGGTCATGTTACTACCAAGTCCGTTACATCTGAAGCTTTTACATCTCTCCGTGTGGATGATTTGGACAGTGAGGATGAAGTGTTAACCATTCCAGATGTAAAGATTCAGACAGGAAGAGGACTAGACAAAAGCAAGCACCCACAAAAGAAGCCACCGAGCTTTGGCAGTGATGACAAAGCTTACTTGCTGAATGGGGGAAGGGAAAGGAAAACAAAAGCCAAGTCAGGTCAACAGCAGGCACAGAACTCTACAAATACAGCATCATTTCATGATGATAGTGATGAGGACTTGTTGAATGTCTAATTCCTTTTGTGCCTAATCAAATATATATAGAGAGATTATATATAAAATGGGACAACACTTCCAACCAAATATGAGGACTTCAGCCTGAAAGATTTTTCTGAATTTTGCCTTTAACAAGAAACCATTGAAAAGGGAAGAAGAGAAAGATGGAAAGATGTCTTGGTTGTTTACAATGATCTGTTCAGTAATGACTGGATGTCTAGCATCCAGTTAGCTGAGTTATGTTGACTCTCTCTAGCCAGGACAACTTTTTTAAGCCTCAGCATAGACATTAAATGCTTGCTTAAAAAGGAACCTTTCAAAGGACAAGATTAAAGCTGAATTAAGTCCCTGGCTCCTGAGATTCAAGTTATCTGACTACTAGCATTTTAACTCCTTGTATTTATTGATCCTCACTACTCAGGTTTGCTTATAGCAACGTGTTCTTCCTGCCGGCAGGGTATTATTCTATGGGTTCGCCCTTCTATGGGTTCATCCATTGTAAGACAAGGAAAAATATAACTTTTCTGTGTTGGGATGATTTGATGTAAATTTTAGAACTGGTCTAATTTATCCTGTAAATTTGAGTATTCGTTCTAATTTAAACAGATCATTGGTTCAAAGGTATTGACTGAAAGGTACAATTCTGTATAGCTTTAGCCTGGAATGGTTGCTGTTCTTTGCATGATATTTTCTAGGTACTGGTCATATGACTGACTTCATCAGTATTTGCCAGAGCAGCAGCTGACAAGCATCCAAAGATTTTTTTTTTTTCCTAGATCATGGCTGAACTAGACTGACTGCACAGAACAAGAGTTTTCAAGGTCAGAGGCAGAATTGTTAGAATACAGCTTGCACTGCCCAGTTTGTCATCACCCAAAAAGCCCAACAACCAGAGGAGCCCTGGTCTGCATGATACCTCTCTGGCATTCATTACAAGAAAAGAATTGGGCTAGTCTTTTCTGATAGTGTAAGAGCTAGATCTTAGGCTGAGGTCCTGGCCGTGGTCATTGATTTGCAGTGTTGCTGGCAATTAATGGAAGTCAAATTTCTTCTAGCAGTTTTGCTCTTTTCCAGGTGTTTAATTTATGGGCAATGATAGGGTTTCAAAGAATTTTACAAATACATGTGTTGGTCTGAATTTTTTTGAAACTCTTCATTGCTCATTCTGGCTGGCTTATTCAGTTTCAGCAATGGTTTCTTTTTATAAAAAAAAAAAAAAAAAACCTCCATTTTGAATCAAAATAGTGTAATATGAAGTATTCAGCAATTTCAATAAAAGATATGACGTGGGTATTCCAAATCCCCACATCTCAAGTCTGGAATCTTTCTTATGCTGGTCTAATACTGGTCATCAGCTTGGGGATATCCTTTTCTGCTGTCATAGCTAATAATCACATCACTCAATGTTTGATCATAAAGATCAAAAAAAATATATAGGTACTCCCCAGTACAGTTTTTCTCAGACTCATAATTTTTCCTCTTGCATTTCACCCAGTGAAGTCTAAAAACAGTTTGGCTAAAGCTGCATCTCATCATTGTTAAAACAAATGCAGCCTTTTTCATAGTTGGCATTAGTATACTCTGGGGAAATAAGGCTTGCCAAAGTGTATTTTTTAATACTGCCAATTATCACTGGAGGAGTTCCCTGAATGGATATTGACTATTATTGCTTCCCTTCCCCAAGTCTTTAAGGCTTGCATTTTACAGTTGTTCGGTCTGCAAACTGCTGCATGAAATGCCTTGGTATATGACAACCAAATGGTTGCTTCATGTTTACTGTGCATAATAAAACCTATGTAGAACAGATACTGCTGGATAAGCATCCCAGGTAGTGTATTGATGACATTTTCTAATACGAAGCTGACAGCAACAACTGGTGAGCCTTGGGGCTGTTGCCCACTTCTTATCTAAGCAGTTGTAAGTAGACTAAATCTCATGTTCATTGCTGTACGCATGACTAACTCCCTTGAACTATTTTTCCTGCAAAATATGCTTTTCATACATAAAGAGGGAAGTGTACTCCTCTGGTCCTGCCATTTTCATAACATACAAGTCTAGGGCAGTAATGGCTGTGGGTTAGAGGCTGAACTCTGCTGGTCAACAGCATGACTCCTTAAGGGGAGCATCTCCCCTGCTGGTGCAGTGCTCTTTATTGCTGTGTCTCTGCTTACAAGACAAGTGCTGCATGACTCCTGCCTGCACTGGGAAGGATGAGAGAGATCAGAAGAAGGGAAAAATACCAGTTGGGATCTGTTTTTGTATGTGGAACAAGTGTACATCACTACCAACTGTTCAAACAGAGCTGCTAGGAAAGAAGCAGTGTGAGGTATTCTAGGGTGTGTTTTTTTTAAGGAATGGTCTAACAGTTTTCAACTACACCCATTTTCCAGGCAGGCTTTGATTTCTGTTTCCTTGGCCTCACTGACTGCCCCTGTGAGCATGACTACCTCCTGCTACGAGCATGCTGGGTGCTGCACGCTTGTCCCAGCTCTGGCTCCACGCTGAAGCACTGCAGCCGGGGAGGTGAAAGTCCACCATGGGCTAGTGGTGGCCGCGGGGTGCTGGGCGTGGGGTAGCGCTGCTGCAGGTCACTGCAGGAACGGAGGTCTTGTTCCTTGCTTCAGTGCTTCTGCCTGGCAAGAGAAGGTAGAGCTGTGATCAGGGAGTGCGGGGCCACAGAGCCCTCCTCACAGCTGGCTGGGCTGTAATTGTGCCGGGGGTCGGTGGGTGGCTGCTGTGGGCCTGCTGGGCCAGAGAGGAGCTGGTTCTCTTTCTACCCCTCTGTCAGAAAAGCTGCCTAAGCTTGTTTTTTGCGGTATTAGTCTTCAATGAAGACTGAAACAACTATTAGTGGTTAATTTTAAAAGTAAAAGAAAACACAGCAAATACACACAATGTAACAGCTGGAGTACTGTATTTATTTAGCTGTTCGGGGCGGGGAAAAACATGCTCTGAGGAGTTAAATGCAAGTTCTGCCTGGGTGAATTAAGGTCTGATTTCAAATGAAACCTTCAAAAATAAAGCTTGCAACATGTCGTTTAATAATTTATGGAGTTAGTCTTGACTTTTGGTCAAATGTTTTCGTTACTTAAATAGCTTCGCTGCCAACTAAGTATATCAGTGTTGCAGAGAGGACAGATGAAGTTTTGAGGTGGTTTTGATGCCAAAATGCCAACATTTGATGATATTTTGGAGCAGGTGGGTGAATTTAACAGGTTCCAAAAGCAAACCTTTTTCGTCCTGTGTTTGCTCTCCGCCACCTTCACTCCCATCTACGTGGGTGTCGTCTTCTTCGGGTTCACCCCCGAGCACCGCTGCTTCAGCCCCGGCGTGGCAGAGCTGAGCCAGCGCTGCGGCTGGAGCCTGGCGGAGCAGCTGAACCACACCGTGCCTGAGTGGGGCGGCCACGGGACCGCTTTTGGCAGCCGCTGCAGGAGGTATGATGTGGACTGGAACGCGACGGGCCTCAGCTGCACCGACCCCCTGGGCAGCCTCGCGGGCAACCGGAGCTCTGTCCCCCTCAGCCCCTGCCAGGACGGGTGGCTCTACGACTACCCGGGGACCTCGCTCGTCACTGAGGTAAAAACCTATGTCCATCTTACCTTGTGCTATTACAGATGTTATGGTGTGGGAGATGGTTGATGTAGCCGATGTTGTATCAAAGTGCAATTACCTGTAAGAGGGGATCGTCTCCATCTCTGAACTTACTCTGCATGCTTTGCAAATAGTCTTCGCTCTGTCCTTGCTGCAAAGTGTTGCCTTGGTCTGCTCAGGAGGTTTATATCTCCAGCTGTGGAGCAAATAAATCCCTAGGTAGATAAAGTCCAGTCTGGATTGAAACTCCCATTGCATGAGAAGTCCTATTGGTGGAAGTGTGTAAACACTGTTTTAGAAATCAAGAACCTGTAACACTCCAAACAAAACCGTCTGTCTGGGACGGTGCCTTCCAGAAACCACACATGCTTTCTGCGATATCCGCCCAGATTTGAAGGTTTTGACTTCTTTTGTTTAAAACAAACAAATCTTAGTTTGTTTCAAATATGATTAAATGACTGACTATGGGTGGGGAAAAGTAACTGCCTCCCGCAAGTAAACAGTTTAATTCTGGAACAAACCGCAGAAAAACCAATGGCTGTTTTGTGTTCTCAGAACAGATGTGAAAATGGTATTTAAGCTATTTAGAGTGTTTTAGGTTTTTAGGGACTTTAGCCTTTTAAAAAAATGAAAATAAAAATCTGGGATGGTGAATTTGATTTCATCTTAGGGAAAGAAAATGACTTCTGTTATCTCTTAAATTTGTTGTTACTTCTTAACAAATGTAAGAGCAGGTAATTTTTGTTGTAGTAAATTCCCTATTTGTAGTCCGTAACAGAGGGTGTAATGTAAGGATATTTCTTTCCACAATGTATGGATTGCAGGACATTAAGGTGAGAAGATAAGTAACCAAATCTTTCCAGATGGATTCTGTTGTGGAAAGTCCTGGTCACCCTTCAAGGCAGCACCTCAACATCTTCACAGCAAAAGGCTTGAGCAAAGCCTCTGCTCCGGATGGCCTGTCATGTTTTGAGACTATCCAACATCAAAGAACTTGCAGCCTGACTGGATTTGTACAGTCGTGCTCAGTGAAAGTTGTCTTCCTTTTTCTTCTGAAGGTGGTGCAGGGCTAGGCCTTGGGTCACTTCCTTCACAGGATAGCTGGCAGATGTCGTGTGCCTCAGGGTTCATTTTGGCAATGTATCTTGTTTCTGTCTGAGAGCTTCCATTAAGGCTATCAGGCTGTGTTATCCCTTGCCTGGCAGCTAAGCAAGGAAGAAGATATCACAGAGCAAAGCATGTTACTTTGCTCAAAGGAAAAAAAAAAAATTAAAAAATAAAATTACCCCCCTATGGAAGAATATCCTCACAGGCACCCTCACAGAGTATCAGGAAGAAGTATATATTGGTTGAAAATGCATTGGTTAAATAAACCCAGCTACTAGTAGGCTGGGAAGGTTAGAAGGCAAATATTTTCAGGTTAACCATGTGGTAAAGCTTGACCATGGATGCAGAGTGCCTGATCTCCAGACATGTTAGGCTGTAGGGGGGTTTAGGTGAGCAAAAGGCCAGAGCATAACAAGAATGCCATGGCCTTGGGGACAGATGTGGTGTACCTCATCCCAAGTTCCTCTGGAGCAGTGCTGCCGGTGCTCCATGGGAAGTGGGCCAAGGCAGGCTTCTGCAAGCACCTGCAATACTTCTTTGTGAAGCCTTTACCTTAGTCCTCACCCAGGGGCTGCTATGGCATACAAGGTTATGAGGCAACTGGAACTGCTTGTATGTGTTAACCATCAGCCCCTAAAAATCTGTTTAAAATGCCCAGGGTGATCAACAAGTCCATGCTGATTTGATTAGCTTGATATTTGATCAACTTGGCAATAACTGGGTTACATTCTTTTCAGTATTGAGAGATGAACCGTGACTAGGTAAATACCAGGGAATTGCCCAAGGGCTTGATCTTGTTTTCAGTGTTGAAACTTAAGTCAGTAGGGTTCCTGGGTGCTGATGAAATCAGCATCAATCCAGAAACAAGTTTAAATCTTTAAATGAAGCAAACGAGGCTTGTGAATGTGAGCAACCTGGTTTCACTGTCTGGCTTCTAACTGTGGTCGTTCTTTCAGTTTAACCTGGTGTGTGAGGACTCCTGGAAGTTAGACCTCTTTCAATCGTCTGTGAATGCTGGCTTCTTTATTGGCTCCGTAAACATTGGCTACATAGCAGACAGGTATGTGTGGGACAGCAGCAAAACCCTCTGGCCTCCCTTATCAGGGTTCAGCAGCTAACCTTAGGTAAAGGCAGAAAAAGGTTGTGCAACTGGTATCACCTGTTGTTCTCTCTTCAAAGGAAGGTCAACCACTGTGTTCAGTCACGTTATCAGAAGCGAGTAGTCTGTCTTAGGTGAACAAATCATCCCGGGTAGCTTGCACAAATCTCTCCTGCTCTGTGAGTCCTGCAGAGTTTGCAAGCTCTTCTAGGATGGTGCCCCCAGACCTCCCTGCTGTGCCACATGGGAGTCCTGGGCATGTTAACAGAAGCCAGGAGATGCTGATTTGGAGCTATCCCTTCATCTGTCATGCTCAGTGTGGCTACAGCTTGGAAACATCATGTTTCCATTTGAGAGACTTTGATATAGTAGACACAGAGATCGCCAGATGGGTACAGCTGCTTTGGAAATCCCTGGGTTCTGGCATCTTTAACAGCCCCTTCAGAACCAGCAGAGATGTCATTGAATTGTCCTTGCCCAGGCAGCTGGGGTTAAGAAGCAAACGCTAATATTTGAAGGTCCTTTTTTTCTCCCTTGTTCCCCTCCTGCCTGGAGACTCTTAGTAGAGGAGGATGTGTGTGTCTCCAGCTGTGAAATGCAGCCCACTCACAGCAAGGTCTGTACACTCAATTTTTGGGATCAAGTTATTGGTACATAAATCTGCTACCCTGGTGTATACAGACAAACCAGAATCATAAATCTGTGCATATTTTTCACTCTATTACATATAACAGACCAATAAATGGATTGCTCTGAAATTCAGAGAAAACACCCACAATCCAAACATCTGTGAATATGGGACTATTGCTGCTCTCATTTGGGAAATTTTTCTTCCTCTGAGAAGCCTGAAAGCTTTTGTGTAATTGCAGAACAATTGGCACAGTAATTTTTCAGGGATTCAAAAAGCAAATAAGTGAGTAATGGCCTAAAAATAAAAGTTGGTATGTGCCTAGCCCTTGTATAGCAAAGTGTTTGATCTTTTTTTTATTTCAAAAATGCACAAAGCTTGTATTTTATGTCTGTTCTCATGACTAGTGTTTTGTTGTACACGTACTATCTTCCAATCCAGGTTTGGCCGTAAATTTTGCCTCTTAACTACAATTCTTGCAAACGTGGTCTGCGGCATCCTCCTGGTCTTTGTGCCCTCCTACCTGTGGATAGTGATTTTCCGCTTCCTGCAAGGGCTGGTCAGCAAGGGCTGCTGGACTGCGGGATACATCCTAGGTGAGTTCGGACCTTCTCCTTGAGATAGATGGGCTGCAAAAGATTAAGAAAAAAAAAAGCCTTTTAAAAATGCCTCTTGTGGCTTTTTGAAATCATATATGCAAGCAGGCATCATGGGTGTGTTTCCCCTCTGTCTTCTTGGTATTCTTTAGAGCAGTGTTACTTCTCCCATATGACAGTAGCATTCCAAGATTAAGCGAGTGGTGGTACATTAAGGCTGTCACCTCCAGGTAGGCTTTTCCCTGTGGGTCAGCTCCCTCTTGCAGATCAGACCCTGCTTCCTGCGAGTGCTGGCTGAGGAAGAAGTTGGCCCCAGGTCTGACAGCAGCCAACCCTCTGCAGCCCAGTCTCAGACAGGGTAAGGACAGAAGAGGACATTGAAGAAGTAGGCAGGAGGGTAGGGAAGTCTGGAGGCGTTGTTATGACACAAAGAACATTAAAGGGCAAACAGGCTTTACAGCCTAAAAATAACTGGAGAACAGCATGTACTTGCTGAGGAAAAGATGAGCTGTTTGGATATCTATGCACTTGGTTGAGTGAAGCCAAACCAGGGGATTTCAAAGCAATGGTCAGAGCCAAGCTGTGCTGGTGTTCCTCACAGCATAGAATCACAGAATCATTAGGGTTGGAAGAGACCTTCAGGATCATCTGGTCCAACCATTGCCCTACTACCAATGTCACCCAATGATGGTGGAGCTGCCTGGAGCTTCTCTGTTGTGGAGTTCAGGCTCATGTCAAAATAAAACTCTGAAACAAACAAAAAGACGTAAAACCACACCAAGCAATCACTGAAGCAGCAGATTAAACATTGTAAAAGCTGGCCAGTTGAGATTTATCTGGATTATTATGGCTAGTGACTATACTGGCTATCTCCAAGTGATTCGGTTAACTGTAGCTAAAGCATAAATGTCAACACCCAAAACATCTGTGAATTCTTTTTAGCAGAGGTGTTGTGCTGATGCAGTTATCTGGATGTTTGAAATAATAACATCTAGCCCACGGTCTGGACCGTCCTCTGCCAAGATGTGGTTGTTTCTTCCCAAGGGTGTTCTAGATACTCACCTGGCATCTTAAATACTTTCCTGGCACAAATAAAACCTTCATCACCTCTGGGGAACTTCATGCCATTTTAGAGTGTAAAATCCCTCTCAGGATGACTACGTGCCCCATCTTGATATTTCCCCCCTCAATTATATCTTGCTGCTTCTGTTTCTCCTTGAAATTCTCTCATGAGAGAAGGCATGGTAGAATCAACCCCAAAGCCCATCTAAACTTGTCTCCTCTCTGTAAAGATGGCTGATTCTGAGTGCCCAGAGAAGGGTACAAGAGCAGAACAGCCTCCTTGTCATGCTCTCCTGGGATATTTGATATTTGTCTACCCTGCAGCTGCTTATGGCTCAGTTTTACAGAGCCTGAGGAATCGTTCTCTGCTCATCATTTGGCCAAGCAGAATTAGCTAATCCATCATCCCCAAACCAAGGGCCTCCTTGAGTTGCTGAATAACTGCTTTGTTCTTTCTCTAATTTGTTTGCTTTCTTGAAATGATGTGACTGGATGCAAAAATGAGTATGTTTATGCCTTTCTGCTGGAATAATTACTCTTAGCTTTGCATTAGCAAGACTCAACCTACCTGGTGATGTGTGGTTGCAAAGTGCAAATGGATGAAGCTCTATGCCATCCTGTGCACAGACATTCATGTGCTTGGAGGCTGAAAAGGTGCACTTGGGAAACAAAATAATGAAGTCTGCTTCATTATTGGGTATTATTGGCATTATGAGGCATTATGTATATTAGCCCCGGGTTTTGCAACAAAATTCCTCAGTGCATTTTGAGGGCTGTATGAATTATTCAGGGATTTCCATGCCAGAGGACAATGCTTGGATGCCTCAGGTCAGTGTGAGAGCAGGAACAGGGTTTTCTGGTAGTCTGGCAGGAAAGCACACCTTCCTCAGCAAGCACTGGGGTACTTTAGTCCCGAGGTTTCATGCCAGGAAGCCCAGGATTAGCAGGAGGACTTCTTCAGGGTGTCTTCAAGGTGCTGGGGAAGCTTTTGTTTCCTGTGGATGCTGCTGAGCAAGCAACTCGTGCTCTGCATGGTGGTGGAGCTGTCAGTCCCTGTCTGTTTTCAGTGACCGAAGTCGTCGGGCCACAGTACAGGAGGACGGTGGGGATTCTCTACCAGACAGCCTTCTCCGTTGGGCTCCTGGTGTTCGATGCCATTGCTTATGCCATCCCTCACTGGCGGTGGCTGCAGCTCACGGTCACCCTGCCCAGCTGCTTCTTCCTGCTCTTCCACTGGTAAGCCTGCTTTCCTTGCACCTCTGCCCGTGACTCAAAAAACAGTTTCTCTCAGCTCCCAGGATTTGAGATCGAGGGAGATTTGGCACTGCTTTTTGGATGTGTGTCTCCTAATGCAAAGAGGAGGCACACAGCAACAAGGGGTGGGGAATAGGATCCCTCAGCAGCTGGCGCTTCACTGCATCTTACCTGTGTGCTGCACCTGGTTTCTGTGTCTTTTTACACACCAATGTTTCTTTTTAAACACCAATATGAAATGCACTGGAGGAGAATGGTCTGGTATGATAACCTTTTCATAAAGGAAAAGAAATGCCTTGGCAATTAAGTAGATCCTATACTGAAAATGTGGTAATAAAGATCCTATACTGAAAGAGGTACATATTTGTAACATGTTATTTACTTTTTTTTTTTTATGAGAAAAAACAGCTTTTGTGGTCCAACTGAAGGAAGGAGCATGGGTCCATCTTTATTTTGTATCTCTCCTAACTTTTTGAGTAATATTTTTCAGTTTTTGAGAATTTTGGTTATAGGTTGTCTGGGTTGAGTTATTAGGCTTAGTAGTAAAAGACTTGTTTTTCTATTCCTTTCTTTTTTTTTTTTTTTTTTTTTTTTTTTTTTTGGTGTGTGTGAATTGGTAGACCAGTTTTAGCTTGTTCATTTTTTCTTATCCTGTGATGGCCCAGCTGGACAATGGCTCTTTAGAAGGTGCCAGTTTTCTGTCAGAAGGCTGAATAAAATTTTGGCAATACTCTCACTCAAAGCCCTGCTGCAATTTCTCTTTAGTAACCACATCTCTGATCAAAGACACTGCAACAACTGCTCCTCTTCCTACGTGTATTTCAACAGGGGGATATGCTGTTTTTCCTGGCTGGGAGGAAACCAACTCTTTCTAATCAACCAAAATATTCTCCCTACAGTCTCCATTTGTGGGAATGCTGTGGGTGCTTTATGTTTTGGTGTAATAGCATCCACTCACTCACATTGTAGGTTCCTCCCAGAGTCTCCCAGGTGGCTGATATCTCAAGGAAAAAATGACGAAGCTAAGAAAATTATCAGCGATATAGCTAAAAAAAATCGGAAAAAGATGCCTTCCTATTTTGAGGTAAGTTCAGGGACTGCTTATGCATGTAAGCAAGAACCATGATGGTCCCTTCCATCTGTTCCTTCCAGTAGAAGTTCATTGTACTTTGAATATTGGAAAACCTGGCCCTGCTGTCAGGGAGGTGGTAAGCTCTCTCACACTAATGGTGGAGGTGGGATGGCACAACTGTCTTAACACTGTTTAAGCAGCAAACTGAGTTTTCCTGTGGAAATACATGTATGATGGGAAACATTTGAAGGCATGGACCCATAGAGAACCTTTGGGGAAGTTTGAGGTAACCCTGCCCAGACACGGCCTGCTGCATGGGAAGAGGTGACCAGCACACCCTTCTGGGACTGTTGCATGCTGTGAATAGTTGTAGTGTCAGGACATGTCCCAGGCACTTTCCTAGGAGAGCAGGGAGCATTCAACTCCTATGAACACTGTGCTGGCTCTTCCGCAGGATATTAAATTTGAAGATGATGATGAGGGCGGAAAGCAGAGTCCTTCACTAATTGACCTTGTCAGGACACCACAGATGAGAAAAAACACATTAATTTTAATGTACAACTGGTAAGAAGATAATGTTGGTGAGTTGTTTTTGAAGCTCTGGTCGTGAATGCTCCAGCAGGACATAGACTGTAGTCTTTCTGACTGACTAACAAAGCTGGGACACTCTCCTCTGCCTAGGTTCACGAGCTCCGTCCTCTACCAGGGGCTCATCATGCACATGGGTCTAGCTGGTGGGAACATCTACCTGGATTTCCTCTATTCTGCTCTTGTTGAGTTCCCAGCTGCCTTCATCATCATCATCACCATTGACCGTGTTGGGCGGCGTTACCCCTGGGCTGCAGCAAACCTGGTGGCTGGGGCTGCCTGCCTTGTCACAGCACTGATCCCAGCGGGTAAGTCCACCTGGGTGAAGCCACGTGGTGGCTTCCCATCCCAGCACTGCCTCCTGGGGACAGCACCTGCCTCTCCCTCCCCTTCCAGCCCTGAAACACATGCATCCATCACTGCGTGCTGCCTCCTCACTTTTAGTAGTGCTCCTCACTCTGCAGAAGTGAAATGAGACAGTTTTGTAGCACGGCTAATACTAAATTTCAAAGCACCTGGGTCCCCTGTGCTGCTTTCTAAGCTTCCCTGTGGTACAGCTCATGCAGTGATGACTTTCCATTTCCTGATTTACATGTGAAAGAAGGCTCCTTAAAAACATTGTGATATGAGATCAGAGGTCCAGCTAAAATAGCACTGCTGTGTCAAGTGAATCCTAAATCACTGGGATAAGTTAAATACATTAAATGAATGAATTTTCTCTGCAGACATATATTGGCTAAAACTGATTGCTGCTTGCCTTGGGAGAATGGGAATCACAATGGCTTTTGAAATGGTTTGTTTTGTAAACACTGAACTATATCCAACATACATCAGGTAGGTGCATCCTTCTCCCAGTGGGCCGTATGGCCAGGAAATGTTGAAGCCAATGTGTATTTTGTGTTATACTAAATGAAATAATCCTCAGAACTATGCAGGTAGTGCTGATCACAAAGCAGGTGGGAGCACAAGTAAGGTGCTTTAAAAGGTAAGCTGATGAAGAAACAAATGTGCTTCAAGGCAGGTGGAAACTCATGTGGATGAAATAAAGGTAAAAGTGGGGACAACCAGGATGGGTGGGGGATCTGAAGGCCCATGTTGTGCTGAGATTTGTATCACATTTGAATGAAAATAACATGAAAAGGGATCTGTCCAGAGTGGCTGCTGCTATGGAGAATGTACATTCACGCAAGCCCTTGACCCAAAGACTGGAATTTTCCTTACTTGTAAGTGGGCTGCAGGGTGCGTAGTTCAGATGTAGATATATCCACTGCAGGTAACTAAAGCTTGGATGCTAATCCTTCAAAGTTTTCTTCTTGCCCATGACCATAGACCATAGCATGCAGGGAAGATGTCAGTACTGAACAGATGATTTTTACACATCCTTTTTTCACTGGAGAGAAACTCATTACATGAAGTTACACAACATATGAAAATCTTATTTCTCTATCCATAATCAACATAATGGAAGATAAATTTTAAGATTTTATTAATGGTGTGTAACAAACAGAAGCATAATTTGATACCCCTTGTACTAAGTCTCCCAAGAGATACTGAAGCTATGATTTTCTTTTTACTGTATCTGGAGACTCTCCTTGGATACTTTGGGCCTGATTCTCTTTTGTTTAACCTTCGGAATTTGCTCACACCTCTGTGAAAATGCAGGTATATTCTCCTGTTCCTATTTGCTATGCTTTTTATTCTTTAGGTGTTTAGGTCTAAACAATTTTTGGATGTGCCCACCAATAGAAAACTAGATACTTTAGATACTAAAAACTACTTTGCAAAGTATCTTGATGTTTAGTGGTTTGCAGAGCCATGTGCTCTGTGCAAAGGCAGTCGTGGTCTGTCCTCTTCCACCTGCAGTACTTGCTAACCTGATCCCTGTGCTGTCAAACCAGGAATCTCGGGGTGATGGTCTGCTCTGCCTTGTGTGATGTTGGTGGAATTGTCGTCCCGTTTATTGTCTACAGGCTGGTGGAAATCTGGCACGAGCTGCCTCTGGTGGTCTTCAGTAAGTGCTGCCTTACCTCCTTGCCAGCTGCTCCTGGGGGGCAGCAGTGGGGCCTAGCTTGCAGAGGGAGGGAAAAGCAGCTGAGGCATTTTGCTCCAGTTTCAGCAGAAACACCTTCCCCATCCGTGTGTGGTGTAACCTTCTGTTGGTAGCAGCCTGGAACTTGTCAGTGCATTCAACATCTCCTTTGCTTTTATTACTGTTCCTTGCATTTTAAAAGAACCTGGAGGTGAATACAGATTTGACAGATGGTGAAAAGCTGAGAAATGTTCTAACATTTTAATGAGCCTAAATGGGGTTTTGTTTTGATGGGTTCAGATCTGACAAATTACTGCTCTTCTGTGAGGTGTATTTTCTCAGACCTGAACTTTCAGGTCGAGGTCTGTGACTCTTCTCTGAATCTTTAGATCAGCGTGCTATTTATAGAAAAATGTCTTGAATGGCAGTATGCAGTTTTTAATTGACAGCATATTTAGGAGGGTGCTTAGTAGGTTCAAAACAGGAACACCAAATGTGCAAAGTGGGTAAATGAAATCAGCAGTGAAAAAAAATAAACAGAAAAATTAAACACATTGTGCAGGAGTTAATAAGTATTTTCTAAATCTAATTACGTAAATAGCATACATTTTCTGGCTTATGCTCAGACTAAAAAGGGTTCTTCCCTTTTTACAGCTGTCTGTCCAGTTTTCAGTGCCCTAGGTCAGTGCATAACTCACAACCAAACTTTGGTCCATTACCATGTCTGCTTGGCTGCCAGGTCCTCCAGAGATGGTATGCTTGTCTTGCATATCAAGCCTTGATGAGTACCTCTCTAAAGAATGGAATAAAATGCTGTTTAAGAGTCCTTTGTGCCAGGCAGTGGAAAGTGAGTTATATGCTAATTTATATGCATATAAATTAGTATATGTTAACAAGCTCTTTGTGCATCTTTGCTTTGAAGCTGTTCTTGGTTTAATTGCGGGTGGATTGGTGTTGCTCCTGCCTGAAACTAAAGGAAGAGTTTTGCCTGAGACTGTTGAAGATGTTGAAAACTTTCACAGGTGAGTTATGGTGGTGGACTATTGACCACTTTCACTTGAAATTGTACAAAATCCCCAGCTAGAGCTCCTTGGGAAAGCACGGGGCTTACTTGGTTGTCTCCTATGCTTTCGTGAATTTGCTTGCTAATTCCCAGACTAAGACTAGACTGGTTTTGGACTCTTTTACCACTCTTCTCTGCATCTGAGGACAAACTGCTTATCTTCTCAGGGGAAGAGGTAGGGCAAAAGAGGAATTTTGAAGTCAGGTGCTTGCTGAAAGTATTAATTCCTGGTTAGCTGCTTATATCTTGCTGTTCTTGCAGGCAAAGTGCTCCAAAGGACAAAAAGATCTATCTCCATGTCCAGACATCAGAAGTAGCACGTGACTGAAGATGGTACAACCTTCTGGGCAGTCTGCTTTAGGGCACGGACTTTTGCTGGCACGGACAAGCAAACTGGAATGAATGCCCTTTTGTCTTGCCTCCTTTCCTTTTCTTCATAGAATCACAGAACAACACAGGCTGGAAGGGATCTCGAAAGATCATCAGGTCCAACATTTCACGGGAGCCTAGATGAGATTATCTGGCACCCCGTCCAAGAGCAGCTTGAAAGCCTCCAGTGCTGGGGTTGCTCACCCATCCCTCTTTTTTTTTTGGTCTGCCTATCCTTTGCTTACAATGTTTTCTGATCAGGTTGTCCCTATGACTGCATAGCTGCTTCCCTCTCTGTATGCTATAATATTAATGTTTTAGGGCTGGAAAATGTTCACTCAAGTGGGACCTAAACATGAGAGCAGGTCTTAATTTGAGGATGGAGGTTTCCCAACAGAACTCTGTAAGTCCCCATGAAATCTGACTTTGTTTTGTTGTATACAGGGACAGCATAAGAGTTATGTTACCATTACCTCTGTCATGGAACTGAGGTGACTACAAATCTCATATAATCCTGTTAGAACAAGCAACCACTTTGCACAGACCTTTTTGCTATCCCGTATGTGTTATGGTGTTCATGCACGCCCATGTGAGTGTACAGTTGTCCTGACTGTGGATTTTGCTGGCTATCCCGAAGCTTACAAGAATGGGTGTGGGCATGAAGAAGGTGCATGCAAGAAAGGCTACTGCACTTGTAAAGAACTAGGGGTCTTTCTCATTACTAAGTGTAGCCACTACATTTTCTTGTTAGTATCTCCACAGGCTCTATACTTCTTGGTATGATGCTGTTTTCTTAAATCTCCATGTCATTATAAATGTGTGCACACAGACATATGGAACTTTATTAATAATATTCTGTTGAGCCCAGCTGGGGGTGTGGAGTTGGGAATGATATAGCTGTCAGCGAGCTCAGGGCCTGACAGTGTCCTGCTCCACCTAATAATTTTATTAGGGTTGGCTTGTGCCAGCACAGAGCTGTATCTCTGGAGTGAGTGGGGCCCAGGCTTAGGGCAGGGCTTCTGAACTGGGATTTGGCCAGTGCTCCTGTGCCACAGGGAGCATTAGGGGCAAAGTTAGATCTACTAGGGCCTGTCCAGCACCTCTCACGATTTGCAGTTGCACCAGAAATGGGGTCTGCCTGTTTCTGTGCCTCCTGCTCCTCTCTGCTGTTGGTGGCAGTAGTGTATCCCCTGCCCATCCTTCCTGTTCATGTTCTGCTTTTTCTTTTCCATACTACTGAGCAACCCTAACAGTCCTGTGGTTGCAGAGGAGAAGGGGCATGAAGTACTGTGGCTCCCCTTCACTGTTTGGCTGATCCCTAGCACTGTTGGGAAAAACTGGAAGCCAGTGAGGATGCTGTATGTGTTCCACAAAATACTTCTGCCACTGATCTGCTGAGCAAAATGTTGCTGGACTCCCACGGGCAGTGTGCAGTTGCCCTGGGGTTGCTTTCCGGCCCAAGCATCAGTTAATGTTCAGCCTTGCTGTGAGGGCCTCTAAGGCAGGGCAGCATGTTGTCCAGCGAAGCAGGGCCCTCAGATGACTTCAGCCTGAGCTGTTGCAAAACTCATGTTTGCTTTGGGGTCAGCAAGAAACAAATCTGGTCCTGAGACTGGCAAGAGGGCCCGTGGGGATGCAATTGTATGTGTCCCGTGGAGCTGCTCCCCTGCTGTGATTTTGTGATGACTTATCTCTTTCCTGGAAGAAAGCTGGCAGAACATCTGTTTTTGTTGTGGTACATCACTTTGAAACCTGATGAAAACTTTACAGAAAGAAAAAGGGGGGTGGGGTGGGATGGGGGGCAGGGAGGAAGAGGCAGGAAGTAAAACAAATGCTGGGATGAATAAATGGAGAACTCCAGAAGCTGAGTCTCAAAACCCTGACATATCACAGAGGTGTGTGTCTCCATAAGCACGACCCTGCTGCTGCAGCAGGAGCTGCGGAGGTGGCAGGTGCTGGCGTGCCTTCGCTTCTGCAGCCACCTGAAAGTTATAAGGGCCCTTTGCTCTTGGTGGCATCATCGGTAAAGCAGCACTGTGCCAGCTCCTGTTCCCTGTAGCAGCAGCTGGGCCCAGCTCTGTGCCACGGCTGTACCTGCAGCCTAGGAACCACTGAAAAACTGCAGCACAAGGAGACTGTGCCTGGGAAGAACATAATGTCTCTATTTTCAGGCTACCCGTGAGCCTACAGTAGCCGAGTTTTGGAAAGAATTGCTGTTTAATTCATAACTGCTGGACAAAAAGTTGCTGGTATTCTCCCTGGCATTGTCTGAGAGACAGCCTGACTGCGGATGTGGTCTAGGGCAGCAGTCCCTAAGCACTCCTCTTGTCCTCTGCTCTTGCTTTCAGCACCAGCATCCAAACATCCCAGTGCTGGCATAGCTGCAATTTGGAGACTTCACTGCTAATTGTATCCTTTCAAACATGGCCACAGCCTCTGTAGTCTATCAAACTCATTAAGGGTTATTGTCTGCAAGCTATAATCTTAATGTGGTTGCTTCGTCAAGGTGGTCTTGTGTGTGTCCTGTGATTTTCTGCCAATTCATGGGTCAATGAAAAGCTTATGTCATTTCCAGCTCCTGTTATAGTGTGATCAAAACTGTAAGTGTGCTAGATTGTGCTTGAGCTTGCTCCAGTCCAATCCCTACTGTATACACTTGTCACATTTCATTTAGTGTATTAGTAAAAAAAATGTGAATAAATGACACCTCTTCCCAGAGCTGGGGCTGGTTAGGAGACAAACCCAACTCCACAGAATATACACAAGCTGCTGAACATAATGTGAACCACATTGCAAGGGGATCCTAAGGACTACAGAGAGCATCTTCAACTTTAAGCCCTACAGCAGTGATTTTCCAGCATGTTATTCATGGAGATCTGCTTAGAAAGCCAGACCCTTCGTGGCTCATCTTCCCCTTAGGCCTGAGCCATGTCCTAAGGCTCTGCTGCCTGCAGCTCCTCTTTGCCTTGCTTTTCATTTTTCAGCTTGTCTAACAGTCAAGTTCTGGACTTAAAAGCCAGTCTGGACTTATAAGTGTTTATAATTTTTGTATTTAGATCTCCAGAAGAGGAGGGATCACATGGGCAGGAAGAGATGCTGCTGAATGCCCCCAGGCTCCATGAGCACGCTCTGCAGAGGTGCTCGCTGCAGGGTGGCTGGAGCTGAATCTGCTGAGCACCAGGAGACTTAGACAAGTAGTACCAAGGTTTTCAGGAGTGTAGGGGAAGTGTGGCAGTAAATCAGCTACTGTCTGCATGCTTTCTTTCATGTAAAATCAGATGAAATGTGTTTGGGGGGGTTGGGAGAACAAATACACTCCTGCTTGCTACAGAAATGAGCGGCAATTGAGCAGCCCAAAGGTCTGATTTTTTGTTTTGTTTGCTATAATTAAAAATAATAAAATCGTTCATGATAGTCCTGCCCAAGTCGTAAGAGTCACTGCTACTGGATAACCAGGAACACCAGAAACATTAAAGTACTCAGAAGGCAGAGAAATTCAGGGAAGGATGGCCCATGAAGGGCTGAAGTAGAAATCCAGGAGCTGACGTGCAGCTTGGGAGCAGCTCTGGCCGCTGGCAGTGCACGAGCAAGCCAGGGAAGAGCTGGCTGTGTTTGTGCAGCTCTTCCCTCAGCGCTAGGTGAGGGCTGTTCTGCTGCCCCTCTGCCCAGGCAAAGGCAGGTCTGGGGCAAAGTGGGTCCTTTTTACTTGGGAGTGGCTTTTGAAGTCAGAACTTGGAGATAAATCGTATTTTCTTTTCTTCTCTTTTGCCTGCAGAAGAAATAAAGAAAAGACATGTGAAGCTCTGGGTGGCAAAGAGCGTGATCCACTAAGCAATCCATATGCTCGCATTCGCTGAAAACTAAACATAATGGAAAACTAAACATAATGGTTATCTCATCATGGGCAGTTTTTCAGATGAGGTCAGATTGTTTCAAAGAGAGCAGGAAAAAAAAAGTAATTTGGAGATCTTCTGTGGCCTTGCTGCAGCTGCATGGCTGTCTGAAAATCATATCAATGGTTGCATTAGTAACTTTGGCATTTCCTACTGTAAGAGCTGTTATTTTAGGTGCTTTCTGAAGTAATGTCTGGTTGTATAGCTGTATGTGTGGACTTACCAACTTCTTCTAGAGACAGCCTCTTCTTGTCCTACCCTGTGCCGCATTGCCATCCCTTTCTGGCCAGGTCCTATAGACCCCCCAACTCAGGGCTCCTGAGCTCTGCCCAGGATTTAGCATCTCCATGGCCCTCTGTGGCCTTTCCCTGCTTGGAGGAACCACTTTTAGCTGCTCCCTTTCCAGCTTCTTCAATTCCTGCCCCACATATTTTTCTCCATCCATCTGCCTCCATCCTCTTTGCTCCCTTCCCTCTCCCAGTCTCTCTGTACTGGCAGTGAAGCACCAAGGCAGCCTGGTGAAGATAGTGACAAGACAGTTTGTCTTCCCAGGCCTTGCTGATGCGAAAGAGAGCTGCCCTACCCCATTGGGCCTGTGCTCCATGTCGTACCTGTGCATGTTTTCAGCATCTTCAAGGGTCTCAGGCAGAGTTTTTCCCTTGGTCTCAGGTAGGAGCAGAACCAAGCCACCTCCGATGAAAGCGATCACAGCTGCAGAGACAGAGCAAGGGCAGGAGTTGCAAGGGCAGTGCAACTTCTAAGTTGCTAATTAATTCTCATTTAGACACAGCTGCCCCAGTGATTGAATGAGGGCTCCTCAGAGTGGTAATAACACTTGATTTTTGTTTAAGTGATGCTTATTTTTCAGAGTAATTGCAGTCATCTCTGAGGGGCACTGGAGGCCTGGAAAGCCACCCTGGCCCATAGGTCCACAGGCAGTCTGCCTCCCTTCTCCCTCGCTTTGTGTGTAGGAAACAGCTTTTGGCTCCGCTTGTTCAGCTGGCATGGGATGGGGGTGACACTAGCTAGCTGCCATCCCTACTTTTAGCTAATTCAGACATGAAAGAAATGTTACTACCAGCCCTCCCAGCCCATTTTGCCTTCTGTTTAGTTTTTGACCCTGCCATGTCTGATATGCATCTATATACACACAGGTGTGTGTGCATTTTACTCGACGCTTGTTTTACAGGAGGGAAATAGGACTTCAGACTCACTGATCTAGGCTGTGGCAAACCAACAGGCCTTGTAGCTCTTACCAAAGACAACCAGGGGCAGCTCGTGCCAGAGCTCTGCAAATCTGTACACGATGAAGGGTGTTATGATCCCACCGAAGTCGCACATGGACGAGCAGGCCAGCACCCCCAGGTTCCTGGAAAGGATGCAGACAAGGCTTTGGGCTAAAGCTCATTAACATCTCTCCCCTAGTATAGGGCTGGTTTTGCACAGCTTTCTTGTGAGCTTTTAATTTTAAATGATGCTTCTGTCATTTGACAGATGATCTGTAAAGCTGATCCTTAAGCTCCCAGGATTCTTCTTTTTCCACTGTAGGCATTTCTGAGGTCTTTACAGTAGACTCAAGTGGATACATGGGAACACCTGCTGCTTTTAGTCCCTAACAGAAGATGGTGCACTTACCTGAGAAAAGTGGGATACAGCTCAGGGTTTACCAAGCAAACCATTTCATAGCACATGGTAATCCCCATCCTGCCCAGGCAAGCTGCGGTCATTTTAAGCCAATAAAGAGCTGGAAAGATATTATGCACATTTACGTTGGAATATAAAACTGCATTCTTTCTTAACTTAAAATAGCATTAAAGATTTAATTTTAGAAAAAAGTAATTATAGTGGTATGAAATGTCATGAAGACAGCACGTGATTGTGTTCTGTTTCATTCATTAAAGAAATAACATGATTGTCTTGTGATTCAAGCAAATAACTGGGATTTAAAACTGTCAAAGAGAAGAGATGTCAATAATACAAAGTAATTTGGTTAGTCCAGAGTATTAACCAAAAGCTTATACAAAGCCACCCTTTCCTGCTTGCAATAAAACTAAACAGAGCACAGCTGCTTTTTCTTTTCTTTTTTTTTTTTTTTCTTTTTTTTTTTTTTTTTAATTGAAGCATTGAAATCTTTGAAATTAACATTGATATCGGTTAATTTGCAAGATACTCTGTACTTCTGCACAGAGGCTTCTCATGGCTTTCAGACAGGGACAAGCTTGTGCTGTCCCCCTCTCTTGGTGTGTGCTCTCAATTGCTTTCACACCTGGATATACAAATGCCTGCTGCCAACAAATGAGTATCCCAGCCCTGCACTGGGTGTCAGTCCAGGACACTGCTGTGTTCTCCACGGGTTCTTTGATCCCAACCTGACCTTAGGTTGTGTTTTCGGCCATTTCAGCAAATAGTACATATGCAGCACTGAGTTTCTCCCTCATCTACCCAGCTGAGGGATGCACCCAGCCCTGGGCAGCATTCAACCAGTTGATAGCTGCTGCTAACCCCTTCCTCAGACCCTCTCTAGAGCCATACCACTGGCTGCTGCTCCATGTGATTGGCATTGACTGCAGCTATGGGCAGCAGCTGTGGGCTTCCACCCCAGCCAAGCACATCGGACCCGTCTGTGCCTCTGCAGTCCCTAGCCACTTGTTAAAGTGTCTACTGTCTGAATGCATTGCTTTTTTTTTGCCTGTGACATTTTTCCATAACACTTTGTGGTTTTTGTCCTTGTCCTTCTGTGAACTGTAACTTCTGTGGTTTCAGCCTAATTATACTCCATAAAGAGAAAGAAAAGATGTTTCTTTCAGTTGCCCTCGAGGGACACATTCTCCTTGCAGAGAATGCCCAGCTGAATACACACCAAGTGCCTGTCACCGTGGTTGCTCAACATCCTACGCTGATGGCAGCAGCACTGCAGAAAGCACTTACTGTATCCAGATAGTGTCTAAGTATGTGTGTGCACCCCTACATTTTTCCTTGTTAGAAGCAGAAAACAGGGATTTGTGGTTGAACACCCAGAACTGTGCATTTAAATCCAAATTAGCTTTTTTTTTGTCTAGCTTTTGCAAGGTAGACAAAAATTGTAGACTTAACATGGCATGCCTTGGGTCTAGCACCTGCAGACTTGCTATCTGATTTGATGCCATTTTGGAAACGTTCATTTCTTTTCTCATGCCTCTCATTAGCTGGTGTAAATGGTGGTGCTGGGACATACATGAGCTTTTACAGTATTTGTCTTCGCTGGATCACAACACTGACATGGTGTAGGTTCACAAAGATTGCTTTCTGTTTCCAGAGAAATAATAAGGAGATAGGGAGAGAACTCATTGACCAAGGAGGTCTGAACGACTCACTGTCTGGGACTAAAGCTGTAACAAGGCAGGCACCACCCGTCAGCACATTTGCTACAGCCCACGGGTAGCGACGGCCGATGCGATTCACTGTCAGCAAGAGGATGAAGGCAGCTGGGAACTCAACAAGGGCAGAATAGAGGAAATCCAGGTAGATGTTCCCACTGGCTATTCCCATGTGCATGATGAGCCCCTGGTACAGGACGGAGCTCATGAACCTAGGCAGAGAACAGGGTACGGTTGAAGACCAACTCTTTGGGAGAGGGTTTGTGCAAAGAACTCAGATTTGCAGCTGGTCAGGAGCAAAACAGGCTTAAATCAATGATGCCAATTTAAGGCACTGAATATACCTCCATCTGGGCTGCAAATCCATTTCCTTACCAACTGTACATCAAAATGCATGTATGCTTTCTTATCTGAGGTGTCCTGACCAGGTCTAGAAATGAAGGTTTCAGCTTTTCTCCATCGTCATCCTCAGATTTGAGATACTGGGAACACAAGCCAGGATAAGAGATTAGAGAAGGATAAGAGATTAGAGAAGGATAAGAGATTAGAGTGGGCAGGGGAGAGGGTGGTGACCACTGCAAGGATATTTTCCTCTAGATTAATGGGAAAATGAGGGGTTTGATTTGTCAGTTATGAAACTGAAGGGAAATTAACTTCCCCAAAGTGTTTTAGGGAAAGGAAACATGAATATTTATGTAGACAGTCCTCATGTCCGTGCAGCCACATGTATGAGGCTGTCGCATGGCATGAAGCAGGAATTTAAACAACAATGAATGAGGATGTCTTGTACTGTTCAGTCATGAGACTGGGAGAGTTTACAGTGTGTTGATTGGTACTAATTAGAGGAAGAACGTTCCTTGCCTGCTGGCTACTTTTGCAAGCCTCTTCTCTCAAACATGCTCTGTTAGGGTCCTTGGCAGTCAAAGAGAAGAACTTGTTTTACTTTAGGGATCTGCTGTCCTTCTGGTCACTGAGCTGCTCCCTGCTCTAAGCCCTAAGCAATCTTAAACTCAGAACACTGTTAGTCCTGAGCTTTGCATACATGTTTGCTTTCAGCAAACACAGTGCAGTCACCTGGAACGAGAGAGGTAGCTGCTTCTTATTTCCCTTGGCAATGCGCTTAATAACTTCCATGGCTTTATCATTTTGCTTCTGAGTTATCAGCCACCTGGGGGACTCAGACAGACACCTGCAACACATAAGAATGACATCCATGAGGCAGGAAAATGCATTTTTTCTGTTAGAAGTAAAATGAAAATGGAACTGAATTTCTCATGCTAGGATCCTATGGTATGTTGAATACCTGTGAGCAGTCTTGAATTCAATGGTATTTGTGGCTGTCAGTGATTGTATTCTGATTTGGGCTCCACTTGGATGATGACATGGCCTGATTTTTTTTTTTCTAATTATTATTATTATTTTTTTAATGTTAAGACCAGTTTGTGACAGTTTGGAAACATTCCTCTAAGATAGATTGTGTGATATGTTTTAGAAATGACTCGCAGCCTGTAGGTGCTAAAACAACATCTGCAAAACTGATCCTTAAGCTCTTCCATGTTAAAAATAAACTTTAGAAAAAATAATTAAACCAAATCTGTTCCTCAATCTGGTTCTGATACTTTCTAGGGAAAATTGACTTTTTTTTTTTTTTTTTTTTTTTTTTTTTTTACGAATAATTAACTAGATGGTGTTAAAGACAAAGCAAATTTAATTAATGATTAAAAGATCCCACTTTTCACAGTACCTAGAAGTACTTTTCGAAAGCTGATGATTTCTTATTTTGTGATGGGTGGCAAGGCCTCCAAACACAGACACATTACTGTGTGTTGCAGGTAGTCCCTTGCTCTCAGGTGGCTCATGCTAAACCCCTGGGCAGGGTGAACAGAACGACCAAAAAATGCCAGATCTAGTCTTGGAAGTCCTACCAAAGGCAACGGTCCTCTGCAAAGCAGCTTCAGCTTCCAGGTGCATTCGCCATCTTTTATCTGCTTGGCTTGGGGTTGCTGGGAGCTGCAACACTTACCAATAGTATAGTAGGAAGAGGAAATTGGGCAGGGTGACGGCGAGCTGAAGCCACCTCCAGTGCTGGAGCACGTAGGCCACAGCAGTGAAGATGAGCAGCCCCACGGTGAAGGCCAGCTGGTAGATAACGCCCACGGTCTTCCGGAAGCTTAAGCCAACAAATTCCGCAGCTGCAAAAATAATGTTACGTGAAACACAGGGGAAATGCGTGGGGCTGGGGAGCTGGGGAAATGGAGCTGCCACTGGCTGCACAATGCGGAGCCCCTGCGGCTTGGTGTGGGGGTATGGATATGGAAGGTAAAACACAGCAGGATGTGGTATGGGCTGTGGGTTTGGCACAGGAGCTGGTCTTTGCCACTGCTCTGAGTAAGTATGGTCTGAGGAAGTATGGTTTGCACTGTTTGGAGGTTGCCACAGCTGGGGCTGCCCATGAAGCCTCCACCGTCCAGCTGGGGACTTTGTCCCTGCCTCCAGGAGTGTCAGGGCTCACCCATAACATGTGCAAAGACAGCCTTCTCCCTCCCTCCCCTCCTGGCTGAGGACTATCTGGGAACGCCTGCTGGCAGCCCCGTGCCCCCGCCTCACCCCGCTGGGCTGCAGCAAAAGCCATTTTGGCACAACATCTGCGAAACATGAATGTTGTCTCTCAACAACAGCACTGCTGCTGCTGCCTTTCCTGGAAACGTGGGTATCTCTGCAGCATTTCCAGTTCTTGTCTCTAGACTTTGTTCTCCATTTTGACATGTGACTCTTCAGGTACGAACACTCCCTAGTTTCTATGGCCACCTCCCAGTTATTACTCATATATGTACGAGCTGAAGCAAGCTTTCCAGGAATATGAGTAGGCTCGATAACAAAGTCTGCAGGCCTGTAAATCCTCAGACAGACATCTCACAAAACAAAACACAGCTTGGCTCATAGACACCCGCTTTTGGCAGTAAATAACACACGGTCCCTGTCTGCTCTTGCTATGCACAGATCCCTAAAATACTGGGGGCCCAAGGTGAGGTGAGCCCTGCTGCTAAACTGGGGGGTCGTGGCCGGAGGGTGCAGTTGTGAGGTGCTGTAACTAACTCAGGACGTAGCCGGTCAGCCAGCCCCCCTTGCTGACCAGTCCCTGGACCAGATGGAAGACCACCGCCCACGTGTAGCTGGGTGCAAAGGCCACGAGAACCCCTGAGACTGAATCGATGAGGACTGTGATCAGGAGGCACAGCTTATGGCCAAACCTGCAGAAGGAAAGAAGAAGAAATAAAGGGAAAAAAGGCTCATCTTGTGGCTGCACAAAACCCCAGCTGAACGGCGGAGGCATTCCTCATGGCATTCCTCATTACTTGTTGGAATAACAAGTGCTTTCTTCTGGCAGCTCTAGTTCCAGGTGGTTTCTTAGGTACAAGGAGAGTAAAGGCTTACTAGCACCTGAAGTCCTGACCTGAGCAGTAATTTATTGTTTTCTCATCTACTCAGTGATGTTTTTAAGGAGCTGACCTTCCCTTCCCAAGGCACTTCCCTGTCCCTTTCCTCTCGTTTACCTTACCCTGACTGGGCCCTCCCAGGGAACAGACCTGTGGAGGACAGCCCAGGTGCGAGGCACTCAACCAAGCAGCCACCGTGCTTGCTTAGAAATGTCATTGCCACAGCAGTCCGAGCACTGGTATCTAGCTGATGGTGTGCAGAGTGGTCCAGTCCAGAAGCAAGACTTAGTAGAAAGGACAGGGACCGTATCTCTTCAGAGATATGGTTGAAAAGGGGAGCAACCACATGAGGGCTTCAGGACCATTTCTAGGCACTGGAAAGTGAGAATTCATGACAGCACGATGCTCATCAGTGGGAGGAATGGGAGCATGTAGGAGCCACCATCTTTGTTTTAGTTTGCTTTGTATTATTCCTGAGCTCTGGTAGTCTTCTAGTTTGCACAGGCTGGTGATGGATGCCAGCAGTCCATGTGGTGCTTGGGCAGAAAGCAAGTGCAACCTGCTTTGGCCAGGCTCCCCTGCTCACCCACCACGCAGGCAGGGCTGGATGGAAAAACAAATGCTGTGAAGAAGCTGGAGATGGTCCCTGTCCCCCTTCTCCCCACCTTTTTTTGAGTAGTGGTCTGGATATACTCTTCCCTTTACAGCATTTTTCATCTTGATGGAAATGGAAGTTCAGGGAACTTTTCCCATCCTTTTTTTTTTTTTTTTTTTTTTTTTTTTTCAGCTCATAACTTATTTCTGGTTAATGACTTAGTTAATGAGTTCAAGAAATGCTCTGATGTAGCTCTTCAGCCCATCTTTCAAAGCTGCAATAGTTTTCATGTGTATATTGTTTGATAACTGTTATCTTTACGTATTTTCTCAATAACCTTTGCTACATGCTGAGCTTTTCTTGAAGGGGGTCTTGTACATCCCTGTTATTTGTCATTCCCTGTGTCACAGTGACTCACAGATAGTCAGGAATAGATTGTTTCCAAAAGAAACAAGCTTGCTAGAGCACTGGGAAGGCATTTGTTCTCTAGCAGACAAATATTCACTTAGAAGTATGATTTTAAAAAAACATTAAATTTGTCAATGTCCACTGACAAAAATAGCGTGATAATAAATACCAGCCAAAATAAATGTCTTTAGTTCTCCGCAATAACATGGGCAGATCAAATCTCTCATACTTTCCTTCTCTCCTTTTGTCTGACATACAGACATTTTTGACTCTGTCTTAAAAGCCGGCTCAAGAGAGCCTTATCAGACCACGAGAGAACCCTCTCCTGAGAAGACCTTTTCCCAGAGCCCTGGCAATGAATGACAGATGTGCAAACGCTGCATCTTAGCACTGACCTCAGCAGCTGCCTCAGGAAACAGGGGTGCCCTTTCCAAGACACCCATGCCTGGAAGCGTGCCCAGAGACTGATGAAGCAAATGAGAAGGTCTAATCCCTTTGGGAGAAGCATAGTTCAGATTTGAGAAGAGCTGATGAAACCTCCCTTTGAAGTACCTAAAATGTTGTCAGGAGTTGTCCTGAGTATATCATGTTGCAGCAACCTAAAGCACAGGAAAAACAGCACTCCATATGTATGCCTGATTTCTGATGAGGAAAGAATGGACATTTCAAACACAAAACTTGGGCCTCTTTCCCATTCCATCTAATAAAATGGAATCTTCTGGAGTTGTTTTTGCCCTAAGCATAACTTTCTATGGGTATGAGATTTTGTTGAGCTCTTGGGTGCTTGTATTGATTTAGGACCCCAGAGAACTGGGAGAGAGTGCCAATAAGTAGAGTGGCAGAAACCTCCTCAGCACTTGCATTATCTTAACATCAACAATATCCTACTCGTCTTCTCATACTTTTGCCTGATAATAAGACATGGTAAAAAGAGTCTTCAGCATTTTGACACAGAAAAGCGTTTCAGATAAAATTGAATATAAATGGGATTGAGGTTTCTGGTTTCCATTGGTTCACATAGCTATACGCTGCCAAGAAACGCCTTCGCTAGGTAATGTTATTGCTTAGTCCATCTCTGTCCTGGAAAGGGAATTTAAAGAGTAGCTCCTCTGATGGCCACAGGATCTGCTTACTGCTGTTTCATGTCCTATCATTCCTGGAAGAATGGCTGCTACATATCTTGTCCTTTGCTCCCATAAGCTGTGCCTTATTATCAAAGCATCAGTTCTGGGAAAAAGGATGGAATACTTTCAAGTATGAAAGCCTGGAAAACTGGACAGAGAACAAGAGCTTTGATTTCAGAGAAGATTGTAGTTTTACTGCAAATTTTTGGTGCAAAAAGAAAACAATATTTTTCAAAATGTGTGAAGAAAAGCAAAAAAATAGCCTGAGAATGTGAACCTTTATCCTTCAAATCAGACAACGGACTCTAGCCCAGGCCTGAAGACTGGACATTGGGTCTTTATGGTAATTCTGCAACCATATGATGTGTTTCACCTGAGAAAGCTTTCTGCCACAGGGGTAGCAGCACACAAGAGGTGGCCAGAAAGAGTTATTTTGATAAATTAGGATCTTCTGATGAAAAATCTATTTAAGCATAAAGCTTTCAATGTGCTCTGGTTCACAGACAGTAAGATAATGGTTTTCTGCAGACTGAAAAGTGGTCTGTCCTACCTATGCATAGATGTGCTTCTTCATAAGCATGTTCATCCCTGTCAGGGGACAGCATGGGGGTAGCAGCTTTTTCCACAAAAATGGTGCTCACGGCCTAACCAAAGATGTGTTTGCATACAACAAAACATGATGTGGGACCAGCAAGACACACAGTCCCATCCTTGTTGTGAGACACTCTACAGAACTGCTATGAGTGAGAGTGGTGCAACTTCCTGTTGTTTTCCTCTCTGCTTGGAGAAGGAAGAAAAGTGAAAAGAAGGGAGCTGTGGCAATATCTGTTCAGCAAAGTTGATTTTGGGGCCAGCTCAGCATGGAAGGAAAGGCTGTAGACATCAGCACTCTCATAAATTCTGAGAATTCAAGAAAAAAGAAAACACAAAAACATTTCTGCAAGATGTACTGGCAATGCTAGAGAAGGAAGCCTTTGTCTCATTGTTCAGCCCGCATTACCTTCACCTCTCCAAATTCCAGTCTCTCTTACTGTTGTGCTAAAAAATGCATCAAAGAAGAACAGGAAGGTCAGTGACAAACCATAAAATTTGTTTTGAGTATAACCTCAAAACAAAAAAAAAGTGAGCAGATATATGGCACAATAACATTTATCTCGGAAAAGAGAATGTGAGGGGTAATAAAATCTAGACCCAATTATATACAGCCAGCTGAGAAAAGGATGGATCAAAGAAAATTTAGGAAGGAACAACTATTTCTATTTCTGCATTTGACAAAACCACTTCTATTTTAAATCTGATTTCTGGCCAGCTGGATAGTGTTAAAACTAACGTGAAAAAAATTTATTACAAGATAGGCAAATAAATCTTGGTGTGGGAGTTACAATTTCATTTCAAACTCTGAGCTCCCATTGCAGTTTGCCACTGGAAAAGAAAACAAAATCTCTTCACTCCTAAGTATGCAAATTCCACACAAACCACTGGGCGAGTGAACGCCGTGACATTTCCATGAATTCCTGGATCACAACAGCCTTTGAAATCAAGGGCTTAGGAACCACGATCCACCCCTTTGTACATGACACGTGAGCTTTTGAACCAAGTTCTGCGTGCACTCATTTCCTCCTTGAATCATACGTGTAATTCAGTGACATGCAGAAAACAAAACCAGAGGCAGCAGTTCATCTTACACCTGCCTGCACGCTACCTACCTGTCTGCAATGTAGCTGATGACCATGGAGCCAATAAAAAATCCAGCATTTACACATGACTGAAAGAGGTCAAGCTTCCAGGAGTCCTCGCACACCAGGTTAAACTGCAAGGGCAAGCGCAGTTAGAAGAACGGGAATATTCAACACAAACCATGGCTTGTCAAGGATGGGTAATGGAAAGAAACCAATGGGAAAAAAATGAAAAGAAAACAACAACAAAAAAAAAAAACTGAAAAAGAAACTATCTAATCTCTTATAAATAACATCTGCAAGGCTTGTAGAGATTATCCCAGACTTGCAGAAAAGTTACACCCTGGAAAATGATTATGCAATGACACATAAAGGGAGTGAGAAAGGCAGAGACTCTTTGAACGAACAAATGAAAAAGCTCAGAAAAATCCCACCCTCTCCTCCCCCACATCTGCTTGAAATCTGGAGGACACTTGCAGCACCATTTCCTTCATGGATGTCAAAGCCTGCTCCTAATCATGCATCATCGCACTGTGTGGAAGCGGTGCAGGGCATGAGAGGTGGTGGGGCTGCCGCCGGACCAGTGGAGGTCTGTGTATACAGGGACTATAGGCTCCATCTGTGGCTCTGCTCTGCCCTTGGGTGACACTGCTTGTGGGTGAGGAGATGTTTTCTCAGCCCTGGCCAAAATGAATGAGTTGCAGCAGCTGGGAGAAGCCAGGCAGTTGGCCAGATGTAATTTTCATAAAGGTCAAAGAGGAGTCTTTAGTAAATCCCTGAGCTCCTTTTTGGAACCTTCATCAAGGCTTGTGTGTGGCAGGGGAAGAGGCCCCCGCATAGCTGAGATCTGCCAGCTGGAGTCTTTCTTTTGTGGCTTTGCAGCACCTTGAAGCACGCTGCCATGAGCCCTGCCGGGGCGAGCCAAGAATATGTCTGTCCCACTCCTCACTAGCACCAGCAAAAAGCCCAGGCTTTGACTGACTCTCACTGCACTGAAAGGGAGCTCTGTAACCTCCTTCTGATTTACAACTGGCAGGCTGCCAACCCGCACCCAAGAGAGAGGGGAAGAACTTCTCTACAGCAGTGGTTTCTTTTGGGAGACAGGAATCGTACTGCTTTTTTTTTTTTTTTTTTTTTTTTTTTTTTTTTCTTTTTTTTACCTCAATGATTCCTCCAAAGAGGAGGAACTCAGACATTGCAGCCTCCAGGACAATCACTTGTTTTTAAAACAAGGTTCAGCATGTAGGATGCTCTGGAGAAGCAAAGTTCACAGCTGCTGTGCACCTCTTAACCTGCAGAAGCAATCTGCACCATTTGGTGGGATAAAAGTAAAACTTTATTTTTATGATTTATGGAAATACTAAATCACGTGTAACCAGAATTCAGCTTGGAAACCTTATTTCACCTCCTCTTTCTAACCTGAGTGAGTTTAAGGTAGGCAGACACGAGTGATCATGTCAGATGAGCCGTGCCTTACCTCAGTGACGAGCGAGGTCCCCGGGTAGTCGTAGAGCCACCCGTCCTGGCAGGGGCTGAGGGGGACAGAGCTCCGGTTGCCTGCGAGGCTGCCCAGGGGGTCGGTGCAGCTGAGGCCCATCGCGTTCCAGTCCACATCATACCTCCTGCAGCGGCTGCCAAAAGCGGTCCCGTGGCTGCCCCACTCAGGCACGGTGTGGTTCAGCTGCTCCGCCAGGCTCCAGCCGCAGCGCTGGCTCAGCTCCACCACGCCGGGGCTGAAGCAGCGGTGCTCGGGGGTGAACCCGAAGAAGACGACACCCACGTAGATGGGAGTGAAGGCGGCGGAGAGCAAACACAGGATGAAAAAGGTTTGCTTTTGGAACCTGCCAAATTCGCCGATCTCCTCTAAAATGTCATCCAGGGTTGGCATCTTTCTCTGCTGCAGCTCATTAAAATACCTAACTGTGGCTTTTCACAGCTTTTGCCTTTGCTGTGAGCTTAAATCACTGCTGAAGTGTTTGTTCAAAACCCACAAACCAATAATTAAAGAACATGGTCAATCATCAAGCCATGCATTGCAACCTTTGTCTCTCAAATGCCCCTTCTAAACAAACTTTGGTTCTCATGTTTTGGCCTTCTTTCGTTGCTTTATTTTGTATGTGGCAGGCTTGAAATACAAGAGTTGGTGTCCTACATTATGGCCATTTCAAGTCATTGACAGTCTGTCAGTGCACAGTATGGGGCAGGCAATGATTCCTTTGTCCAGCGTTTTCCATTTAACAGAGATCATAAATATTTCTAAAGCAATGTCATTCTCTCCTCTGTATATGAGCAACTGAAAGACCTGAGCATGCGCTTAAGGAATGGAGGCATCTTTGGTCTGTTTTGCTGTGTGGGATGATTTCTATTGTGTTCCCATAACTGCGGTTACATAAGGTCCTTTCATGTTGTTCCCCATTTGCTTCCCCTGTAAAAATTAGCTTTTGTCAAGTAATGTAAGAAGTGATGGGGAACTGGAAAAGATTCAGTGCATCAGAGGTGTGGATTTGAACAAAAACATCTGTGGGCAAAGGCTTTGGCTTTTTAAAGAATAATTCTTCCTGTAAATGTTCTGAAGACAGTTTTTATTGTCGCTCTTTTCCAGCCAAAATGAAATGACTTTGCAGCTTGCTCAGTGCTTCTGAAGGGAATCCCTGGGCAGGTGGATGTCACAGAGTTAATGCCTCTCCCAGGGACACTCAGTGACCTCCCTGAGATTTACGAGGCACAAAACTAAACGAACTTTGGAGGAAAACAGAAGTGATAAGTAATATGATATTTTAAAGGACTATTAATAACAAGCCCTGCTGAATTGCTATGACAGTCATACCTAGGAACTGTCGTGAATCACGAAAGGGACTGCTGCTTTGCAATAAACATCTTTTACCGTTAAGAAAGGAGCAGACCTTTGACCGTTTACAACGAAACTGTTCAGCTATCTCTGTTCAAGTCTGTTTTACATCAGAAGCAGGGAACAGGCTATTCCCTTTGTGAATGCTCCAGGTCAGTGACAGGACCTCACTGCACAAGCATCCTTCAGACCTTACTCCCACCTGCACACACACGACTCAGCAGTGCATGTATCTGGTGTGTTCATTCTTAGCTAAAATTTGGGTCAGCCAAAGCTTAATTAATTGCAGCAAGAAGCGCATAAAGCATCCTGGATATGCACTTTACTCCCTTTCCTGATTCTGTCCAGTGTAGTTTCACAGTGGAGGATACAAGACTGATACAATTACAGGGTCCAATGCCAGTTTTTCTGCCAGAAGGTTGTGTCTCCACTTTTAAGGTACATTGATGTTCCTTCTCTGGGAAAATGTCTTAGGCATTCTCTTGTATTGCCAGTAAGCTACTGAGTAGCTGCAGATATTAAATGGGATCCAGAAGATTTTGTTATCGATATCTGAGCTGCCCTTGAATGTCATAGCAAGACTCTCTCCTGTGTACAGTGACACCAGTCTTAGGGGAACTGAGTAGTTTTCCCTAACAAACATTGCGTTAACCCTTCCTCATGTGCTGGTTCCTCAGTGACCACTTTGGAAAGTAGTTTCTGTGAAGAAAGGCCATTTGGTTCAGCTTTGCTTCCTGGCCAAGGGCACAGCTCAGTCTGGATGGTTCCATCCTCCTGGACTTGTCTATCTGCAGGGGATTCACCCAGCAGCTCAGCGGGGCTCAGTGTGCCCGTCAGTGTCTGTGCTGGTATGACAAGGGCTGAGGGGATGGAGCGGGCATGCCCTGGCTACGGCACTTTCCCTCAGTACACCCTCAGTGGTTCATCCTGCCAACATAATGGCATGTCACTCTCATCACCTGAGAATACTCGAGTCTGTCTGTCTGGTCACTTTAAGGTGTTTTGCAGACAGACTCTTTCAGTTTTGAGGGGATCGGAGCAGGGAGCAAGCATGCATGCAGTTCTGCTGCTGGATACGAGTGCATGTAAACAGAGGCAGCATGATAGCTTGTCAGGGTGACATCTTTATTCCAAGAACCTAAACAGGATTGTATATGGGCTCTATTGATGCACAATGTGTAACATCAGCAAGAGGAGCAAGGTGAACAAAGCCCAAGCTGCTCTGCTAGCAAAAGCTGGCTGAGCCTCCAGCAGAAGAACCATGTTGCCCTGCAGTGGCAGGTCCATGAAACGAACCATCAGCTGTGACAACTTTACTGTGTATAATCAGTAATCTCTTCAGTTTAAGCAGTGAAACATTACCTTGCCTGCTTTACAATCAGCCTTCCAAAAGATGTGTTAAGTGTTCCTGTACTCTGACCTTCCTGAGCTTTAGAGGTATGCTCACAGGGCTGGGTGAAATGGAAATGAAGCAAAGGCTAAAATTATGTTCTAAAAAAATATGGATACAAATGCAAGGCAGGTCTAATTTATCCATAATAATAATGCATACTGATAATTACAGCATATACATGTATAAATAACACTTTGCTACCAAACAATAGTCCTGACTTTCAAAGATCTGAAAGCATCTTCTTACTCCTGAAGACCAAGAAACTAAGGCAGAGAGATATAACAGGCTAGCTCTTCTGAGAGCTTAGTTTTCAGGTCTTCAAGGCTAAAATGATTTACTAGACGTGCACTGGACATTTCCGCTGAGGTGTCTCCTGAGGTGTTCTAAAAGTCTTGCATGAGTAATCATTGCTGCACTGAATTCCTTCTCGTGAGTCACTCTGTCATCCACATCAGGTAGTAATGATTTTGGTGAGGCATTTTGCTGTATGTGTAGGCCTTATCACAACTCTCTTTCCTGTGAGTATACCAAGGATGTAAGCATTTAACAGTGAGCTATAGGCATGGTACCAGTTGCGTGTCACAATCACACGCTGCCATAGACCTAAGGAGGGAATCCCACATTCATAGGAAAGCCTTGGAGAGTTGCCGCAAGCCTCCAAACAAATGGTGAGCTGTACTCCTGCTGGGGTTCACGGCCTGAGCACTAGGGTGCGGATACACGAGGCAGGGAGAGCCAGTCTGAGCTGTTGGTGTGAAGGTCCCCAACACTCCCCATCCCTTTTCCATGCCCAGTTCTGGCACTTGTGGTCCCTGTGCTCTATGAGTGGAGCCGACTCGTGAACTAGGCATAGGCTGATCCTTGCTGTCCTTGCAGTTTTGCCCTGCAGGGCTCAGCAAAGGGCTGAGAAGGGGCAGAGTCAGTGCAAGGGAAGGGTCAGGACCACACGGCTGGGAGCTGCCAGGAGAGGGAGGCTGGGATCAGGAGGAGAGAAGCAGAATGTCCTCCTTGTGATGAAATAGCTTCAGCTTTCAGCAGGGCTTCACCTCAGCTAACTTCAGCCATGCAAATGCTGGGCATCTGGTCTGAGCTAGATGTCCATGCCTGTTGCCCAGGACGCTCCAGGTATCTCCAGACATCTATATCCAGATGTCTAACAGGAGGCTCAGTGGTGGCTGACAGCAGAGGTCAGCACCCACAGCTATCAGTAGCAGCTGGAGCACCAAGCAGCATGTATTTAATCCAGATGAGGTGCTGACACATGCAGGCATGTCTGGCAAATTAACCAGGGCATGAAGCACTGAACTCACCAGTGGGGCTGCACTGTTACACTGACTGTGGGCATCCAGGCAGCACCTGCCCTGGCCTGACTCCTGCTGGGAGAAAGGTGCGTGTCAAAAATGGTTTAGCAAGTTTGGGCTGCCCAGGAGTCTGTAGTCCACCAGTTCCTGGCATGATGGGATCTCGATTTTTCAGACCCAGCAGTGGGAGCTACGTATCTAAAAGCTAGGAGCTGGCTATTGAGGGAGCCTACACACTTTGTTTTAGGCTGCTTAAGTTATTAGAAGCAACACGTGTTTGCACTTGGTATTTATTTACACCATGAGAATATATTTTATAACTTGGAGAAACAAAGTGTACCTTACGGTTGGCTCATGCACTAACAACATATTTTTCTTAGATGATAATCACACTATATCTGGCAAACTCCTCTAGCTTTTCATTATTTGCCTTTAGATCCAAAAGTCACAGCTTGAGCTCATTTCCTCATTGAACACTAATTACTACCTAGTATTGTGCAACATGGGAGTAGCTCTGCCAGTGACAAAGACAACTCAGCACCCAGTACTCACTCTTTGTCATCTGCTGCAGCATGGAGCATGACGTGTTGCTGGAGTTTGCTCTCTGCACGTAGCACTTGTGCACTTGTGCATGGGCATGGCTTTTGCCAGGGCTGGGAACGCTCCTGAGCTACTCTGCCACCAGCACTAGGGTGCATGGGCCACCTGTGGTTGGGTGGAGGGATGCTTGTGCTGCCCAGGGAGAGGGAAGCAGCCCTAGGGCATTGTGAACCCATGCCATGGGGTCCTGTTGCTTTGCCCTGACTCACCAAGGAGATGGCAAGGTCATCCTGCAATGCACCTGGGGTGTGTGCAGCCACTCTTATCAAGAGGGGCAGTGATAACAGGTTACTGAGGGGAGCAAAGGAGCCCAGACAGCGCTGCAACTACTGGTACAGAGTCTGGAGGGAGTGCTTAGCACTGGAGGAAAAATACATGTTTTTTCTTTAGATGGTGTGATTGTTTTTTTTTCCTCACAACTACCTGCCTATCTAGTCACACAATTTCTGCACATGCCCGGAGCATGGGCTGTCTGCAGTTATCCTCATGTTTCAACCCATCCTGTCATCCACAGGACACAGGTCCTGGAGCTTCAGCCTCATGGTGAGCATCCATTTATGGCTGGAAATTACAAGTCCCTTCCCCAAAGGGCTTGCAGTCTAAATCTCAGTTCTATTTCCCTTGTGTATGAGAACTGCTGGCACCTGCTCTAAAGGGAGCAGGACGTGTCATGAGATGAGCAGTGCAAACACTACAGGAAATATTACAAAAATAGATCCTACACAAGAAACTTGATAAACAAGTGAGGATGGAGTGAACCTGGGGAGACTGCAACGTAACATACGTTTTTGCTGGTGGCAAAGGTAGCTTGCACCACTTGCACTGTCAGAGGCAATCTGCTGGGTAATTGCACCCTTTGGTCCACAGCATGCTGAGGCAGCACCTTTCTCACAGTTCTCAGCCTGGGCGTCATTACTGCTGGGTAATTTAAACACATTTATTCCTTCTCTCCTTCCTGTAAGAAGGAAGAGGAGGATTAAATAGGTTTCAGACAAAGTATAGCCCAAAGGAAGCATGTGAATTTGTAAGTGAAGAGAAAAAACATAGGAGAAAGCAAACAGCGGCAATGTAGCAAATGGGTTTGCTGTCAGGAGAGCCAAAGGATACATTTCTACAAGGGCTGAGAACTGGCCCTGTTGAGCAAGACTTAAATACACAGTCAATTGCAAGCATTTAGTTTTGTAGTAAGTTCTTGGGTGTGTGAGTGCCTAATTAGTTCCTACAATACATATATTAATCATGTACTTGTCTCTGCTCAGACAGGGTATTACAGCTGTAGAATGTGACGTGAAGTGTGGACGTGCCCCAGGCACCTCACACCAGCTCAAGAGCAAACTGGGGGGGGGAAGGCTGCCCTGCCCATAGAGATCAGAGCGGGGATGCCTCCTTCCCACCGTGGGGCTCTGCTCCCAGTGCATCCCAGTGGCAGTGAGCCCCCATCCCCTGCTTCTGGAGCTCTGCTCTGGCACATACCCACCAGCCTCAGCATCATCACTGGAGCAACACGCCCTGACCCAGGGAACACAGAGAGGAACACGAGGGCATGGGGAGAGACTGCTGCTGTCCTTCAAGACCAGTTGGTTCTCTTTGGAGACCCTAACTCACTTCTATGCCCTGCCTCAACCACTGGCTGCGCCTGCAAGCCTTGTCCTTGGCATTCAGCTGAAATCCCTTGGGATTTACAAGGCAGAAATATATAGCTACCTGGAGTGCTGGGCTGTTGCAGGCCCTAGTGGAGTGAAAAGTATAGCACTATGAGACCCAATTTTCTGAATTTCTGGCAGCCTTGCTCTTGACATATCACAGAGCAGCTGCTAAGGTGGCTGAAAGACTGTATCGAAAGACTTTTCAGCCTCTGAGTTTAATTATTTTATTTTATTTTATTTTATTTTATTTTATTTTATTTTATTTTATTTTATTTTATTTTATTTATTTTATTTTATTTTATTTTATTTTATTTTTCTGGATGCAAAAGCAGTTCAGATACATTCTGCTAGCTTGAATCTTTGGGGAAGTAAATATCAGATGCACACAGCTGTGATGTAGCCTGCCAGTGTTTGTTTACAAACACAGATGCTATTAGCTCTGGTATTTGTCCTCCTAAAAGGGCTTTCCATAAAGTAGCAGATGAAGCTATTGCTTCTGTTCAAATTGCTTGTAAACCCCACCTTCTTGTAGCTGAGAAAAGGCACTTTTATAGGTGAGGTTCAGTGCTCGACTCTGGTCTGCTGCCTCTGGCACAGTATGGGTGCAAGTGAGTTGCTGCCCCTGTGGAAGGGGCTATCCAACCCTGCCTCTCATAGTAGGTGTTCTCATGCCTTCCCTTCTGGAAACACGAGAGCTCCCGCTCTTTAATTTTATTTACATATCTTAGCTTGAGTTTTAAGATTTTGGGGTTTGATATCCTGTAGTTTGGTTTCACGAACATTTGGACATCCATCTGCACTTCTGGGAGATAATAAAACACACCGATGACACAAGGCCAGTTGCAACTACAAATGAGATAAGGTAAGTGCAATCCCACTGGGTCTGCAAGAATAAAGAAAGCTGCCAAGGAGCAATGGCCAGTAGCTTAACTCCAGAAGGGACAATAGTCATGGGGCTGGATCCATTATGAATGCAGACAGTCCTCCTTCAGTTTATCCCCAGACTCCTGTAACTGCAGTGAGACTTTACTAGACTAAAGAGGCTGGTTGGAGAACTGGGGGTTGTCCAGGTTGAAGGGCAAGGAAACTTGCTAGCAGGCAGCACTGAAGCCAAACATACTGTTTGGAATAGGGCTTAGGAAATCACAGCTATTTTGCGGGGTTTTGTGCAGGTGAACCATAAATCCAGAGCGGGGCCATTCTGGGACTGGACTGGGTCTGCTCTTGGGCTCAGAGGACCTGGGTAGCTGAGGGCAGGGGAGGTCCCAGTGGAAGAGTCTCTTGGTGGCCTGGAGCCGAGGTGCCGAGTCAAGCACATTAGCTGAGTGACTGCGGAAGCTTGGCCTCCAAGTCAAATAGAGATAAAAACAAGGACAAAGTGCAGGAAGCATTCACAAAAGGAGCCACAGAAGATTCAAGTACATGTATGGCAAAAACGGTGTGTCACTGTGAGTGCATGGGAGCAGTGTGTGCACAGGGAGGATCTTGTGTTACCGAGCTGGTGGTGGTCAAACAGCAGCCCGTGGCCAGCAGGCACTGACATCCAAACACCACCTCCCTCTGGGCTCACGGTGGCTTTCCCAGGCGGAGGTGGTAAAACCGGCAGCACAGACGGTTTTACAGAGCACAGACTGTTCTGCAGAAAGGTATTTCAGACTGAGTGACCTTGTAAAATGTGTGCCCTGACAGTCCTATTGAGCAAGCCATCCATCCATTACAAGAGGTTCCCAATGACTTTCTGAATTATTGGGCTATTCCCATGGGGATTAAATGCAAAAGCAGGTGGACTGTGAGTGCACCAGGAAATTAGGAGCCTGAACTCAATGTATCTCCATGAGCCTGTAAGACTGGCAGTGGGTGGCCAAGGCAATGAGTCACAGTGTGGGGAGCATCCATGTGACTGACTGTTCACAGTGATATATGTGATAATAAATGTGTTACTACATCCTTAGGGTGTGGGGCGGATGGTGGGTGGGTGGGGAGGCAGCCTATAGCTACCTTGCAGTGATGTCGATATATTACTACAGCTGTTCCTTGGTGGCAGCAGCAGATGCCACGATCTCAACTTTTCTACCCGACCTCAGGGTATGTATGCCTCCACTGGGGCCTGCAGCAGAACTGAGCACACCAGTAACATCAGCGCTGGGTCCCAGGTCACACAGCACACGGTGCTGACCTGATTTGCTCCTGGGCATTTGGCATTTGTCCTCTGTTGAATTAGTGCACATGATGTAGGGTCTGTGCCAACTTTCTGCTTTTACACGGGTCTCAATGCCAGCCCCAGGATGACAGCATAACTTGAGGGACCTCAGCCAGAAGGTCTCTTCAGTACTTTCTGGGAGAACCATTATCAGCTGAGCAACCCCATGCCAGCTTAGTGTTTGGCATCATTTTTACCCAGTGATAGGAGCCTTGCAGCCATACTGATGAGAGTCTCCATGTTTGCCATTGCTTCCAACAGTGCATAAATACTCATCAGACACGTCTGGTGTCTGGGATACATGTGGCTTAAATTCATGAAAAACATTGTTGTATTGAACTCTATAGACATAATAGGAATAGCAGATAGAAATACATCTATCAAGGACCAGACCAAGTAGGAGACATCATCTTCTTCAGTGAATTTGGGCAGGGTAGATGCAGCTGGGTATGCAAACCTCAGCACAGAGATGTACCTGGTTCAGAACAAATCTGACAGCTACCAAGCAGGGAAAAAATACATTGCAGACTCCCAAACTTTGATCTTATCAAGAACTTACTGTAACAGTTGTATGTGCTCTTAGATAACTGCAGGAGGCAAGTGTTCAGAGAAAAGCTTTTAAGTCAGATGATAGCACACAAGAACTTTGTTTAAACTTCTGCCTTGCTGTGGTTATCTTGGGGTTTCCAGGCAAAGTGAACTCTATGAAAAAAAATCTTAAAAAAATGCATCTAGAGCTGCTAAATAAAACCGCTGGATAGCAAGCGAGAAGCTGAAGAATATCTGGAAAGACTGTAGGTGACTAAAAGGCTAAAGGAGCTCTAAGGAAATGAGCTAAGCTTCCTAAGCAGGCACTGGGGGTGGCTGGTGATGTGGGCTGAGTGAGTGCAGAGAAAAACCACATCCCTAAGGACATTTGAGGTGGTGATAGCATTACTTCTGCATTAGCAGTCACAGGTGCTGATTTTCAGCACTGACAACCCCCCCGGGAGTGACAGCCACCTGTGGAGCAGCAGCTCCCCTCTCTCCCAGCACCCCGGCTGCCCCTGGGAGCCACCTGTGCCACCTTGCCAGGGCCTGGTCTGGCCACCACTGGCTGCCACCGCTGGCCACCAGTGTGGTGCCACCAAACCTCACCAAACCTCAGCCAAAGGCATGCGCACCTCAGTGCTTTCCACCCAGGTCAGCGACTCCTTCAAGTTGCTGCTGTCCTGCTGCTGATGAGGAGGAGCACCTGCAGGAGCTCTGACAGCCCCTGTGCTCGGCTGGTGTAGGCACCATCAAGGTGGTGCCAGCAGCTGTGCTGATGTATATGTGGAAATCGTGCTAACACTGCTGTTTTCATTTATCAAACAAAACTGAAGTAAGCCCCTTCTGCTTTTCTTCAGCTATCATTCTGCTAAAAATGCTGTATGAATTAATCATCTAAATTGCATTTAAATAAAGTTCAAGTTTGGGCGAGTCTCCTAAATCTGAGTTTGAGGGATCTGGCTGTTAGTCCAGTAACTGCGTGTTCACTGAGGCGGTCCATCCCTGTCTCCTCATCTCAGTGCAGAGGAGCAGATGGTTAGGACTGGAAGTAGTGGCTGCCCTGTAGGCTTCAAGGCCTGTCTCCAGGGAAGGCCACGTGCCCTGATGGCACTGCCCCAGGGTTTCCATCACCTCACAGGGGCCCTTCCCTGCTTCCCTATTCCACTGCAACTGGCCAACATGGAGCTGGGCTGGAGCTATGGTCCCATCCCTTGCCCATGGCTGTTGGTATCCCTTCACCATTTGGTAGCCCCAGACTCCCTCTGCCAGCTGTATTATTTTGTCTGGTCCAGCTTCCAAAGACGTAGGTGTTAAGGTTTCCATCCAGTCACTGCAGGGTTTTTTCACAGGAAAATGGATGGGAATTCTGCAGCTTTTAAGAAACACTCAGCTTGAACTCCCTTTGTTTCAGCTCATCTGCTTGCTCGTTTTTTCAGAATCTCAGACCAATGTAATCAGTTCCTTTTCTGCCTTGAATTTTAATGTTTGTTGAATCAGCCTTGCTTTGGGTCTCCACACTATTCATTTACATCTTTGTATTTTTTCTTCAGTACGCTCAGGAACATTTACTAGGGAAAGGAAAATAAAACAAATCCTGTGTAATAAATGTACTGACATTTAAAAGCAAATACGTGTTAAAACAGCTGAAAGTACAGAGTAATTGGAATACCCTGTGGTAGGTCCACACATCTAAAGATGCCCATTTTGAGTAGCACACGAGGTGTTGGATCACGAAGAGCGAGGGTGTATGCCCAGCTAAACAGCCTGATGGAAGTGGCTTGGTCCCTCTTCCTATTAATAAAGCATGCTCATCAAGCAAGGGGTGAGAACCCAGCTGTACAGAATTCTTTCTGGTTAGTATTTTGCAGTTAGGACAAAGGACACTGTGTTACAGGAGAGATAAACTACAAAAACAAAGTCAACTATAAATAGATTGTTACCACTAAGAGCTTCCAAAAACAACTACACGGAGATTAGAGGAAGGTGTTGAAGAATTACTTGTTCCCATCTATCCTTCCAGGATGACTCCAACTTTTGCTGATGGAGTGCGCTGAGTCCCTGCTGCTGCTCTGAACTTACCCTGCTCAGGCAGCCTTTTGTATTTTCTGCAGGGCTGTACCTTGGGTCTTTCTTAGTGATGGCTTTAAAAAAAAAAAAAAATAAATAAAGGTATCTGAAAAAGGCAGAAACAAAGACTATGGTTTTCGTTTGTTTTGTTTGTTTTTTTCTTTTCTTTTCTTTTTTTTTTTTGTATTTTTGCCTTTTGTTTTGTTTTGTTTGTTTTGTTAGTTTTCATAAGTATGAGGTGTATATTAATTCTCCCATGTTGATTTTGATCAGCTAGATATTCAGATTTGTTGGTTATTTTGAACCTCAGTTACTCTCTACACTGAGTCATGCTTCTTCTACATAAAGCTGTCCATAAGATGAACAGTGGTGATCTCTAGAGAAGTGCTCTATTACCTTCCCTAAAATGTATGACTGTCAGCTTTCTCGTTACACTCACCAGCTGAGTGGTTTTCAAAGTTCATAAGTGTTCTCGGAAAGAGAGATTATGCAATAGAAAGATCACCAAAAAAAAGTTCATTGACAATTTTTGATAAAACAGCAAACTGAGAAATGGTACAGAAGTATATTAAAAATACTAATGCTAGAAACTCTGCAGGGTTTTTGTGCTTTTGTGTGTGTGAAGTTACACATCCAAAACAGCTAGAGAAGCAGGCAGCTATTGAGTGGCAGCCCTGGAAATCCAAATTACACTGACACCATCCTTGATGTAATGTAAATATTTAACCTTTATTGTCACAAATCTGGGCTGGAAACTTTCACGCACAGCCCTTTTCTTAGTATTGAGAAACACTTGCTTCCAAACTGGATGCAAACAGAATCAGAAGGGAGGGGTATGCAACAACAACAAAAAACACAAGCAAAAATGACGTAATTTTCCCGTCTTTCTAGGCAGCAGATGAGGCAGGGATAGCTGAGAGAGAACAAAAGTTTGTGATTGACAGCTGTCTGACAACAGGAGGATACTTTTTTTTTTTTTTTTTTTTTTTTTTTTTTTTTTTAAGCAGGCCTTTACACCCATCTCTGGAGAATTCCTTGTACATTCCATTGTGTAAACTAGTCTTTGTTGAACTTGGGCTGTCTTGTCTTGTGACCAAAATGCTCGGTTATTCAAAGTCATTGTCAAGAGTCCTGACAAATGTACTCTGTGATCATGGCATATTTATCTGAACAGGAAGGTAGTGCAGCCTCTCTGCGGATCTCTAGAGTGACCGGGTGAAGTGGAAAAGGACAAGGGAAGCCACTTACCGACCGTAAAAATGCATGCACAGGAATCCCTTTTCCTCTGGCTGTCCTTCCTTCCGTTGGTCACAGGGAAGCTGTGATGCTTTTTGTTCCCTCACAAGAGTAGGATTAAAGCCAGTGGGATATGGGTGCACACTATCCATGGGCACACAGACGCCCAGCACCTGATCTTCTCTGGCAGGCAAAGAGGGACAGTGTGCAGCTGCCCTGGCATGCCTCGTGCAGCAGATGTCACTGCCAGCAGCAGGGACGAGCTCCCCTGGAGCTTTGGTACCTAAACCCTTCAGCCTCCCACCCTCTGCACCAGGGTGGCAGGAGGAAAAGCTACAGGTGTAGGAGTGAGTGCTGGCTGGGGGGTAGAAGATGTCTTCTTCCCCTGCTGTAAATTTGGTCTATACTTGCCCAAAGTGACAGGAATACAGCCTGTCACTGTAGTGGTCACTACTGCTCCCCCCGTGTGTTCCTCATCGCTTCTGTTTTGCTTTTCCCTTCACACTTTGTTTTTTCTATCATGTTTGGGCTTTCCCTTTTCTCCCCATGTCCCCATTTTTCTCTGCTGTTTCAGCTGCTGTCCTAGTGATGAGTACAGATCCCCCTGGTTGTTGTACTCTACAGTTCCTAGAACTACATTTATTTATATTTGTTCTTGGAACCAAGATGGTAAAAATAGCCTAAAGGCCATGGAAATAGTGAGGGAGGGGAGTATAGTGCATTGTGCACTGCTTTCATGGATTGCCAAAAGGTGGAAACCCTGTTGTTTGGAGCTGACCTTTCCCATGTCTCACAGTTAGCCTGCAGATAGCTAAGCTGATCCTGGAGGCCTGGGAAAGGACATACTCCGTTGAATAGATTTGCACCTCTTGGAAAGAAAAAGGAAATCTTGAAGGGAAAGAATGGGGAGATAAAAGAAGGAGATGAAAATTTTGCATTTCAGCATGGCATAAAAATGCTTTCTGTACAGGACAGCCAGACCCATGGGATGCAGATAGTTCTTGGAGGTGAAGTGAGTGGACAAGAACACAAAAGGGTCCTGCCATCTTCTGCTTTGAACCAAGCTTTGCCATTAAGATCTTCTCAACATGCCTTGAGCTACTACTGCCCAGTTAGGTGTGGTGGTCTCTGCAGTGGGGTCACCAGATAGTGGAGGTTCAGACAACCCTGAAATGCAGGGTTGTGGCCCAGTAGACAGGCAGCCCCTTTTCCTGGCATGGAGGGCTGAAGAAAGGCTGGTGTAGGCAGTCTCCTGGCCCTAGGATGATGTGACACAGACTGGTTTGCACCCCTGCTGCTTAGGACTGTCTAGCCTGTAGTAAACTTGTCTGGGAGATAAAAATTTGGTGCAAAACGAAGCAGCAGTCACATAAGCAGTCGCATAACATGAATGGTGGTAGATGACTGTCCAGTCTCGCTCCCAGGCCTTCTTTCATATATCAAGAGGCATATGTCCGTAGGACATTAAAACTTAGGTCGTGCTTTGCTGTGTAATTTTATCAAGGAAATAATGCTATAATCTAGGGTGGTGTCTGCAAATTGATTGATGTCACTGCCTCACTGCTTATGTTGTCCAAAACAAGAACACTGAAGTTTTTAAGTGTTTCTCTGAAGTACTGGTAACAATTATACAGGGTGTTGCACTAAAACTGGAACTTTCCAGGGTTTGTTTGATTGGGGTAGCTCTCCAGGCTAGTATAAACAGTAGTCTAGTGCCATGAGTAGACGGGGAACGTATGTGTCTCCTCCTTTAGACTACACAGTTTTCATTCTGTTTTTGAAATAGTTGTGACATTTAGGGTTTTAAGACAGCTCTAAAGATGTTTATGTTTGTAATCTAGTTGTTCTTCTATATCTCTTTCTCCTCTGCTCCCCTTTCATGGCTCCTTCTGCCTCTACTCTTTCCCTGGCTTGCTGCCTTTCCACTCTTCCCCTTCCCTCTTGCTATTCACTTCTCTTCATCTATTTTTACTGCTTCTGTCTTCTTCACCAGTCAAGGTTTTCCTGAGCTGTTTCTTCCCTTGCTTATCTCCCAGTATCAAAGAGAATATTTTTTAACTGTATGCGTAGGATAAAATGCTTAGAATTATGGTTTGACCTCAAGATCCATCCTCAAAAACATTTTTTTCAAGAGGCTACAGTTGCAGGCTTTGTATACAAACCATCATCTTTCCATTCTCAGACGTGTTCATCTCTCGCAGCATGCAAAGTTCAAGTTCCAGGAAAGCCTCAGCAAAAATGGGAATTGCTTGCTGCAGAGTAACCGTAATACATAATCTCATGCACCTCTCACTGGGATATTTAAATTTCTTTCACAAACCAGAGTCTTGCAGCACATTGATATGGTGGCAAATACTGATAAGCTGTTTTTGGAGCAAGAAATGAAAACACTAGTGAACACTACAAACTTAAGGTCACTTTGAAACTGTGTATACCAGACAGTTGAACTGACTTTGCTGAATGAACCTTCACATCTACCAGGAGAAATTACAGTGGGGAATGTTATGAACATTCCCAGATTTCCACTGCTGTGACATTAGTGCTGATTTCTCTCAGCTGCTAGGTTTTCTGGCAGGCTGTGGTGCACATGCTATGCATAACTGGAGCATAATGGGTGAGATCCATGAAATTTCGAGATCCAGCTACTAGACCGTATGTACTTTGGGGAAATAAAGAAGCTCCAGAAGCAATGTTTAAATGTTGGACCAAATTCTCCCTCGACTGTCTCTGGTCTAGCTCCACTGGTTAACTGGAAACTGATGGTTTCTTAAATAGGTAAAAAGCTGAGTGTGGCTGTGCTGTTACATGGCTGACAGGGGACCAGCCCTTGTGGTTCAGAGCTGAGCCCATACCTGAGAGGGTTAAAAGCCACATTTTTTGTTGGGGAAGGCTTGAGGAGCCATGGATGTTAGATACACCCTCAAGCGGAGCTGTGAGGGTAGTGCACAGGCTGAGCTGATGCCTGCATCAGGCTCTGTCCCCATTTGTTTGTCTTTGTGGAGGTCCCTGAAGAGACAACCTTCTTGGCCACTGCGAGCTGTCAGGATAAGCCACCTCACCTTTGACATCCCAGCATGATCAGCCCTCAGTTAGCCCAGCTGGGATAAAATAGCTCCTCCTTTTCAAAACCAGCCATCAGACTGTGCCCCTTTTGGTTAGACACAGACCTGGACCCAAAGGTGACGTTTTCATCACCCCTAAGTTCAATTACTGCAAAACAGCATAACCAGGAGCCAAAAGAAATTCCCTTGAAAGCATTTTCTGATGCAAGCACAGCAGCTTGTCTCCCTGCAACACACATCTTTGCAGGCTCACACCACAGCACTGGTCTTCATGGCAGTTACAAAATCCATGTCAGATAGTCTGTACAGTGATCAGAGCCTTCCTTAGACAGGATCTGGCTGTTCTGGAAATTTGAGTTCTACCCAAAGCCATAGACATCCATGGTCAAAGCTACAGGGAACAGGAGACAAGGGTTTTCTGGAGACATTCTTCATCAGTGCTGGCCCTGTGTTTCTTCCTGCAAGGGAAGAGAAGGGCTGTGGACCTTAAAATCCTGAGCAAAGTGCAAAATACCTGCTGTTGCCACTGATCTCACTCAGGGCAACAAGACGTGCCCATGAGCACACAGAATGAACCCCAGCCTTGGCTTTCCCTTCCCTTCTCCCCTCACTCAAAAAGAACAGCAGAACAGAAAAGCACAAGATTAGTTTTCCATTCATTCTGAAGGACAGAAGGAGAAACTCATAACTGATCTTTTAAATATTTGGGAGACTTTGTGAAAATAAAATGAACAAGGTCATATAGAAGCCCTTTATTAATAGGTGGAGCCAAATTAAAAAAAAAAAAAAAAAGCCACCAAAAAACTGTATTTTGGACAGAATAGTTTGTGAGCCTCACTTTAATTCCACTGTACAAAGGAAAGACTTGCGAATTAAATCTGTGCAGGAGGTGAGGGGTGAAGTAGAGCTCTGGAAAAGTAAATAAACATCGCCGCAGTACTCACTTCTCCTTGCCGAAGGGAAGGCTTTATGGCTCACGTTGAGATAACTTTCCTTCTGCCCCTGCTGCCCCGCAGAGAAGCTGCATCCCTCACTGCTGCTTTCAGCAGCAGCCCCTGGCCTCCTTCCCACTCAGCTCTCTGCTTTGCCCTCATGCCCGTGTACTTACCACAGCTGGGGTGGCAGCAGGCATTAGTGCCTCACCCACCCCTAAGGAGTTAACAGATTTTATTACACGATCCGTTTAACATTCTGGATAAAAAGGAAACGCACGCCCCTCCTCTCCTTCAATATGCTCGTGCACTTTAAATCGCGCTGCTCGCGGGCTGCCTGTGAGCTCCACGCCGTGAGCGGCCGGCTGGGCGTGCTCGGGGACGTGGGCGCACCCGTGGGTGCTGCCTCGCCCCGCCACGGCCCCGCTTGTGGTGCTGGGGCTGTGCACATGAGTGCCGAGGACACGCACACGGCCGTGGGGAGCCAGCGCCGGCAGCCACCGTCAGGCGTGGGAGAGAGCCCTGCCACCCCTCCGGGCACGTCGGGCCACCTCGCACCATGCCCTCGTTCGATGAAGTGTTGAAGGAAGCCGGGGAATTCGGCCGGTTTCAGAAAAGGGTCTTTTTCCTCCTTTGCCAGACCGGCGTCACTTTTTCCTTCCTGTTTGCCAGCGTGGTTTTCCTGGGGAAGGCGCCAGGCAGCTACTGGTGCAGGATCCCCGGGGCAGACGAATTAAGCGAAAGATGCAACTGGTCGCTCCAAGAGGAGCAGAACTTCACCCTGCTGCCCCTGCGCCTGGTGAACGGCTCAGCCAGCGGGCACTGTGAGCGGCTGGACATCTCCTGGGATGCCTCCACCAGCTGTGCCAGCCCCCTCGCCCACCATCCCAATGTCAGCATGGGCAGCCCGCGGCTCACAGCCTGCCAGGGCAGCTGGGTGTACCACCAGCCCCACTTGTCCATCGTCAGCGAGGTAAGGAGAAGCCCTGTCCTCCTGTCAGTGCCTCCGTCCCGGGGCAGGATAGAGGCAGGGGAGCGGGGCTGCTGCTGCAGGGTGTGGGGAAGGGTCGCTGCTTCGGGTGCTGCTGCTTTTTCTTAGCGGGTGTGCTCTGGTCCAAGCCGCAGACAGACGGGGAGAATGAGTAAGATCAAGTGTCAGTGTCAGGCTTCTAGGGAAAGGTGAGCTGAGCCGCATGGTGCCTCTCTCAGTGGCTCTGCCAGCCAAACGCCCCACGCAGAGATCGCCCTGTCACTGGGGGGACGTCAGGTTAAAACAGAGAGTGATGCCCTTGCAGCTGAGGCTAATAATGAAAACTGGTGGCTGGCTGCCCTTCTGAGGTTTGACAGGAACCAGTGGAGATGGGTGTGCTTTATGAAGAAGAAAAGCACACACTTGTGCCCCAAGCCATTGCTCTGCTTATCCTGAAATGTCTCACCCGGAGTACTGCAGGCTGCCTGTTACCACTGGTGGTAGGCGCTGGCAGAAGTGATTGCTTTTTATAAGGCACAGAAAGGCCACTAAGATGCTGACCTAAGAGGTAACCAGTGCAGGCTGTAATCAGGCGGTGGCTGTGCTGTGGTGTGGCTCCAGAGCATGGTCTGCTCGCCAGCAGCGTGTGCTTTAAGGTCATCCTGACAGTAACTGTGTCACCGGTGTGGTGCTGAAAAACCAGAAGTGTGTTTCGAAGGGCTGGGTCGGGAACAATCCAGGTGCTCTGCAAAATGTGTCAGCACAGCCATGGGCTCTGGCTCCTGCCTGTCTCACGAGCCTTCCACATTAGCTTTTAACTCAGTGCTTGCACCAGAGCCATGCCCTCCACGACACACAGCCGGGCACAGCAGATGAAGCCCTGAGCAAACACAAGCCGAAAGCAGTGCCTGTCCCCAGGACATCCAGCCAGGACAGCCCTGCTGGCATCTTGCAGGGTCTTCAGAGCAGGAACTCCGTGCCCTAAGCACTGCACCTGATCTGGGCAGCTTTCAGCAGACTCTGCATAAATAAGAGCAACTGGCTGGCCCTGGAGCAAAGTGCTTGCACTAGTTTTTGTGTGCCACTGCCGAAATCTGGGCTGCAATGAGGGCTGTAAGAGACTCGTGGGGAGCCTGTGTCAAACTTTGGCACCTGGGAGGGCAAATGCTGGTGGGGACGTGGTGAGGAGGTTGTGCTGCTGCCTGCCAGAGACTCTGCTGGGGGACAGGAGAGTTTTAGGTCCTGGTGTCTTTTACCTGGGTGAGCTGCGCTAGACATTCCCGTCACAGCTTAAAAAAAAACAAAAAATAAGGAGATTCCTTTACTTTTTTTTTTTTTTTTTTTTTTTTCCATTTTTTCTTTCATTTTTTTTTCCCCTTTCAGCCTTGCTGAAAGCATGTAAGTTGCACCCAAAGGGTTGTGCTCACCATATTTATGGCAGCTGTTGGTGCATCTAGTAGTCGCTGTAATTTCCCAGCAGCACTGAGCCTCTGGGTACGGCTTAAAGAAAATGAAACCACTGCTTGTGTTGCTGTAGTGAATGGGAGTGAAAGCTGAGTGTTCACTGGCTTTTGTCCAGCTGCACCTCCCTCTCCTTGTCCCAGGAGACGCTCCAGGGCCATGTGGAGGGGAGGAGAGATGTGGGGATGCTCAGGGAAGTGCTCCCCACCTCTGCTCCCAAAGGGACATGTTGGCAAAGCCAGAAAGGACTGGACTGTGAGGTTGGGACTGCTTGTCCCCTGCACCAGGGCAGCAGGTCCCCCATCAGTGTCACCGCTGCTCCTGGAGGGGCTCTGGCTGACAGGGGTGGCAGGGACATCTCATCCTGTGGCACTTGGGTTCATTTACAGTTGTGCAACATTTGCCAGACAAATTCCATTCCATGAGGCTCTGTTCTTTTATGTAAAAAGGAAACTTGTGGCATGCACATCCCAGTTCAGTTGCTTTGAAATCAGTTATTAAAAGGAACTGGATATCTAATAATGCGTTATTAATACAGATCTGCGCTCTGCTTAATCAGATCACCAAACTTCTCTTTTCCTATGTGTCTGCTTGCAAGTGCATTACTTTGTCCATGTGTGTGCAGAAATGTTTCTGTTTCTTTCAACTATCTCAAGGTTTCTGGCACTTTGTGTCTGTCGAAATTAACAGTGCAAGTGACCAAGGAGAGAAAATTAGAGGAAAGGATGAGTTACATGAAGAGCACATGTTCAGGGAGAGAGGAAAAAAAAAAAAAAAAAAGAAGAGGGGATACCAAAGGAGATCTTCCAGGCTTGTGGCCAGCACAGCTCTGGTGTGGATTTGCAGCATGGCAGGGGAGGCAGAGGGCAATTGCAGGCATGTGAAACCTTCACTGGAAAAAGATGTCACTTTTCACATGTCACAGCCAAAGCACAAGCTATTGCAGTCCTGAGCTCCCCAAAGAAGCTAGATCTTATGGCTGCAGGGACTGACTTATAAGGAGATGTGAAATGAATGATATTGCAGTACCTGATGTCACTGCTCTGATTTCTGTGTAACCAGAGGATGCTGCTCACTAGCAGCTATCTCATTTTAGATGGCTATCTGCTCAGCAGGTGCTTACAATACCGTCAGCAGAAGGAAGTAGAGGAAAAAAGGGGAACACAGGCTGATTAAAAAGCCCCTGCTGCTTTGTGAGCAGTACCTGAGACACCTGTGGCTGTGGGAGCCCCGAGTCCTAGTGCTGGGGTACAGTGGGGTGCTGGGAGCGTGCCAAGGTTTTCCGTCTTCCTCATTTGAGAAGAGTAAAATCTATTAAGAAGTTATTATAAGATCAGTGCTTGGCAAAGCCAGTTAGCTAAGTCTAGTGGCAGGAGAGAGAGTGATTCTAAGGTGTCCCTCTTAAAATCCTCTGATGTCATATGGAACCTGAGAGTAGGTCCTTCTGCACCCAGATCAGGGTGGGAGTCACCTGCTGGCACTGCAGTGCCTGAAGTAGAGTTGAGCAAACTGGAAATTGGATGGTTTAGCAGTTTTGAGGCATGAGCAAAGGCTACGCTATGTGTGAAACTTGGCAGAGATCCCTTCAATATGGTGCTGTTGCTGATGGTGGGTCTGAGCAGAAGACTGAGCCTAGTCGGCCCTCTGCTCCCATTTAACTTGGTGGGGTCTGGTGCAGCTCCCCATGAAGATAGGAGATGTCACTGCATGTATCAGTGTCCTGGTTTTGGCTGGGATAGAGTTAATTTTCTTTGTAGAGGCTGGTATGATGCAACGTTTTGGGGTTTTGATGAAAATAGCGGTGATAACACCCTGACGTTTCAGTTGTTGCAGAGCCGTGCTCACACAGAGCCCAGGACTCTTCTGCTCCTGGCACTGCCCGGCCAGCGAGGAGGCTGGGGGTGCACCAGGGACTGGGGGGACACAGCCAGGACAGCCTGGGCTGGCCAGAGGGGTGTCCCATGTTATGAAGCACCGTGCTCAGCTGGGGCAAAGGAGGAGGAAGGGGGAACACTGGGACTATGGTGTTTGTCCCCCTGAAGGAGCCGCTCAGCATGCTGAGCCCTGCTGGTCTGGGAGCAGCCAAACCCCTGCCTGCTGATGGGAAGCAGCGAGGGGATCTCTTGCTTGGTTTGTTTGTGTTCCTGGCTATTGCTTCACCTGGTGAACTGCCCTCCTCTCAACCCATGAATTATTGCACGTTTACCTTTCCGATTCTCTCTGCCATCCCTGCTGGGGACAGTGAGCAAGCGGCCCAGCTCCTCCTCCCCCCAACCCTGTAACACCTGAAGGGTCCTTCCTGCCACCCCCGGCCAGGTGAGCCTTACGGAGGTTGATGAGGAGCATCCCTACTGCCTTTGAGGTCTACTACCTTTGTGGGCTGCCATACTGTTTGGCATTCAGTGCAGCTCATTTGACCAAAACCAGCCCGTCACTACAAGACTTGCAGTGAAAGGCCGCATGTACACAGGACACACAGAAGTCAATAAGCCTAATTCCCCCAGGAAACTGTGCTGAGTCATTGACCTTTAATACTGCCGGGCTTTGGCACTGTGCACCTTAGTCCTAGCAGGGAATATTGAGCACTCTATGAAAGGTAAGAGTCTGAAAAGTGGTAGGTATTTTACTCAGGCACTTTTTGGCGACGATGACTCCTGCAGGCATGTGCATGAATTACAGTCACACCTGCAGGCTGGATCCTCTGGCGGGGCGGGTGATAGATAGGATGAGGAAAGTCTATGTGCTCATCAGCAGCTCCAGCACAGCTGGCATAGTTGGGGCTTATTAGCAGCTCGGCTGGCAGAAGCTCAGCAGAAGGGACCGATTACAACGTGCCCTGTCTGCAGCAAGTCTCCACGCTGCAGATGATGTCATTTGGACACCTGGCAATGACTTATTGCTGAAGTGTGAGGTCTGAGGTGGGCAAATGATCATCCAAACATATCCTGTTGCACCTGCTGTGAATAAATCTTCTCACTTCTCTGCTTGCCAGCTGTCTCAGAAAATGATGGTCAGCCAACATTTGCAGAGGAACCTGCAAGCAGAGCAGTAATGATTGTCTCTGAGTTCTTGCAGTCCCTCAGAGCAGGGGATACTGTGGCAGTGCTGCTCAGGGTGGATAAAGCACAGCTGGTCCTTTTGCTCTCCTCCTCTGACACAATAAAGACCACAATTCACCCTCCACATGCTGATCTCGTATGATAATTGTCATTGGCAGAGCAGGACCCTGTCTTATTTCTACTGTCACGGAGGGATTACTATTAAGCAGTGAAGGGAAGGGGAAAAGGGCAGACAGATGAGCAGAGAGAGAAGGAATTGCTAAATTCCTTATGAAACTCTAAACTTCCCTGTATGAGAGGGGCTGGAGCAGTTCCCTGCACGGGCTACGTCATGGAGTCATGTTTCTGTCACTGCAGTTGAGCCATCTGAGGCTGCTTGAGGGTTTGAGCCTTGAGATTTCTCATTGCGTTTTGGAGAGCTGCTGTTTGTTTAGGAGATGATACATTTCTCCACCTCCACTTACTTTGGCCATGGGTAGAGAAAAGGGAACGACACAGAAGGCTTTATGTCCTAGGAGGCTCAATGATAACAAAAGATAACAATTTGACTGCCCAGAGGATGGAAGAGGTGGGAGAAAAGTTGCTCAGCAACAAATGAACTACTGCGTGCATCTCCCAAGTTTTCCTTTAACAATGAACATTGTCCTAAAATCTTTGTCACTGGGAGTGGGAAGATAAACTAGCCTCTGTTTGGCCACTTGTATGGATGCCACTCAACAGGTGTGGATTTTCCCCATGCTGTTGGAATTGGACTGATGGACCCCATAGATCTCTTTATTGAATAAAGAGTTTTACCCATCATTTTGCAATTTAATTGTGACAGACAATAAAAGCTCTTCCAAACTCCTACTCAAAGGTGCAATGTTTGAGGAGCTTTTAATAACGTGTTGTCATTTAAGGCAATGAATTTCTGCAGGCAGAGGTGTGTTGAAGTATTCTGGGAGTATCTCAGTGCATAAGTCCTCTCAAAGATAAGGAATTGCAAATCTGCTGTTAGTCTTTACGTCAAAGTGAAATGGAAAATGTTTGCTTCCTGCTAGAACTATGGGGAAATGAGAAGTTGCCACAGCTGCTATGTTTCCCGGTCATTAGTCATGTATGAGCATTTCTTGTGTTTCATCCTAACCACTTCCCACTCCTTTTATAAATATTGCTCCACTAATGAAATAGAGAGGCCCAGTGCAAAACCTCTTCCTTCTCGCAGAGAGGTCTGGTTCAGGTGGCTTTCTGCTGCTTTGGAGATCAGCAAAGTGCACCAGCGTTACTCCTTCCAGTCACACTGCAGGGCAGTGTGCCCTGGGATTTCATGTTAATGCTCAGGCCTCCAGAGCACTGGATGCTGAGACAAGCTGTGGGCAGTGCTGAGCTGGGTGAGAGCACTTGTGCAGTGAGGCACCTAGCTGAGAGCAGGACAGTGCTGAAGAAGGAGACATGCCCTTTGCTGGGCTGGCCGGCTGAGCTAGCTCACCTCTTGACGATTGCCATGAGGAGATGGCAAGGCTTCTACAGGCTCTAGACATAACCAGTGCTGTACATGCCAACAAGTAGGCTTCAAAGCAGGGGAAAATAACCTAAAGCCTTTGCCTTTGCCTTTCCACTGCAGTAAATGTTTTTGCAATTAAATTTCAAGTCTACAGAGCTAAGGGGACTGAATGCAGTATATGGTGACATTCCCTTTCTGCTGCGTTGTCCTGAGTGAGCTTGAATAAGGTGGTACAGGTTAGTGTGTCATCACTAATCCCTTCAGAAAGATCAAATAGCTTCCTAGAAGTTTCCCGTATTTTCTTATTTCCCAGAATATTCAAAAAATTGACTATGTTGCTAGACAAGGGCTGGTTTCAGCTGTTGCCTAAGTCATCTGAGACTAATGTTGAGATGAAAGAGTGTTCTCCAGTAAGCACATTTTTCCCTGTATATTTCTGGCACGTGTTCTCCAACCCTCTTTCATGACTGCTTATTCACTGCCTGTTTATAGTGAAGAGGGATCAAATTATTTAAAGACTAAAAATATACCTTGAAAAAGGATCAAAAGTACATGCTTCCAACGCAGCTTTTACGTGTTAGAAGTTTTGGGCTTGAAATTAACAACAGACTTTAAGTGCTTCACAATGTTTTTATTTGTTGATTTTGATGTTCACGTAAACATCATCTCATTTTGACATAGCTTAAGTGGTTCTGTTATTACATAAGTTTTTAATTTTGTTCTCACACTCATTTATGGGTGTTTCTGGCAAGGCAGTAATGCTCTTAATTGGTTCCCTGCTTTCTCTTTGACTGTTTTGATTTATGAGGGGGAATCTTCTCTCATGACCATCTTCTGTAGGAGCAATCAGAAGTGTCAGAGGACTTTTTGCTCTCTGATTCAGGCAAGTCTGTGAGGGTTCTAACATCTAGTCCTGTATGCAGCCCTCTTTGCTAATTTCCCAGCCTGATATTTCTCTCCAAGGTCTCAATCTGACAAGGAGCTGACAAGATCTTTGTACGGTGCTGGAGTGATCTTAGCCTTCAGGAGAGGCTCCACAGGACGTGAGCTTGATCTCTGTTTTTCCCGAGGATTCTCAGGAGAGATGTGTGAGGACTCCTCTCTGCCTCTCTCAGGGAATGGCACGTCCAGGCTGACTCCACAGGTGTCTGCTGGAAGGAGAATAAAGGGGTGCGAAGTTTCATGTGAAATCATGTTCAGAGCTGGAACACAGGTGCAGACTGAAGTCCTGTGAGAGCAGTGGCTGCATTGTGTTGAAGCTCAGCTGAGCAGCAGCATTCAGCTGCCAGCTCAAACACATTGCTGTGCTTGAAATGCAGGCCTAGCTGGCCAGAGGAGCTGTGCCAACACACAGCTGATTTGGCAATATACACACATCTTCACATGTACAAGTCCAGCAGCTGTCCAGATGGTCCCTATGGTGTGTACATGGCAGTGCCAGCATGGGCCCTGGCTGGGGGTCCCACACTGGGCACACATCCTGTGAGGTTTCTGGCTTGGTACAGCTAGGTTAGAGAGGTTTCCTAGAGTTCATCTGAAGCCACTCTTCCTGTTTGCCCTCTCTGCCTACTTCTTCATGTGGTCATTTCCTTCCCCGTTACACTTCAGCAGCACACTTTTGAAGCCAGCACTTTCTTGTTGCTAACTTTTAACCCTCTGGTAACCTTTGCAAGTGGCCTCAGATGCTCCTCTGAGAGTCCCAACATGTGCTGTCACAGTCAATTGCATTGCTGCTTTAATTTAGTGGTTATTCTTATCAACAAACTGCTTTCCAAAGCCACATCACTTAGTGTGATTTGCCACGACTGACATAGTTTCAAAAAAGCAAGAGGTTAAGCAGCGTTTGAAGTCTGAATGTGCTGCTCTATGTCTAGGCTATTTTAGGAAAGCACTGCAATAGGTCTTGAATACGATAACTGAGAAGAGGTTTCATTCCTTCCAGAGGAAGCTGAACTTTCTGCAGCCCCTGGTTGAGATTTAGAGAAGTGGAAGCCAAATGCTAACTGCCTCACTTGCTGAGAGGCGGCTAGTCAGGCTCACCGGAGCACTGAGGCTGACATCAAAGCCATGACTTTGTGAACAGTAGGTGGGGCTGGGATATCCATCGAGCTAGGGACCTGTGGGTTCCCTTGGCCCAGGTTGCTGCCAGTTGTGAGAGCCAGCTGGAAGCTGCAGTTCTCAGTCACAAATTTCCCAGATCTGTGACTTCAAGAAAAGTAGAATCCCACAAGCAAACCCACGTCCTGGACTTCCAGTAAAATCATCATAACTAACAACAAAAATCTGTTATAGTTACTGTCAGTGACAGTGCAAACACTACATTTGGCACCAAAACTAAGCCAGATTCAGGCTCAATGAAACCTAAATCTGAGTGCCTGATGTGTCCTGCTAATGAATTCTTCAAACACGCACCAATCTAATGTGGTGTTAAAAAGTAAGAAGTGTGTGAAGTTATGTCTACTGCAGTATAATGAATGTAAAAGTCAGGCAAAGCTACACCAAAAAAAAGCACATATTTAATATGTCCAAATTGCTTGAGATCTGCTTTCAGTTTTCTCAGTAGCCACATGTTTTTGCTTTTATCCAAGAGGCACTAAGAGAAATAATTAAACAATTTCATTAAGCTGCAGGTTTTGTTAGTTATAGCTGTGCACCCTTATTCTGCACTAAACAAAGTTGTGGCTTTGCCTTATTTTTTTCCCCTAATATTTTTTTCCCTATCTGGACAAATGATGTATGAAATACAGCATCCGTTTGGCGAAGAAGAGCTTTCCCTCAATCATAACAATGGCTTGAAGAGTGCTGAAGCTGCTCAGGCTGCTGCACTTCCCTGGTCCACCGGCACTTGTTGAACAAACACATTTGAAACAGCAGAGATGACCAGAAAGGGAGACAGGAGGGAGGTAACAGTTGGGAAGGAGAAACGTTTGTCAGATACCCTCAGCATCCTCTTCGGGGAGCTTAGACAACAGCAAAAACCCTCCATTGCACCAAACCACCCAGTTCCTATATGCGAATCCACAGTGATCAAAACTCCAGTTCCAGTGAACCCCGTCCCCATCCTTCCATCCTTTCCCTTCCTGCTTGGCCCTATGCAGTTTCTATACACCTTGTTCTGGGGATGATGAATAAACCACCTGGAGTACTTACGCCTCTCCCTTGTTCCCACAGTATAACCTTGTGTGCGGCCACTCCTGGATGCTAGATCTCTCACAGGCTATCCTTAATCTGGGGTTTCTGGCTGGTGCATTCACCCTCGGCTATGCGGCAGACAGGTAAAGTAGAAGCACTGCTGTCCTTCAGTTTTTGGGAGATGAAGTCACTTGTAGCAACCTGCAGTAAGCATGTTTAACCATTTTGGAGATTTAGTTCACTTTGGGTGAATATCCCCATTCTGAGTTAACAAGACCCAGCCAGTAATCTTCACTTCCTTTTGGGCTGGAAACTTCACACAGTGGTGCTGCCTGATCATGCTTGGACTTTAAAATGTCCTGAAAAGAGCCTTTTTTTGTGGTTTCTAATGTGCTCTGTTCACATCTGGACCCGGGAAGGGCAGAAGGACACAGAAATGAAAAGGAGGCATTCAGAAGAGATTTCTGGACTGGTGTTTATGGGAGGACATTTAAAGGCACCACTGATGAAGAAAGCAGCTACCTGAGGAGAGGAAGAGTGAACTCAGTACAGTAACTCTCCTTTCCTATGATGGAATCATACAGGGACCATTGAATTCATGGCTCCATGCGGTCCTTAGCTGTGTCAGGGCTGGATGAGTGCTGAGGAAAATATATGGATGATGATCAGGCTTGGGCAGCAACCCACCCCAGAGCTGGGAGCCTTCATGCCTCCACTAGCCCTACCTTGTTCTTAAAGCGAAAGAAGGAGCCTGGCTTCTGCTTTGTGTTGGTCATTACTGACAGGCAAACGATGTGTTGGTTGAGAGCACCACTGATGATTTCACTGGCAGAGCATATTTCTTTGTAAAATACATTCCATCTGACTGTTCTATTTTTCCTTGGTACTTGTGGTAATGATAATACTAACCTAAAGTATGATTTCTTTGTAAGAAGGGATGCTTATAGGATTACCCAGAATGTCGTCTCAGATAACAAATTTTAAACTACCAAACAAAAATACTTTTAAGGAAAACTTGAGTTTTCCAAGGGATATAGGAATAAGTAATATGGGAAGGTGGAAGAGGTGCCATGGCACTGGCAAACTTTAGATAACGCTGCACAGTGTCTGGCTGTGCAGTTATATTACTGGTACCTTAAGACTGTGTAAATGGAGAGATATTATGGCTAATTATTAAAATAAGATATTATGTCTAGGAGTACCTGTGTATTAATGATAATGTAATTACAGTACAAATACGACCATTGTACCCTGATAGCAATCAGGGAATGTGCTGCAGCCAGACCATTAGACACTCCTTGACAGCACTCAACAAAATTGGCCTGATGGAAAATATCCTGATCTTTGTCCCATATCAATTCTTCTCATAAAACCTTTAGAACAAAACGAACAAACATATTCTTATTAACACTTTTTGATATGATAAACAGCTACACCAGTTTTCACAATTTTTCGCAATTTCTTCTTAAAACGGCAACAATAACAATGGCAGAAGAGATCAAGATGGAAATTCTAGTTGTGTTCCAAGGACACAGTTGCTATACAATTGCAGGAAACAGGAAGTCTTTTTCTTTTTTTTTTTTTTTTTTTTTTTTCTTCTTCCCGGATTCTGGCTTACCTTCAGCTCACCTGCTTATGACACTGTTTGTTAGAAGATGAGATTCCTGAAAATGTTAGGCAGACGTGAAAAACAGGTGGTCTTAACCTGAAACAAAACACTGGAAAATCAGATAAAGTAACTAAAGAAAAAATGACTTGTTTTCACAGAGCTGGCTGTATTTAAGATTAGGAGACTAATTTATGAAAGTAGAAATCCCTGACAAATTTTTCCCTCGTTTCAGTGGTATCAAAATTATGAACTAAAACATATAGGCCAAAGTTTAGCTACAAAAATATAAACTGTTTTCTAAAATAAAAGGGGCATCACGAGTTTTAAAATCAGTGATGTCAAGACAGGGATAACTACCACAGTGAAAAGAGTTTCATATCCTGGGGCAAACAGTACAAAATTTCAGGCAGCCTCCATTTGGAACCAGGCAGGTCTCAAAAAGGCACCTTGGGATCTAACATTAAAATGAGATGACAAGAAAAAATCTCTATGTCTATCATGATTTTCACTTTCTTCTCATTTTCTTCAACAGATATGGCAGAATCCTCATCTACCTGCTCTCATGCCTTGGGGATGGGATATGTGGAATCATAGTAGCATTCTCGCCAAACTTCACTGTATTTCTGATCTTCCGTTTTCTCCAAGGCGTATTTGCCAAGGGAACCTGGATGACATGCTATGTGATTGGTGAGAGCTATTATCTTCATTTAATTTTTTTTTTTTTTTTTTTTTTTTTTTTCCCCTGGCTAGGAACAGCTGGGATGGAGGACAAAGAGTCAGTTATGTCTGCCCTTAATAATAATTTTTCCTTGGAAAAAGCATTGACCCTGGGGGGAGCAGATGATGAATAACTCATGTCCGTTCTTCTAATGCACTATCCTGCAAGACAAGGTGTGACTGTATACAAAATGTAACTTGGCATGATCCTTGGTCTGGGCTCAAGCCAGAACTCAATATTTGGGGAAACAGCCACTGGCCTGAGTCCAAACCATGCCAGGGACCCCTCTAGCAGCTAACAAGGTAGTTTTCTTGCCTGGCAATGTCTTCTCATTTACTAATACAGAAGTGCCCTCTGGGAATGACTGCAACTCTTTTCAGTGCTGAGTACAGATATGAGATAGATATGAGCAGCAATGTACTTGCCTGCCTGATCTCATGAATTCCAATGGGGAAGAGTGAGGAAGAAGTAATGCACAAGGGCAGCCCAGCAGGAGTGCCACGTCCTTCAGATCTGTCTTGGTTCTGCTCTCCTGAATATGGCTGTGTGCAACTGGTAGTTGGCAATTCAGCAGCCATACAATGCTTCTGTTGACGTTATCTGAGAGATTTTATGGCTATCTAATCTATGGACAGTGGGGAGGGGTAGAGTATTAACAAACAATTAAGAGGTGGAGGAGTGGAATGTGTGTATATAAAGTTTATTATTATTATTAATAATTACATAGAAGATCACCGAGATGATCAAAATACATGAAGTAAGCCCAGATTCAAACAGGATGTGCAAATACAGACACGGTTAACTTTGTCAGAGTCTGGGCATCTTCCACAGATGCTCAGAGGAGTTAACTGTTCTTCCACGCTTGGAGGGCAGACACTTTGTCAGAGTCTGGGCATCTTCCACAGATGCTCAGAGGAGTTAACTGTTCTTCCACGCTTGGAGGGCAGACACTTAGGTGGCTGTTCGTCATCCTTTAGCTGGGAAGCTTTGCTCAGTGCCAGGCTGGACATACTGTCTACCAGGGTACACATTAAAATTATTACCTCCTGAAAAGGGAGAAGGAAGGGGAGCTTTTTTATAAATAGCATCAAAACAGCAGGGATCCAGACTGTTTAGTAGGTTATAGTCATGGCTTAGCAATGAAGCTCCTTCATAACAAGCTTACTGTTCATGAGAAAAGGGTATTTTTATGGCATTTTGATTGACTGCCAGGTTCAAAAAGGGAGACTTTCCAGCTCCTTTGCAGAACATGAAATAAGATGGCACCAAGGAAAGTATCCTACTAGAGATGATGCATCAGATTTACTTAAAAGGAAGATCAGCCCTTCAATAATCTGCTGTGATATTCCAAAACACAGTGGAAGCATCATCATATAGCACAAAAATGTGCACCATCACTGTACTCTGTGAGGCCTGGGATAGTATTTTAACATGTCTGTATGTAGTCAGTGAGCAAGAGCAGAATTGCAACCAGACATAAAGGGTTACAGTGAGACCTGGGGACATCATGGGGACATGGGTACAAACATGCTTCCACCAAGCCCCTCACAGAAACACCTAAGTTTTCTGGCCAAAGTTTCACTGCTGAGCAGCTCAGGTCCAAAGTCTGGTGAAAGGGCCAGAATTTGCTTTCCCCTTCATTTTCAAGAACATTGTCTAATTTTAAAGTGAGATCCTATCCTACAATGTTATTAAGAGCTCTAACCAGCAAAATGTTTCATGACATTGACTTCCTGGACAGGGTCAAGTTTTACAAGAAAGGAACATTTCTTTCTTCATTTTGCAGTACTCAGATTAGACCATCAGACTTTAGGGAAAGTTTCAGCCATAAATAAAACAAGCCTTTGGGCTGGTACCTCAGCCCTCAGAGCAAATAAGCATGGTAGGGCTAAACTTTTTTCTGACAGAAGTCTTGCCCGTATTAACTGTTGGGTGCAGCCCCTGCCACAGGATCCTCTTCTCTGGGGCATGGGCCAAAATAGTGCCAGGGAGAGTGCTAAGAATTTGCCACTGAGCATGATCATGATGCAGTCTCAAGCCCTGTCCTGGCCCTTTTTAATTAATTAGTTAACATGCAGTCAGAGACTTCTGTGTCTGAAGACCTGTGAGTGAGTTGATGGAGAAGTATCACCCATGCTTGCCCTAGACAACTTCAGTGACACACTTAAACAACTGAATGTAAGATGCTAGGCTAGACAGATTTGTGAGTTGATACAGTATTATCTTTTCTTATGTTCCACCACTAATATTCTTCTTCTGAGTTAGGTTTGTTTCTGTGTTGTTTATTTCGGCTTTCTATCTCCTCAGTGACAGAGATCGTTGGTTCTTCCCAGCGGATCATTGGGATCGTCATACAAATATTTTTCACCCTGGGAATTATGATTCTCCCTGGCATTGCCTACTTGCTTCCCACTTGGCAGGGGATCCAGCTGGCCATTTCACTGCCCAACTTCCTTTTCCTGGTCTACTACTGGTAACATTACAGTCATTGCTCTTGTTGCTATTACTATTGGTACCTGAGCACCTTGAGACCCCCACAGTGGTCCAAAGTCTCTAGTGTGCAAGATGGTGTAAATTAGGAAGAAGACACCTGTTGATTCTGTCTTTCTAAACGTTTTTTTAGTGAATCACAGACACACACTTTTCTTTTTCTGCTCAGGGTCTGTCTCTGCCATCAGCCACAGCCAGTCCTTCCCAGAACCCTGCTCTGCTGCTTCTTAGCCCAGGACTGGCTGTTTCTGTTAACTTGCCCAGATCAGTTTAACTTGTCTGCTTTCCCTTCAGACATTATTTCCACCTTAACTTCTAATTATGTACTCAGTCCAAACTTGCCCTGTAGGTCCCATAATTTGGGCAGTAGGGGTAATAGAAAGCAGAGCACTATGCCCAGGTGACCACCCATCCCAGGGGACTGCAGCAATCCTGTGGGCTGAATGCAAAGAAACTAAGCCCCATATTCTCTTCTTGTACGTTGTACTGCTTCTTCAAACATTGTCTGTCATTGCTGTGGCACTTTTAAACTGTGCGCCATCTTAACAGTGGGCTAGCACAGACTGAAACACTGATCTGTAGTCTTGCTTTGGGTTCAGTTTATATATACATGTATGTATATATTTGAGCACATGTGCATTTATCTTATAGTGATACAGCTAGAAGCTTCCTGGTCTGCTTGTTCTTGTTACTACATGTAGGTGATGTTGACTTCCACTAGTTCCTTGCCATTCTACAGACAGCCTGTCATTTTCTTGGTTATCTTTTGGTGTACTTTTGATGTACACTGTGGAAATTGAGATGGGGTTAAATGCCTGATCCACTGGCCATGTGTATCTAAATAAAGAACACAGCAAGGGATGGAAGTCTTTTACACCTGAGAAGTTTTCTCCCTTTTCCAACTTTGCAGAGCACTGATACATTCTATTTTCTCCTTTCTTACCCACAAGACTGAAAAATCAGTGTGTTGGGTATAAAGGTGGGAAAAAGGCAAAGGATATTCTTTACTTAAGGTAGTAATGGATGAAATCCCTGTTAATAGCTTCTGTGTTCCTACAGGTTTGTTCCTGAATCTCCACGTTGGCTCCTGACACGCAAAAAGGGAGAGAAGGCATTAAAAATCATGCATGACATTGCAAAACACAATGGGAAATATCTCTCACCACATTACTCAGAGGTACTGTCATCTGTCTGAGCTAGTGTTTTCTCTAAGCTTTCCTAATCTTTTGAAGGTTCAGTTTGATTTGTGTGGTGGGCAAAACTCTTGTAGTGTCATACCAGAACAAGATTTTCAGTCCCATACCTACATTGTTATGTACAAGAGGGTTAAAAGAAAATTGGGTGGAAAGATACAGGCTAAAAAAGGGAGTTTGCAAAACAGTTAGTTGAGTCTTTCATTTGCAACACTCCTAATTTTAAAAACCTGTGGGAAATATGTGAAACTAGCAGCTACAGTTTAAACTGACAGAGTGAGTGGAGATGGAAGGATCCACTTCCCTGGCTCCTTTGCTAGACCTTTCTTCTACAACCCAAACAGAAGATCATGTAGAAAACACGACTCTAAATATCAATTTGCTTCCATCCCTATTAGGGAAAACATGCAGAAAATTTCAAAATATGGGAAGCACTGTCACTGTTTAAAAATAGGAAATTATATGTTAGAATTAGAGTCCTTTGAAAAGTGGTCTTGACAAAGCTGAAAGGACTGATGCATTTCACATAACACTTTTATGCATTATAACATTTGCCTCGCTTTGTTGGGTAGCATAGCCTGGCTCTTAGAACATATTTCCCATGGACTAATGATAACAGATGTGAATGGGGGTTTTGCTCCAGAAAAACAGGTTTTGAGATTAAATGCTATTAACAGTAATGTTTGAAATCATTATTGAATCACAGGGAAAACACTGGCAGACTGCTAGCCTGAAGGTGACTAGCTAAACACTTTCAGAAATTGTTTTCATATTGAAAAGAAACTAGTTACAGAAAATGGCCATCTATGAGTACACAGTAGTAGCATATGCATGTAGCCTACATATTTGCATATGCATATACATTCATTCTCACACATATACAAAATTACCATGTGTGACTTTTAATTAGAGTGTCACTTAGTCTAAAGGAAAAGACTTTGGGTTGGCAGTGTTCAGAGAGGACTGGTGTGTCCTACCCTGTCAGGAAGGGCCATCATGATGTGTATGCTTTGTAGCAGGTAGTTGGCAGCCTGGGTTCCCACAGCTTCATATCTTACCTAGCTCTTTCCCATTGCTCTTCTTTAGCAAGGGAGAAAATGAGAATTTAGACCAGCTTATCAAAATAAATAAATAAATAAATAAATAAATAAATAAATAAAAGTGGAAATGCTTCACCAAAATCCTAGAATATAATTCTGGATGAACCCCAAGCAATAAGGTTTGGAACTCTCTTCCTGAAACACCAGATATCTGTTTCCAAATGCACAGGATTTTATTTATCTGGTAAGAAGCATGCTTCATAAATCAGACACTCAGACTAAGCAGTTCTGCTTATTCAAGAACATTCTTGGTATAAATACAGACTTTGCATGAAGTGCACACAGGAAGAGATATACAACAACAGAAGTATTATAGAAATAGCTAGATTATTTATACCACGGTAAGATCATATTTTCACTTCATGAAGCGTATGTTAATGACAGATAATAACAGCTCTGGCAAGTTAAACTTCATAGAGTAAACTCTGTAGAGAAGCTGGGCCCTGACCTATGCTATACTTCCTAAGGTAGCTGAATCTGGACTGATGATTTTGTAAAGTCAAAAGTCAAAACTAGATAGATCAGCAGAGATCTGTTCAAAAACTTCAAAAATAAATTTTTTTTGAATGTTGTGTGGTTCAGGGTAGCAGGCAAAAATTAATGATAGGGAGGAGGGGTTGTCAGTGAAAAAGTTATATATTACTTCTTTAGCCAAGAAATGGGATATAAAGAATAAGACTGTTGTACATTATTGAAGCATTGTGATAGAGGGAGCTTTGATAAGGAGTAATAGGCTGGGCCAGAAATTAGTGAGCCATTTCTCCTATGAACATGGGCATCGCTGTGGTACCAGACAAGGTCAGGAAATCACCCCCAGCTGTCCCACAAAACAGAGTGATCTGTGCTAGGCACGTCGGAGTAGCTTCTGGCACAACTGGAGGACTGCAGATTGAAATCAGTGAAAGAAAAAACAACTGAAAAGACTGGCTAAAGAGAAAGAAATGGCTAGAGGTTCACTGAGGTTCCCCTGTCCTGGTCAGCATTACCCGGTGCCAAAGAAATTCAGTGGGAAATTTGTGCTGCTGCAGCTCTCCCTTCATGTTCAGCCCTGCACTCCTGCACCTGCTGCCTCTCGCAAGACATGAGCATTTTCTGAGCCTCACGTCAGAATGGAGATGTGTGTCTTTCACTACTTATTGCTTAAAGTCATATTTAATTTCTTTTAGAAGAGTTCCACCTCATGTCCCTAAGCCCCTCACAGCTGCAGCAGATTAACCTCCACACACCCAGATTCATGCTGGATCTCTTCCCAGGACCTTTTAAATACACAATGTCTGTCATCCTTGGTGCTGTGCCCAGAGAAGAGAGAGAATCTCCAGGAAGCATGTCAGTGGGGGATCGAGTGTATTTCTTGCCTTAAGTCACGTCAGAGTGCTCTTTCATGTTGCAGCTCCAGAATTTCAGGCAGAGAGGTGCAGGTGTGGAGGGGCAGGGAGAAGAGAAAAACGTTATCCTTCAGTGCATTTCGGTTATGATTTTCCAGTACCTCTAGAACAGTTTCATTGTCTGGCTCCCTTGCATGGCTCTGGACATAAGAGCCTTGTGTTTTTATTGGCATGCAGAAGCCACAAATGACCTCTGTATAAAAACAGATAAACATTTCCTTATTTTGCTGTCTGAGTTACAACACTGGTACAGTTCAGCTCTGTACAGAACTCATTAACTTTTTTTTTTTGTGTGTGTGTGTTTTATAAACTTTTTTTTTTTTTTTTTTTTTCCTAGTTGCTTGTAATTATCTCTTGGTCTCTGTCCAAAAGCAGACTGAGCTGTGGCCAGCTGAGTAAAGACTGCTCCTTGAGAGAGTTGTGGATCAAGAACCCATCTCCCTTCACACATAGATATTTCTAGTATATATTAATGTCCATGCATAAATATTATACATATGCATGCATGTACTCTCCTGTGCAGAATTATGTGTCTGTGCTGTGTTTTAGGAACCTTTAAAAATTATTGCAGAAAAGAATGAGATGTAATTTGATGGGACATAAAAATGTCATGGAAGTTATTTACAAAACTTTCTACAGAGTCTCCAGGTAGTGTATCTTGGAAACATGGGCTCTGTCTTAGAATTCCTGGCTGCAGTGATGTGAATAGCAAAGCTCTCCTTGACTTCAAGGAACAAAAAGAGGATTTTCTTCCCAACAAATCATTGACTCCACAGTGATTTTTTTCTTCATGTATAAAAAAAGCTCAGTCATGCTTGGGGTTATTATGACTTTATTAAGACATAAAAATATATGGTAACAGCCATGTTGAGTTTATCTTTGGTCCTTTGGAGGACTAAAACCATATTTGCACAAAGGCACAGATGATGGCTGGCAGCCTGCTCTTATAAACAAGTCACGGAAGCTTTATAACCATATTATGAGAGAGTCCAAGAGCAGTGTAGAAACCTGGCAACATCAGCCTGTCCTAAAAGTGCTCTGGCATGCAACAGTAGTGGCAGTGCTTTGAAGAAAACTTCTGGCTCTGGCTGCAGAAGAAAAGCAAGACAGAGTAGAAAGGAAGTTCAAACAAATGTGGCATTTCTCTGTCCACTTGTTGTCCGAGTTTTGTGGCACTTAGTAACGAAAAAGTCATGCTTAAATTCAGCCAGCCAAATCTCTCTGTGCTATCTTCTGATGTGAACAACACAGAAGAACTGTGGGCATAGCTGAGGAGCCCCTTGGCAAATGCCTTGGGCTTTGCCTCTTGCCTCATCATGGATGTGTGAGATCCCACATACCTCTATGTCTTCTCACCTTGTCTCCCCATGGGCTGGGATTGTGTCCTTGGGCTCCTTGTGTGGGTGCAGGGCAGCGAGTGCTTTGGTTGCAGAGAAGGGCTTGCTCCTCCATCTGCTTTCTTAAGGCTCCTCGCAAGAGGGGGCAACATCTGGGAGTCCCAGCAGCCAGGCTGCCTGGAGTTCTCCTCAAAATGGTGCATCAGTTTTAACCCCATGTCTTCCACAGCTTCTCTGAGAGCTGATGGAAACCTCGGCTGTGGCTGCCAGTTCTTGGGCAGACCCATATTGGTCCCTGCCTAAAACCACCTATGCCTTCTCTTCCTTGTCTTCCTCATCTGCAAAGTGAACGTACAAACCAAAGGGCTGCCAGCATGTGTCTTAGTATTATTATGTGTTGTAAATACCTACAGTAGATGATTGGGAAACAAATTAAGGGCAACATCTTTGACAGGAGTAGACTGATTCTTCCCCTTGTATGTTCCCCCAGTTGCTGGCCAGCTTGGGGAACCCCTTGGTCAGGGTGTCCCTTTGACCCATCATGGTTAAAACCTGCTGGATGAGCCAGCCTCCATGGATGTGTTCTGGCTCCACAAAATCCTATGGTAATGAATTACAAAACATAATCACAGGCTGCATGAAACCCTGCCCATTCTGTTAGTGTTAAACCTTCTAGCTAATAACTTCACCAACTGCCTCATTGTGTCTGTACTGGAGAAATTGTGAACAGATTTACGGTACCTCTCAGGCATATGAGAACTGTTAATTCATACTTTGTGGGATTTTTAGTTGTTTCAGGGCAAAAGCCTTGCTCATCATAGTGCTTTTATATTTTAAGTTCCTCTGAATTTCACCAGTTAAGTTTTGCATCACCCAAGCGCCTTCACAGATCTGATTTTTCTCACACTTCTCTTTACTTCCTGGTGCCCAGGTGTATTACCAGCAGCTTTCTGACAACCCGATAGCTTTGGCCATCCTGTGACATTCTCTACTCCAAGTGACTGTGACATTGCAAAAGCCATTTATTGTCTTTCAAGGCATTCCAGGTCAACCTCTCTCAGTTTACTCTGAGGAAATCATTTTTCTACTCTCTAGTCAAGATTTGGGATTTCTTTCCAATTTTTGCATGGTCGCTGTGAAGGAAAGCCAGCAGCTGTATTCAGCTGTAAGCTATTTCCCATAACTTCACACTCCTCTGGAGTGCTAAAAGCAGCAAACCAGGTCATCAGCACCTTTGCTTGCTTGACTGAAATACTGCTGAGCACGGCATTTACTTAGAAACCCTGCTCCAGTGCCTGCCTGACATCTGACAGCTGACTTTGCTGCTTGCCTTTCTCCTCAGATCACTGTTAGCAACGCAGAGGTCAGCAATCCCTCCTTTCTGGACCTGGTGAGGACTCCTCAGATGAGGAGAAACACGCTTATCCTGATGTATGCCTGGTGAGTGCCCACCTCAGTGCTACTTGTTACAAGGGTGAGGTGTTATCAAGAATAACCCCCTCGTGAATTTTAGGGTCTTTCTGGCTGCCTGCAGTCATTTGTTTGCCTCTCAGTATTTTTTCCCTTTGCTGTCTAGGTTCACAAGTGCCCTGATCTACCAAGGGCTTGTCATGCGCCTAGGAATTGTTGGAGGAAACCTCTACCTGGACTTCTTCATTTCAGGAGCTGTTGAGCTGCCTGCCGCTCTCCTAATTTTAGTGACAATTGATCGCTTTGGCCGGCGCCTTCCCTTCGCAATAAGCAACTTTGTGGCAGGAATTGCATGTCTCATTACTGCCTTCTTGCCAGAAGGTAATTTCCAACCCTTCCCAACATCAAGATCTTTAGGTCAATATCTTCTTTCTGACCCCTTAAGCAAGGACAGGAGGCCACACAAAGTGGTAGATAGAAGTACAAGCTGGCTGGTGATTCAAGCAACACCACAGTCATGAAACAATTCCTTATTTACTTATAGACTGTCCTGGGACATGTAATGGTCAGATCTCTGATGGGCAGTGAGCAGCAAATGGGTGTAGTCATGGAAAATATGTATATAAAGGCCCTATATTGTTTTGAAGATGTGTGCAAGGGAAGAATATACTAACACGAGAGGAAGATACATTCCCTGACTTGGAAGACACTTAAAAATGGAAGAAATCAGTGATTTAGCTGAGGCACTGTTGGAGTCTCCTCATTCAAAAATAAAATGATGCCTAGAAAAATAAAATATGGCCTAACCTCTCAAGACCTTCCCCTGATGTCATGGCTCTCCTGGCACTGTCAGGTCATTCCAGCGGCCCAGCAATGCCAGGCTGCAATGTGCTCTGCCCACCCTTATTCTCCCCAGCCCTTCCATCCCCATCCAAACCACAACAGGGTGTAGGGTCTGCAGCAGGCAACAAGGACAGCTTCCCTGCCCTCACCCTCCCAGGGCTTTGGACAATGCTGAAGTGGGTAGAGAAAAGCTATGACTTTCAATTACATCACTCTTAACTGATTTCAAGAATGACCAAAGGGTCTGATATTGCTTGAAGGTTTCCCAGCACTCCATTCTTTTCTTTAAATTGTTTTCCCTCCTGTGCAGCTGTTTTATTGTACCACCAAGTGTGTATCCCCAGGGAAGCATTTGAAGGTGCTCTGCACCCTGTGTTACCATGTCAGTGTGCTTTGCCTCAGTATAGCTAGGAACTGGCAGCCAAACTGGCATTAGAGAGGCTGATTCCTCCCAGGGATGTTCCTATCAAAGCGAGTGACAATCCCGGCTAGCCTTAAAGGTTTTAGCTCCAGATTTTATCATGGGACAATAGTTTTTCTTGAGAAGAGCCACAGGGAGCCGCTTCAAGGTAAGACGTGTTGACAAGACCAGGCAGGTTTGCAGTGAGTGCAAAATAAAATACTTCAGAGAGGGGTGTTAGTTCACCTCCCTCTCAGTTAAGCTTCCTTCAGAGGGTTTTCTCCAAAAATACTTAAAATTGTATTGCATGTTTGAGGAGCTTCATTGCTTCAGTAGAAGTAGAAATGATGTGACAGGGATATGGAGCAGGAAGGTCAGTACTCTGTTGTGGTGCTGGCACTGGTGACTGTGAGACTGCACCCTGGGATGATGCAGTGTTGTCCTCACTTATTTGAGTTCATCAGCTAGACCACTGAAGTCTGTGAATGCTGGCTGGCTCTGCTCTGCTGATGGATTTTGCCCATGATCGCTTATGTCCCCACTGCTGCAAGCCTCTTTGACAAGCCATCAGGCCATGAGTGGGTGCCTGCCTGCTCTCCACCATGGGGCACTGCAATTCAGAAACAGAGGGCCCAGTCCTGGAGATCACAGATGGAACACCTGAGTCCCAAGTCCTGCTTTCAAGAGAAGTGTTTGCACAGATGTGAAATGAAGCGGCAACTTATGAGGGCTTGGTCACCCTGGGGTGCTCACACAGTTCAAGTCCCATGGCAGAGGGAAGAGCCACACGTGCGTCACCCTCACCTCAGGGGCCCAACAGACTGAAGGGGTGCCAGGGTGACAATGTGAATTTGTTTTGTTCTTTCCAGCCTTTGCTTTTCTTGCAAGTGTTTGAAAATAGAGCTTTTCAGGGCAAAGGCAGTTTCGCAGCATGGGATGAAATTTGTTGGGGGGTTTGTTTGATTGTTTTGGAAGGGAAAAACATCCAAGCATCCATTTTCCACTTCAGAGCAAACTGAAATGTTTTCTTGTTCCTCCTATTGGAGTCATGAGAAAACACAGCCACTGCCAGAGCCCTCTCCAGTGGCAGAGCTCCCCTTCGTGACAGGCTCAGGCTTGCTGTTTCACTAACCTCCCAGCCTGCCCTGTCATGGTTGTTTCATATGGCAGACTGTCCTCTTGCATAAGGACTGCATTGCAGCAGTCCTTATTATGTTCCTTGTGGCTCTCTTCCAGAGGCCACCAGCTCTCCAGATAGGGCACGAGGACTGCTGAAGTGTTGCATACAGTGAGGCAGGATGACTCTGCCCTGTGGTGCAGATGTGACTATTGCAGAGACTGAGCAGAGCAGGGAGAGCTGGTCAGAGCGACCCAGAGCTGGCTGTGCCTTCACGAGGTACATGGCAAGGGTACTCAAAATTAACATCGTTAGGAGTGTGTCTAATGTGCAATGGCTAAACAAATAGTGAATTGTAGTTGGCCTGCTCTAAGGAGAACAGTTATACCCCTTGAATCATAAGGTTGGAATTTATTTCTGATTCTCCAAAGCAGTCTCTCATGATGTCGGAAAGCAATAAATGTCAATATAGATTGATATCTACAGCAGTGGTTTTTCAGTCTGACTTGCACTGATTCAGTGTTCCTGCATTGTAGTTTTCGCTGACAGGGCTTGGGGCTTATTCTTTTAGGAGCCGGAGAATAGAAATGGCATGGCTGAGGGAGACCCGTGATCCATTCAGCTCCATAACCAGGCTCTGACAAGGAGGGTGCGTGGTCACTCAGGCAGAGAGGAGTTGTTCCACCACCTATCACAGTTTTTTTTTTTTTTTTTTTTTTTTTTAATATAGTTTTCTCACCCTTGCTTGTGTTTTACTGTGATCTGCACTTCATAGACAACAGGGCAGAGGCTTTCCTTGTGCCCCTATATCTGAGAAATGTTCTGCTGCAACCAGTGCAGGTACCGGAGTAAAATCCCTATAAGTGAGAGCTGGCTGGCAGCAGGCCGCAGGGTTTGGTAAAGCACGGCTCACCAGGGTTTCTTTTTGAACGGACAGATATCCCATGGCTCAAAACCACGGTGGCCACGCTGGGAAGGCTGGGCATCACAATCGCTTTTGAAATTGTCTACCTTGTGAACTCCGAGTTGTACCCAACAATACTGAGGTAAGTTGAAACTTTTCCCTTAGCTTTTCACCTATTTCACTGCTTTTGAGTAAAACTCACTTTTCTCCAGAGTTTCCTTACTGAACAGCAAGCTGCTCATCAGTGTGGATGGCATATACTGACAAGATAATTTTGGAGTTAATCCTACATGCTGCTTCTCAAACTGCTGCTCATCTGTTTGTTAAGCATCTCTCAAATATCTGGCACTATTTTTTTTTTTCCAGAAACTTTGGTGTTTCCCTGTGCTCGAGTTTGTGTGACCTAGGTGGGATCATAGCCCCATTCCTGCTTTTCCGACTAGCAGCTGTTTGGTTGGAGCTACCTCTAATTATTTTCAGTAAGAATTGACTTTAAATACACTTTTTGTTAATATATTTTCCTCCTAGCTGAGCTTTTTTCTTAGGGCAAAATTGTAGCATGGGCCTCATCTCCCACTCAAGCCAGCCCCTCTCAACCTTCATGTCTAGCAAAAGAGCCTAACCAGCAAATAGGTGAGGTATGGGTGGTTTCACAGCACACGATGGAAGATCTCAGGCCCTTTCAGTAACTTGGTTGAAAAACCATAGAAATTATGTGAGGTGTTTCGATACTGAGAAATATTGCAGCTAAGTCCTGTAATTGCAGAGAAATAAGCTCAATCTCTGGATAATGGAGGTTGATGTCCTTTAATAAATATTTGTTGTTTTTTGTTTGTTTATTTGTTCCTTAGGGATATGGTTTAGTGGGGACTGCTAGCGTTAGGTCAGAGGTTGGACTCGATGATCTTGAGGTCTCTTCCAACCTAGAAATTCTGTGATTCTGTGATTCTGTGATTTGGTTAGTTGGTTTGCTTTTCTGTTTTGTATATACGGTTAAGACCGGATGTTATATTAGCCACAACTTCTTCCTCTAAAACTCTTTTCCTCAGTTTAATTTTGGAGAAATGAGCCCTATGAAATTAGTCTGCGGGAACAAAAAAAAAAAAAAAAAAAAAAAAAAGTAGATTTTTTCCAACAAGGAAGCTGAAGTCCGCAAATAAACCCATCTTAAAGGAAGTACATGTGGCTGGGAAAAAAGCAAAAGGGATAGAATAAAGTAAGAAGGGAAAATGGTGCTAATGGTAATAATGACAAATTTAGCTTTAAAACAAAAATGGAAAAACAAAAGACATTAAAAAAAAAAGACATTAAAAAATTACCATTATTCCAATAATAGACATTTATAGAAATACTGTGTTCACATTATCTAATCACACTATCTGCACCTGTTGAAGGACGTAAAATTTTGATCTTTAAATGATCCCTTTTGGGGTAATTCAGGCTGCAAATGAACCCATAGCCCTCAGGTGTTTTCTTTTGTTTTGTTTTGTTTGTTTGTTTTTTAATAGGTTAAAGTAATTTATCATGAAGGTGCTTTTACAAGCAGGATTAATCAGAAATACATGTTGCGCTTTAAACATCTCACTTTAATCTTAATCTGAGTAAGCCTTCCTCAGCTGATAAACCCTGAAAATAAGAAAAGTAACATTTTTTTATCGCTTTAACACTTTTACACTTTTTTATTGCTTTAACACAATTGCTATAATACTTTTTTATTGCTTTTTTTGTTTCTTCCGTGTCCACTGTAGGTATTCTTGCAGTTGTCTGCGGGATCCTAGTAATGCTTTTACCAGAGACAAAGGGAATCTCCTTACCAGAGACAGTGGAGGATGTAGAGCAGCTATCAAGGTATGATATGTATTTTCTTACTTTTACCCATGTGAGGTTTCCTTAGGGTGTCCTCCTCTAACCTTGTCATCTGTCATAAATGATTGATGTATTTTGAGTGTCAAAGTAAATTCCCTAATCAGGATGATACTATGAGCAGGTGATATTTTCCTCAATTTTCTTTTTCAGTACCACTAAGTCAGGTTGTTAAAAAACAGGAAACAACAACAACAAAATTATGGAGACAGGTCCTGTAAATACAGAAAAAATTCTCATAAGGGCACAAAGTTGTCCTGTGCACTTCTGGAAACAGAAAGTGATAGTGTACAAGGGAGAGGCTGCAAAACATAGCCTGCAGCTCTCTGGTCAGGAAAACCAGCCCTCACCTCAGTCAAAGCATCAAGTGAGGAAGGGCTTTTGATAATGGGAGCTTTTCCACAGTTTGTGAAGCCACTGAAAAGTCACCTACAAGATGAATTTGTAGCTGAAGAGATATAAACATAGTTTCCCCACTCCTAGGAAACTGCAAGTGAGATTCTTCATTGTGCTGCAGGCTTTCAGGGAACACACTGGCTTGCCTGGCAGTAGATTTCTTGAGGAGGTAGTGCCATAGATTAGTGTTTCACAGTGTGGTTTTGGATCCTGCATCAGCAACTTTTCCCCACTTTGATACACAAACAAAAGAATAAGGAAACTTTCTACACTGATAATAAACGTGCCAGTACTGTATCTTCAACTATAACTCTCTTTTCTCTTTTCTTCCACCTTTATGCCCCTCCTCTTCCATTTCTTCAGTCCTTATGGTAAATGCGGCAAGAAAAGGAAACATCGGGACACCAACTCTTATATTTGATCTTTGAAGGATGGCATTGAACAAAGAACCACGTTCCCACACTGGGAATTTATTCTGGCACTTTGCTGCCACTTTGAAGTTTGCTGCAGAGTGTGGATGAAAATGCATGTTCTTCTTCTAAGTGTAATGACATTCAGAACAAGCAGCGTATTTTTCTGTAAATATGGAATAAATTTGTTTTTTTTTCTAAGTGCTGTTTCCAGAAAGGGAATATTCTTTGGTTTAGGTAGAACAGATCTGCTTAAAAAGATGCACTATCTAGCTCAGTGAGCTCTTATTTATTTATTTGTATATTTGAGCCATTTGTTTATTTCTATTGTTAGCATATACCCTTGGGTGAGGACAATTGGAAATGGTAAGAACTGGATGACTTTGGGGAAGGGAGGATGAGTATTTGAGCCCATTCTTCTTCGCCCTTGGAGAATCTGGACAGAGAAGAGAAGAGAAGACGTCTTGTGAGGGAGGGTGCTGGTCAGGGCAGACCTTTCTGAGGTCAGGAGGGATGAGACCAGGAGATCCTCACCCCAGCCTGCTCCTATCTCCCAGTGACACTCTGTGACAAAAGCCCTGCCCATTAACGGTCTTTCTTGAATGTGGCAGCACTCCTCTTCCTCCTCTCCTGTTATGTGGCTGTGACAGGGCATTAGCTCTGCAGGTCAGATCATACAACTGCCCACCGCTGCCTCCTTCCAGGCCCTGTTGGGGTTCATGTGCCAGATATGCTGATTTTTTAATTTTTTTTTTTTTTTTTATGTTCTAAGCTACAGTCTCTGTCCATTCCTGCAAACCAAATCACCTCACTCTGACAAGGGCCAAGCTGACTCCCAGAGCTGCTCTTATTCACACCATTGGCCATCTTTCTGCCTTGGGGATAAGTTATCTGGCATGCTGACAGAGATGTTTAGCTGTCTTGGGAAAATGAGCAGTGACAAGACAAGTTTGGTTATGGAGGGAAGTATTAACTGGACCCAGTTGTTTGAAGCTGACCTGTAGCAAGTGTTTGGATCTGTGGCTCTGCAAGCAGACAGCTGGCACAACCTGCCTTTGTTTTGGTCCCTGTGAGCTTCTCCACCAAGAGTTGGGTCCTGGCCAGAGCCAGACAGTCAATAGTGTCCTTACGGTGAAGGATGTGAGAGTGGCACCCAAATGATACACTGTTAACAATGGAGAATTAAACCAAAGAAAGACATTGAGCTGTTGTAGAGGGCTTTATTAGCTCAGAACAAAATATTTGGCATAGGCAAATATAGGAATGGGTTTTAAGGCTTCATAACACAAATGAGTGATGCTAACATTAAGGTCAGTGCAGCTGAATGACTACTGCTGCAGTCTTATCATCTTAAGAGCGCAAAAAGACTGCTGTGCATGGGGATTTCCTGTGGTGAGGAGTATAGCAGACATTTCAACAGTTCCTGGCTCTCCCTCCCTTTTCCCAGCAACTGCCCACACCACCAACCACGCTGGAGGAAAACAGGATCTATGTTAGTAATCTCAAATTAAAGTTTGCATGCTTTGAATAGTTAGCAATGAAAGTCTGTCTTTCAAGGCTATTCTTAATTTCCTCTGAGGCATAGCTGGAGGTCAAAAGGATGCTTAGCAAAAGTCAGGAGTGATTGGAAGGTATGAAACTAAATGCATATGTCATAACATCTGGCAAATTGGTGATTAGCATATGACCTGAAATTGGAGTTACTGGTGTGGGGGGGACACTCCTCCTACACCAATGTGATCATCCTGTGGCAGCTGTAAGCTCCCCAGGGCTGTCTGGCAGAGACCAGCCCTGAACTGGAAGCCATGGGTTTGCACTGCCCTGGTGCAAACCCTGGGCAAACCCGCTGCTGTGTCTCAGTGTGGGGTGGGAGCACAGAACTCAGCCCTGGCTTCTTGGCAGCCAGCCAGACCCCACTGGCCCTTGGGAGGCATGGGGAGGTGCTCAGATGTGATGCTGGATGAGCTAAGCCTCCATTTTCCCTTTAATGCTTCTCCTTCCTGAATTTTGTTTTATTTTTTATACAGTTTCGTAGACATTGCAGCAGTCTGGGAAGGACGGTGAAGGTCATTCAAAGCTATAATTCATTGACGAACTAATGTCAATATTATTTGCCAGCTGTTGCTGTTTGTAGATGACTGAAAGGTGCTTGAGAAGTGAGAGGGGTGAAGGCTTGTTTCTGGCCTTTTGGATTGTGCTTTGTTTTGCATAGCACCATACATTGCTTGGAAGAGGATACAAGTAAAATATTCTTGTATGTAAACTAACTAGAGGCAGTGTCAGAAGATTAAATTTATTTATGTTATAAGAATTAATTATGTAGAGAACATCAGAAAAAAGGCTGTGTATGTGTTCTGACTTTAATACAATAACAATGAATGCCAACAGGAGGTCTAAATTCAGGACAAGTTTATATTCAGTAATGGCTCCTGTGCTAACTCTTACCCATAACAGGTAGATTTTGTAAGATGGAGAATCCTTCTGTGTCTGTGTGAATTTGGGCTGCCCCTTGAAGGCTGTGAAAAGTAACCTGTTAGCACGGCCAGGTGATGATGGGGTTACACAGCCTTGGGTGAGTGGCAAACATTGCCAGCTTTAGTTGTCTTGCATGTGATAGACACCTCATTCTAGAAGCTCAATGAATGATGTGATCTATTGTGATACATATGTGATATATTGTCATTGACACTCTCATAGAAGGAAAAGATCACAATTTACACAATTTACATGCTTTAAAGAGTTATCATTTAGGTGGGCTGTGTATAGCCTCTCAGGCATGTCTGGACATTTCTAGCCAGAATATAATCTCCCATTACAGTCTACGGGAGAAAAACAAACAAACAAAAAACAACAAAACAAAACAAAAAACTGCTAGAATGCAGCCCATCTCCTCCATGGGCACTTGTTCTTGGGGGAAGCCATGGAAAATGTGAATGCATTTCTAGGGAGGGTGACATGATTCACAAACAGCAGGAACTTATTGGACAACTGAAATCAGTTATTTTTATGATGTGTTTTGGGAGGAAAATCTCTTTTTGGACGACAGAAAACAGACAATAGATGAAGAATAAAGAAAAAATAAAAAATGTAAAATGAAACATAAAATCCCCATAATGGAAAGAGAGGTAACTTCTGAAATGCTTCATGGTTCAGAAATTTGTCGTTACTTGGCAGAGAGACCAGGAGAGCTTTTTCCCCTAGTGTGTATAACTGCACATGTATATTCAGCAGATCAGCATTGAATTTTGGGGGTCTTTTCTGGTCTTTTCTTTCAAACATCAAGAAGAAATTTGCCATTATAGCACCACATAGAAGTAGCTGTATTTTAAGAGATGTTGGTCTAGGGGAACAGATTTCATTTCCTGTAACCACAAGCCTGTGTACTTCCTTTTCTTTTAGAGAAAAAAAAATACAAGTAACGATTATACAGTAAAACAAAGTTAGTGAAACAAGACTGGTACTGTGGACAATGAAAGTTTGTAATATGTTACATGCATTGTCATTACTTGCTGTAGTGATTGACATCAGCTATTTCTTTGTCTTCACTATGGGCTAACTTTGTGGTCAGGGTTTTTTTTTATTCACTGTTTTATATCTCTGATGGAACATTTGTACTTCTGCTGACACATATTTATATGTCAATAAAAAATATGAAAATACAAACCAATTGTGTTTGCTTCTTTTTCTTCTGTTCTATGTATTTAATGCTATCAGAAATATCTAATAAAACTTCACAGGCATAAAAGACAAATACAGTGAGTTTCTTCTTTGTTTTGTGTCCCTGAATTGGTAAAAGGATGAAACAACTCATAGAAAATGAGAAGTATTCTCCTTTTTTCCTTTGTTTGAGACACAACATCTTGGGAAATACAACAAGAAAAAGTCATTGTAGAGTCTCATATAAGATTGAAATGCAGGTGTCCAGTTCCAGTTGATGTTGTTTTTCTGACAAGTATTTCAAAGGTGGGTAGGTCTATTGTCAGACATAGCAAACCACAGAATATACAGAAGGAGGGTAACACACCATCAGTTGGGTTTCTTGGCAATAAACATTAACTTATATCAATTTTAAATGGATGATCATATTTATTTTACTTTTTTTGTTTGTTTGTTTGTTTGTTTGTTTTTTAAATGAATGATTGTAGCTTTAATATTGCACTTGGAATCTTGTAATTTCTAATGTGCATACTGCTTTCCAGGAGAGGGCAGTCCATACCCAGTATCAGTTGTTTTCCATTACACTCCTAATCCAAGGAATATAATTAGAAACTCGAACATAAACTCCAGGTTTCATGGGTTGGGCACAGCCAAGGCCCCAAGAAGTGACTCCATGTTGGACAAATTTATCTTGGTCCAGACAGACTAGAGGTCCTCCACTGTCCCCCTAAACAGAGTGAGAAAGAACAGAATGAAAGACCAGTGTGCAAAGCGTGGCACTCTTACAGGAGGCACAGAAATATCTCTTGCATGAGAGGTCTTCATATGTTAAAAGAAAGCACTGGAGCTTTAACCAGAAAGGAGCTTTCTAACACATACTGTAAAGTTCTCTCTTCTTGTCAACTCTTCTAGTCAAATAAATGTCAACATCAGGAATCTTACTGCCCTTAGTAACTGTTAATCTGTGCTTCCTTCCTCAGTCTCTTCTCTGAGGTGTTTACAGCTTCATGGTCAGAGACCAAGTGAGTGCATGCATTCAAGACATAGTTATTAAGACGTGAATGCACATCCCTCAATGGCTTGCTTGACCATCACCGTACTTGTGAATAGGGTAGCTGTGCTGTGTTGGCAGTGGTGTTGACTTGCCTACTGAGGCAGGCAATCTGCTGGTTTTGGACTTCTTTCCAGAGTCATCTCTACCTTTTCAGGGAAGAAAAGTCTCCAGTTTTATTCAGTATGTTAAGCATTTCTAAGCCTTTTCATGCATTTAAATAAACCAAAGAACTAAATTTCAAAACAGAATTCCGGAGAAGCCTTCATGCTTTGCTTGTGAGATATTACGAGCAATTGCCAACTATATTCTTCCTTTTCAGCAAAAGGAAAGTTCAGCATGAAGATTGCTTCATATGGAGTGACTTGCACAGGCATTGATGCTTGGTAACTCGTTGTTCCTTTGGCCTTTGGTATGCCTAAATGGCAAACTCCACTCTACTGATCCTTTAATGCTAACTGGGATGACTTGGATTGTTAACTTAGCTATAGTATTGGAGCTAGTCTAACTGAGACAAACAAAGTGGTCTGGAAAAACATCAGACCATTAGTCATTCCAGGCTGGTTCCCATACACCTGGCTCAGGCTGCCATGTATTTCCATTTGCTTTGTAGTTCAGAAGTATCTGAAAAATTACCTGCCGTGCTTCCTAGCAGCATATGAAGGAGCAAAGAAAGAATAGAATCCACATGCATTTTTCAGCCCTTAAACCAGGTGGTGTGGCAACATCCTGAGGCTAATTTTAAGCCTCTAAGGAACAGAAGGCAACGTACTATCTGATCGGAAAACATTTACAATAAAAACTGATACTCATAGAATTTCTTACCTGGCAGCTATCTGTACCTCCATGAATATTCCCAGCACACAGTTCATGACTTTTGACTTTCCCATTCAAAAATTCAGGGCGGTTGCATATTTTATTCTCAATTACAGGGAAACCAGTTTCTTTTAAGTAGCCATCACCACCAGTTCCTTTGCAAATGAACAATATATATTAAAATAATAATAAAAAACAGCACAATGAATGACAAAGGTAAGTGAGCATCTCTGCAAAACAACATTGTGATAGGAATAAGCAGTAAAATAAGTGTAGCATTTGTGCACTATGCATGTACTTTCCATGTATAACATAGAGTGATTCCAAAATCAGTAAGTGTTATCAGCATCATGGCACTTATAATCCTCTACCACCCACCAAAATCCACATTGCACTGCTTGCCCTTACTGTTCCAACAGTAAATCCATATGGATTCAGTACCCACAATATTTGGGGGAGTCATTCCCAAGCCATTTTATTTGTCAGTATCTGAGAATTTCTCTCTGTGGAAGAAAGCAGGTAGGAAGTAGGCAATTGAAAATGGCATGACGGGCAGAAGCAAGGAGGCAGAGAAGATAAGATGCTCTTCTCAGACAAGACAAAGTAGGAGGTGTGAAAATGTGAGCATGTTTATATTTGAGTGAGGCCTTGTGAACAAGGCTGGTTGGGAGAAAAATCACTGGAGAGAATGAGCAAACTGACTTCATGTGATTAAGAAATAGCCTAAATCTAGAAAAACTTTCCTTCTGAATGTGTAAAAGACCACTTTGAGGAAAAGCACAGTGGACTGAGAAATGAGTAAATATCACAGAATCACAGAATTGATGTCCTTAGGTCTGTTTCTCCTCTTTTAGTACTTGTTTAGGGAGTTTCAATTTACATCAGTCTGAGTGATTTTGGACAATCTAAATCAGGAGACATTGGAAAGAAAAGCAGTACCTGATGAATTGTGATGAAGCATCATAAAATTATAGAATCATCTAGGTTGGAAAATATGGACACTTACAAGCTCTTTTTTGAGTGTTTTTGGCACACAGTGAATGTATTTTGGACACAAGTCTATACCCAGCTCCAAAAATGGAGCTTTTGGGTGTGTTAATTCTGTCTCACCTCTTGTATCTCCCCAACCTGTCACATAGCACTCCTCTCTTCCTCCTAACACAGAATTTTCTTTAGGCAAGCAAACTGGGATTACATGATTATTGATGATTGCTGGGCTGAAAGAAACAAACAAAACACTCATTCAGGAGCAATCATTAAAGCATTTATCCTTCATAGTACCTTCAGTTTTCTAAAGAGATTTTATACAGTCAGCCTTTTTTTTTTTTTTCCCTTGAAATCCTAAGCTTCAGGTAAATGTTTTTTGTTGTTGGTGGTGGTGTTGTCTCCAACAGCATGTTGGAGAGAGTTTCATACCAATGGAAACATATGCAAGCAGGGCCAACCAAAGGTATTGTATCAAAAGTTCATACTACTTGCCTGCACAGAGGACAACTACTGGAAAAAATCCCCTCACTCTATCATGGAAAAAGTATGGGTTCACACATATTAACATTGCAGCTTTCAATCCTCATTACCTTACCAAAGTAGAAGTGTGTAGGGAGAGATGCACAGTGAAAGCTCTTCTAGGCACAACCTCCATCTACTCTGCTGCCTCCACCTTGCCTCACAATGGCTGGCACCAAGCACATTGCCAGCCTGTGTCACCATCCCTAGTCATCCTCCCCTCCCAAAGCAGCCCCTTCCCTTTCTGAAGCCCTGCAACTGAATCACCCTGCTTTCCACTGGAGTTTCTGCAGAAAGGGAACAAAGAGAGGGCCACAGCATGTAAAGAAATATACATTTCAACGACACCCCCAACCAATCACTATTTAGTCAAAATAGAGGCACACCAAAACTGTCCTGTCAGAATGAAGGAACACTTCAGGTGAAATGATACCTCTTCAGTTTTAGTAGAGCAATGTCCACTCTGTGAGGTTCCTTAAACAATTTCTCAACATCTATTTTCTGCACTGATGACTCCAATGCTCTTTCTCTGTGTAATCCAAGATATACTTTATATGCAGATGGCCGTGATGACCTATTGGAAATGATTGCACACAATGAGCTGATGAATGCACACCCAGGAAGTAGAACTCTTATGACACTGTTGGGCACCTTCTGCTATCAAAAGAAGAAAAGTAAAGCCAGCTTTGGCATAAGCTTAGTTTTGTAATCCTTTATTATGGCCTACAAAATCAAACCTTGCTGGATAAATTTATCACTTCTCACTCCTTGTTTTTCAGTCAAAACTCTGCTTTAATGAATGACAAATAGCCTTGGCTCAATTCTTGTATGTGCAAACTGAGTAGAGAGACAGCTCAGGTTGGTTATTAGGCCCATTTTGTTTCTCCTCTTATTTTCTATCTCATATTTAAGAATTCTGATGCAGATTATGATGGATACTTACTTTTCTAGGCAGTGAGCAGCAGTAAGAACCCACTGTGGGTCTATCAGAGTTCCCCCACAGAAATGCAGGCCAAAACTGTAATACAGCAGAAATTAAGGTTTAAGGTGGGCAAGTCAATTGCACATCACTGCAGTTCATCAGTTAACCCTTCTAGCACAGCCTTTACAAACTGAAGCTCTTATTCTGCATTTTTATTAGGAATCAAACACTTAACTTTCCTTGAACAATATTTCTTACAAGGACAGTAGTGTTGTGTAGACATTTTTACAAAAACAGCTTTATTGTTGTTGTTGTTATTATTATTATTATTATTATTATTAACCAGTGTTTTTATTAGTGGAAAGCCTTATGCACACTTTGTATACTTTTTATGCACTTATGTATACTTTTTTAGAGATCATGGCTTTTATCCAGCTCTGATCCTAGTCAGAAAGCTTTGGAACTGGCCTTGATTCCTAAACAAGATCTGTAGTAGCTATTAATTTAAATTGTTTCCTCTCCTTGTAGGATACTGACTCTACAGCAGGACATAATAACAGATTTAACTTCTTTCTTCCTTTTAGTGAAATAACAGCATTTTTCAAATTAGCAATTGTGCCTATTCTATAGGTATTTGTCATAAAATAAGAGTATTCTGGGTTATCTAAATTACCTTCTAAAAGATTATTAAACAACCTAATTTAGAATAAATGAATAGCCTAATAAAGTTTATTTTCAACTTTTAGTTTAGAGGCATTTAAGCCTTCTACAGTTTTTAAATGCAAATTAAGTTTTCCCTTAGAGTGTTGCAACCATGTACAGTAACATCCTGTGAGATGCAAAAGTTTCTTGATTGTGAAGTCTAGCGTAATGGTGAATGGCTATACCTTGTTCGGAGACTGATTTGCCAGGGCCAGGAGTGTGGATGTGAAATACACCCAGCAACAATCCTTTGAGCACACAACTTTTGTTTGACCTTGGATTTCCCACACTCATACTGAGCAGGAGCTGCAGAATAAGAAAAAAAAAATTCCCTATGAGGAACTTTGGAGTATTTGCTATATGTATTCACTCTGCACTCAGAAAACTAGAAGTTGAACCTCTTATACTTATCTCTTCACGTTTTGATCTGCAGGCAGTTATATACTACATACCATCTATGTTTCGTTAGGTTACCTTCACCTGCCACGCTTAAAAATGTCTGGTAATTTTTTTTCTCATATGCTTCTTGGTTTTTAGCAAAATACACGATTAAAACTCCAATGAGGTGGAAAAAAAAAAAAAAGGAGTGGAGGGAAGAAGAAAAGAGAAAGAAGAAATAAATTCTCCCAACATCTTTAAATGTATTCTTACAAATGACAGCAATGCAAAAGCTGCAGAGCCAGCTGTATTCAAACTAATCTTAGTGGTACAGCACATGAAATTCAATCCCTGTCTCTCTGGAAAAAAAAAAATCTGTCCACTCTTATGCCAGGCTTCAGATGTCTCAGAACTATTCAAAAATGGCAGATTTTATTTAGCCATGGAAAACTGACTCTTAACAACATGGCATATAGATTTGTTTTTGTCAGCAAAAGGAACTAAATAACGAAGCTGAAGGCAAAAGCATATTTCCTCTGTTTTTTAAGTGAACAACAAAAAAAAAGTACTTTAAAAAGAAACTGGATCCTCAAATGAAGACAATAATCGCTTGAAAATGCATTTTTTCCCCTACAAGTCCCAGCCCAACACTTTCAAGGCAGTAGTACTTTCATAGTTACGCTATGTGCAAATTATAGAGCATCTTATTCTTGTTTGTTCTGTTTTGGGGTCTTGATCAGAGGTACATAAACATATAAGCATATTTTCTGTTGCTTGCAGCTGAGAGGATAAAGCATCAAGAAAGTCACCCTTGTTTTGAGTGGGAACTATTTCCTGGCCTAGCTTTTGTTGTGATGGACACGAAAGGATTTGAAATCAAAATGCCGTAAAACATTATGACTATCTACATTTTTACACCACCTCATTCAGAGTTCTGAACTGCGTTATTAATAGTGAACAAGACAAGGGAATTTGGTTAAATACTGGGGGCCAGAAGAGGGACAATCTGTTTTACATCCAGGTCAGAACCAGAGTCACATGAGCAGGGGATGCAAAAATTTTGCTGAGGTAAGAGTATTCCTTGTTCAGCCTGGCCACACGCATCTTATGACTCAGTTGTGCCAGGTGACCAAGCAGGAGCAGGGACAATTTCTGCAGGACAGCCACATTTTGAAATACCTGGCAAAACCCCCATGGGCTTCAGTGTGCTCCAGGAAAATCTTGTGTTCTACTTGGGGTTTCTGAGGAGTAAGCACTACTCTTAAGAATTCAGACACTAGTTTCAAGCATTACTTCCCCAAAGCCTTAATCTTTCTAAAGCTATTTCACTGTCTTAGAATAGTCTTTCAGATTAATCACTGAATGCTCTCCAGAGGTCATAAAAGATGGTCATATAAGAAAGAGAGACACTAGTCTTTAAAGGAATAATTACGGCACTTGGGAATGTCACAGTACTCCCAGGCTTTTCTTGGGTCTGTTGTGTAGCACCAAGGTCCATTCACATCTCCATCAGGATTCCTGCAATACTGTAACAAAGAATGAAGATACCAGCTATTAACAAGAAGAGGAAGAAAAAAAAATCTAATGCATGTTTCAGAATAAAATCAAATTAAATTTGGGAAATAAATTTCAATTCCTTCCTGATAAATTGTTTCTATTTCATTAAAAAAAAAAAAAAAAAAAAAAAGTGTAATTTTTCTGTTTTCTGTGTGAGTTTAAAAAAAGATAGTAAAAACAAAATCTCTTCAACTGTCTCCTGGCAGCAAGCTTCTCTAGAGCAAGCTTGGATTTCTGACCTCTCAAGAAATGTAGGAGATCTTGACCTAGAGGTTTTCTGAAGCACTGAATTGTCAACTCCTACTTCCATTGTAGTTAGCAGGAACAGCAGTGTCAGCTCTGAGGTCTTTTCACACCCACTCTGTTTTCATGATTGTGGGGTAAGTAGGTATTGTGTAAGGTGATCTTGCTCAACTTAGTGTTGCCTATGAGTCCCAGGGGCAGGGGTGTAGTGTTCACCCACACACGTAGGGTTTTGGGTTAGCTGAATTTTGTTGTGATGAACCCTACTGTGTAGGGTTCACAGGCTGTGCTGACTAATCTCCATCAGCAGATACATCATGCAGTTGCAAGCTCTCACATGGAAGCATGTGAATTTAGGCAGTGTCATCTCAAATCAAATCCCACCATCTGCACATGCCTTTATTGACCACCCTAAAAGACAGAAAGCAAGACCACTCAGCCCTGAGGTAGCATCTCACTCCTACAGGCTTAACACAGTCCTGGTCTTCCAGAACATCTTCACCCTCTGTGCCCTGCCCAGAGCTAGCATTCGGTAAGTAATGCAGACAGGAGGGGAGATGGGGTATAGACAGAGACAGACTGCCACATTGCCCACAGAAGTTAGAAACAAGAAAAGAAAACAGTTTGAGCTCCTGGACTCTGATTTCCCATAGTAGTCTCCTCTTTATTTAAGAAATTCTACCAGGTACTTTTCTAGTTATAGAAGAAACTATACTCTTGAATTATAACCCATGCCTTAGAAAAAAGGAGAGGGTAATTGCTTCCCTTCTACAAGAGTCCCTACTAATTACTGTATGCAAGTGCCAAAAGGTTATGGTGAGCAGATTTTCATAGAGCATTCCCCCAGTCTGAGCTGGAATTCAATAAAGTCTATGTGACACTATCAGAGAAACGGCTAAAACAAGCTCTAAAGTCATGTACCTGGGAAAAAAAATCAAGCTGGCAGCATCAAGCAAGCTCTTTATGTCACATTCACAGCTAGCCACAAACTGGACAAGCATGTATGTGGGATGTTACAAGCTGGAAACATACAGCTGGAAACATAAAATCTTTTAATGGGTACACATGTTAAGACTAGAGATAAAGTTTAGAGATGGAGAATGAGTTACAGAATGGGTCAGAAGCATTTATATCCTTGCATGATGGGCTGCAGCAGAAGTTGGAGGGCTTTGTAGGGGGAGGGAATTAGTAAAGGCTTAGGGCTGCAAACCATCATGTATATATCTCAAGGAACTTGGACTGAACACTGAACCCCCCACATCTCACCTGTCACTCTTGACACTGAAACCTATGACCCTGGTGTATATTTTTGGCAGAGGAGGCAGAGGTACTGCCCACAGACCAACTCCAGATAGTGCTCAGCAGTGGCGAGAAGCAAATGCTGATCTGAAGCCCTTTGACTATGCTTCAAAAGCATTTGGTGTTGCTGCTGGGATCTCTGTGCGTTCCGATGAAGAACAGACTGATCATGTCAGCATGAATTAATGTGATCAGGTTCTTGGATTGAACTGAGGAAAACAAATCAATTTACAAAGACCTGGCATGAAATGCTTGCTCAGGGGCCATGAAAAGGAGGAAAAGATCAATGACAGCAAATATTAAATGAGCAGCTGCTTACATTGTTATCCAGGCCTGCTTCTGGATGAGTCAAGGGAGTGAAATAGTCATGGCTGTGTGGTCTCTGAGACCTCCAATCTTGACAAGTCCTGCCCCTTGCAGTTTTCGCTACCGTGCCACGATAATCTTTACCATTTCCATTAATGCATTCTGTGAAGAAAAAGGAAAAGGAAATGACTGTTATGATTGTCAGCTGTGAGCTATTGGGCCACATCCATTCTTGATGGTGGTGTAGCAGAAATAAATTTGAAGAAATGTTATTAGGACTTATATGTCCTACTTAATATGTGTACATGGAAAGGAGGAAAAGGTAGTGTCAATGGTCTCTAGCAGTCACATTTTAATTTGCTTGCATTTGAAAAGCTTTCTTCATGATTATGAAAGCTATAAATCAAAGAAGCTTAGATTCAGGTGACCCCTTCTGACTCCAGAAGCCAGGACCACAAAGGCCATGCACTCATGAAGTCTTTTCCTTATAGGCACTGCTACCTGTTCATCACCATGTTTTACAGTACGTAAAAGGCAGTAATACATAGTCATCCAAAATTACTACTTTTCAACCTGAAAAACAGGACAGAATAAAAAAAGAAAGCTGGATACAACAAAATTGTATCTGAACTGAATTCAAAAGGCCAGCTGTCGTCTGGTAGGAAATGGAGCCCTGGAGATATGGCACAGGAAAATATATTCTTGGAACAGTTTCCAGCAAAATGCCATGACCTCCGTATTTGTTGTCACTGCTAGCAGACCTCCCACCAGAGTGTATAGACTATCAGCCATTTGTTTCCTTGTGTTTTCAATATTGCCTGATATCACAGATGAAAGATCCTATATTAATCTAAAATTGAATACAGAAACTATCCTATAAAATTCTACAAGAAAGTTCATTAAGTGATGAGAGTGGATGAGTTATTATATTAAATTCTGTAATTATTTAGAATTCTCTTTCATTCTCACTAAATTCTATGACTTTTGCATAAAAAGCAACTTCTTTTTTTTCTGTTATTCCTGAGAGGAGCAGAAATTATTCTCACCAGGATCTGGTTCCAGAGTTGTCTGAGGAGGTTTCGGTAGAGTGATTTGTAAATTGTCATCACACTTCTTCAGATTGCAGTACTCCCATCTCACACCTGGGTCAGTGGTGTAGCACCACGGCCGGCTATCAGCATCTGGGTTTCTGCAATAATTCTGCCTGAGGTCCCTACAAATGCAAGCATATCATATGCCCATCCATGCCACAGGTCTGAGAAGAACTTGAAATTATATTTAAGAAAGCAGGACTGGAACAGAGATAGTGCATATCTTTTATCATGTACAATGTCAAACAGATATCTTATTTCCAGCATAAGGAAATCAAGAAAAAAGAAAATAATTTTGAAATTAAAATTTAATTATGAAAGAAAATTTAATTATGACAAGTACTTATTCACTGTTGAAGGCATATACTACTAAGTGTTAGGTCAGAGGTTGGACTCGATGATCTTGAGGTCTCTTCCAACCTAGAAATTCTGTGATTCTGTGATTCTGTGTAATACTGTTTATAAATCCATATAAGTAAATGCAGATATGTATATTAAAGTTCTAATTCTTTTTGCTTTTCTAAATATAGTAATAGATTTTAGGAAGACATATCTTTTTAAATTTCAAAATAAATAAATACTAAGTGTTAAGAATAAGAAATTCACTCATCCGTGAAGACTAGGAAGCAAAAACTTAAATTCAGGAATAAACTATTGTATAGAAATGGTTTGTTTCAGTATAAGGAAAAGTTTATGAAAATTTTTAATTTGTTTAAAAGCAATATAGAAACAGTTAACAGTCTAAAGCATAATAGTAACAACTGTGTTTTGTTTCAAGATGATATTAAAAGATAATGTTTCCATATTAAAAAAAAAAAAAAAAAGAAAAAAAGGAAGGAATTTTTATCAAGTATGCTCCCTTGCCAACTTTAAAATCACTGTTGTTTAAAGGTGCTAAAAACAAAAATATGATTACGAGTGGTCATTCGTGAAGGAAACATGGAAATGGGAAATACACATACGCATTTGGGAACCGGTCTGACGTTTTATTGTGACGGTGTGGTGACATTGAGTTCCAGGCCTGACATTTCTTTCCTGTGACAGTGAAAGATGTTGTGCCACGATAACTCACACCATTGCCTCGATAGCACTCCTCAGTAACTTGAGCTTGCTCAGGCCCATCAACAGCTGTAGTGAATAACAGAAACGCTTCCCTTGAATCTTTATACTTGGACATTTATATGTGAACACAGAAAGCCAACAGAAGACAGCAAGCCAGAATACTTCACTGACTGCCACAGCATGCTCCTTGTAACAAAATCTTTCTCAAACTGTAGATCAAAAAGACTAAAATGTTTGTGAAATTTCATGATATGCTAGATTTAAAGCACTTGTACATCAATTATACTGTCACGCATGCATGTTTATTTCAGCTAACAATCAAAATATTCACACGTGGATCAAGATTTCTGCAGACTAGGGGAATGTCTGTGACTACCACACACTTGCACATGAAATAAGCCTACTTTCTGTAAGGAGAATATCATTTTGATTACTTCTAATGAAGCTTAGGTACAGTGGTTATAAATTACCTTAGGTTTTGCTTTGAACTCAATTTGCAATGAACTTGCATGTAAAGCTAATTAATTTTTCCATAGAACATTTAAAATTTAGAAGTGGAGTGAACCACCCTCCGGTAAAAGACAAATACCTCTGTTACTGTAATTTTTCCCAAGTTGGGTCAGTAGGTGGCTTAGTACTTTCTCTGCACTTCTCCATCAGACTGAACATACTAGCCCAGGCTCCACACCGGGCTCAGGAATTCAACTACTAGATAACATTACTGAGAGTTATAACAATGATACAACTCAGCAGAGGGCCACCTAAGGTTTTTTGCAATAAAACTCAACAACACTTCCCTACTTCAGATGTCTCCCATTGTTCTTACCAGCAGCGTCTTGCTCTACTCCATCACAGGAGGGAATGTTGCAGTATTCCCACCGAGCAGTTCTGTTGGTGGTGTAACACCATGGCATCTTCTCACCATCAGGGTTTCTACAGTAGTTTTCCTCTAAATTCCTGAAACAGAAAACGTGGCTAAGAAAAGCCGCTCATGGAAGCCTTATAAAGGGTATGAACAAGGAGGGAATGTATATTGCTGTCCAGTTTACTGCTGTATTTACGTCTGGGTAACTGCTATAGGCATTTACTGATGCCCTTTACTAGATGAATAATTGCAACGCACTGATGTTTTGGATGTGCTAAATCAGACACCTACTGGATGAGTAGATGATTTGAGGATTGTGCTTCATGTAATACTTTGAGGCCAAGAACAGTGCAGAAGAAACATAGAGTGAAAATATCTAGTCAAAAGCAAGTATCATAATAATTACTTTCTTATTTTACATAGTCTTGCTCAAGCAACAATACAGTAAAAAGATGAACTGAAGAGGGAAAAAGATAATTAAACAGAGCTTTAAAGTCAGAAGAGGACATGCTATTACCCAAAACCAAGAAGTTAATAAAAATAGGAAAATGTGTGAAAAAACAACTGAAAAGATGATTGGCACTGGTGTAGCTTGAAGACTGCAACACAGTTGAAGAAAAATGAAGTCATTCTGCGCCTTGATACTTCTCATGGGCAGCGAATACAGGAGAGGTTTCACTTACTTGCAGGGATAGTTTTCAGGAGTGCGAGCATGTCTGTGAGGAGACTGAGCGCTCCAGTGCTGACAGGTATTTCCTGATTCAGTAACAGATATCGTGCCTCGATAGTCTTCTCCTCTTCCTGATAGGCACTGACGTCCTGGTGCAGGTTCTGGTGGGGGTGTTGCTATTGCAGAGTTAAACACAGAGTTTTACTGGGTCAGATTTATAGCTTTCCTGGCAGATAAGGTTTAAAGACCAAAATGTTTGGGAAGTCCAAAATGTACAGAAAATATCTACAAATATTTTCTTATCTTCTTTGTCTTTAATTTTAACATTTTCACAAGCAGCCACATGGTCCCTTAGCTGCAGTCAGGAAACAACACAACAAAGTGTTAGCAGCCCCATCAGAACACGACTGGAAAGTGAGCAAATGGTAATATTGTGAAGAAAACTGGGGTGAAAGTGGCACATCAGATACAGGTGTTAGTGCAAACATAAAAGAGGTGTACACTAACTGGTGAGAGTTAGGGGCGACAAGGATGATGTCTGGTGAGAAGCCACCAGTATGGTGGCAAGGCCAGGCCTTCACGGGAAAAGGAAATTGAACCAGAAGTGAAAAACAAACAAACATAATAAACATAGAAGTTTATCAGAAAGAATTAAACTACCATCAAAAAGGGAACACAGAAGGAATATCTGTGACAGAAATCTTTACACTCAAAAGAGCTATCAGAGGCTCATTTCAAGGTAATTTCTTTCTATTATTATTATTATTTCTTACTTTCCTGTTTCTTTTGAGTTAAAAGTCAGTATTTCTTATTCTTTCCTCTTTTTTGTGGGGTAGGGTGGGGCGTGGCTCTTCTGTTTGTTCTAGCTCTTTACACCACCCTGAACAGGAGGTGTCTAGATGTATTTGTGTCTAGAACTCTATAAGTCAGACTCACTGCAACGAGGAATGTTACAAAATTCCCAGCGTTTATTCGGGCTGGTAGTGAAACACCAGGGCCGGGGTTCACCATCAGGATTACGGCAATAATTCATCTTCAGATTTTTCTCTGGAAAACTGAACAGGAAAACAACAACAAAAAAATAAAGTCACTAATGGCTAGCTGTATCAATTAGCCTGTCTGGGGCAGAGTGGTCTTCAGGCCACCTTGATGATAAACTTCTCATCACAGAGTCTGACTAACTTTTCAGGGAGGTATCCGTGAGAGTGAGGTTGCTGGGAGTCCCAGCGCTGGCACTCAAGTCCAGATGCTGTTGTTGCAACTACTCCTTGATAGTTTTCTCCACTGCAGTGCATGCACTCCACTGTAGGAACAAGGCAGAACGAAGACAAGAGAAACAGAAAATTCCTGTGAACTGATCCATAAACATTCACACTCACCTCACTTGACAATCAAGAGTCTAATCAGAACCCATGGCTGAAAGTCAGCCTTTTTTTTCAAAGTAAAAGCTACATTTTCTAGGTGAGTTGAATTCAATTAATTGATTACTTTTAGAGTATTCTGTTTAAAAATACATTACAGACTATAGTTCTTAAAATAGATGAATTATTAGAATGACTGAGATATAATTGAAAATCTGTGCCTTGCTTCTATCATGTTTTGTTGACTTTTGCATTAGTAACCATCATGTGGTTCAATTCTAGGATTAAGATATAAGAACATATTTTTATACCATTCTTTTGCCTAAGTAAAAATCATTTGTATAGCTGTTTTGGGAGTCTTTTGATATCTTTGTGGTTGCTGTTGAAAAACTTTACTAACTTTACTAAAAACTGAACTAACCTCAAATATGGAACAAATCATCAATTAAAATTAAAAGTATGAGAATAACTTCACAGTCTTGAACACATCTTCCAAAAAGGGGTAAAAATTTGTATACATATCCTGACCTTCACACTCTGGGATGTTACAGTAATCAAATCTGGTATTAGGATCTGTTGTGTAACACCAGGGTCCCTTTTCATCATTATCAGGGTTTCTGCAGTAATTTTCTTCCAGGCCTGCATTAGGGTATTTTTCAGGTGTGTAACTGAAAAAGAATTAAAATGGGATTAGAGAATAAGACAAATATCCCAACTGTTTATCTGAGGACTCTAGACATGAAATCTGTATCAGATGACCATTATGAAGATGTCATTCATTAGAAGTCTCCTAACAGCTACTGAGTGCCTTAGCTGAAGGGTTACCAGTGCCATAGCTGTAGAATTCAGGAAATCTGTTGTTTTTAAAGCCAGAAAAGTCTTTAATACTTGCATTCGCTCCAGCTATCCAGTTTCCAATAATTTTTGCTCAGCCAAGGTACTTTTTAATACACAGAGAAAAGTCTCCTTTGGCACACATTCCCAGGAGATACTATGAGAAGTACTTTGCTGAAATGTGAGAGCTCTCTCTGACCTGAATGCTATGCTATGTCACTAGGTGGTTGCTAAGTAAACCTGGTTGGTTGGTTGTTTTTCATTAAAAACAATAAATACTGCCTTGTTGATTGTCTATGGATTCACTGATAGAATGATGTATTCTGTTTCTTTTTATACCTTCAGCCAGGAGAAGAAATTGCTCTGCTGAGATTAATGAAAAATTCTTATTTCAGAAGAACCAACAGCTTTCCTGTCTATCATTTTGCTCATGTAATGACTACAAAATTAAACGCAACTGACAAGACTGAAAAACTCCCCTTTGATCATGCAGCCCCAATTACGCAGGTGTCTGCATTCCAATTCAGATTAAAGAAGGAAATTATTGTAGGAAATTATTTTATAAAAACTTGAACACCAAATGCATTGCTTATAAGACTACTCAGCATACATAAATGGCTTAGCAACATTTCAGAAAAACATGAAAATACAAATATGAAAAGGCCATACTTAGGTTTATGGGGTATACTATCAGCCCACTTCTGGCACAGCACACCCTTCTGAGTTTTGGCTTCTGTTCCTCTGTAATTCACCCCTTTTCCCTCCTTGCATTCTAGAAGATAAACTGAAATGACACATGCATAATTAATCAGTATCATCACATGTCCATTGGAATTCAGCATATACAGAATCAATTTTTTCATTAAAGTTCACCATGTCACAAATGAGATTTAATTAATTTGTTATATTATGCTCAAATTCAAGATAAAATACAAGATAAAACAGGTAGTTGGTTGAAAGTGCAAATTATACATGTTTTTGTACCCTTAGCTTTCAAAACTTAGTAGTCACTTGAAAAGAGAAGAGAAGAGAAGAGAAGAGAAGAGAAGAGAAGAGAAGAGAAGAGAAGAGAAGAGAAGAGAAGAGAAGAAAGGAAAAGAAAAGAAAAAAGAAAAGAAAAGAAAAGAAAAGAAAAGAAAAGAAAAGAAAAGAAAAGAAAAGAAAAGAAAAGAAAAGAAAAGAAAAGAAAAGAAAAGAAAAAAGAAAAAGTAGAGAAAGGATTAGTAATGAAACCCTGTCATTATAATAGTCAAGGGGAGTATTAATGTTGACATGAGCCTGATGTTTGCATTGGTATCCTTGAAAACATTAAATTCTTTTAAATTATTAACCTTTACATAAAATTAGACCTGAAACCACAAGGTTGTCACTTTTTTCCTGGAAGGAGGAGGGACCAACCACAAATCCACTGCAGCCTTTTAGATCTCCCTGGGGGGTCTGAACAGCCATCTTTCCAAGCAAAGAGCTGATTGCTGTGACATGAGAGTTGGCATGCAAGTGGTGGCTCTGCCACAGCAGAACAAACTTAGATGTCTGCAAGTTCCCTTGGAGCTTCTGCCTCTGCAATTTAGGGAGAGTCACTGCCAGGCAGTACGCCCTCCAGCTTGGAGAATGAAGCAGGAAACTCAATAGATCCTCTGCCCAAAGCAGTGGGTTACATGACATGGTTCAGCAGCAATACTGAATTCAGGTATTCCTGGCTCCCAACTGCATCTTTTTTTCCCAAGGCTTTGTCACAGCACCTGCACAGCTGCATTAGTGCAACTGTTGACAGGGTCATGCTGTTAACAAGACCTAACGTGAAAGAAAACTTCCCAAAAAGCCTCACAGTCTATAGTGAAAAAATATCCTCAATGACGGTATGGGGAAAAAATGCAAAACAGTGGGTGAGAAATATCAGACACCCATAACAAAGCAGAACTTCAAACTCTCATTAATTTTCCGTAACACTGATTAGTGCACCATTTTTCCAAACTGTGTTCTGTGCAGAACCCATCATTAAAATTAATGCATTAAAAAATGCATCATAGAAAGTATCTGTTTCAAGCCTGGTCTACAGTGCAGACTCGTGCAGTCTCAGGGCTTGCACATTCACTGTCTCTGAACTGAGAATGATGTCAACTTTGTTCTCTTCTCAAACAGCCAGTAAAGGTTAAATGGTAAAATCTATCAATAACCCTTCCTCCCCTCCACCCCCCCACCTCAACTTCCCCAAAGTCCAAACATGCTGGCCATGAGATTCCTAAATCTTTCTTAGTGAAATTACCTTTTGTGTTTATTAGCAGATGAAATGAATAATTTTTGTTAGCCACTTATTTGTTTGGTTAAGACAAGCTTCATAAAGCATTTTTACTTTAAAAGTATAGATTGAATTGAAACAACAACCTATTATTTTTTTTCATTTTATTTTCTTCCCCTCCCCACCCAGGAATTTCAGCATTCTTTACATCTCCCCCCCATTCAACATTTTATTATGCACAGGGTATGTTTCATCAGCCAGTTCCTCCCTTCTAGCTGCAATAAAGCAACTTCTCTTTTAGGTTGTGACCTGGCTTGTCTCAGTGTCTTTAAGCAACATCCAAATCAGATATTTGTGGAGATCCGGTTTTGCAACAGCTTTTCTCATCATTTCTTACACCAAAGCTGATGTACAAGCACAAGATTAGCATACACCTACAGAAAGACTGTCATTTTACACTGATCTTCCTTAACAAAAGTGAAAAGAACTGACACTTGAATCTGAAAATAGTTCCAGATCTTCTGTGGGCTGACAGGTAGTTTAGAACTAGATTTATGAGGCTACCTTTAGGCCTATCTTCACTTCAATGTATATATATGGGCAAGTTTATTCTAGAAACTGTAGCTGGAAGCCATTTGGAACCCTCAAACAGTTTTGCAATAAATTAACATTAAAAACCTGAATAACTGAACATTGAATCAGTCAAACACTGACTCTTTCTGTTTGCATAAACTTTTGACCGTTTATATAACCTTTAAGTTTCTTTCTGTCTGATGACAAATAACTAACTTTGATCCCCAAACTCAACCCATGTTCCCTTGGGTTAACTATTTACAAACAGGTATGTGCATAGCAATCCCCAAACACTAGATTTTATTCTAGTTTTTTTAATTACTCTTTCTATAACCCAGAGAAGGTCAAATTCCTGTTCTATACCACATGCCATAGCAAAAATGATTCTGTAAATTCTGTGATTATTTTTATATTATTATCATTATTATTACTACTATCATTATTATTATAATAAATATTAATATATTTATTATTAATATAAACATGTTAATAATAACAATAACAATAACAATAACAATAACAATAACAATAACAATAATAATAATAATAATAAAGGCTTCAGCAATCGTATTGCAAAAATATCTGGGCATGTGATAGGAATTTCCTTGAAGTACCTGGATGGAAGCAGGTCCTAGGGACAGTGATATGGTCTGCCTAGGTATAAACTACATTTTCCTTTGTGTTCCATCACAGCCGATTAAAATGATGTTATCATTAGAATGGACACGTAATTAAGACCCTCTGGAATGAAGAGATGAGCAACAGAGAAACCATCTGACACATACACACTAAGGGCTACATAAACATACTGTCTGATATCTCAAAACTATCCAAAGAAGGATGTTTCACAGCTTTTCCTACAGCTTTACTGTACTTATGTGTATATACACAGACATGCATATATATATGCATAGTCAGGACTTTATTATGCTTTGTATGAATCTTGGAGATGTCCCCAACAGTAACCAAAAACTCGTAAACCAGAAAAGAGAACAACTTTTTTGACATTCCAGGTCAGTAAAACTACATTTTTTTTTTTACATATCTACTGCTGCGGTTGTTCTCTTTTTCAAGAAACTAAAATCCATGCCTATTATCACAGAAAGATACCATAACAGATTATCTCTGAATATTGCAGGACTGTCATCCAGGTTCTAATGCCAGTGAATCCAAATGATGTCTCAAAAATGATAGGGTAAGCCAGAATAACAGTCTTCTGATCACAGTACTGAAACAAAATCACTACAGAATATCTCAAAGTAAGACATTTGTTTAGATTTTTGAATTTTCTTACTTGCCGATAGATCCATTCTGTTTTCATTCTACAATAGCAACTGCAGCAGATTGTTTAGTAATCATGGTTCAGGGAAATTCCCACCAGTTTATGGCTATAATAAAAACATCTTATGTTCAAAACATTAAATTATCTATCAATTATATATACAAAAAGGGAAACTGTCTATGGGCATCAGAGCTTTATCAGTACTTATTTTAGATGGGTAAAAATAAATCTCTGCCAGAAAAAATAATTCCTATATTAATCTGACCATTTAAAACATCAAAGATTTTCAAGCCAGGCAGTGAGTTAATAAAGGCAATTTAGTATTACATTTGCTATTTTTTTTTAATTATAGTAGTTCTACTAAATATTCTAAATATACTAGTTCTGGGAGTTCTCCCTGAGCAAAAACTGAATTATGAGTTGACCTTAATGTCAGAGAAAAAATCAAACATCTCCTCAAAGATTATAAAAACAAGAAAAAATACACAGATGCGTATTTTTATATGTAAAATATTAGCCTGAGAAGGACCCTCATAGGTTTTGGCTCAAACCTCCATTCAGCTTCTTAGCTGGATGAGGCTGCTGAGAGCTTTGTGCAGTCAATACCTGTAGGGGTGGAGGCTCCACAGCCTCTCTGGGCAATGTGGTCCAATGCTTTCCCACCCTCCTGTGAAAACTTATATCCACCATATCTGAATTAAATTTCATTTGGATGCTCAGTTGCAACCCAGATAAAGTTATTAAATGAGTGTGTAAAATCTTATGTGAGCTAATCACATAACATTACTTTATTTTTTGAGCTTTGCAAGTCAACAGAGGAGTAAGAATGCAGTTTTGTGGAGCGAACTGGTATTTACAGTCTAATTATTGGGAGTCTTGACTTTTGCTAAGAAACTGTCTTTCTGAGACCACTGGATGATTTGTACCACCTGAGAGACCAGTTCATTTCCTTTCTTTGTTGAAGGAGGCCATATCTATGTTACCTACTAGAGTTTCCAATTTCTGAACATTCTCAAATGTATTAATATATTTTCTTAAAAGTTACAAATTGAAAAATGGTGAAATGCAATGATGACAAAGTCATTTAACAGAGGGCATCACTGATTCTATTAAAAGGTTAGCTGATTATCTCACGTCTGGTTGATCGGTAAGGTTATTTTTGGTGCATTATTAAGTCAGGGAATGATACAATAAAACTTACATTACTTTAAAAATGAAATACATTCCTTCTTCCCTCTATATAGCAAGGGATCAGTGCTTGATTATGTAAGTCAAAAATAGTCTTAGAACCCAATCATTTGTCTGCCTGTGGCATAAGGTGATAGATTTCTTAAAGAGATGATTAAAAATTGGATAGGTTCCATTTCTTAAAGGTAGACTTACTATTTGCCAGATAGAATAGGAAATCAAATTAACTTTAGACAAAAAAAAAAAAAAAAAAAAATCTATGACTAAACTGCCTCCCCCCAAACAAAAACAAAAACAAAAACAAAAACAAAACACATACAAAAGGAGAATCCAAAATACCACCACATCAATTAATTATATCATACACATGAATAATTCTGAGAACAAATGAAACCAAAATAAAATTGATTTGAGTACCCCTGAGGTAAACTATGATTACTTTAGAGATGCATATGAAATTATTCGGTAGTTTCTGCCAGTTTTCCACTGGACAAAGGTCTGTCTTAGAAATCATTGCCAGCAAAAGTAGCTCCTCCTAGTACCCTTGGCAGAGACAGAGAAGATGGTAATGGCAGAGAAGATGGGTTAGTGGCAGGTTTAAAAGGAGAGAAGGGACCCTTATGCACCTCCTTTACTTCTAGAGCTATCTGTGTTCTCAGAGCAACAGTGTTTTTTTGCGTCCTGTGGATCCCCAGAATTTAGGGAAGAGGGAAGTTGCTGGAGCACTAATCTAGGAAAAAAAAAGCTGGCATTTGCTTTTCCAGCAACGTTCCAGAAACCTGGTATTAGATGAGTGCTGATCTACCCACTTTGTGTGACCCAGTGAGGATGTGGTCCTAGCTACAATAACACTATGTTAGTCTAACTCAAAAGGATATCTCAGAGAAATAATTTCAAAATGTAAACTTACGTCTTTTTTCATAAAGAACTGCATTTGTTCTTCTGAATATCACTGATGTTTTGGTGTTCTCAGCCAATGTTAAACACTGTTGGTCTTTACTGGTGAATAAGAAGGCCCTATTGAAATTAAGAGGAGAGAGCAAAGTAAGAAACAGTAATTGAATGTGTGCATTATTTTCCTGAACACCCTTTCTAGTATTCAGTTATCATTTTGGAAGCATGGCATTTCAGCAACATTTAAGATCCAGCCACTGTTTCACAAATCACTTAGTATCCCAGCTCCCATTTTCAGTGGTGATTTGACTTCTGAGTCTCCATATCAAAGTCAGGTTGAAAAGGAGCTATATGACGAAATCATGCCTAAGGTAAAACAAAACAAAACAAAAAATCCCACCAACATTTATAATGTGCCAGAAATGCCAGAGAACATGTCAAAGAGGATACATGCACAAAGGACCTTGACCTTGTTTCAAAAATATTCGTGTTCATTCAAGAAGCGGAATATTCTACAGTATTCAGCAGTTACCAAGGAACAGGTGAAACACAACAAACCAACACCATAAATTACCTTGTGATAAATGTTTTAGGTCATCATTACTTGAAGCAATGTAAGCACTTTGGAAAACACAGCTATTTGTTCAGTAAGTGTCGAGGCTGTTAAGTCTGCAAAACTAGTGGTGTAACCTTTACAACTGTATCCAAGGAAAACTCTTGGGAGGCTGAGTAATTTCTATTGTTGACTTTTCTGAACCAATGAAGAGCAATAGAAACATAGCATTAAGCAGGCAGGTCTACTCTAGGAAATTAAACAATGACAAAACTGCTCTGTAGCCCCGAGATCAACCGGCATGGTCCAGGTGTGCCTGTACTTCTCAGTTCGCACAGCCTCTTCCCAGAGGAGTGATCACATCTGAACTTCCTGCTGAGTCCGTGAGTTCTCTGAGAAGTACTGGTTGTTCTAGGTCAAAAGTGAACTCAGTTCTTCCCCCTGATCCAAACCAAGCTCTTAGTAACGCTAAATTTACATTATGGTTGGATCTTACAAGCATGGTCCAACAGTCAGCTAAGGCAGAAGTATTGGCCTACATTCATTGGTCTGAAGCACTGAGATGACTGTGCTGGCCTGGTCTTGAAATTCTGCTTAACATCTACCTTTTGTCCCCCAGATTCTTCCCTGCCAGATAGAGCCTGTTCTCTACTGGTCTTAAGAGATCTCACAGTTAATCAGGGATGCAAGGACAAAACATCCTAAAGTCACTCCACTGTCATGTGATGGACCTGAGGTAGAGGCTAAGGACCTGAGGTAGAAGATAAGGAATGATATTGAGCCCAAAAGGTAGCAATAACTCCTTACAAATTGTGAATATATAATCTTAACATAGACTCTCATCCTCTCTGCCTTCATTCCTACCTGCCTGGGCTAAGTACTACTGAAGATTTACTTTCTCTGTGTAGTTTTCAGAGAGGGGAGTCAGATCAAAGGGAGTAAGTGATACTTTATGCTGTCAGCAAACCTCTGTCATCCTTTAGGGTTATTATATCTCTTTAAAATAAGCATCATTTTCCCTTTTACTGTCAGGTCCTCACCTTTTTCAGATTCAAAACACAAAGTTATAAAATACATAAAGCAGTCAGCACCAGGGTATCCCTGCCTGATAAAAACCTGAAAAAGAACCAAGTGCTGGAAAGAGCGCTGCAGACAGTCAATATTCTGAGTTCAAAAAGATATCCTGCAGAAGTGGTAGATCAAGGACTCATGATGATTAGAAGAGAAAACCTCCCTGCCTCAAATGGGAGGACAGCCTCTCACTGCAGTCACGGTTTTCTCTCCTCAATACTCCAGTTGCCTTCTTTACAGCTGAGATAAAATGAATGGGCTCCTGAAGCTGATGTCTGGAAGGCTAAGAAGCCTTAGGCTCAAAGCAAGAGGCTCTGCTAAGACAGGATCCTGGGCAAAAGCTGGTTGTATAGACTGGTTAACATCTTTCACCCTTCCTAATCCCCTGGGCCTTGTTAAATGCAAATACAGAGAGAGTGCTTGGCCAGAAAAATGACTTAGATTTAGATGCCTGTCTCCTTCTCACAGTAAATAGAAGTTACCCAAGTCCAAAAAATGTAAAATTCAGAATAATGGACATGTCTTCAAGATAATACGTAAGGCAATGAACATGAGCAATGTGATTATTGCTACCATAGATTTCCAAGCAATTACTTATGACTCTACTGCAAAAGGAGTGTAAGAGTCCTAATGAAACTATGTCAAGCTGGTTTTCAGCATGTGAAGCTAGACATTAAGAGATAATAATATTTTCCAGTAAAAATCTGACATAATTTTCTTAATTGTTCTCTGTCTTCATCCGTGTCTCTCAGGCATTAACTTTCTATATGCTTTCTGGTTTTCCAACAAACCTCAGAAGAACATGTTCCTGGGATATTTTTCTAAAGTTTAGTCAATAGATAAAGTAGACTACTCCATCATCTGTACATGTGCATGTTTCCACCATCTGAAACATATATATAGGAACCAGCAGAAATTACCTGCAAGTGAATTTAGTTTCAGTTTCACACTGCTCCGCACATTCTTCTATAGTATTTGTCTTATAAATCTGCTTTTTTGGGTTAAGCAGCCAAGCTCCCTCTGTTCTCACATAGCTGTCTAGTATGCTTCCTTGCACTAAAAGGAAAAAGAGAGAAAGAGGTAAGAATGTGAGTGCAGAAATTATTAATTTCAAACCTCCATGTTAAATTCTTTGTCACCTTGATGAGCAACATCATCATTTAGTTACAGTAAGAAATCAGTTAATGGTGACATTAGCTGATTAATTAATTTAAAAAGGCTTTTCTTGCATGGTGTGGTAAAGGGTGGTGTCACTGAAAACCCAGTGGAAAGCAAGACAGAGATGTGGCTTGAACAGTGCTTTGTGTCATTCTAAAACTCATTAAAAGTAATACAAACCTAATGTATAAAGTGAAGAGAACAAAGAAAAATGAAAAAAAGTAGTGTGTTTTCAGAGACATAAAGAATATATTGATTGTCCATACTTTGGAGAAAGTGTAGAAGTGGGACTCAAAAAAACTGTTGTCCGTTGCTGATCTCTACCCATATGGGACCATTTCAGTTTTATTAGTCACACCATATTTATATCTGTTAAAATTCTCTTGCAAGAAATGAGCCATCATTTTGGTGTTATCACTGTAGTCATGTTCAGTTTATCATTTTTTAAAAAATAAGTCTGTATTTGATCTTACCTAATTATTAAGGTAGCAGATGTTGCCCTCTATTGCAATGAAAGAACACAGGACAATAAACCGGTAAATAAATTAATCTTACAGCTTCTGAGCTACAGCTGCGTGATCCATATATGTGACACTAAAAGGTAGTCTTGTGTGAACCAATGAACACCAAAAATGCTCAAATAAAATCCTCTTGTAAAGGAGTTTGCCATTTAGTGCTTCTGTTGTTGTTGTTGTTGTTATTGTTATTGTTTGTTTGTTTGTTTCCTATTGCAGCTATGCAATTTCTGAGTGCTTAGATATAGTTGACCAGACTATGACTTTCATGACTCACAGCTGCAGGGACATGGAGTTGCAGGAGTCTTGTGAATTTTTTACAGTTTCTTTATTGGATGAGCATATGATTCTATGATTCTACTGACAAACATTTGGCTCTGGCAGTTATCCATTCTGCATGGTTTCAACCCCAAACAGGCATTTGGCCCATGGTCTTTGCAGCATACCCCCGTCCTGCTCTGTCCACTGTTCTGCGTTCTGATTTACACAGTTGCAGAACAAAAGGCATACAGGCTACGAATCATGGCTTCCCCCTCATAAGTGACAGACATGCAAAAGAGGAACTTCTTTCTTCATCTTCTAACCCTTTTCCTTCTGAGCCATTGCCCAATGGCAGCAGGATGGGGAGAAGGAAGCCTCCTTCAACTCAGACCTATAGCCTCTGATCAAGAGACTTTGCAGGGCTATTTAGTTATGTCTTTGATACTGAGGAAATTTCTTTCAGGCAACTACTTCACCCTTCCCTAAGAAACGTTCTTCTGTAGTGTGAAACAGGCTGGCATGAGTCCTGGTACAGTTAATTTCCTTCAACTGAGTGCCTGCAGTTGAGTATTGCTCTTTCTGATAAATTTGCATCTACAATGTAGAGTTGATAACATGGATATAAGAGCTAGACTATACTTCCTCTCATACCACTGCAAATCCAGAGAGGTTACTAGATGTTTTTTTCTGTGTGTATGCTATGGGACAGAGTAGCCCTAAGTGGTGACAGTTTGTGCATGAAAGAAAAGCATAGTTAAAAATAAAATGAAGATAAAGTGGAAAAGGATACAATAAAAATTCACATGACAGGCACAGGGCTCACAGATTCCACTAGATATTTCGAAACAAAAATGACATTTAGATTAAGTCAATTGTGAATGAAAACATTAACCTGGATTAAAAAAATAAAATGTCACAGTGGTGCTGTAATGCTTTCCACAACATCAAGAGATTCAAGTGAAGAATCGAAGAATTCCCTCTATGGTGTAGCCTCCTTGCAACCTTAATTCTGTTCTGTTGACTCTTTGGCATAACATTATCATAATATTTATAGCATTTGATTTTTTAACAATATTGATTGGGTCATAACTTGTTAGGAAGGGCATAACACTTTAAGAAAACAATGAAACTACATGCAACTACAGTAAAAATGTGATACATTTTCTTGCTACCACTTTCTCAAAGTCTATGGATTTTTTCAGTATAACAAAGACATATTACTGCCTTTTTCAGAAATGCAAATATTTATAGCTATTCAATGAAAGACTTGCAAGCAGAAATAGAGTATTGTAGACAAAAGTAAAAATCCTATATTTTCCACCTCCTTATATAATTCTTACTTATTTGTGAGGTGTATTTGATTTGATTTAGGGTGTTTTTGAAAAACTCAGTTTAGAGACTAGAATTTAAAGATGATTATTCTTAATATTAAACATTATCTAGAATTTTTAATGCTGGGACTTGCCTCTAATATTTCTAGTTGCTAAAACCTATTCATACACTTTTCTAATTGTGACCCCTTTTATATTTTCCAATTACACATGAAAAACACATGTCCTTGCCAAAGGTACCACCATTTCTGGCCATTTGGCATGTTGGCAAATGCTTGCCATTTGTTCCCATGCACACACCAAGGCTGTTGCTCTTCTCATGTCTCTAACCAGAGCAACCGCAGCTCTCACTCTGTTCAACAGCAATTCTTGCTGGCCAGTAAGCCCCAAACCCACCCTCATCCAGGTAAGTGGTGGCACATGGATTTGGGGACCTGTCTTCACAACATGGAGCTTGAAAGCATTTGGCCCCCATCTCCCCCTTGCAAGTGGAAGGCAAAGGACTCTTACCCGAGCTGAGCACAAGAAGAAAGAGCAAGGCAGCTTTGCTAATTCCCATTTTGGCCCAGCTGGAAGGTGCTGGAAGTGGTGTGTGTCGGTGCACAAAGTTTTATTGACTTGCACTGGAGTGAGGCGGCATCAAACAAACAGGGCAGGCAGATTAAGTTAATCATTCTCCCATGCTGTGACCCCCTTTACTGTGGAGTGGACATTCAAACAACCTTGAATTGGATATATTACCAAATCAGGCTCAGACATTTGTATTATTGGATGCTGGGAAATGTGAAGGCACTTTCTTGTTTTGTGAGACATGTTTTTGTTCTCAAATTGTTTGGTATCACTTTGCTAGAGAATAGTCAAGAACAATGTTACTGGGAAGCATGGGAAATGGTTTGTCCAGGCAGAACTTGTTTTTTTTTTCTTAACACTAGGGTCCCACTGGTAATTTCAGCCATGCACACTTATACTGGTGTGTAAGGACCAACTTCATTTTAATCTCAGGGTAAGCACTCAGGGTAATCTCAGGGTATTATCAGACTGAGACAATATTAACTTGAAAGATGGTTTAATATAACTTTAATTAATTAATTAATTAATTAATTAATTTTTAATCAAATAATTCATTCTCTCCTATGTTTCTTAGATTTTTTTTTTTGGTGGTGGTGTTTGTTTTTTTTTATTATTATTATTTTGTAAGACTTAGAGGTCGTTTTGGTTCAATGCCTAGCATGTCATAACTTTATGTTTAAGACCCACAGATAGCTATTTGGTGTTCTTCCTTCCCAGACATTTAACCTCATATTGTACGCATAAACTCATCCAGTGAGGGTGTCAGACTTTGTTCATTATTACACTGATTTCAACATCAGCTCTCCTCTGCATTTCCCAAGTGGTCTTTGCCTTGGAAAAGTTACAATGCAGAACTGTTTAATGGCTTCTCTTGCATGTTAGGTCACTGCTGGAGCTTCAAAACAATTTGTGGTATCAAATATGCTAGTGACTCACCTGAGGCAGGATGGGATGCTGGATGAGGAAAACAGGCTTGAATGTGCACCACTGGGCCAAGAAGTTCAGACTTTTGCAAGTGAAGGCAAAAAGTTCGTAGAATCATGTGCTGTATCTAAAAAATAGCAAGCCTATCCATGACCTTTTTGCACCTACTTTAAGTCTAACCCACATTGTAGTGAGAGTCTGGGATAAGGTTAGGGATGAAGGAGTAAATGTATATGAGAGCAGAACTGTAGTGTGGGTACCAGATTAGCTGCTATTTTACAAATGGGTACCAGATTAGCTGCTATTTTACACATTCTATGAAAACTCCAGAGCTGGTCCTGCTTGTAGTTTTGTGTAGGGTGCTGTAATACTGTGTTATCTATTTTTCTATGTTTGATGTTATTTTAATGTGACTTGTGAAATACAGCAAAGCATAGGCTATCTGTAGAATCTTGGGAGACCAGCAGGGAACCAAAGCAGATGGGCCCAAGAGAGTAGCTGATGGGAGCTGGACTAGCTGAGGAAAACCCTTGGAGAGTGATAGAGAGGAATTAGATGCTTTGCAATTATGTGGGATCGGGGTTACCAGTTTTAGGAACAATTAATCATTGGGAAAGAAGGATGAAATGAAGGAGCGTATCACAAAGTAAGCTTTGTGGCAAACAGGCTTTGGAGAGCTACTGAAGGCTCATTTAGTCCCACATGATATTCACAATCTTAACCCCATTTTCTGTTTTCACTCCAGATCCTGGTTTCCTCTCACCCATTCCATACCTCTGGTGCCCCTTCTACCATCTTGGCCCAGCCCAGTCAGTGTGTGCTCACCTATCCTCATGTCTTGTTAGCTTGCCTATGACCTTCCTGAATTTGCACTGCCACACACAGAGGGGGCAGCTGGCACCTTTGGTGGACACAGTGCTGCCCCACAGCCTTGGTGCAGTCTGGTTTGGCCACTTGGAGCTGCTGCATGGGCCCAATGCCTTGGTGGGATATGGTTGCTCTCTGGCTGCACTTTTCTCCTTCCTCCTCAGAACAGCCCTGCCCTCTCCAGTGCCTCTGCCTTCTTCCCCACTCCTCTGCATTCTGCATTTCCAGAGGTATTCTCTGGGTTGCCACATTACGGCGCCCATCTGGTGGTTAAAGTGTAAGAACAGAGCTATATATTTGGCTTAGATGTGGCTGTTTCTCCTATGCACACTGGAGTTGATCCCCTCCTTTCTGGCCCTCCCAGCAGGGCCTTGGGACCATCCTCAGTCCCCATTTTCCTGCCAGGGGCTGATTCAGTGTCAGGTTGATCAGCTGCCTCTGTGAGCAGGCAGAGTTTGGGAGGCTAGGGATAGGGAGTTGCAAGTGCCTGTGGGATGAGTGCCGTACCTGACACACCATGTTATATATCATCTGGGCCTGACATGAGGCTGCAGGTGGAGGACAACCCCTCCAAGTATCCAAGTCTGCCCTTTGCTGGTGGTGACACTAGTGGTTCTCATGAGCAAGCTGTTTATACTGTCCATGGCTCAGTTTGCTTGAGTTACAAACAAAAAAACAACAACAACAATTTATTTGGGAGAAGGGGGAGGATTTGAAAATCTTTTAAACTGAGTTTGTAGAACATTGATAAACATGATGTTTTAGGAATTGTAGTCAGAAAAGCTTTTTCTAAAAGTTTTCAAAACCGAAAGATCTACTCCGTGTAGCCAAAGATGTGTTGCTCCATCCATCACTCCATCCAGGAGTCCATATGTTTGGGAACATTTTCAGGCACCATGCAAGCAAGCACTCTCTTGTAAGCCTTCTTCATGTTAAAGGCCCACATATTGTCTGCGGGTTTGTAGCAGTTTCCTCTTTTAGGCTTGGTTCTTGTCTCAATTAGGCTTAGTTCTTGTCTCAATTTCATTGCATTAAACCTGGTTAAAATGTGTCTACTTCAGTGCATCTGAGAAAAGAAACTCTGGATTTGATAATCCAAATTTGGAAAAAATAATCTATCTCTGTGTTAATGAATCTGGTACTAGAAAACTGGATATGGGAGTATAGTCAGAAATCTATTTTGGTGTAAGAATGCTTATTCTGTAAGTTCTCAATGTGCAAATGTCAAAATGCAAGAAGTGTTTCATCAGCCAGGCTGATGATCCTCACTACTGTCTTGTGACAAGGAAGTGACCTCTCATGGCATCATGTTTAAAATGAGCTGTTTAAAACTGTTGAGTTATCTGTCTACTTCTGTCTTTCCTCCTTTCCTCTTTTCTGTCATAAGATCCATATATTGTCTTAATCTTTCCCCAGTTTTGATCCTGTAGTGTTTGTTCTCGTTTATTTGACCACTGTGAGGCCTACCATAGGTGGAAGTTTATCAGATCTTGTTTCAGAGTCAGGGTACTTTAGTTAGCACAGTGGTTAAAATATAAACAACAGTAGAAGGCTTTTTAAATAGAAGTTGACCCTTGAAATTGGGTTTACTGTAAGCTCAGAAAAATCCCCTGCAAAGGAAATTGCAAACAGTGTCAGAACATGGGTCATACCTTATTAAATAAATTTATATAGGCATAATTTGCTTATATTTCAGAATCAGAAAAAGACAAAAACAACAAGAATCACTTGCCCTGAGTCACAGAGACAAAGCGTACTTTGGGCAGCAAACTCAGAAGATACCAAGTAAGAGGGCAAAACCATTCTCCATTTCTGAGACAGAGCACTTCAGAGAATCTATAGCTAGGTTAAAGAGTGGCGTACAGCACAGAGACCCAGTGGGCAGCTTTGAGTCCTGCCTGAGTGTCCCAGCATGTGATGCCCAGCAGTAGCACTGCTTTGGTGATCTGCTGTAGCCTACTGCACATTTCTGTGAGTGGGAGCATGTCTGCCTTCAACCTTCTTCTTTTTTTTTTTTTTTAATTTGTTATTTTATAAGAATACTATGCTACCTGCAAGTGCTAGACACTCCATAAGGTAGGGATGCACAACAGAAATGGAGAAGCATCATATAATAGGGCCTGAAAGTCTACTCACATGCCTATATTTATTTTTAATTCTGTTTTCTTCTTGGAAAAGTCTATGAAGAAGAGAGTAACTGTTTGCACTTGGGCTCCTCGAAGACCAGTGCCCAGAGGGTCATGGCTACACTGTTTGGGGTTTAGCTGGAAAGTATTTCCTGTCTCTGCTGCCCCAAATCACAGGACCCAGCTGTGACTGCTGTTCTGGAGCTTGTGCGGAGGTAGGGTTATTGAACTCTTATCAGTCCTTCCGTAGGGGTAGGGCTGTTTGAAAGTGGAATGTAGAAGAGAAAATGAAGGGTGGGGGGAAAGAAAAAAAGCATAACCACTCTTCCAATTCTGGAAAGAAAAGCAGAAGAGAGAAAGTGTGGGAAAAAATTGGTAATGTGGTCAAGAAAGAGATTTTGCATTTTCCCCAACAATTGCAAAATGCTTTCCAAGACCCAAGCAAATGTCTGCGATTTGTAAAGTGTGGTTTTGGTATTTTTCTACTCACACTACAATACTGAGTAGCTACATTACACAATTATCCCTGTAGCAGTGTATAATTTAACAATGATTTCAGCATCTGAGTACTAATTATGAAATCAGCTGTCTAGAAATGGCACTGAAATAGGATGAATGTTTGTAAGTCCTTGTTTTTATGACAGTCTCAGAAATGAGGAATAAGCTACCTCCGTTTTTCATGCAATATATACATATACTGAAATTGTCAGTGTGGTTTCTACTCATCACTTACATGTAGGTTTATTTCCATGCTTGTTCTTGACTTGCACAGAGGAAGGATGTTCTCACTGGTTTAATCTAATTGCATTAATTGCTAAAAGGTTATTAAATTATGTTATATTTCACTCAAGGTTTGTGTTGAGTGGTATCAGTTCAACCCACTTGAGTCAAAGAGACTTTTACCACCATTTCAGTGGAGTAAGAATATTGCCTGCAGAATTAAATATTTTTGCTAGAAAAATGAACAGATTTTATGTGTGTGTGTCTGTGCACATATGAGTATGAGCATGTGTGTTTATGTATGTGTGAATGTTTAAGAAAGAAATTGATTTTTGTCTGAGGTATTTGCACTGACACTTCTACGTTCCTAGTCCAAGGTTGTGTTCCATGTGTTTTTCACAGAGTCACAGAATTACTCAGATTGGTGGGGACCCTGGGTGCTCTCTAATCCAACCTACTTTTCAAAGGAAGGTCAACAATGGAATTAGATTAGATTTATCCCAATAGCTAATTATTTGGTCCTTGTTATTTAAGAACATGAACAACGTCATTCATTAGAGTCCTGTACTCTGTATACCCGTGACAGTCTGAAGTTATTTACAGAAGTCTGGAGGTTTAGGTTGGCAATGAGGAGACATTTCTTCTCAGAAAGAGCAGTCAGGCATTGGGACGGGTTGCCCAGGGTGGTGGTGGCATCACTGTCCCCAGGAGTGTTCAAGGAAACGTTGGACATGATGCTTAGGGACAAGGTTTAGTGGGTGACATTGGTGGTAGGGGGATGGTTGGACCAGATAATCTTGGAGGTCTTGTCCAACCTTAATGATTCTATGATTCTATGATCCACCAATTAATGCCTCAAATTAACCTGGTGTTTGGTAAACCATCAATGCAGAGGTACCTCCCAGTGCTAACACGAGCAGTAACATCTGTGTTTTTAAGCAGTTTAAAAAAACATTTATGATGGCTCCAGCTTAATACATGTTATATAAAAATCTTTTAGTCTTTGAGCACTACAAAAAGAATGCCAAAATAATTAAAAATAATAATAATTAAAAAAAAAATCCATAATATATATTTGCAGGAGGCAGCACAGGAATTTTTATTTTTTTTTTTAATTCCCTCCCCCCTACCCCCCCAAACTTTCATGTGTAAAATTCTCAGCTAAGCTCAAGGAGCTTTGCTTTAGAAATCATAGAAAAATTGCTGATCAGCTTTATCATTTCCTTCTATTATATTTTAATGTAAATTAAATTTCTGAAATATATGCCATTAACATATGTCATGTGTCCAAAAGACTGTAACATATTGTATTCTATTTTTGCCAGAGAAAGGGCAAAATTATAAGATTCATCCCAAACAATGAGATGGAAGGAGGATGAAAGTGGGGTGAAAACTTTAGTAGGTGATACTCCGAGCAACTGGAGTTATCTTCATAATTTTTTTTTTTTTTCAAAACTTGCTTTCAAAGTTTGCAACACCTTCCCTAGTTAGCAACTGTCCATTTGTCATAACATTTTGTATACAATAACTTCTTCAAGAAAATATACTCCTAGCAGTCAGGAAGGTTCGAAGTGCTGCTGTTGTCTACAAGCTTAGGATACAGGTAAAACCAGACCCAGTGGTACATTTACAGGTAAGACATAGTAAACATACAGAGCAACAAAGCAGTCACAAAAAGCATGGATGAAATAATAAAGGGTGGTACTTGTGTGCCACGGATGTACTGTGCCATCTGATGATAGTGCTGGTGTTATTATCAGTTCTAGGGTCCATGTTCCTAACTTCTGTGACAATGTGTTGATCCTGTCTTAGTAATAATGTGTTGCACTGTAAATATAAAGTCATTTTCTCATCTGGAGAAAATAATGCAGGATTTCCAAACTGTATCCTCATAATGCTAAACAACAACAACAACAAAACAAACAAAAACCCAACCAACCAACCAAACATACAAACAACAGCAAAAAAGCAACCAGCACCTCAGAAAATTTGATGTATGCAGTTATCAAGAATAAAAGACATCCAGAAAGGACTCAGCTGCAGAATGAAGATAAAGCATATTCAGAGAATATTGTAAAGTGAAGGCTAAAGTAAAGTGGAGTTTTCTGCCCCTGAAAGCATAGTGTAGAGGTAGGATGGATTGCTAATGAATCTCATGGATTTCTGGGAAAGAAACCCAATTTCCAAATGTGATGAATAGTCACATGAAAACCATCATATTTATTAGGGTGTTTAGGGAGAGCTACATCAATCCAAGTCAACCCAAATCTAACTAATTACTATTGGGAGGTACTCTGATATGAGCTTCCACACGGAATGGCCTTTCTTAAATGTTGAAATCAAGGGTAGCCTTTGGTTTATATGAAACAGCAGCAACATTTCAGTAACAAATAGACAGTGTTGTTGGGTTCCAAGTGGAGTATGCACAGGTCTGTGCTGCGTGATCTGCAAATTACCATCAGACTGTACAAAGACTCTGCAAGCAATGCTATTGCTTAGGCAGGCAGACTACCAGCAGGCAGAGCTCAGCATAGGCCAGCAAAAGATAACAAATACTCAAAAATTCCATTAGGCAATACCTGCAGGCACTGAGGAATAGCTTACAGACACCAGGAGAAACAGGAACAGTTTCTAGGTCTGGCCAGTTATTGTAAAGAATTTGTGCCAATGTTTTTTGAAGGAATAGCACTACTGGCAGAACTTACCAAAACACCAGTACATGGGGAATAGACAGCAAGTGCCAGATGGCAGGAAGCCTTTCATGTGCTCAAGGAAGGACTACACTCAACAGATTCTGAAAGCATCCAAGTTTACTGAGCATATTTTGAACATATACCTCAAGAAATGCCTTGGCTATATTCTCCTCTGGCTATATTACTAGAGGAGAACTACGTAGGGAAACACTGAGAGTTATACTTAAGAAGAAAACTTTTGCCACTGGAGAGTGTGCTATATTGGTGACAGAGCAAAACAAACTGTTCCTGTGGGACACACTTCAAGTGCTGGTCCAACCACGTCTCACAGGTTGTTAAGTGAGGTGAATGGTAATGACAGGCTGCAGAAGTGGTCGTAGCCTGAAGTATGTTATCCTGTAGCAGCTTGTCACATGCTCAGTTGATCACACAGAAGAAAAGTGAAAGAGGCCCACCACCATCTCCAGCTCCTCTTGGTCAGAGCACAGAGATCTGTGGCAGTGTGAGAAACTGCATGCTAGGGCCACATCCTTTAAAAAAGATGGCCTGCTCCTGTGGCCATGGTGGGAGTACATAAACACGGGCAGACTGGATGAAGGGAGAGCAGGAGCTGGGAGATGGAGACAATATTAAGAATCTGGAAGGAATCCAAGAAGATATTGTCAAGAAAGACTGGGTTAGAGAACAGTTACTCAAACAGTATCACAATGACCAATGGAAATTGCTGAGTTGGTCTTAATAGAAACCATGAGGAATTGTTAGAAAACACCAAGGAGTGAGTAGAGAATCTGCAAATGTTTTCTTTTTTTAAAACTTTTTTTTTTTTTTAATCCTAAAATGAGTTTATAAAGCCTCATCTCCAAAGAGTTCCTTAGAGCAATAATAAAGTACCTAAGTACTGAATATAGACTTGTAGTATACTTCAAATCAGACACAAAATGGGAAGACTAAAACATACAGAAATACATGTTCAGATTACAGATCCACCAACAGGCGTACGCTTCTGCTATTAGGACAATACGTATTCTGCTTGGAAGTGGTGTGTTTTAAACTGATACACAGAAAAATGGAACAACATATGCAAATGCTGGAACTAGTTTCAGTAACTGACTTGGAGTCAATGGGACAGGTGGGTTTCTGTTGCTCCTGGAACACATCTCTGTGGTTTCCTTTGGTTGCTGCTTGAAGAGACATTTTCCAACTCAGCTTTTCTTGACAGCTTTGATAGCAGTCTTTTCCCATAGCTCTGAGTGGCAACCAGGCCACATCTCTTGGCTCTGGGAGGCTTGACTAATCTGGTGGTTCCCTTGCTTTCTTTACCTCCCTGCTGCGGAGCACACAAGAGCACAGGCTGCCAAGCCTAATGAGTCAAGCAGCAGTGCCCTGGTGCACAGCTTCCCTTGCCCAGCTTCCCTGCCCTCTGAGACATCCTTGCCTCTTCTGGAAATAAACTGAGGAAGAACAGTTAATTTTAATTCCCAAAGTCAATGTCAGGGGTGAACTGTTGGTGTTGCAAGTGAAAACAGGGTTTCTGTGCAAGCGCCACACAAACATGTTACATGCCATCCAGCTCACCACTTTGCCCACTGGAATAGACAGTCATTTTTTCCATACAAATGTAAACCCAGGAAATTTAGGTGATTGCACAGTACAATTCAAAGCTCATCTAGAGTGGTGAGAATGGGGGTATTAGCCCCAGGAAGAAGCAAAGCCACCAGCTCCTGGCAGCATGGTCACAGTGTCCTGTCCTTACCCAAGGTGGTGTCTGGGTTTGGTTGTTACCTTCCCAGTCCTGGAGAAGCAGCAGAAAGGGGGACAGATGGCAGTGGTGGGTACAGGAACATGCTTGTTTGGGAGAAGGTTTCTTGCACAGGTTTTTAGGAAGACCTAGTGCCTAGAAATAGGCAAGTTGCTTGCATGTACAAAGCAGAACGGTGGGTGTCTGAACAGAAAGGAAGTAATTTTCATGAGCTGGAGCATTTCTCAGAGGAGAGGTTTGAAGCAGGAACCTGACAGCCACTGCCACATGCAGCATGGCTGACTTACCTGTGCACAACACCAACATACTGACAGACGGTAATAATTGGTCAACATAGCTATTTCTTTCTGATAACTACTTATTCTCAGCCAGTAACAATATTTATTTAAGATTCTTATGAATTATTTTGATTTTTAAACTATACTAGGAATGCCATTTCTGACGCAGAAAAGCTAGCCTGCATCCAGATTCAGTGGGCAGCCATTACATTCTTGATCCAAGAAAGAAAGCTAGGAATTTGGACAAAACCAGTAGGCTTTGATGGCTGGCTACAGTCTAGTCCCCAAGAGGTGACTCCATATTGGACAAATCTGTCTTTATTTTGGCAGACCAGAGGTCCTCCAACTTCAGCCTAAGGACAAGAAGAGAGAATAAGGTAAGTCCCCTAGTGATGACACTAGACATGCAAACAACAAAACATTGGCAGGAATAAGACTGTGGTAACTGAAGCATTGTGGTAACTCTGAAATATAGCTGAGTTGAGGACTGTAGAGAGAGGGAGAGTATTTTCTTCTACCTTTTGTACACAAAAATTTTTGGGAAAAAGCTTTTCTCAAGCACACAGGCCATGTCTTTGGTCTGAAGAAGAAAGACCCAAGTACCAGTCATGGATATAGGAATATCCTCAGATCTTTGTGAGGCCAATTACACAGCAAAAGGAAGTCTCTCAATTTTCCACATCCTCTGACCTAATTAATTCCAGACAAAATGATTATAATTATAATGTTATTTCTTAAAATCCAGGCATAGTAGGATATGAATACCTTGTCCATTAACTTGTCCAGTAATTTATGTGCCTATCAGTGAATGCACCATCCACACTCTCAGAGATGGCATTTGTACTAGCACTGAATACCTGCTCACACAGACTACCATTTTCTTTCTGTCACCAAGTAGTCAACAGATTTTTATTGAAGAATATCTGACATGATATCCTCTATTAAGAAAATCACATTTTAAAAGTATTTTCATATGCTTGTGAAAATTAGAAAACCGGAAGCACTTCGAGCATTAGCAATCAGGGGATTAAATAAAAATGTGGTACAACACCAGGTAGACACCTGAAGCATTCACTAGTTTTCTGTCTCTGCCTAGGAACAAAGGAAAGTGCAGGTAGTATATCACTGTCTTTATTTGTGCTGGGATGGGATATTCACAGTCTTGGGCTACTACCAGTAGGACATGTCAGGATGCCTTTTGGGGAGGAAGGAGAAATTACCCTATGCAATTTCCCAGCTACTCTGGTTGACAGTGTGAAGGAAGAAAAAATGCTCTGTATACCTCAGGACTTATGCCTCATGCAGAGGCCTTGAAACACTGAAGCTATTTCTGAGCCTTGAAAACAAAAACTGCCATTTGATGTGCTCGCACTCAAAGCTAGATTATTCTTACCTCGCAGTAACGTACGCTTTGAAAAGTAAATCCACCGCAAAATTCATGATTATTGATACTCCCATGTAAAAAGTCAGGGCGATGGCACATTCTGTTTTCAAGCACAGGGAATTCAATATCTTTTAATGTCTTGCCTGCATTAGTACCTTTGTGAAGAACAAGAAAATGCACCTGTAAATGGTAGCCTAGGCACTGTCATGCCTGAGTAACAAAAGGACTGGGATCTGTCCCCAGCTCTACTATAGATGCTGGGGTCCTGAAGTACCTTGATAAATCTTTGAAATTTTATGTAATTGGATCATGCCTGCTCTCAATAAGCAGTGATTATTCTTCTTTGCAGAGAGTTTCAAAATACATAAAAACAGATGCTTCGTATGCAGAAACATTGTGCCTATTGTAGGCTTTCATTATTTCATGCTTATTTCAAAGGGAAAAGGCCTGGATTTACTTTGCATTGTTTTGAATTCTTTCAAGCCTAAAGATAGCGTTTTACAGATAAGCAAAGCTTTTTGAAACTAAGGTTGAATTTTCCCAAAGCAGAGTATATTTAGATGTGGGTCTCTAGCTCTGCTCCCCCTTTCAGAAAGTAGCTGCATGACATGGCAGGACCCTCTCCTACGGGTTAAGAACAACAATAGTCTGTTGATTTTCCCACCCTAATGCACTACCAGAAAAAATCTAGCCTGTACCATTTTCTTGTGGCTGTGATCACAAGAACATGGCAAGCAGCTGCCACCGTGTGGCAAGCTAAACAAAAGCAACAACAACAAAAAGCACACCAGAGAAAAGTGTTTCTTGATAATGCTGATGATAATGCTGCTTGATAATGCTGCAGCAAAAGCGAGTGGAAAATGGCTGGTTATTCTCAACCCTTGAGCACAGGTAGAGTGAGAGATGGGCAGCAGGAGTCCACATAGGTCATTTTTTAACTCTAGACTCTGAAACAAATTCAGGTGGAGATTTTACTGACATTAAAAACCTTCATCTTGAATTCCTTTGCCTGTGTAGTTGGGTCTGAGTAAGCTCTAACTGAACGGAGCCACAGTTCCAGGGATGCTCTCTTGTTTCAGGAATAAGGCCTTAAGGCTTGTGCTTGCTTGTATATCCTACCTGTCTGGAGTGAACATACAGAAGACTCTGCAGACAGTAATGTTTAAACCAAAGGAAGGCAAGCACAAACTTCATTCATATGTTTAAAAAACTTATATCGTAATACCAAAGTTAAAGTCAAGGATATTACTTGACTATTGTCCTTATTTGTGCAAATACAGCATATGTGTAAGCTGAAGAAAGACACACACAAAAAAAAAAAAAAAAAAAAAAAGAGAGAGAGAAAAATTTACCTCTGTTTTCTCTTGTTTAATGAATTCAGTTAATGAGTTAATGTGAGTGATGGGGGGGGTAGGGGGGGGAGAAGGAGGAGGAGATGAGATCGAGGTCTGAGAGAAAGAAATAGGACAAATAATGTTGCCCAGTGACTTCTGACTTAGTTAAATCTTAAATAAAATTAATTTTTCCAGGCTCCCAAAGTACATATATTTTGGAATTTGGATTCAAAAACCCTCCTAAGTTTTCAGTCTCACTGAATATGCTTTACCTCTTGTTTTTCCAAAGGCAGTTAGAAAACATACTGAGTTTCTTTCCACCATAAGACTTGTTTCAGGCAAACAAACTGGTTTTACATGGTCACCAATTCTTACAGGACTGTAAAACAAACAAAGAAAAAAGAAAGATACTTATAAAAATGATCATCTACTTGTTCAGTCTTCTTATTCAGTAGGCTGTGCCAGGAAGTGGGTAGATGGGTAGATGGGGAAAGATGGACAAGATGACAGCATCTTAAAGTTACCTACCAGCAGGTTACCTACCAGCAACCAAAAGTCTCTGAGATGTGTTTGTGGGCACAGCCACAATGTGAGTGTGTTTGCAGCATAGTGCTAACAAGCTGATATCTGGTTACCCAGGTAGCGTAATAGGAACATATACAAGCCCAAGCACAGCCTTAGCACCCCTTGCAGGTGGGGTAAGCCTGACTTCTCTTAGATCCTCCCTGACTCAGAGGATATTTCTAGAGACTTTATAAGAGGAGGGAAGGTTCAGTATAGCAACGCTGTGTCTGAAGAAGATATTAAATGAGATGTAACACTGTCAGGAACCATCCCTGCAAAGGTTGGTCTTGCTTTTTAAAGAGAGCAAAAGGATCTGAGTAAACTCCAAATGTTGGGTCAGAGTAAAATAAACCTCTCTTTATATGGGCTCTTTTCAGGCCCAGAATGATTTTCAAAGTATGTGACATGATAGCCAACAAGATCTCCAATGTCCAGTTAAAGGAACTAATAAATCCCCCGTTCCTAATTAGGCTGTGCAAGGGCCATGAGCCCCATGAAGATACAGGAGAATGGAAGACTAAATGGAACTGATTCTGACCCATTTGATAGTAAAAATTTCTTCAAAACAATGATCTGAATGAAACAGTCCAGAAGGGTAGGAGATGCTAACCATCTCCTTTGCTAAAGCTACAGATATGCCAATGCATTACCCACCATTTTGAACTCTATCCTCCAGATCTCTGAAGTTCAAGATGGGAATTTCTAACCTCCACTCTCTCATAGTTCCATTAAATTAATCCTGCATAATTCCTTATTCTTTTAGGAACGAAATTCAGTTCTGTAGTTTCCAAAAATTGTTCATTCACTTCTCAATAAAGCCCATTTTTGTCAAAAAAAAAATAATCCTGAAAATTTGTAGGCAAGATAGGCAAGAGGAGAATAAAGTGAGAAAGCTCAGCTTGGTGGCTTCTCCCCCAGTTTTCTATCACTCTTTCTCCAGTACCTTTATCTTCAAGGTTGTATTTAACAACTCAGGTGTAATTCCACTGTAGGTATGGTCTGTATGATTTGGAAATAATGAGGCCCACAAAGAAAGGTGAAAAAAAAAATATGAAGGGAGGATTTAATGCAGTTGAAAATAAGCAAAGTTGATCCAAAGTCAGAAATTGATGGATCTGTGTCCATATCCATATCTGCTATTTATGGCATCTCACATGCAGAATGTGTTCAGATGGTGAGTGCTGCTGATCTAAAACTGACTGCAGTGCTGTAGCATGCATGTATCTACCATGCAAATGTGCACAGAGCACACAATGGAAGAGGAAATGGATGAACTAGTTAGAAGCAATGGCAAGAGAAAAACAGATGGAGCACAAGTTTCTTATTCTCACCTGAAATTAGTGGAATTTTCATTAATCAAGCACCTGAGAACTTAAGTTTGAAATTTAGTGGAAATGTTCTAAATTCATTAAAATTAAAAATGTTATGGTGAATGTTTTAAAGAGAAATTCTTGGGTCAAACACAAGCTTTTTATTCTCTTTAATCTATGTGTGGTGAGCATAAGAACAAGAAGAAAACTAATGACTAAGAAAAAAAAAAATTGCAGGAGAATTCCAAAAGAAAACTAATAGCGTTGGAATAACAGCACAGATTTGAGCAGACTGTTCAGACACATAAGCGAGACACAAAAGAGGGCTTCAGGAAATTACAATTATGCACAGGGATTTTCACTGTATCACAAGTTGGGTCTGGTTTTACAGAGTTTTTGGCCACATCTGGTGCTCATGAAACATGCGTATGACCTGGCCTGCAGCACTGTCAAGGAAACTGGACCTTTCCACTTGCTCCATAAAGAAGCTGTGGTGCTTCTTGGCCAAAACTTCAGCTGGTGCTCACAGCCCTCATGGCTGAGCAGAAAAAGCCTCGAAGCCACAACTTTGCTTTGGTTTACTTCCACACTCCCTGTTTCAGTGGAGACACCACTTAGCAGGTGGTGAGTGGAATCCCCCATGGCAATCCCTCCCATACTAAACCGGGGTTGTCTTTCCTAAACTGTGTGTGTAGCTCACACAGGCTCACACAGGGGGGGGTCTTTCAGGAGGACAGATGCTCAGTATTTGCCCTTGAATAGGTGTGTAAGCTAATACTCAAAGGGACTCTCACACTCACACAAATCTAGGCTAAGGTAATTCACGACTTCAGAATAAAGATGTAGGAAAGTGAGGAAAACTCGGATTGAAATGGCACCTGTGCAGCTTTAGCAGGGCAATGTCAGCTCCGCCTGGTTCCTTTAATAATTTCTGAACACTTCGTATTTGAAGGGATGGTGCTGGTGCGTTTAGATTCTGTATCCCAAGAAAGACCATATAGGAAGAGGGATCTGTTGACCTGGAAGAAATGACAGTAGCAACGTTATAGACCCATGCATAGAATCAGGAATGTCACTCATAAAATTTGCTCATTTCCCAAGAGAACTGCAATAAACAAGATGGCTAGGCTGCTGTTTGTAACTATGGACGTCCACATTTACTCTTGGGGAGGAGAAAAATTAGATTTTTTTGACAGTTTGATTATTATAGTAATGAAAAATCCCATGAGCTGTAAACAATGTGGCACCTTCTTGCAGTGTTCTTAACTGCTGAAGCCCTGAGGGTCAGCTGCTAGCCACAATTTTTCTAAGTACAATTAGCACCATCACAGCTGCCATTCAGCATGCTTTGGGGTGAGAGATACAGCAGATGGAGGAGGTAACCTCTGTTGTGCTCTGCATCTATTTGACTGAGACAGAAGCAGCAGACAAATCTACCTGCTGGCAAGAAAAGACAGGAAGTAAGGCGTAGGTTGGGAGGCTGTAGCAAGCAGCTGGAAATTTCTTGACACAAGCCCTGGTTCTGCTCTAACCAGCCTCAAAGGGAAACACTTACTTCTTTTTGCATCACCAAAAGAATGATGGGAGCAGTTGAACTACAGCTTTTAAGAGTAGTAAAAAGAAAAGGAAACAAAACAAGGACCCTGCATACTGTAGGGCAAAAACCAAAATGACCATACTACAGTGCTTGCAATGACATTAACTGTGCTATCAGGTAACTTACTACTTTGGATATGGCTTTGCTATTCTATAAACTTCTCATGTCTCAGTAGAGTGTATTGCCTTTATCAGTCATCAGTGTTATTAAGGCTTTAACTTATTAAGTGATTCCCCAAGACACACAGTTGCTCACTTCAGACATTAGAGATGCTCCTTGCTTGCTTTAACATGCAGAGACTGTGCAGATGTTGCACAGGCCAAGGAACCGCCCTCCAAGGTCAGTAAAGTGCCTTTGCAGGTACATCTTGCACCTCTGTTGATTTTCTCATCCAGCTGTAAGGAATGCTTGTCACTCATTCTAGTGGATACTCACTCTTGCAAGCACTGAGCTGCAGTAAGGACCCACTGTGGATGTATCAGAGTGCCAGAACAATGGTGTGTGTTGGTGCTAGAAAAGAGAAGATAATAATCACATTAATGTAAGACTGCACGGTCAATTCTCTACCACCTGTGCTGTGCCCAATGGGAAACACTAGCTACTAGCAAACAAGCAATAATCCCCATATTGAAATCTTTTAACACTCAGAGATTGTCACCTACCAATCGCAAGAGAAGTCAAATACAGATTTTCAAAGGACAAACTTTATCTGCATCAAAACATGACAGATATGAACAGAAATTTGATACCCAGGTGACACTTTTGCTACAATGATCCAGTTTAGAGGTATACTTTAGAGGCTAGAGGTGTGCTTTCAGGAATTTAATAAAAGTAATTGCATTTCCTAAAAATTTCACTTGTGATGTAATGCGTTTGTCCTGATAAGCAATTAAAAAAAGGCTACTTCCTGCTTATCTGTGGGGATGTCTTGGACTAGTTATTTACTAAGTCTTACTATGGACTTTCAACTTCTCTTGGGCTATTATTTTTTTATGGTGATTGTCAACAATTCTATACAAATTTTCATTAGCCTTCTTCATATCCTGTTCAGCCACTCCGCAGCTGTGGAAATGCTATGCATAAATCTTTTTTTTTCTTTTTTAATACAGAGAGACAGTGATCTTCACAGGACTTCTAGCACAACTAGTGTAGTCACAACAGCAATTTACATTTGAACATTCTTGGGCCCATTGCAGAATGCAAATAACTGTCATTATCCTCAGTGGGAATTATTACTTCCCCATTTCAGTAAATCAAACCATATTCAAGGTCTGCGGTTCAAATTTGCTCTCTAGAGATTAGGGAGAAAGTGGAGAGTTTGGGACTAATGACTTAATAGTAACTACCTGTCAACATTATGACACACACACACACACACAAAAACAAAACAAAACAAACAAACAAAAAAAAGTTAATTTAAAATGTAAAGTTATTTTATGTAGAAACCAAGTCCAGTCTCCAGAAACATATGCATTGTTTCATACCAGTCCCTTCCTGATACCTGTTTCTTGTGAAACCCTGGTGTTTACTAGTGGTGATACAGTCTGGAATATCAATACCTTGACCTGAGACTGACATGCCAAGGCCAAGACCCTGGAGATGCATCACACATGCCATATTGCTCACAGATTCTCCCACTTCTCATTGGAAATTTTCCACAGTCATGATCAGAAGAAGCTACAGCATTGAGAAAAAAAAAAAAAGCTACAATGAAAGGTTTTAATGCACATCTGTAATGCTATTCACAGTGCAATCTGATGAAAGAGAAAGAGATAAAGCATTTTTATATCTTCTTTAGGCTTTCACTGTTTATGTTCTTTAATAGGAACTAAGAATAAGGAAACAACCAGACCCTTAGACGACATTATGTTATCATTACCTGGAGTATTTTAACCTGGAGCTAATACATCACCTTTGACATAAGACATTAATTTACCTGGCAAAAATTGTCAGCTAAGTACTTGGATGTCGTCAGATAACATAGGTAAAACTACAATGAGCCCTCCCCCACAATGAAAATTTGGGGTGGAAATTGAAGGGAAAGGGAGTTAAAGAAAGTAAGTTTATTGCCCAGATCAATTCAATATAATAAGAATTTCTAAAATATTCAAAACATTACAGTCTACACCTTGATCAAAGAGCAAAGCAAGTGAGATGCCTCTAGCAGGTGCACCACATAGCGCTCCCAGTACTTTACAATTGTTATTGGCATCCATTGCCAGGACACCAGAGAAGCTAAAACATCTTTTTCTGCTGAATTTTCAACAAACAGTACATCCACTCAGTATTACAATTACTATCCCAGAAGAGAATGAATGAAGGAAACCTGCATAAATATCCAGGACCAAATTCACTAACTTCCCAAAAGAAAGGCGACATGTCAAGGGAAAAATTATTTTAACATCCAGATCAGAATACAAATGATGTCAGTAAATGATAAAAAATTAATCTCTGGTACTCCCAACTAACAGATAATTAATTCGTTTTAGCAGGTTCTCAAGGCATTAGTCCTGCCACAAAGTGCTTGGAAAGCACACTCCTTGACATGCATGTCAAGGAAATCCTCTCCTGTGTTTGATCACTCCAGGGAAGGAGTGCCTCTTTCCACAGCTCCACTGGATATCTCAAATTCATCTAGCAACTCTGAGTGCTTAGCCTCACTGATAATAAAGAGCATATGAATTGTTATCTATGAAGTCTTATTGATGATTTTTGGCACCACGCTATCTAAACTGGCTGAATATTACAGGTTTTGTCAAAATGCCATACAGATCTAAATTCAAATCTAAAGCTACTGCCTACTAGAGTTGTTTGCTGCTGGACTGAAAACTTTTTGTAACTATCATGATAGGTTGTAGAATGGGAAAACAGAGAAGTCTTTAAGGATAATTACAGCAGCGCGGGATTTCACAGTACTCCCATTTTTTTTCTGGGTCTGTTGTGAAGCACCAAAGACCATTTACATCTCCATCAGGATTCCTGCAATACTGTAATAATTACAAAAACAAAGAATGAAGACTCCAAATGTTAGCCACAGAATAAAGAAGTTTATGGATGCATGCTTTCTAAAAAGTGTTAATCAACATTTTTGAATCATTTCCCCCAACCATTTCTTCATTAGGTGTTATGTGCTTTCTGTTGCCACTAAACACAAAATTCTAATTTTTGTTATCTCAAAACCAATAGTAAAATTATATAAATATGACAAAGCTACTATAATTTTCTTCATCCACCAAGAGTTCAGCCTAGATTTAATGCTTTTTAAGGTCTTCTGAGAAGTAAAGTTTGTAGAAGTAAAGTTTGATGTGGGATGATTAAGCACTTTGCACTAAAACACCTATTGTTGGCATAATCCTTCTACTGAAGTCAGTGACAGCAAATTAGGTCAGCCCTGAGAGTATGCCAGAAACCTGCTCAGTTGGTGACAAACAGCAAAATGCATTGCTCTGGTGCTTGCAGAAATAAGAAAAGCCCTGCATCATTTTTTTTCTGCATTGTTTGCATGTCATCATCAACCTTATGCTGTGCTTGAAATAACAACATCCTAGGTAATGTTAAATGCATCATTCCCTCTCCAGCACTGCTGTAGGTCTAGGATATCAACATGATGACTTCCAGGTACACTTAGCTTGGTCTATAGAGACTTAATATGAAGTGTTTACTGAGGGGTCATGGAGAAAGGAGACAACGTTCAATGACATCAGGTGAATTAGCAACTGTTTACATTTTTATCCAGGCCTGCTCTTGGATGAGTCAGAGGAGTGAAGTATTTGTGGCTATGAGGGCTCTGAGAACTCCACTCTTGACAAGTCCTGCCATTTCCAGTTTTTGCGACTGTGCCGCGATAGTCTTTACCATTGCCATTAATGCAGTCTGTGGAAAAAAAAATAATAAAAATAAAAATAAATGATTGTTACCTGTTGAATCTATATTTGGTGGTGGTAAGCAGAACTAAGTTAGATTAAGTACTTTCAGGATTTACACGTTCTTTACTGTCTATAGTGGAAAGACAAAAATGTACCCTGGGATGTGATCTCTTAGTTTGTCAAGATGGATGTCTTCCTGGACATACAGAGTAATTGAACTGCAAAAAAAAAATCAAGGAACTTCAGGCTAAATATTTTCTGTAACATAGTGCAAATATCTGAAAAGACTCCAAGATCCTTGCTAACCTAGGATCAGTAAACACCTTTCAAGAGAAAAGCATGTTTAAGGGTCATCAGGCCATTATACTGAGAGAGCGGTTGTTGTTTCCAAGGGCATCACTTCAGCTACTTTTTCCTGTTGCATGTGAGTAAGAGTACATTGCCATTTAGGAGTGAATTTTTTATCTAACCCCGCCAAATTCCCCTGCAAAATAAATATTCAATGGAAAGCTCTACCAAACATTCTGAAAAGTCACACTGCTTTGACCAAGAGGTCATATTAATTAAGGAAGTATTAATGAAAGACAGGGCAAAAGCCTTCCTCTGTTGGTGTACACATTTTCAATAACATGGTTGCCTATGAACAATACAGCAAGATAAGGACAACATCCTAAAAACATAAAGCACAGCACAAGCAAAATTCTCTTAACAACATTTACTGTTATTTTATTTCAATAGCACACAACAACAGAAATTGTTGTCTATTTTCTTCTCAGTCCCCTAAATGAAAAAGATATCCCACAGAAAGTACTGTAAAATGATACAGGCTACAGGATATAATCTGACAGCAGTATGGTTCTGAAATCTGGAGGAGGGATATAACGCCTATGTTCTAGTACTACTCAAGAATAACTCTGAAAGATATTGCTATTTGTGGTGACAGGAGGTGACAGCTATAGCCATCTGTTACCAGACGTGGTGGGTGTAGTCAGGACAACACTTTGTTCCTTCCGGTCATTTGGTGTGGCGTCTTCTGTATGATCATCACATCTCCTGAGATTGCAGTACTCCCAGATCTTGTTGGGGTCTGTGGTGAAACACCACGGGCGGTCATCACCGTCTGGGTTCCTACAATAGTTCTCCCTCAAATCCCTGTGAAAATAGGTACAAATATTCATTCTGCATAAGACAGAAAGTAATCATGGGAATATCTTGCCAAAAAGAATATGTACTATGCAGAGATATATACATGTATTAATTCTTTTACTATTGCCAGGTACCGTATTACCATCAAAAACATTAATGGCTGTGATACAACCGGAGAGTTATATTTCCCATGTACATCAGAGTCATGAATATATTTATACATAAAGAAATGTAATTCAACCACAAATTTAAATTCTGGCTGCAATATGTCAATGTACTGAGTAGTTAAATAAATGCTTGATATGACAATAAATTTATTTCAAAGCAATATGTATGAGCATACACAATTGTGTGAATGTGCAAATTAGCAATAAATATGCTGGAAGGTTATATATATATTTTTTAATGCCAGAGGGTTCTTTCTTATATGAAGAAGCATGGAAATTAAATACTCATGCAAATTATTATTAACTTTTTTATTTATTTCAAAAACAAACAAACAAACAAACAAAAACAAACAAACAAAAAAAAACAAAAACAAAACAAAAAAAAGACACAAACCCCACAACACTTAATTCAGCAGGAATACTCCCATGACTGAACTTGCTGGGGCAGGGGGGAATTAGAGTATTTTTCTCCAACAATTTGCAGAGTTGTGGTATTTCCCTATCTTGAAAAAAGTTGAAATACTTTTTTTGTTTGTTTTCAGATATGCCAGAATACACAAGTTCCACATTTTCACAGCTAAATTTCATTTTTTAAAAATGTCTGTGAAAAAATGTGCCTCCTCTGAGTATATTTCAATATGTTGTTATTTTTATGACAAAAAAAGACTGAAAAATTCCAAATAAAATTATTTAGGGTGACATTATTTAAAAAAAAAAAAAAAAAAAAAAAGGCAAAAAAATAGAAAAATACTAAAGATCCTGCCCATACTTGTAATCCACCAAGCAGTGATGGATGTCATAGCAATAGTCTTGTTGCTTTTGTATGCTTATTGACAACTAGCACATTAGTAATTATGGCTAGATCTCTAAGTTGTTACTTAATCCAGTATTTTTACTCTGAATAAGAAAGTAAATAAATCAACGGCAAAAATTCTCTAAATGAAATTCTGGATGCCCAGTTACAACCACAAAGAACATCTAAAATGATAGTTCTAATCATAATGCACTTGTCTGTGTAGTTTGCAACACAAATGCTGTGTTTTCCCCAGATGAAACAAGTAGAAAGGCCCCCATGAACATCTCAAATTCTTAACAAAAGGCATTCAGTAGATGCCAAACTCTGATTACAGGCCTCCCAGATTTGGTTACACCAGCTCAGGTTTATGAATAAAGGGTTACAGTGGTATTTTACTAAGAATTTAAATTACAGGTAAACACAGCTTTTATAAATGAGACTAACAGAAAATGTTTCTGTATCTTGGTAAAATGATAGTGAAAGAAATTCTCTTTTATATGTACATTCCCTATTAGTTTTTAATAGCATAAATGTGCAAAGATAGCAAAAATTTCAGCAATGATCACTGTCAGAGCAAAAAAAAAAAAAAAAAAAAAGTTAAAAAAAGTGAGATACATACGCGTTTGGGAATTTTTTCAGGATCTTTTCAAGATTGTGTGGGGACTTGGAGTTCCAGGCTTGGCATTTCCTTCCTGATTCAGTGACGGAAGTTGTGCCACGATAACTTAGGCCTTTGCCTCGATAGCACTCCTCCACCTGGGGAATCTGTGCTGGCACATCTGCAGCAAACAGCAGAAACCTGTCCCTTGCATCATGGCTTTATCTTCATATTGAACAGGCACAAGAAAAATCAAACAGACAAGAAAACAGAAGGGATTGACTCATTCATACAGAGGGCTTCCAGTGAGAACATCTTGGCCAGTGTGAAAAACGGAAGGGCATTTCCAAAGTTATTTAGAGATTTCACAGATTACCCTTATATGTCAGATGCTGGCTGGTGGAAAGTGCATTCCTCAGTTTCATTTTGGCATTTGTGGAAATGTTTGAGTTGAAAATGAAAAATCCTCAAAGGTTAGAGATGTTAGCTATTTTGTCTCAAATAATTCAAAAATATAGATGATGTTAAACTCCTATTCTTCTATTACTCTTTTGATTGCACTAACACTTTCTTGTTATTTTCTGTGCTTGAATGGATGGATGTTTCAGATGAGATTTTTTAATATTTTTGGACTTTGGAATCTACTGTCCTCTCTTCCATGGTTACTTTCCAAAGATAGGACTTCCTTTTATTTAGCACTTTTAAAAATCTCTTTAAAGCTCTTTTTCATTCTTCAGTGAACTTCCTAGAAATGCCCTACCTTTGGGGGAAAAAATAAAAGGAATAAAAAATATATTTATATTTTTTGATACTGTAATTCTTCTGCTGGGTCAGCTGATGACTTACGGCCTTCACTGCACTTACTAACCATTGAAAGTCCAAAATCTGACAGGTTTTCCAACATGCCAAGCAAAGCAACTGCATAAACAACAGTGAAAAAGTGACCAAAAAAGATTTGCCAGGAGAAACAAGAACTGAAATTACAATGAGAAACAAGAAGTGTTTCACAGCTCTGAAGTCTTTATCTCAAGTACACTCCAGTTACTCATACCAGCGCTCCCTTGCTCTGTCCCATCACAATGGGGAATTGAACAGTATTCCCACCGAACACTGCTGTTGCTAGTGTAGCACCAAGGCCTCTTCTCTCCATCAGGGTTTCTGCAGTAGTTTTCCTCTAAGCCCCTGAAACAGTAACACTGGCTTTAAATTACTCATGGAAATCAAGAAGGGTTATGTGCAAGACTTAACAATTACTGCATGCAGAACTCAACTCAGAGGTTATATTTATTCTTACAGATTTGTTGCCTCATGTACCATTATTCTGGGCTAGCCAACAGCCTTTGAATTTCCCGTTTAAATGTTGATGTTATATGAAGAACTTTTACAATGGTTACACTTTCTGCTCTTGTTTTTTAGCCAATATAGGGCAGTAAAAGCTGATATTGAAGTCATCGGTGTACCTGACCCTTACTACAAAAACCAGGCAAGTCTGGATGTCACTTGTTTCTCTCTGCTCTCAGCAGCTTTCTGCAGTGATGATGGACAGGATTTCACATGCCCAGGGAAACTTGAAGAATCCATTTCATAACCCACTGGATCCAAATACAGAGCTAAAAGCCTGGTCATTCCCAGCTACCCCTGCCTATTGACAATGCTCTATAGACCCATCTCCTCTGACCTAGGAGCATTTTGGGCCTTGGAGCAATGCTCCTCAGGAGAGTAATACACTGAAAGTGTGTTAAAGCACAAAGTCAATATAAAAGCACACTGTTAATATAAAAGCAGTAAATACCTATATCTGTGCAATGGGATGAGGAGAAGTGCAAGTACAGGTGAGACAAGTACATGAGATCAAAGCTGTTGGTTAAAAATAAAAAAGGAACGTAGGAAAAAAAAAAAAAAAAAAGAAAAGAAGAAAGAAAAAAAAAAAAAAAAAAAGCAAGACCTGAACAGCAATATGAAAGGTGACAAAAGGAGAGAAAATATCATCATAACTCAGAAAACCTGTGCTCCTGTTGCCTATTCATCTGGTTCGCTAAGGGCTAACTATGTTCTTGGGTATTCATTAAAATGAGGAGTCTCAGCATACTTGCAGGGATATCTGTCAGGAATCCAGCCATGTTTGTGAGGAAACTGCATGTTCCAGTGCTGGCAAACATTTCCCGATTCTGTGATAGCTATCCTGCCTCGATAGTCTTCTCCATGCCCTGAAATACACTGGGAACTCAAGCCAGAAACTGGTGGGCGCGTAGCTGTAACAGGATTAAAAAAAAAAAAAAAAAGAAAAAAGAAAAAAAACATAGCTAATGAATGCCTTCAAATATATCAAAACACCTTTGATGTCTGTAATGGTGAACGTGTATTTTTTTTATTTTAGCAGAGATGACATTGGTGAAAAGCCATGGCAAAGCCGAAATGTATGTTACCACAAGAACTCAGGCTGCCAAATGGGTGTCCTCTGTCTGCCCCTTCACATCAGTCAGTAAATAAGTTTGCTGAGACAAGCCAGATGTTGTGCCTGCAGTCCCTTGAGAGCAGAGCTAGAAAGGCAATAAGCAGTCCTTTATGGTCTTGTAAAGACAAGTGGGATGAAGGGAGCACATTAGTATAATATGTATAGGTAGGGTAGAAGGGCAGAAAGGGTAAAGATAAGGGCTAAGAAGAAATGCTGAGAGAAAGCACAACAGTCTTCAGAGGTAAGGCTCCAGTATCAGTGGATTGGGAAAGTGAGGCAGGAGAAAGTGTGAAAGAAAATGAATTTGTCTGGTATGTGGGGAACATCAAAGTAAGACTAATGATCAGAGCCACAGAACCTGCAGAAGCCAAAGAGAAAATGAATTTACAATGCATGCCTATTACATTGCATATGTAATTTCCAGAGCAGACAAATAGGCCTCTAATAGGTCCTATTTAAACTTTATGTTTTAGGCACAAAATGGAGATGCTATAGTATCTTTCACAATCTACTTCATCATGCAGAATTCTATATACTTATTCTTCCATATATAATTGTTTATGCTGAAGTAAACTAGATCTAGTAAACACATGCTGTTGCTTAGAGCACTGTCAAGAGCAGATGTTAAGAAAGCAAGCTCTAGAGATAGAAATGCAAAGGTGGTTTTTTTTGTTTGTTTGTTTGTTTGTTTTTTCTTTTCTCAAAGTGCAGTACAGTTCTACTAATGGTAGTGCTAATCTCATTATTCAGTCCTTGGAAAAGTCCAGATCTAGTGTGCTCAACTTAATGCATTAATCTAGCTCAGTGATAAATCAGATTTTCTCCTGAGGTCTGAACTTTTTTCTCAGGATTTATCTCTCACTAAGGAAAAGGCAGTGTTGGCTGTGCTGGCCAAATCCAGGTAAAATATCACAGAATGGCCATGGTGGCTTATGTATTTTCCATGAGTCAGCAATTCAACTGAAAACTACCACCTGAGATTTAAACTGAAAGCTCTGCCTTCTCAGATAAATTGAAAAGTAAGGTGGTTGAAGACAAATTCTGTTTTCCATAACACCTCTGGCATTGTTGCACTTTGTGACACCTCCACTCTCAGTGACCTTACATGATTTTATGCAACAGAAACACAGTGAGTGGTTCTGCTCATTAATGCATAATTTGCCTGATTCACAGGGATTTCCTCAGGATACTCACAGCTGTCATTTCTTGTCTTTCCCCTCCCTGCATAATTTTAATTAGAAGAGCTACCCTGTGGAGTGATCTCAAGAAGTCAGACTCACTGCAACGAGGAATGTTACAATACTCCCAGCGTTTAGTGGGGCTGGTGGTGAAACACCAAGGCCGAAGTTCACCATCAGGATTACGGCAATAATTCATCTTCAGATCCTTCCCTGGAAAGCTGCACATCGAAAATGGAAGACAGGTTTGTGAGTCAGCCTAGCTGTAGCAACTAGGCTGTCTGCAGGCAGGGTTTCCCAGGCACTGTGGAAATGAGTGGGGGCAGCTCAGCAGTGGGTATGACTCACTGTTTCAGTGTATATCCATGCATATGAGGTTCTTGGGCATCCCAATGCTGGCAGTCCAGCCCGGACTCTGTTCTGGAAACATTTCCATGGTAGTCTTCACCATTACACACCATGCACTCCACTGTGGGACCTATACAGAATGAAAACAAAGCAAGGTTTGCACTAGCTCTTGAACTCTGATCCTGATCCACTCATGAAAGACTACATTGAAAGGAAAGCAGAAATAATAAATATTTGCTGTTCTTTTAGAGGCTTTTGCTCCAGGTGATGATGAAAGGAATCCAGAAGACCACGGGTTACACCCTATCCAAGTGAATTAAACTTTAGGGACATGTATATCCCTAAAAGCTTTAGGGATATCTCTATATATCAGGGTGGAGCTTTGCCATGTATCCATGTGTACTGGTAGCAGCAGGGGTTCAATATGTAACACAGCACTTGGGTCAATCTTTACTGTTGTTAAAATAAAAAAAAAATATTAGGGTTAAGCGTAGAACAAAACCAGCAAATTATTATAATTGTTAATTTCTTCTATATTTATAAATTTTGTTGAAACTGGAGCCAGTTATGAAAACAACCTTTGTGTTGATGAATTTTTACATTCCAGCTTGATCTAAATTCACATTTGAAACCAATTGGCAAGAATAAACTAGGAGTAAATTGCAGGAATAATATTACCTACTTGAAAGCCCCTTCCCTGAAAAATAAACATACCTTCTGCAGCTTCTGCAGTCTGCATGACCTGTCCCTCACACTCTGGGATGTTGCAGTAATCAAACCTGATCGCAGGATCTGTTGTATAACACCAGGGTCCATTTACATCGTCATCAGGATTTCTACAGTAGTTTTCCTCCAACCCTGCACTGGGGTATTTTTCAGGTGTAATACTGCAACAGTATTAAAATTACATTTTAATTCAATCCAGTCAGAAGAGCAGAAGGGAAATGCCCAGCTTTCTCAGCTATCTTTGGGCTCTATTGATTTGTAGCAAAAATGAGAGAAACAGATTCCCTGTTCTAACACGTAAATGAAATCTGAACACCATGCTGTAATTACCGTTACTAGTAGACTCTTCCTAGACCCCAGCTGCCACTAATGAACGATCTTGTAAGAACTATGCCAATCTCAAAGGTAAATTATTGTCTTTAATACTTGCATCCAGCTGATCAGTCAGCTAATTGCATCCTGAGGCTTTCTGATGTATTTTTCCTAAGGCTACTGCTTTAAAAGTGGAATATTTCTAGAATCTATTGACCAAATGCAAGTGGACTCAAACTTTCAGAGACTTTGAAGCAAGTGACCCTATGGTTTTACCTATAGCAGTCCTCCAAGAAAAGACTAAAAGGTTTTAAACAACAGACCTAGATAAGTGTTTCCAAGTTTCATTAGAATGAAGGCTAGCAGGGGAGTCATAAAGCTGGACAGACACCACTGCTCATTTTACCACTGCTCATTTTTTTTTCACACCTCATACAAAAGAGAGAAATTCTAGCCCCACAGTCACAAATAGCAAAATTTTCATCATGAATTGGTGGAAGCAGCATTTCACCTCCTTAGGAGCCCCAGCACATAGACACAGCTCCTCTAGCTGACAATGCAGCCTTTCATTATCCAGACCATTGCAGTTCTCTGACAGTAGAATGAAAAGCAACAAGAGAGATGAAGACAAAATTGTGTCTTAAAAAATCACCTGACATTTGGCTTTAATAACATGCTATAAAGTCATTTATATACATGAAGAAGCTTGGAAAAGATTCAGAACAACATGAAGACAAATATAAATAAGGCCATACTTTGGATCGTGGGGTGTTTTTTCCGTCCACTTCTGGCATGGAATACCTCTCCAAGTTTTGGCTTCTGTTCCTCTGTAGTCCTTCCCAATTCCTCTTTTACATTGTAGAAGGTAAACTGAAATGGAATTGGCTTTGTTAATTCAGTGGTGTTATAACATTGCATCTCTTGAATCTGAGAGTTTGCAGATTTAACTCTGAAGTTAATCAGATTAGATTTACCCATGTTTTGAACAGTTTAGATTTACCCATGTTTTGAATCTCTTGTTCATGCAAACACAGAGATGTGATTCCATAAGATATTTTAAAATTAATAGTTAGAAATGACTGAGCAACTAGAGAGGAAAATTCTTGAAGAATGTTATGAAGCTAATAAAATCACATCAGGAAAGCAGATATAACAAGTTACTATATATATATATTGTGTATGAAATACATATTTATATTGTCATATTACTGAGATAAGAAAGAAGGTCTTTCACCATCACCTGGGGATTAATAGAAATGTATCGTTCATAAGGCCATTCACAGTATGGGTATCATGCAACCATCCCTTCAGGACAGATCATTTTTTAGTTATCTGAATATGTTTGTCACAGAAGTGACACCTTTGATTCCTCTTAGACTCAGACCTCAGATGCTTTCTGGTGGGATTCCTTGAAAGGGAGAATGCAAAGACCATTGGTGATGCTTTTATTAACAGATACTGAAATATCTCCAGTCATTGGGAGTGACCCTAATTTCCCCTTTCCTGTAATTTGTTTGCACATGGAGGATGCCCTAAATCCCCAAATAAAAAATAAAGATGATAGAGCAATAATATGAGACCAACCTAATAGGATAAACTGAGCCTTGCTCAGGCACCTTGCTATGGTTATTGCCATCACAGTGTGTGATTGGGTGTGCAAATGATGGAATCATAGAAATTCCAAGGTGGAAGGAACCCACAATAATCATTCAGTCCAGCTTCTGGCTCCACACAGGACCACCTAAAAATAAAACTATGTCCGAGAGTGTTGTCCAAATGCTTCTCAAACTCCAGCAGGCTTGGTTCTATGACCACTGCTCTGGGGTGCCTGACCATCCTCTCAGTGGAGAGCCTTTTCCTAATATTTAATATGAACGTCCCCTGATGCAACTTCACGACATTCCTGTGGGTCCATGAGAGATCTTTTCTTCTCCCTGGAAGGGAGAAGAGATCAGTGCCTTCCCCTTCACTCCCCTTCCTGAGGAATCTGTCAGCTGTAGTGAAATCATCCCTCGACCTTCTAAGTTGAACAAACCAAATGACCTCAGCTGCTCCTCACACATCTTGCATCATTTGTGCTGCATGTCTTACCAACAATGCCTCTTGTGAGAACTGCTGCCTGGTTGTCTGGTTACCCCTGGAATGCCCAGGGGTCTTGTCACTGCCACTTCAACTCTGATACTCCAGTAGCAGGTCCCAGCATGACTATCTGTGGTTAATAGTCTTGCCCATGGGCTTTCTGATGTTGCCAGGTACCTCTTACATTGTGTTAACCTATCTAAATAAAAAGCCTGGGCACGTCTAGATGACACCTGAAGAGAGGAAGTGGAGGTTCTGCATAGCTGTATCAGGAATGAAGAACAAGCAAGTAACTTCCTGGCTCATATGGCACATGGAGACTACCACACACTGAGGCTTTGGTATACGAACCCTCTGAAACAAAATGTTCAGTAATAAGCCTTCTTTCTGCTTAACCCCCAATATCTCTCCTACTTTCCTGTCCCATATAGGAGATTGCTCTGATGGTCTATAACTGCTGAAAGTCCACTTTCCTGAAAAGAGTGATGGGACCAAGAGCCAAACTATATGTCAAGACAAAATTAAGGTTCCAGTGGGGAAGCTGCTCCATAAAGAGAGGGAAATCCCTAACCAGGTTGTTAAGGAATATTTCAGTGCCTAATTAATCTAATAAAAAAGTCATGTTCTAAATTGATAAAAAAGTCAGTTCTTAAACTCTGAGAGGAAAATTAGGATCAAAGAAAAGACTCTCGGAGGCATGCATGGGAAGAAATCTGACTTAATATAATGTAGTAAGCATAGTCCACAAAAGCCTATTTTGTGCATTGTGGATTATTGCTGCTCTTAACAAGGAGGTTGTAATCAGAAGAGGATTCCTCATACAGACAGAGTTTTGCTATTAACAACGAGAAGATAAAACTGGAACTATGAGACACATGTTCATGGAGTTTCTTTTGTGACTATGGACAATCCAGAGTATGGTCTACATACAGAATGAAATTTTCTGTGGCGGAGTAAAATGTGACTGCATAATATTGTGTGGCCTAGCACAGCCAGACAAACTGTTGGGCTCACAGAGAGATGAATCTTTTGGTTTTAAGATAGTTGTTTTATGAAAATCTTTTGCATCCAATCTCAAGGAAAATAAACTCTGTCAAGAAGGACTCCAGAGCAGCTGTTACAAACTTCAAGGTCTGAATTAAGCACAGGTGTGATTGTAAAGTCAACATGAGCCTAAGGGAGTGGCAGTCACAAAAAGTGCTGGAGATTGCTTCCTTCAAGCAGAAGAAATTCCATCTTATTTTAGCTGAAAGGAGTTTTACAGAGGCAGTTACCTAGTGCTGAGGAGTCATGATGGGTACAGAAAATATTTCTGAGACTTCAGAACAGACTTACTGTCTTTATTTGCAAATTCAAGTTCAGCCTGGGTGATGTCAGCTATGATAATTAGGTTGCTTCTGAAAGCTGAATCTCACTTTTACAATACTCATAATCAGTCTTATGAGAAATATCTCTATTTTGAGGTGGATCAGGACCATTACAGGTAGAATATCATGCCATTTGGATTATCCAGATACTTCACAAAGATGGTGGCAGTGATTTTCAGAAGACTACAGAAGTCAGCATATGAAGATAAGTGTATGAATCAGAGCTACTTGGGTTTATCTTCAAAGATAAGGAGGCAGAAAAGATAAATATATCAGGCTATTCTATGGTGACATCACCTGATAAGGTGATTTTTAATTTTTATTCCATTATGACGATATCAGATGTGCACAGACACACTGGACTCATAAGGAAATTCAAGAGATATGCACAAAAGCCAAGAGCGACATCTCAAATCTTTCACTGCCTTCTGTGTCTCCTTTGTGGTTCTTCATGACTGAGACCAGGATGTTTGAAGGGAACTGCAGCTGAGACAGAGGTGCCTACAGTATCTGCTGCACTGGGTGCCAACAGAAAATAGGATATACCTGATAGATAAAGTATTTCAGTCAAACAATTCTCAACTGAATTATTACACAAAAATTAGGCAGGTGGGTACACAGATAATCCCATAGCCTTGAAATTTTGTATTACTAAGGACTCCGTTAGCTTAATGAAGCAGAGGACTTTAAATACTTAGTGGGAAGAAAAAGGCATTATTTTTGCTTTGGGATATGTTTATTCTGCAGGGTCTCGGTAACATATGACTAAAGGAGATTGGACTGAGTCCAGTCCAAGTCAAATGTAAGAATCCTTGATGCTGTATGGGAAATTTTCTGGCAGATTCAACCCAGTTCATAAGGGGTGCAAGGTGAGTGCAAGCCCACCTCACTGAAACTATCACTGCCTGCAACTGCTTGCTCCAGCACTGAATCAGAGAATGCAAGGATGCAGTTAAAACAGGCTTAATATGTAAATGTATAGTGTTATATAACATACTTACCTCTCTTCTCATAGAGAACTGAATCTGTGCTGCTGAATATCAGTGTTGTTTTGGTATTTTCAGCCAGTGTTAAACACTGTAGCTTTTTCCTGGTGAATAGGAAGGCCCTGTTGAAATCGAGAACACAGAACATAGGAAACAATATTTTTAATTTGTTTCCAATTGTGCAATTGCTAATTCATTTTCTAGAAATTATTATTTTAACAGCACTTTATTATATCCACTTACGTCTTTCAGAGACTGTATTCAGTACCTGAGACACCAAGGGACAGTGACATTTTCTGCTGCTCTGAAGTGTCTGACTTTTTCAGGATGCAAGGCTATGTGAATAAGTTACTGTGTGGGAAGCTAGCTACTGGGTTGGCAAAACATTACCAATGGCATTCTAGCTGCGCAGGTTAGTGCCTTTCCCTGCAACGAAATGAAAACATCTCACTGCTCCTTTGTGAAACAAGGCAGCATTCAGCTATAGAGGCATAAACAGCTCTCCAGTTAGCATTGGATAGGAGAGGGAAATTGGGCATTTACTACAGAAAGACTGATGCAATGTAAATGCACCCTTTATTTGACCTTGTAATTTATGAGTGGAGAAAAGCCACAAGCCAAATGCACAGGCATGGGCAATGCTGCTATAGGCAGAGCTGCAGTACCTGGCTCCTAACTTTGTCCTGGGTCATCAAGGGGTGCAGATGGTGCCATTGTCTCTTCAGGCAGCTCCTGTTGCCTGGACAGTCACCTGCCCTGACCTATGGAGGAAAAAATGTGGCTTTCCAGGAGTGGCTTCCCATGACCTGACACCCATGTGACAGCACCTTTTGTTCCCCAGGCACTCTGGACTTGTTTTATACAAATGTGTTCATGTAAATCTCATACTGAAGTTCTCATCCTGGTTTCTGAGTAGCATGCTATTGAGTTGGATGTGTAGAGCAAAAAGGCTGAAGAAGACTCAGTATTATTGTATTACAATGTTTCTTGGCAAAAATATGCCCCACTTCACTATAAGTGTTGAAATTAAAAATGAAATGAAATGAAATAAAATTAAAATAAAATAAAATAAAATAAATAAATACTCATTTGCCTCTTCCAAATCATCTCTTTCCAACTGCATGTCCCAGTAATTCACCTTCTTAGCTTTTGTGTGTGTGTGTTTGTTGTTGTTGGCTTTTTTTTTTTTGGTTTTGTTTTGTTTTGTTTTGTAGTGCTTTCCATCCAAATTTGAGTGTGAATGCTTACTTCTGAACAACAGGAGGAACATATCACTGATCAACTAGTCATTCACAAAGGTATAGCTTTAAGATTCAACAGAAATTACCTGCAATTAAAATTTCTTTCAGCTTCACATTTCTCTGCACATTCTATTTCATTATTTGTCTCATAAAACTGCTTATTTCTTGTAAGGATCCAAACACCATCCGTTCTTAAATAGTCATCCAGTACATCTCCTTTCACTACAAGGGATGAAAAAGAACCAGGCATTAAAAATGAGAATGCTGCAGTTAAGATCTGTGACTTCAAGTCCCCTCTTCCACGTAGCATTGACAGGTGAGGTCCTTATTTATTTTGCGTGATTCTGGGTGAAAGGCCATAAACTCTGAGGAAATTTCTGTTCCTGTTCTATTCTGTTCCTGTGTTCCAGTCACAAACACAGCTGCATGGAACACATCATAGGAAAACAAACAAACAAACAAACAAACAAAAAGACAGCAGAAGGAAGACGCAGAAATGAAGCTCTGAATGGAGTTATATATGGGTTTGAAACTGAGAAAAAGAAATGTGAAAAACCAGAGTAACAAGGAGCAGAGAGAGGGACCACTCAGAGAACCTTGGGAAGAGGTATTGATATTAAAGTTTTGGAGAAGCATGAATTGGGATGATGTGAGCTTATGTCCTCCTATATGGAACCCACAATCACTACAGTTGAGCTGGTCACCAAGTAGCTGCTTGTCCTCAGCTGTCTTGCCCTGGAGCAAGAAATATCAATCATAAGATGACTGCATGGCCTTTTACAATGGCCACCATGTTTTTTGTTGCAATGGCTCAACTAGTCTTAATAATGAATTTGTAAGGCTGCATCTGTGTTGCAACAAAGTAATCCAAGGCTGTAAATTAGTAAATCAATTAGTATGATTATATTGGAAAGCCACATATGCATAAGATGTGTAGAAATACATGCTTATAGATTTAATAATTAACTCTAAAAGGTTTATGCTCATAAAGAAGTTTGCCACGCAATCTTTTTTTTTTTTTTTTTTTTTTTTTTTTTATGCCTGTAAAGATTCTATGTTTCTGTTCCTAATCTTAACAGCAATTTATTTCCATATCCAGCATTAGGCTACAGAGTTATGTCAGAGATGCGATTTAAATATTTCATTTTTCAAGATCAGTTATAGACACGGGAAATTCATAAGTGTTTTCTCTGAGGAACCCCAGCCCCTGCATCAGCAAAGGGGCTTTTCCCCACTTACATCCATTTTCTCCTTACGTTGATATTTAGTACAGCATTCTCACAGGCCATTTGTTCCCATGCACACACCAAGGCTGTTACTCTTCTCATGTCTCTAACAAACACACCAGAGCAACCGCAGCTCTTGCTTTGTTCAACAACAATTCTTGCTGGCCAGCAAGCCCCAAACCCACCCTCATCCAGGTAAGTGGTGGCACATGGATTTGGGGACCCGTCTTCACAACATGGAGCTTGAAAGCATTTGGCCCCCATCTCCCCCTTGCAAGTGGAAGGCAAAGGACTCTTACCCGAGCTGAGCACAAGAAGAAAGAGCAAGGCAGCTTTGCTAATTCCCATTTTGGCCCAGCTGGAAGGTGCTGGAAGTGGTGTGTGTCGGTGCACAAAGTTTTATTGACTTGCACTGGAGTGAGGCGGCATCAAACAAACAGGGCAGGCAGATTAAGTTAATCATTCTCCCATGCTGTGACCCCCTTTGCCGTGGAGTGGACATTCAAACAACCTTGAATTGGATATATTACCAAATCAGGCTCAGACATTTGTATTATTGGATGCTGGGAAATGTGAAGGCACTTTCCTGTTTTGTGAGATATGTTTTTGTTCTCAAATTGTTTGGTATCACTTTACTAAAGCAGAGATGGAGGTGATGGTGGTGGAAAGTATGGGAACTATCTCCAGGCACACTAATTCTGCACAGTCCTGTGTATTCTGCCCCAGGTTGCAATGCCATTTTCAGTCACAAACTTGCACAGTTCAGGTTGGAACTGCTTCTGATTTATACTGCTTCGTAAGCCACATACTAAAACCAGACACGCATAATGTTAACTCTGTCTCAGAATTTATTTCAACAACATTCATTTTCCATCCTGAAGGGAAGAAGCTTATTTCCCTAAGTTTTATCATAGTTATGGGTTGTTTCTGCTGTGGATTGCTCATGACTTCAGAGGCAGGGTTTGCTTTGGTGCTGTGTATCATGTACCTTTGTTCCCCAGGTAAAGCTCCTGAAATCTTAAGACTTCTTAGACCTCAAGGTGCATGCAGGATGTCCCACACAATTCAGCAACACATCCACCCCACGGGGCTCAGTCAAGTCAAGCCAGACAATCCCATCCTGAGTGCCCCTGGGAGTTTCAGCTGGTTTGCCAAGTGGATAAAGCCTGCAGCTGAGGCTGGCAGGGCAGGGGCAGAACAAAGCAAAGTTAGGAGCAAGGCAGGAATCCTGCATAATTCCCCTCTGTGCTGGAAGAATGACATTTTTGGAAATGGCATATGCAGCAGCCACATCCCTGTGAGCACTGCTGACTAGACTGGCCACCTGGGGAAAAAGCAGTGGTCAAAAGGTGAGCACAGGTAGGAAGGGAGTGGGGAGGTGGCATTTTTTTCTCAGTTCTGAGACAGTGCAAGGGGCTCTCAGTAGTGAGCCTGTGTGTAGCCTTCAGCCAGGATGGGCAGAAGAGACATCAGTAGGAAAATGGTTGTTCTTGGTTAGCTGTTTTATGGACAGTTGTGTCCATGTACCAGCATGCCTATGGTTCATCTGCATCAGAAGAAGGATTAAGGGACCATTTGTAGGTGAGGAAGGCATGGAGGACCTAAAGGTTTTTCAGGTTTGGTATAGGAGAGATCTGGGCTTACCAAGAGATAGGGGGGAGACAAAGAGCAGGGATATGAACGATGCAGAGCCAAACCTCATTTATTCTTCCACCAACAGCATTATTTGCTGTTCTCTCAAATAACAATTGCTACAGACTGTAAATGAGGGAGTCTGAAGCCAATCTAGATCTACTAGCAAATATAATGGAAAAGCCTTTTCTCTTGGATTTAATTTAAACCTTGGGTCGATCAGAAACAGAGAGAGATTTTGCCCAGAGAGGTTGTGGGACACCCTTGGAAGCATTTGAGGCCAGGTTGGATGGGGCTTTGAGCAACCTGGTCTGGTGGGAGGTGTCCCTGCCCATGGCAAGGGGGACTGGAAATAGATGGTCTTTAAGGTGCCTTCCCATCCAAGCCATTCTGTGATTTTGTGCATATTTTCTGTTAGAAGCAATGGAAGCCACATAACCGCTCATGAAAGCTATGATGTAATCTTACCTGATTTTGTTTGGGATTTTCTAAGGAATGTGCTGTCCTGGTAATGTCCAGAAGGGTGCAGCAGATGATATTTTTTTTGGAAAAGCGGGTGACACTAAACGCCCAGCATAGGCAAAGGTGTCAGATGTTTGTCCATACAACTGAAAAATTCCCAAGGGATTTATTATTTCCTTTTTTATCTCACAGCACTCATAAGGAAATCTGTCCTATGCAAATATGCTCTTATTTGCTTTTTCAGTTCTTTCCCCCTCCCTTGCCACCACAGTATCAGTAGAATACCAAGACAATGAAAAGGAATGATAAGGAAAAGAGGAAAAGATAATTCAAGACTGAAAGTTCAGTTGCTGATAGAAGGAGAGCATGGAAGTTTGTCAGAAGATTTAACTGTGCACCCAGGGAGCAACTTGCAAACATGTCTGCCTTCCACCCCACCATATCACAGAAACTCTGCAGGCAAATTTGTCCTTTTCCACCACCTCTACAGCTGTGTCCCTCCAAGGAGGCTGAGGGTCTCATGCTGGCTTTTACAAACCTTCAGCACTAGTCTGGATGCCAACAAAAGGAAGATGACAGTATTGACAAGATGTTTGCTTTTTCCTGCAGACTACGAAACACGCAATAATTTCATTATTGCATTTTCTGTGTTTCTGAAAAAGATATTGATTGTTGAAATAAAAGAGACTTAAAGCTGGTTGGTTTGAATATTTAATATTAGTAGGCTCAAAAGCTTCATTTTCTCAAAACCATATTCCCTCTATCAAAGACAGAATACAAGCGTGAAAAACAGAAAAAAAAATGAGTGAGAAAGAACAGTGGAGAAAAAAAAAACAAACACACACACACACAAAACAAACAACAAATGAAACATTATCATTCTAAGATACTGAAAAACATAAAGATGTGGTAAAAAATAAAGGCACCTATTTGGAACAAGAACAACAAAAAATGAGACAGTGTAGCAGATTTCACCTGAATTTGAAAAATTAGAAGGAGAAGGAAGATTCCCTTGAAAAGGAAAATAAATATGGATAAAATGAACAAGTGGCTTGTGAGCTGAGACTAATGTTTTTAGATTAATTTGGAAAAACAGCACAATAAAGCTACGTACTAATAAAAACAGAAAAAAAAATGCCTAGTGTCAAATTGTAAAATACTTTTATCAGGCTTTCAGCTTGAAGAAAAAGAGAGATTTGCACATGCTTGTTCATTTTATACCTTCACATGGAACATCATGCAGCTCTGCTGCACTGGCTTCCAGTTTACATTTTCTTAAGTGATGCACAGCAGACTTGTCCATTAACCAAAGACATACTTCCAGGCACTGATTCAGTAAACTCTGTCAGTGGCATAGAAATATTTCTGTTAACTTCAGAGGGCTTTTAGACAGGCCCTGTGGGATTTGTAAATGTTAAAATTGAGTTAAAGACTTTCATAGGAAAACAAATCCAGGAACAGGAAAGAGAACGAATGCATCTCCCAACAAGTGAGTGAGAAATCAAGCATCCATCATCAAGGACAGTTCCTTCTACAAGGACATAATAACAGAATAATTTCTCTGAAACCCATCTCTTTATACTTCCCTGAACCAAATGATGTGTGTCATGACCTCCACAAAATATGGAAAAGTTCCAGTTTTCCCATCAGATGCAAATACGTTCTGAAGAACCAGATTCTAAACTACTTTCTCTAATCTCTAGTTGTTCTTTCCTAGTGAAAAATGCATTAATTAGAGTAGCAAGTGAAAAATCAGCTACAAGAAGTCATTGAGTGGATATTGAGTGGTGGGTACAGCTTTTGTATTTATTGGCCGTTTTTGTTGTTTTTCAGTTTTACATGTATATTCAGCTATCTAGTCACAGCATCAGCATTCTCGACCTGGTTTCCAAGGGGAGTGAATGCAGCATCCTCTAACTTTCATTAGTGTTTTCCTGCTTGACAGCAGTCTTTTCCATTGACACAAAACTGAATCAAGAGGACTATTAGGGCACTGTTCAGATACACTAAACACAAAACAGGACCTCACTCCATTCATCAGCTACACATGAAAGACATTTTTATAATTTTCGTATCTTATTGGAGAGGTCTATTACTAATCATTTATTTGTTCTAGTAGATACCTAACATTTTTGCTAGAGGATACTAAGAATGATGGTGATTTTTGTTAATACCAGAGCCTCCACCTGAAATCAGAGCTAAAACACTAAGTGCTACAGATAGATGTGAGAGTGTCTCAAGCCTGGAGAGTTTATTCCATAAGCAGGCAAGGGGTGAATAAATGTAATGTCATAGACAAGGCAGTGGTATGGTCAGAAATCCACATGGACACTGCCTGCCCCAGTAACTGGTGAGTGTGAGCTCTTAGCTCCACTCACAACAGCCTGTTGCTTGCCTTTCTAACCAAAGGAGGGAGTGGCTGTGAGAAAGGAGATGAGAAGAAGGCAAGAAGCTAGTTTTCCCTGCCAGGGGAAATGGTTCTGCTTAATGTGTACCAGGAGCTCAAGAATGTTTCTGAGGCACCTGCATGTTAATGCCTGTCCCATCGATGATGTCTCCTGGATAAAACACTGCAGCAAGTTTCCTATTTATAAAACAGAGACATGCTTCACTGCCTCTCTGTTGAGAGGACAGGTAAATCCAGGCTTATTTTGGAGACAAAAGGAAAAAATTGCACTACTGTTAAGCATAATCCTTTTACCAGGCTAGAAGGTAGGTAAGGTTCAAAATCTGCAGATTGTATAAATATTTAGATTGTGTAAATAATGCTGACATGAGGCCTGATCTATACACCCGAAAAATCAAACAAGTCTGTCTGTCACAGCAACACCTTCCTCCTCCCAACTTAAACAACTCTTCAAATTAAACAGAACTTGCTGGGAAGCTGTGTGGGGTAGATTGGAGAAAGGGAGAAATGATAAAAAAGAATCAGTTGTTTTGGCCAGAGATTATATTACAAGAGGAATACAGAATAACCTTCAAATACAGATGTATAAATATATAAATATGTATATATATATATTATATATATAATGAATACTGCAAAGAAGTGTAGTTAGTCAGTTCATCATAAATGTGGAGAATAAGTCCAGCAGTATGGATTTAAATATACAAAAGAAATTTAAGATCAAGATTAGAAAAAAAAAAAATCTCTTTGAAGATATGGAGAGTAAAGCACTGACATTTTGCCTGGGGAGGTTGTGGTATATTTGTCACTGGAAGTTTCAAGAACAGGTTTGATGAACAGTTGACAGACATTTCAAATCTCCCTATGTTCCTACCCCGCTATGGTTGAACTAGGTAATCCTTTTTGTTGTCCTTTTCCTCTAATTCCTCTAATTCTGTGAATCCGATTTAGGCCCCCCCAAAATCCTCAAAACAGCAGTGATAGCACACTCCACAAGCCACTGGAAGTAAGCCTTCTCTTTTTTTCTGAAGTATGTCTTTGCACTTGCTCACTGCCTTTCTTCTCCACTGGTCTCCTGTTACAGCTTGAAGACATGAAAAGAGGAAATTAAATTCCAGGACTCCACAAAAATTCCTAGATCTACATACTCGAGCTCCTGCTGCCACTGTGCCCGTTAACCACCCCTGTTATTTCCACATGCCTTGCTCAGTTCACGGGCTGCAGTTCAGTGCTGCAGCTCACCTGTTAGAGCATTTTAGTTTCCTTCAGAAAGAGTACAACACACAGAATCCCTGCTTGAGGAAGACTTCCTGAGCAGAATAAACCTCTTTAAAGAAAGATCTCTTCTTTTCCAAACTGCCCAGGGAACGTCCAGAAATCTCGTTTCTCAAAATGTCTTCATCATAAAACTTTGAGCATCTTTCCATACAAGCTCCCCCTGCCCCAGGGCACACAGAGCACAGTCGGTTTGCTCCTGCTTTTCACAACATAATTTTGACTGCTGTTTTTGCCTCACCTTGATAGTTCAATTGTTTTTAGCAGGAGTGCCCCACAGCTATGATGAGAAACACATGCAAATCAGACTTGCTGAGGCCTGATCTCCTGGCCTCTGCCAGTTCTCCTGCAGCTGGTGAGGGAGAGTTTCTTTTCTCTCAGCACCCACCAAACTGGGGGTCTGGCTCCCACCCAGCCACTGCTGTCCTGCCTCAGGCTCCCGTGCAGCCAGCCTCTCTCAGCATCAGCACCACAGGTGTTACTTGCACGCTCCCAGTGCCGCTCAGAGTGCTCAGAGCTCTTCACCTGGAATAGCCAGATAATGAACTAGCAGGTAATAAAAGACTTCAGAAAAATATCTTGACAAAAATGGCCTCGCTAAATAAAAGACTGACACTCACTTTAGCCTGCATGAGCTGCAATCATTTTAGTAGACGATTGAGACCCACCTGAAAGACAGAGCACTCTGATGGAGCATACTCAGCAGAATGATGGCTCCGTTAATAGTCAGAAACAGTTGGTTATCTAGGTCTAACTCCTTCCAAAATGGAATGTCTTTGTAGTTTGCTGCCTTTGAGGCACAGATTTCCTCCTGCAGTTGTTTGGTACCATCTTTCCTTCTACTATATGTGGATATAAACAACTGAATTTCTAATTTGAAATGCACTGCTTACGCCCGAAATGTGAATTTGTGCCCTTTACTATAACAATACAAGGGCTGGAAATGGGTGCCCAGGAGCCACCTAATCCATCCGCCCTCAAATGGGATCAATTGTACCATGTCGTTCCTGGCTGATGGCTGAACAACCACCACTTAAAAACTTCCCAGGATGGCAACTCCATACCCTTCTCAGGAAAGCTCCTGCGGGGGCTCTCCATGGGCCACAACCTCCTCCAGGCCACATCCACCTGCTCCACTGGGGGCTCCTCCACCCACGGGGGGGCTGCAGTGTGGAGATCTGCTCCATCTAGGACCCATGGGCTGCAGGGGGACAGCCTGCTCCACCAGGGGCCTCTCCACAGGCTGCAAGGGAACTGCTGCTGCCTGCCTGGAGCACCTCCTGCACTCCTGTTACACTGACCTTGGGGGCTGCTGGGCTGGTTTTCACTCCTCCCTCCCAGCTGCTGTTGTGCAGCTTTTTTTTTTTTTTTTTTTTTTTTTTTTTTCCCCTTTCTTAAATCTGCTCTCCCAGAGGCCCAACCAGTGTTGCTGATGGGCTCAGCTCTGGCCAGCAGTTTTGGAGCTGGCTGGAGCTGGCTCTGATCTGCCATGGGGCAGCTGCTGAGCTCTGCTCACAGGCCACCCTTGCAGCTCCCCGCTACCAAAGCCTTGCCACATAAACCCGATAAACAAATACAATGGTGGGCTTTTTGAAATGGAATCAAACAACTTGATGCAATGTTAGATTTGAACTACATACAAAATACCTCAAGCAAAACACATATAACTATGCATACTACATATTACATATTCATAAGATATTCATGACAAATTTCAGCATTGCTAAAGCAAGTAGGTCTATAACAATTATGTCTTAAACTGCTGTTTGAGAGCAAATATCTGAGCTGACCTTTTTGAGATTACCATGTCTCATAGCGCTCTGCCGAGTCACAGCCTTATTGCCACCCTTACGCCATGTGTCCCCATACTCCACTTACTTGTGGTCCAGCTGAACCAGTCAGGCTGCTCATTGTCTGAGCAAAGCTTGCACACAGGCAATGCCAGAAGGGCTACATCTCTGTTGTTTCCCATGTTGTTCATGTTTATTCTTCTGTAAGCAGTCCTAGGGGGGCTCGATCGTAACTGCAGCCAAAGCTATACCTGCTGGTACTCTGCACCTGCTCTAACACCTCAGGTGATAAATACCCTCCTGACAGACGGGAAGCCTTGGGCTAAGGGCACACTTCCAGATCTTTGGTTCAGAGAAAAACCTGGCTCAGGACAACTTCACATGAGGGGTTCTAACCTGCTCCTGCTGTGAAACAAGCTCAGACAGGGCTGGAGACAGCATAAATACTACTGGGGTGAATGTGGAGAGATGGCTCTTGAAGTCTGTGAGGCAGCTCTGTGCAGCCAGCGTGGAGGGTGCTTTGCAGAAGACCTGAGCCGACCATGCTACCTGTCCTTGCACAGACAACCACTTCTTGTACATCCTCTCCTGTATTGGCTTGGACTCAAACCTTGCCCATGGAGGGAATCACTGTATGGAGACAGGCACAAACAATTTCCTTATGGCAAAGACGATGGAGAAAACCATTCTGCTCCCTGAGAAACTGGAGCTGGGATCAGCAGTGGCTGCCCATGTGTCTGTAAGGGCAGGGCCTGGCAGCCTACCCTGTCCCCCACCGCATCAGGAGCAGGGCACTGGGGGCACCAGGGCAATCCCAGCCCCAGCTCCAGGCAGAACCTTGGGGCTGGGATTTGGGCCTGTGGTGGAGCAGGGCTGTGGGGAACTGGAGCCCGGCGTTGCTGTGGCCTCACTGGGGCTGGGGCAGGGCTGGCAGTGTCCCCAGGGTGCTGACAACCACAGTCTAAGGAAATTAATAATAGCTTTTTTCTCTGTCTTGCACCTGTATCACACCTAAAAGTCCCACTTCTCCACACATTAGTTTCTTTTGTTATAAATGCCTTCTGTGTAGAAGAAGCCCATCTAATTTCACATCTTTTAAATGCCTTTCTGTTCTTCCCAGACCAAGCTAACTTTCAGCATTGACAGCAGAGAATGATCCAAGAATTGAGGCATTTCTGGAGAGAAAAAGTCTGTGAAAACAGTTTCTTTCAATGGAGAAGTTGAATGTTTAGGACACTTGACTGCCTGCTATCTCTGTACCTGCAGATATATGAATGTAGCATCAGTAAGGACCTTTCCCATGATTTTTTCCATGCTTCTGTCCACCATGTTCTTTCCTATATGTCTCTGGCCTGGGAACTGGGCTAGCACAGGGCAGCTTGTCACAATCACCTCGCAAAACTTTTGGACAAACTTGCTTATTCCTCTTGGACATTTCATTAACCATGGAGATAATAATCTGCTATGACATTTATTAGTACGTTTTATTGGGTTTAAAGTAAATGTCAAAACTATGCATTAGACTTTAGACAGCAAGCTACAGTGCTGACCAATATCTTACATCTACAATGGCCAGACTATTTAGCCCTACATTTGTTTTGTTTCCTCCTACCTGCCTTTTCATATATTGTGTTGAAATTCAGTTTTCTGTCCTAAGAAGGGCATCCCTTTAAAAAGAATCTCGTTCCTTCTCATCTGAGGGAAACATTTCCTACCAATACCTCTCCTTTTTCTCTGTTAGAAGTGACAGCGATCAGCTGCATATCTAGTCACAGGCCATTCATCCATCACTGAAATTCACTAGCATAAAATAAATGCCAAACAACTGTGATGACTACATACATTACATTTAAATGAATTGTCAACAGTCAGCTCAGAACACAGGTAGAAGCTAACTTTGTTCATTAAAATGAAAGCAATATATTGTTTTTTTTTCAGTTGTAACATAAAGCCTGAAATGATCTCAGACAACCTCAGCTCCTGCTCTCCAGAAAATTCAAAACTTTGTCTTATTGGCAACTGGGCTATCTAGAGAAAAGAAAAAGAAAAAAAAAAAAAAAAAAAAAAAAAAAAAAGGAAAAAAGAGAAGGAGAAAGGAGAAAGAGAAAAATGAGAAGAGAAGAGAAGAGAAGAGAAGAGAAGAGAAGAGAAGAGAAGAGAAGAGAAGAGAAGAGAAGAGAAGAGAACGAGAAAAGAAAAGAAAAGAAAAGAAAAGAAAAGAAAAGAAAAGAAAAGAAAAGAAAAGAAAAGAAAAGAAAAGAAAAGAAAAGAAAAGAAAAGAAAAGAAAAGAAAAGAAAAGAAAAGAAAAGAAAAGAAAAAAAACTAATTACTCTTCTTTCCTGTAAAGGACCTGCTTTTAGGAGATCAAAAGAGCTGTAACTCTTCCATCTCTAAAACCACTTTAGACTATGTACTTTTGGATGAAGTCCCTTTTAATCACAGTTTTATTTTCCTTGGAAAGAACTTGACACTAAATTCCTACAGGCAGAAGCTACTTGCGTTTGTATTAGGACAGGCTGGCCAACATATGCTGTAATGAGCTATTTTTATTTTCCTTTATTTTCTGATGTGAGGTCATGCCACGTTTTTCCCTGGTGAGTTAGCAAGCAGCTTCCCAGCATCATGATTTTCTACCCTCTGTGCAGTCATCATTCAGGTTCTCCTCTGGCCTATCCCATGCTTATAGAGTTTCAAACTGTCAAATTCTGCAGATTTCCACAAAGAGATTATGTTTTGATTTGTTTTGCTTTGCTTTGCTTTTCTTGGAGGAGACTGAAACAATAGAATCACTGGCTTTGCTGCTTCTTGACAGAGGCATTAGATGTACTTGTGTAAAGAAGGATCTAATTTGTCTGCTTGAAGTGAAAGGGAGGTGGATCCCTTTCAGGTAGGATAGTTGCAGAAAATGTCCCTCTTCTCATATCCTGCACTCTCACCTCCAGGTGTGAGAGCAAACCTGGAGAAAAGAGCACTCAGGCAGAAGTGCAGAAGAATGCAGAAGCTTTACAATGTGATCCCTTAATCACCTGCAAATCGGCAGATATTTGACCATGATTGAATTTGCAGATTTGTGGGCTTGCAAATGCTTTTTTTTTTTTTTTTTTTTTTTTTTTTTTTTTTTTTTTAACGTTTAGCCCTACATTTGCAAATTAATGCAGACTTAGGTACCCTGGGAAAGAGGCCTCGATGTTCAGAGATGTTGCACAAGTGCAATTCCTATTCTGAACCTGGCCCACACATTAACAATGCAAAACAAGCCCACTTGATGTGTTAGGATAGCGATGGTTTTAGCTGTCCATCTCATGAATTCTTCCAGAAAGCATATTAGGTTTTATCACCCTTCACACAGAGAGATGAACACAGAGAGATTTATGTTCAAAAAAATGGCGTTTCTTTCAATCAACTTAACTACTGCTAAAAAGAGAAGGAAGAAAGGAAGGGAGGAGGGTTACTACTAAAGCAGCAACCAGGCTTTTGTTCACAGTCAAGGGTATTGGGTATTGCTGTCATAATATTCTTGGCAAATAGAGCATACAACTGGACTGAAAAACTATTCAAAATTGAACAAATCACCTGTGTGACATCTTCAACAAATTGTTCCTGGTACTGGGCAAAGACTTGGATTTTTCATCCACTTTTAATGGATCTATTTTTAGTGGTCAGAATGGTGATTTACCTATGTACATCTTAAGCTAAAAGTCACAGATGAGCTATGGCTAGATCTCATTTAGAAAGCTTAGCTAGCAAAGTCACACCAATGAAAACCCTAATAAAGATACAGATATAGGAATAAAAATATACACAGAAGTGCAGCTCACACTGGACATGGCACAGCCAGAATCTGCATTAGCATGAACTCGTCTATACCTATGGTTATTTGGGGATATTTTTGTCAGTTTAACTACATCAGAATAATTTAGGTGGAAAAATCTGTCAGTCCAGTTATCTTCTAAAGAGGTGGAAATCATTTTGTAGACTGAGAATCCTTTGGAACAAAGTTCCACTCCAAGCAAATAAAGGTGGAAAAGGCTTTTTGGTTGTTTGCTTTTGCTGTGATGGTGATCTAAGGACATAATCAAGATAAGCTTTACAGGTAAAGTTAATACTTTCTGTTAGGTCAACTAATATAGTGGGAAAAATTAGACAAGCTTTTGTGCATATGAGCCCTTCTTTTTGCCCAAAATGTCATCTCATTTTTCCAGCCATGCCAGTTGGGCTGGTAAAATATGTTATCTTTAAAAATTAAAAATTGCATTACCTCTAACTCCAAACAGTTAAGGTCATAGCAGGGGAATCAAGACATAGTATAGGTGAGATAGAAAAAGAACTGTTACTGTAATGTTTTCTGTTATATATCATCTGCTTAGCTCTTGCCAGGATAATGGGCATGATTTCAACTCTTAGGTTTTTGCTTTGTTAGAAAACTTATTCAATAGCAATACCTGTCTTATGCCATTATTCTCTTTCTACTGCATAAGTGTGCATTTATTATAACGAATCTAGTAATTTCTACACAATTCTTTTAGGCAGTAGATATTCAATTGACGTTATCTGTACAGAATGTTTAGTGTGGGAAATAACTGGGTTATTTTCTTCAAAGATTTCTCAGCTCTACTGAACCAGTAAAAGTAGTAAATGAGGATATGGAATAAAAGACACAGTAACATTTTAACTGATAATATATCTTCAAACTGGTTTTAGGACAGTACTCTTTCAGACCAATATTTTTTAATTGGAATTTAGAAGATTGATGCTGAAGAGGAAAGATTAAAGTCAGGTTAGCCTTTGATATCTATATTGACTCTGCAGGGAAATAAACAAAGTTTATTAAAAAAAATATTTTAAAAATTAAAAAAGCATATATATATATAAAGGAGTTAATGGAATATATACATATACATATACATATATATATATATACATATATATGTATATATGAGTTAATGGAGTTAATGGAATTAACATGACCAAACCACAGGCAGCAAAATTCACATCTCAGACAGCCTGAAGTCCTTAAAAACTGATTCCTTTCTATTCTCTGCTCTCCAAGGAGAAGAGCAGGATGATGAAAGTCTTGTGCAATTTGAATATTTGAATCTAGTCCAGGATGCTTGTTATTTAAGAATAGGGTGAAAATTATTCCTCGGGCTATGAATGGCAGATGATTTTTTGAGTGTATTGACATTTCTAGATAGCTTGACAGTCTTTTTCTTAAAGATTGCACTTCATTATATTGTCAGAAAGAAAACTAATGCTATGACACACACAGGGAGAAATAGTATTGTCTGGATGTAGGGATGACCATGATAGAATGAGCTACTGAATAATGAACTACTACCAGTGCAAAATGAAACATTAAAATAGCCACGCTGAGATCTGATAGTTCACCACTTTAATATTATAAAGCATGGCAAAGAGAACGTTGTTCTACAATACCTTACATATTATTTGTTTTCTTCTGTTGTACAGCTTAAATTATGAGCAAGCAGTAAACATATTTATCTATCTTAAAAGGTAATGGGGAAAAAAATAAAACAACAACTCATTAGCCTCTTTATTATATAAATCCTACCCAAATAAGACAGAAGATTTACAGGTCAATTGAGACTCATTTAAGCAAAGCATCTAATGCCAGTTTAGACTTCTTAAGGAATCCAGCCTGGACTACAGTTGCCGCTTCAGAAAGGTCTGGTTCCCCCTGTAATTTTTCTGACAGCCCATCCACAAATCTCAATAGGTTTTTGAATGTCCATAGGCATCTATTTTTAGGCAGTTAAATCCCACCTCTGATATTTACGCAGTAAATGAAGGTGGGTACTAAGGATCTGAAGTCATTTTTGCTTTTTACTGTAATGGGTTGGCAGCAACAGTGCTGAAGTGCTCTGAAGACTAGCATCAACCTGCCCTATGGAAAAGTTTTTGAGTCAAGTATTTTATTGTATCATGTGTACTTTAGTGTTGAGACTCATTAACAGTTCTGAACACACACAGACACACAGACACACACACACAAAGTCTCTTTCCTTTGCACCAAACCATACCCTGAGAAAATCCTGCCTACTGCCAACCATCAATAATGAGGAACTTCTCAAACAGGAGGGTTCTTTGCTGACTCTTTTCCTCTGCCTGCACAGCATCTGGAGGATACAATAATCCTCATACTGGTAGGCAGCTACCTAGCAATCCCTGTGATGGCTGTTAGGTAAATTCCAAGGCATGTAGACTACCAGAGCCACGTACTGCTGCCTGAAAGAGGCATTCAAAAGTCCCAAGCCCACCTATGAAGAAACTCTGCCTCCCACAATTCAGCCTGATGCCTTCATGACCTATAGAGGCCCTGGGAGAAAATGTGAAAATGCAGGAGGTCAGTGAAAACACTGAGAATGCAAAGACCCAGAACAATGCAACCTTTCTATAGGTTTCCGTGAGAACAAGTAATGTGTGAGGTTCAGCTATACACAGAACAGCATGTTCTGAATGTGTGCTTCACATGCATTTATTGTAGAATACACTGAAATAGAACATACAGAGAAAAGGTAACAAGCCATGAGATTGATTACTACTCATCAGAGTGTTCATTTACAGTAATTTTTAATGGATGGCATTTGTTTGTGACTCTTCAATTTTAATATAATTTTGATGTAGTACTTGGAGTCTCTAATATGCATATGGTTTTCCAGGAGAGGGCAGTCCATTCCCAGGATCAGTTGGCTCCCATTATGTTCTTAATCCAGGAAGAGTAACTAGAAACTCTGTCAAAAACAGAAATTTTCTTAGGCAGGGCACAACCAAGACCCTAAAAGGTGATTCCATATTGGACAAAACTGTTGTGGAGAATAAAAACTAACAGTCCTCCACTGTCTCTTTAAAGAAGAAAGAATGTAAATATGTTAGTGACAGCATATTGGTAATCAGTAATGTGCAAGAAGGAGGCACAGAAGTGAAGTGAATATGTCACCGCAGCTGCACAAGGGCAAGTAAATAGCATAACCTGAACTTTGGCTAGGGAAGACTTCTTCCTACCTATTACATAACTATCATAAATGTGTATGCTATGGAGAGCTCTAGAGGCAGCAAAGAGCGAAGATTGACTTTTCATTTTATGCTATTTCATTTTTCTATTTATTTAATATCATTACATTTCAATTTTTTTTGCTTTATCTTTTTATGGAACAATATGAGGGGCTGTTTCTGCAAAATGCAATGAGCCAGTCTGCTTTTCTTTACTTATGATCATCCCTGTCCTCTCCCTACCTGTCTCTGCCAGGTATGTGACTCACCTAAGGGAGCCTTGAACTCTGCTCTGGAATAAAAGCAGAGAAGCCACATCAACAAGATACAGCAGATGATGTACTTTACCTTAACAGCACCTGGCACAGACACTCCTGAACTCGTCTAAGATACTATGCTCAAGCTCTCTGTACTTCATGCCTTGGTAAATCACACTTTGCAGTTTCTAAGATGGAATACTCTAAGAATATACCACTATCAGCAGCCAGTTTTCAAGCTTTCTGAGATCAGAATAAAGGAATTAATAAAGAATGCTGGCAGGGAAATGTTACCTGCTCAGGTTCTGGGACATCACCTGCTCCATAGGTTCCCTGGAATATAGTCAAACCCTGAGATTTGCACAGATGGCTCTAAAGCCTTTCCCACGCATAGTCCAAGCAAGACCTGGAGGAAGAAGGCTTTCATGGCCTGTAAGATATAATCACACACAAATGGTGGCACACTTAACTATGCAAATCTTGTTGTTATACATGCCCGAAGCTTTGTGCTGTTAAATGTGAAGATTTCTCTGAAGAAGAATGCTGAACAGATATAAGGGTACTGGTAACGCCACTTCTGATGCAAAAGTTTGTGGCTAAGATTTTACTTTCCATATAGCAATATCCCACAAATTACTTCAAATTAAGTTGGTATCATTTGGATATCAGTGATCAGGAAGTAAAAGTATGAGTGACAATGAATAGCTCCTTCAGAAAGCACAGCAGCAGCAGAATAGGATTTGTGATCCTACTTCATACTTCCTCTTGTGGATTTGGTTAGGGCTCTTAAAATGACAATGTATTGCACACTGACTGCACAAACAAACTAGAAGGGCAGAGAAAAAATGTTGTATTGATTCTCTGAGACAGATAATGCTTCTTTAGTGGGCTCTTGACATTAGTATAAGTAGCTAGGTATTTATCATAGGCAAATACTTTTGCCAGCTGCACATGGACATAATTCAAATCTACAGCTGTCCTTTGACTGCTTTTGTGTTTGGATTGAAAAATGAAGCTACCTTTCACAACTGTAATAAAAGACTGCAAAAACAAAAGCAAAATCTCAGCCTCAGGAGCTGTGTTCTGGACTGTTAGGTGAGTTTATAACTACGTGTGGTTCAAAGCACAGGGATCCGTGACTCAGTGTCTGCCTGAGCAACAACGAGCAGTGATCTTCAGGGGACAAAACTGGGATCCATATGGTCAATATCTTCATTAGTGGTCGAAATGATGGCACTGACTGTTATATCATCAACTTTGAGGATTGCATTAATGTAGGAGGGTGGCTGAGACAGACCCCTAGGTCTGCACCAGGGGTACAAAAAGCCCTTGTGCTGGAAAGCAGCTGGTTGAGGAGGATGTCACAAAATTTGTGCGGGTTGCAGAGTGCAGGAAGAATATGAGTGAGCAGTGCACTCTTGATAGGAATAAGGCACTTTGTGTATTTCAGTGCCTTAAAAAGAACATGGGAATCAGAACAAGGGAGGTTTTGTCCCTCTTTATCCAGTGCTGATGATGCTGCATCTGAAATCTTGTTGTCTGGTTGTGAGTCATCAGTTCAGGAGGGAGTTTGAGATTCTGAGGAGAATCCAGATGAGCCTACCAATAGGGTCAGAAGCATACAGCACATGGCCTTAGAGGAGAGACTGAGAGAGCTGGGCTTGTTTAGCCTGGCAAAGAGGAGGGTAATAGAAGATCCTACAGCTACCTACAACTACCTGAAGGGGAGCAGCAAAGACAACAGAGGCAAACTCTTCTTGGTAGTGCCAGATAAGATAACAAGGGGCAACGGTCACACACTGGCTTTGAGAGTTTGTTTTTCAGACCAGGAAAAAAAATAATGAGAATGGTACTGCAGCAAGGTCCCTGGGGAGCTGTGGAATACACATGCTTGGAGGTTTTCAAGCCTTGGTGAAGCAAAGCCACATCTGATCTGACCTGTTTTTAGTGATCTTCCTATCAAGATTTATAAGAATCTATGAAACAATCATTACCATACTTGAGGATTTCATGGTATTCCCAAGTTTTCTGGGGGTCTGTTGGATAGCACCAAGGTCTGTTGGGTAGCACCACCTCCATCAGAATTTCTGCAATAGTCTAACAAGGAATGAAATAAAGAACATAAAGCCTCAGCTTCAAGATATAAATACTTCCTGATTTCCTAATTTATATCTATCACTAATACAAAATCTAAATTTTGAACAGGGTTTTGATATGCTTTTTTGTTCGTGACAGATTTGTCTTTCCTATGCACATAATGTTTCATTTATTTTTCTCAAAGCCATTAGAAATAAAATACAATAAACATAGAAGGAGGGTTGGTTATCAGAGGCAGGCAGAAGATGCAAGATTCTAAAAACTCCTGAGATGTAGAGATAGACAGAGAATGGGGTTTTGCTCTGTGCACCAGTTGTTGGCTTAGCCTTAATGCCACTTAGTTCAACAGCAAACAGCTAGCTAAACACTTGAGAATCCTTAGACCCCTCTTCAGTTTTCATATTACTGGGCAAGCAGCAAAGGGCATTGCTCTGACAAGCACAATGTAACTCATATTTTGAAGGGCCAAGGACCATGTAATTTTCATTTGCATGGTTTGCCAACCCATGTCATATCCCACATCAGTGCTTTGAGTAGTAGGCGCCAGGCATTGTGCTTGTCTCCTCTGCTAGCTGTGAAAAGTGTAAGAAGCTTTCTAGAATTCTGTTTTAAATTATTTTATGGGCTTTTGTGGATAAACACAGTCAGTGGATTAGGATAAAGAATTTCATACTATGCTGTTGAAAGTCAGGTCCTTTGGGAGGGAAGTGTAGCAGTTGTTTATTAGGAAATATTAGGTTAGAACTATTTATGAAACTGAGTTTCATTTCACTTCACTATATCAGCTGGAAATTGGACCAAGATCTTTCTGAAATTGATGTTAGTTCACTGGCTGTCTTACTGTCTACCCATATTACAGTCAAATCCACATTTTCCAGTTCCTTTAGAGTCTGAGACAAGAGCCAAAGATAAATGCATTTGATAGGCAGGAAGATGCATCATCCAAAGGGCAAGAATGATCATAGAACAGTCTGTGTTCCCTTCTGCTTGTCAATAGTCCAACATGTTGTCCAAATGGACAGTCAGAAATAATTATGCACATAAATACATGTGCATAACATACAATAAGTGTGAGAACTTTTTTTTTTTTTCTGGCAACAGTCAAAGGGAATGTTTTGTTAGCAACATTGCCCTTTTTCAGAGAAGTCTACTTTCTTTTTTTCTGTTTATTTTCCACCTTCATTGGGAGTTTTGCTCCTGTGAACTTGTGGAAGGCCAAGAATATCTGTTTCTGAATTTGCTTCCATTTTAGTAAGCTGTGGTTGTGTCTTGTGATATCTCCCTTGCCCTGATGCACTCCCCAGTCCTAAATCATCTGCTGCTCTTGCCAGGCTTTTACTGCCAGCTGACATGGTGCCAGGATCACATCTTTTGCTGACTCAGTAGTACACACAAAATACTGTCTTCACTTCAGCATATACAACTATGACCCATCTCAGAAGCTGATTGCTGTCTATGTCCAGAGGCGGAGGTGCTGCTAACTCCCTGAGTAAATACATGCAGTCTTTTCATTGTTCCAAACTCATCCCAAAGCTGGAATGCTCTTATAGTGATCCTACTCCTTTCTGTCTGACTGGCAGTGATTTTTGTACCAGGATGTCCTTTGTCTGGTGAAGAAAGGACAAAGACTATGTCTATACTAGAAAATTAATTATGGCCAAAGCTTGGGCTTGCACCCTATGTTGTGATCATGCAAGCTGTTCAACTGTTAAACACGTTCCCTGACTTTGGCCCATGATGATTAGCATTGTCTCAGACAGTGCCAAAACATAATTTTGGGGCTGACACAGCCTAGGGACTTTCCCAGCAAGCAGTGTAGATGAGGCCTGGTTGTTCTGTAGGCACAAGGTAAGATATAGCTCTTGATCTGGTCTTGTTTAATTTACTGGCACTGTCAAAGCCATGAGGAGACTGCCAGTGCTTTCAGGTCTGCTCTCTGAAAACATCCCTTTGTCATCACACTTCTCCTCAGAGATCAGTTAGCTTCAATGATGATGCCCAGTCCCAAATTATGAGATTTAAAATCAATATTAGGATGCATATCTGTCCTGTGTGTATGTACACACTGTACATACATGCACATCAATTACATTACTGTTAGCTCTCAGAAATGTAGAAGACAGAATTTGTCTCTTCTACTGACTGGTTCCCGGTATAGAGCATCCAGTTTCTTCTGTCACTGGCATTCTTATTTGCTCTCTTCCAACCCAGCACTAAGTTCTCTGTGCTCCTTCAGCCTCCTAATTTTCTTCACTGTCTTTCCTTCTCAGGGCAGGGTGGTCTAAGGACAAATAAAAAGCAGGGGAAGGACTGAAGAGCAGGTTGAGCTGCTTTCATGTGAAAGAAGGGACAAGTGAGAGAATAACATGTGAATCAGTTTTCAAAGTTGATAGACTTTCTGTTCTTTCCTCTGTCCATCCCCTTTCTCTCTAGTAAGAATGACACTTGCTGTTCCTTCTGCTCTTCCCTTGTCTAAGATATCTTCATAATTATCAGGAGGGAGAAAGAAAGCAATGACTGGATGTCTGCTTTTGTTTAGGAAACAGTAACATAAGAGGACATCTTCCCAGACTACACTGAAATTTGATGAAGAGCCAAGAATCTCACATCACAAGGAGAATGGTCAGCGAGCTGTAAAATTGTGTGGTTGTAGAGGAAATGATTCATACCACAGCACAAGAAAAGCAGTAAATAGAGTATGAAACACCAGAACAAGTGAAGACACTGCCTGGAATGAGGCATGTTAAAGTGAGTTGGAAGAAGAGAAAAGATTGCTAGGGAGCTAGAATGGGATTTTTGTGTCTCTGTGTCCTAGTGCAGTGAACTACATTTGCTAAATTGGAGAAGTATGTGGTACTGAACATCGTAGTATAAAGATAGCTAAACAAGCCTGAAATAGATTTTCACTCTCTATCTCTTTCGCTGCTGTAGGGCAGTTCTTCCAACCTGTTCCTCCTAGCAGGAGTGACAGGGGCTTTGGCTGGAGAGCAGGCTTTGTGGTCCCCAGGTGGCCAGGAAGCCTTGTCATTTGACAGGTCCTCTCTAAAAGTGCTACCCATCATTTTTGGCAGAGCCAGAGAGAAAATATACCACTGGGCTGAAAGAGAATGTGACAGGACTCCTGGACCCACCTCATTAAAAGAACACTGACCACTTATACCAGTAAAATTTAATGAGATTAGATGCTTAGTTCATTCCAAGAACATGGGGTTAATTTCCCAGACAATTGGTGTTGACTGGGAATGTCTGAGTGGAGGGAAGCAACACCAGATGAAGATACTGCATTAACAGCTGCTTACATTTTTATCCAGGCCGGATCTTGGATCAGTGTCTGGAGTGAGCAAACTGGCAGTGAGGCTCTTCAGAACACCAATCTTGACAAGTCCTGCCACTTCTAGTTTTTGTGACTGCGTCATGATAATCTTTACTATTTCCAGTAATACATAATGTAAAGGGAGGGGAAAAATAATTATATTTTTATTGTGAATCATTGGGATAAATTCCAAGTTAAATGGAAATAAACAGATGGGAGAATTTTCTTCCTTCCTGCTTACATAAAGAAGATTTTTTGATGGCTGATACTCTGAGAAAAATTGCACTGAAGCATTTGTCTGTTAAAAATACCAGTTCAAAGAATATGTTGATTTGTAGACGCTGCTATCAGCTATCACATACACTACAAAAACATTGAGAAGCCTCCATCATACTGTTTTTGATATAGTAGAGTTAGACCCATTTCAGAGTTAAAATGTTGCTACAGATATTGTTTCAGGTTCTTTGCCATCTCCAGCAGATACCAATATGTTGTTTACAATCTCTTCATTTCCAGCTTTTCATTTGCAAGCTTTTTGCTTCAGCCAGAAGAATTAGATAACATTTTTAAAAGCAAAGTTAAGCTTAAGTGGTTCTCAGTATTGTCAGAGGGAAGGATCTGGATGTGTGTGCATTTGCAAGTATGTTTAAAAATTGCTCCTTGCAAGGCATTGCACAGAGTACTCAGTACCTTGCAGCACCATGTATTTAATGTTTTCCTACTTTTTTTTTTTTTTTTTTCCCAAAAACTGCCCATTATGATGCTTTACCACATGGAAAATACAGTTTCGGTCAGCAAGGATTTTAATTAGAGAAATAAGCAAAAGAAAAAGCATATAAAATATTAGCAGAGATACTAATAATTTGATATAGGTAAAAGTAGAATGTTAGTTGCACTTGGACAAAGAACAGAAGCTACAGAAGACCACATACAGGAATGGCTCAGATGAGGTCAGGAGCTTAAAAGTACACACGCTCCTGGGGTGCAGCTGCTGGTACTATGCCTGCCCCATGCAGCCCTTGACTTCTGCACACCAGTGCACACTCACCCCAAGTTGGTTACTTGTTTAGTTTATATCTGTCATATCACTGTCTGCTTCTCCTGGTGCATGAGGTGGTTCAGGTGAAACAAGGTGTCCTTCATTGCCACACTTGTGTGGGTTACAGTACTCCCATCTCACCATAGGAGCAGTAGTGTAACACCACGGGACCCATGGGGCTATATCATTATCCAGGTTTCAGAAATAAATCTTTCCTAGATCCCCAGAAATAAGTATATTGCACCTTGGCTCATGTACGGAGCCCTGCAAAAATGTGTGGGAACATTTCACAGAACAGATGACATGTAAAGTACAGAAATGGTACAAATTTGTTGTTTTACTCAATATCACAGAATTCATATCTTTACCAAGTACAAACAAAGAAAAAGTTATCAATATGACATAAATAGCAGGATATATTTTGTCCATAAAAATGTCCATTTCATTCTTGATAAACTTAACTATGTATGTGGAGTCTTAACCATTGGCTGTACAAATACACTGACTAGCTGAGTAATGCCTGACGATGTAGTTTTCCTCTTTATTGACATTCATTAGAATACATATGCAAATATGCAACTTCAGAAAATATCCTTTTGTGTTTTTTTTTTTAATTCACTTTTGACCTCAGCCATATCTTTCATGAACGGTAGCTCACCATAAAATTAAAAAGATCTTTTTTTTCACTGTCAGATATTGAATAACAATTCATCAGTCCCTTCTAATTTTTAGGCTTAAGGACTCATGAATGCATATGCATATGAGTTTGAGTAGGGATTCCTATCCAGGAATAGTTCTGCTGGATACACAGAGCATTTCCTACCATAAGTGTTTGTACAGGGGAAGTTGGATGGGACAGTGAGGGGAATAGTCATCCTCTCCCCAAGAACTTTAAAGAACTCAATTAATTTTTTATTCTTGAATCAGAATAGTGACAAAATATCCAACAGTTTAACAGACAAAAACCTTTTACTACAGAAAAGAAAAATAAAAAACAAAAACAAAAACAAAAACAGTTCATTATAGAATTGTGATTTGAGACAGAACAGAGGATAGGAGATGAGCTGTTGCCAGGTTTGAACAGAGATTTATGTGGGAAGCAATGATGATACACTCAAAGGATTTGGAGAAAAAATGAGATGAGAGGACTGAAGAGGGAAGGAGTCACATTAGTTGTATTGCTCTTATCATTTCAATTGCAGTTTAAAACTAAGGGTGAGCCATTATGATTGCTTTGCCATATAAAACACATTCCTGGCCACTAGTAAATATTTCAGCTGTTTAATTCTTCCATGTATTATTCTCTGAAGCACTTTAAGGGTTATTAGAACTCTCAAATATTTATAAAGAGACAGTTTTGGAAAGCATACAGCTATTTTGCCATATGCCTGAATGACTGTTCTTGAGTATGTTCTTGAAGAGTAATGACAGCTCTTAATTTTTTAAGGGCAATTTAAAGGGACCCTCTTAATTTATATTTAAGTTTTGTGGGGAAAAAAAAAAAAAAAAGACTTAATGGGTGATTTTTTTTAATTTGGACATTATTATTGTTTTATTAAGCACATTCCTTTCTACTTTCAAGTGCTGTAAGGCAACTATGTGGAAAGGGAGAACAACTGGCTAACATAACACAAAAATGCAAAATACATAATTCGGGAAATTATGTATTTGGGAAATCTCATGTTGTTCCATAGTGATGGTAAGGCATCAGAGATCTCCACATTTGTCATGTCTTTTCCATAGCAATAAAAGGAGATGTTCCACGGTAATCCAAGCATCTCAATCACACTTGAAGACTACATTGGCATATGCACATCTGTAATGAAGAAGAGAAATGAGTCGTTTAATTTTATTTACAAGTTAAAAAAAAAAAAAATATATATATATATTATATATATATATATATAATATATATATATAACAAAAACACCTTCAGGAAACAGGTAAAGTTGAGATAGAAAATTCAGACAGACTAGTAAGCAACTGCAGGAATGTTTGAGAATAAAGACCAGAAGGCATTTGTAAGTGTCTGGAAAGATTTCATGCACCAGATGGTATTTGGTAGGAGCACTTGCATTTAAATTTCACTTCTGCACACTGCATATGTTTTTATTAGTGAAGTAAACTTTCACATACAGATCTAAAATTTAATCAAATGCAATTTTTATGAGTTAGATTTAGGAGATTAATGCTCAAGATTAAAAAAAAAAAAAAGAAGAAGAATTGAAAAAAAAAGAATTGTTTTTCTTTTGTTTTCTTTTCCTTCTTTCATCCTCATTTTTACTTTCCCCCCAGCAAATGCAATAAGACATGTGGTGCCAAGTATTCTGTTTTTTACCAGAGATCTTTAGTTGTGTGGTTTTTTTTGTTGTTGTTGGTTGTTTGTTTGTTTTCTGACATGTTCTTGATTTTACTTACATTATAAATAGAAAACTAGAACTAATTTGTCAATAAGCAGACTTAAATGCTTCACTGTCTGTCCCCCTATGATCAAAAGGCCCTGCTTTCTACCCATGACTGGAAAAGTTTTGCAGTATGACCAAAACATCAATGAACAATGAATGCCACTTAGCAGAGCTTTAGTAGAAATTTTTGCAACTCAAATGATCACATTTCATTGTATTTTCTGCTTTTCTTGCACAGCTGTATCCCAGCCTTCTTACCAGAGGTATTTGATGCTGTCTGTGGATACTGAGGAATGCTGCAGTATTGCCATCGTGTCAAGCTGTTGATAGTATAGCACCAGGTCCTCTCCTTGCCATTAGGGTCCCTGCAACAAGTTGTGTCTAAGCCCCTGCAATAGAAATATGGACTGAAAATATGTTACTGAGTAAAGGTGTGAAGTGTTATCCTGAGCAGTTTAATGATTTTTTTTATTTTTTATTTTTTTAATGGAGAGACACTGCTACAGATAAAGTATCATCCCATGTTGCTGTTCACTCATGCTAGAGACACATTACTTCAATAAACTGCAGTTTTGGAAGTGGTCAACAAACCCAGTAATAAACCTTCTTTTGTTATCCATTATATTATGAGCTATTCGTGGTTCAGGTTGTCTCCTTCATGCTTTCAGACCAGGGGTAGTGCAGTAAAATATGCCTGCTATAAAGTGTGTGTACTGGCAGCTGACCAGTCCTCTAAGGCTGACTCATATTCAAAATGCTGGCCAACCTCAGGTGGCTTTTACACTGGACCAGTTACGAGGGGACATACTCTGATTTGAGTTCTCAGCACACAGCAAGAAAAGACACAGAGCTTTCCTGTTCCATGAGTTAAAGAGAAATTTTTCCTCCCCTACCATCTCTTATGCCTCAATATTATCCTAGTATTGTCTGAAGGAAGTAGACAGTACTGCAAGAAGAGGGAAATGGTGGTATAGAAGACAGAGAAACACCAGTTTGTCAAAGAAGGCTGGAACAACAGTTGGCGTATGCTCTGTTCTGGTACCAAAATAGGATACTAGGCTAGATGGACATTAGGTGGTGTGCCATGTATGGTGTGGTATTCTTCTGCTGATATCTCATTTTCGAAACTACACTTTACTTCCAGGTTCATACGTCAAAAAATCATGAATGGATTTTCACAGAAATATTTTTCACTGTCCAATATGATTTATCAAAACATAATGTTGATATTAAAAACAGGTTTTCTTATCTCCCCTTCTGTATGTTCTCTCCTAATCTGCAACTCTCATGTAGTCACTTGTGGTGTCCAGTGCATTCCTTAGAAAATTTTAAGAAGCTGCATCAAATATCAAAACAGAATATCCAGGCACAACACATATAAGTTAGCTGCAAGTAAAACTTTTTTTTCAACTTCACATTGTTCTGTACCTTCTTCTTCAGTATTTGCCATACGAAATTGTTAATGTACGTTTCTCCAAGCTCCCTTTTATATATATATATATATACACAGAGGAGTCACAAACATAAATATATGGAAAATTTTGAATTAGTCAAATGTGGTAGCAAGGAGGACCTTGGAAGGCAGAATTAAAGCAATAACATATATATATATATATATTTATATATATATATAAAATAATATATAGCAATGAGTTTATGAGCCTTCTGTGATTCTCTCCATCTCTAATCTCAAAACAGTCATCAAAACAGTCCCAGTTCAGTTGCTTTTTAATTTTTGCTCATACAGAAATGTGCATCCTAGCTGGTTCAAGCTGAACAGAAGATAATTTGGGCAGCATGCCTACTTATGTGGCAGTGACACTTAAACTGATTCTCTAAACATCAGCAAGAAAATGAAAATGTGGCTTAAGCTGTCTGACAAGGACTTCAAAACAAAAATTGTAAACAGATTTCAAAACTTATGCAATACGCATCATCCTGGTTTGAAGCCCATTCTATTACAAGTCCAGGAATAGTGTTGGAAAACAGGACAGTCATACAAATAAACCAGTCTAATTGTCTTATTTCTTTTAGAAATGAACTTGGATTTATGCAAAAATATTTGAGAGGCAGCTTCTCTGAGGCACCGTATCACATTACCTGGAAGTAATAAGGATGATCAGATAAACCAATTTTTTTTAATAACCCAATGTACACAAGGCACATTCCTGCTATATTTGTATCATTTTTCTATATATTTATGTCACATGGTATTTCTGAATTACTATGAAGTTGTACAAAATATATTGACATGTTTGTTACTTTATATTAAAAATGTAGCTACAGATGTAAAATTGACATATCTAATGTCTAAATGAAAGTACTATCTTTTTTTATGTTGCACAAACTCTGATCATGTACTGTGTTCACTGAAATGTTTACTCCAAGTGCCCAAAGCTTTTACAGATCTTCTAAAAAGTAACATATGTTAAAAAAATAAAATAAAAAAATCACCATATTGCTTTGCTTTTTTTAAATCCACTTGTATTTCTTTGAAAAATAAATCCTCCAACACTTAGGCGATTGAAAATTTATATTTTAATCTATTAAGCCTATTTTTCTCCTAACTTTAAAAGCAATAAGAAAGCAACTATAAAGCTATCCAAGCATAGGAGTTTCCTTAGCACTGTCCCAGCCAACAATAATTTTCACATCAGCTCAGTTGTAACCTAATTTCTCAAGCTTGGTATACGATGTGTTCATCTTTCACAAAAACAGTGTCTTAGTGATACAGAACCAGAGAACAAAAAACATTTAGCAGGTAAGAATATATATTACATTGTACTATTTTATATTTAAATACAATGTACAGTATATAAATCTTATACCAGTCATCTAGACATAACTGCTTCAAAGTTGATTTTGGGAACCCTGAACTCCGAAGGAATGGTTGTCTTAAGCAAGACTCTGTATAATTGCTGTAGTTGGAACTGATGTGTTTCACATGAAAGCCAATTCAGGAATTTACGTGTCTCTGAAACTCTGGAATATCTGATACTCAGCTGCAACTTGACTTCTATATCTTAAGCCCATCCCTAAATCAAACAGAATCTTGCAGAAACTTGTTAGCAGCACAGCAACCATTTGCAGACCTGCACCAGCTCCTACAAAAGATATTTCTCAATGATGAGATGAGAGCTACAGATTCTTATGATTTTGTACAGATCCTTAGTGTGGAATAAATTTACTAACATTTGTGGTTTGAATGTACGTCACCATTTTCAGATGATACTCAGGCACCTTAATAAACAACCTTCATTTGCGGCAATCCTGAGCTACTGTGAGTCTGATGTTCTTACAGCACCTGTGGCAGCTGATCAGCAAATCAGAAAATTACAACCTACCTTCATAAAGCTGATATTGAAAATATTTGGTTTTAATCTTGTTAATTTGAATGTAAGGCAAAGAAATCTTACCAGAACGCAAAAAGACGAGAGAAAGAAAGACGGCTTTGGTAATCCCCATTTTGGCCCAGCTGGCTGGGGGTGGAAGCTATGTGTGTCAGTGCAAAATATTTTATTGATTCCCACTGGAGTTATGCATCAAAAAAAAATGTGATAGAGGAAGTTAATAATTTTCTCATTTTCAATCTCCATTTTTAACCTCCAAACATTACCTGGAAGGTCGGTCCTTACAAAAAATATTTACTTGGTTGTAGTGGGCACGGGGAAAGGTGAAGGCACTCTCTTCTTACTAAACATGCTGTTATTCTGAAATTGCTATACTTCATTTCATCTAATTAAAGATGTAGATAACATTGCTGAAAATCATGGCCATTATCTCTGCATAGAATCCCAGACTCTGAGTGTTCAACCCCTGCTGTCTACGCTATAAAAGGGTTACACACAGGGTAAGGAATGCAGGACTGAAAAGGACCTTCCGTTTACTTCCCTGCAATTGGAGTTGCACCTTACCATCACACATGCAAAATTATCAAAGTCCATTGTAAAACTGTGTATATTGAAAGCTTATCTCCTACACACTATTCCACCAGGAAGGCTGTTGTTAACCCTTACAACTCTGCAAACCCATGAAAGCAAGAACCAACATACAGGGAAGGAGTTGGACGAGCTGTCATTTGCAAGACTATGAAATCTCACAGGATTTAGAGTGAATTCTCTCTAATTGGCATTTCTCTAATGTCTAACAGTGGTTTGTTTTGCACTGAAAACTATTTTAAAGGACCTGACAAGGCCTAGAAGTGCACAGTCTCCCTAAAGCAGACTCCTCCTGGAGTCACAGCAGCTTGTTAGAACCAGAATTTCTCTTGTGGAAGATCTTAGCTCCACAGACAGAAAAGAAAGACTTCAGTCCAGGAAGGTAGCTGGCATGTGGAAGGCTTTTATCACAGTTATAGTCATCACAGATGGGAAAAACAGCTGAGCAGAGGGAGAAAAAGCAGTACTTAAGGTTTCAGGTGACCTTTTGCTTGACAATGTATAGTTATGCAACTGTGCTTTATGCACTGCCATTTTCAAGAAAGAAGGACTGAAAACACTCCAGAATGTACAATGGTCTTGGCATTTGACCTCAGAAGTTACATTTCTTTACCAACCAGGCTCTTTATCACTTAGAGCATCTGTAGTCCCATTGTATGATGGAATAATTAACACTGACAGTGTTCAGGTATACCTGAGGACAGGAAGAGCCCTCCACATTATTTGTGCAAACTGGAGGATTAGTCAAGAAAAAAGCAATATGCAAGACCTTTTGTTTCATCCAAACAAAATAGTTATGAAAATATGGGGTGGAAAATAGCTAGATGTATAGCAGTTCTTCAAAAAGAGAGACCGAGTATTCCCGTTGTTCACAAGATGGAGAAGACTTAATATCAAAACTGTCCAGTTTTGACATAGTACTTCCAGTTTGACAGTGGCCACCAAGAATGGTCAATTATTTTGAAGTATTACCTGTGAGGCAGGCTTGCAAGATATAGAGTTCTTGTAGTGAAGAGAAACCTTGCAGTTTTGTGGTAGTAGGTAGACTCGATAGAAACCTTCAGCTGCACAAGAGGCTCTGTACTCATCATGGATAAAATCAAATTTGAGTTTGAAAGAGTTGGAGTAGACATGAAGAGCAACCTGCCATGTCATAACAAGTAATGACCACCTGAAAAGATGTCTTAAGAACAGGTTAGACAAAACTCTGATAGGGCTGATGTAGAAAAAGTTGCTCTATTGCAGGAGAGAAAGGTAGAGCAGATAATCCTATTTTTCTCTGCAGCTTTCTTCTATCTTGGACCTCAGCACTTTGTACTCCCAACAGTGTGAAGTTCTGTCCTGTGGTGCTTGGAACAAGAGTGGGACAGATTCCATCACTAGATCCAATACAGATGTCTTCGTGTCTTGGGTCACTTTTCCATGTCCGGTTTTCCTGTTCCAGTTTGAAGTTTAAACTCCAAATTTTGAACCTTTGAAGAAGGTTCAAATCTTATTGAACAGGTTTCAAGAAGCTAAGTTGTATATTTTCAAGATCTCTCATAATACAAATATCATTTTTTACAAGCTGATTTTGCCATTTTGCTGTTTTACCTCCTCTGCACTTAGAATATACCAAGTATTCTCAAATATTTCAGGTATTCAGGCATTTACGGCATTACTGGATGACAGAAAAATTAAATTAGCAGAAATAAATAAGGTATGCCTCTGGATTTGAGCTTTGTAAGGGACAGCCAAAATGAGATTAGATTTTTTTACTGTAATCACCAAGTTCAAATAGTAACGCCTTGGTTTTCATCAGGGGATAAACAATGCAAAATGAAGAGGAGGATGCTGGCTTGCTGTCTGTAGCATTCTGGGTGGAACAGAATGCAGAGAATTTGAAAGCTTTCAAAGGGTGGGGACGGGAAATTTATTTCCTGTAAATGTAAACTACTGAACAACTTTTGAGTTAAAATAATAAAATAGCATGTATGCAGATAACCTATCAAAAGCATAGGAAAGGGATCCAGTGGCAAGTATTCTAATTGTATTATTGAACTGATAGAGAACAGGATGGAATTTGGAATTAAAAAGGGCTATTTAACAAGATGTAGAAATGTAGGGTGGCTAAAAGTACCTAAAGGCTTTCAACAGCCTAAATTTTGAGTTTTGCCTCAGAAAGATGTAGATACTTTTGGCTGAGTAGGAGCTGCTGCCTGCAGTAGGAAGAAGAATCCTTCAATATATGGATTCTCTGAAACTCAGAACCTCTTCCCCAGAGCATACAGTCAGGTCAAACAGCAGACCATTTGTGGGAAATATACAGGAACACCTTATCTTGTCCTGTTCCTACTAGAAAAGAAATGCAGAACAGAATTCAACTTACCTAAGTTAAGATAAAGTTAAGATATTAGGTAAATATTGATTTCTAACTAGTCTGTGACTAGTTATTCACCCTTCAGATTCCCTTTCCAACCAATTGAGAGAGAGGTATTTGGAAACATTTTGTCTGACTAAACATATAGGACTGCTTTGGGATGAACTGCATCATAGGAATTCTTATTTCTCTCACTGACTACAGCATGAATTTAGTGTGATGAACTTAGCAGGAGACATCTACACAGGAGATCTCTGCATTTGATCAGATAAATCCACCTACAGTAGTCCCGTGGAAAGAGAGCTTTCTTCACTTCCATCTGTTCTCAAGAATGTGCTGAGCAAATGCTCCTTCCATGTCGACATGCTTCCCACTAATAGGATGGGAAAAAGAGGGAACCTCTGGGAAATTTACATAATTTTCCATGCATGTGGCATTCATACACACTTTGAGAAAATTTACCCATTTTTGCATATTAGTAATGTGTTCATATCAACAAAACAGGTTCTATTTTGCCTCCTACTTTTTTAAGTTTATCACTGATCACTTTATTCTTTACATTATTTAGTTTTTATTGTCTTTTTTTTTTTTTTTAAACTGGCTAGAATTTCTTTCCTTTGTACAAATGCAAATAAAAATATTAAGTGGACAAATAACTAAATAACTATATTTCATTCAATATGTACATAGAATCATAGAATCATAGAATCCTCTCTAGGTTTGAAAAGACTTTCAAGATCACTGAGTCCAACCATCAGCTTGACCTATTGATTCCCATCACAAATGAGATCATCAAAATGCCACTCTAATCAAGGGCAGTTTTCACAGGCATCAGTGAAGCTAAAATATCATCCACAGCAATATGGCACAGACAGCTTAGCAGATTTCAAATTGTACCTACGTCAAGAAAAGAAACTGAATAATACTTGGTGCATTTGCAATACTATCTCAATATTCTCAATTCATAGCAATGTAACTTTTTTTTTTATACTTCTCAGAAATCATTATTATGTGTCAGTTAACAAAAAGACTCTATTTACTCAAGAAAATATCTGCTCCTAGAAGTATGGCATCCAAGTATAAACTAATGCACACTTGTAAAACTTGAGTTGGTTTAGTGAAGTCTCTTGGCTGTTATCCATCACTTGTTCTCTTAGAACAGTGTACACTGCTGCTATTGAAAATATATATCCTGATATTAAAACAGCTACCGAATTACTTATATTCCTTTTCTGTGATAAAAATCAGTTTATCTATGTTTCAAGATGTTTTGAGCCAGACCTGAATCCACAAATAAAACATATCTTAATTGTCCTTTTAATCTATTCTGTTACTGTAGGTACAGGGCACACATTGTATTCAGAAATTACATATATTTTTCTGAAATCCTCACACTACCTATTTCAATAAACAAGTCTGAGGAGAAAAAGAAAATACCCAAAGTACATTTTTTCCAGTGGAAACACACACACAAACACACATTCACTTCTTTTCTTTAGCAGGCAGCTTGTGAAGGATGTAAGGAAGAAGACTTTCTTCTTTCAAGAAATCAGATGATCTCTTAATTTAAGGCTGCACAGGTATGACATTTACACAAATACTGCTAAATTCCACTGAATTGCTTTTATTTCAACAGCGTCCCCCCACCCTTTTTTTTTTTTCTTTTTTTTTTTTTCTCTTATTTTTACCTCTGTCACTTTGTCATTGTGCTCAATCTGTTTGTTGTTTAACACTGAGGACTGTGAGACTGGAGACCACAGCTCAAGAATGTACAACTAATGAAAATTTCTTCCTTCTCCACAAATTGTTTTCATTTCCTGAGGGGAAAGAGCAAAAATAGGAATAAAACACATGTACCTTCTATGTACCTTCTAATTGGTCCACCTACAATTTACAAAATATTATACTGTGGTTGCAATTAACTGAGCATTATACAACACATGCGGGAGCCAGTTTTTAGTCCTTAGGCAGCAAGTTGTATAGCATAACTATGGACATGTGATCCGAAATCATACTTCAATTTGGGCAAAAGATATTACAGAAACCATTTTTTGGCACTGAATCTCTTTTGGTCTTCAGACCAGCCAGAACGATGGAATCAAAGTAGGCTTTGCATTTAAAAGCATGGCTACTGCATTTTTGCTCGACCAATCCAGTCTTGGATCTTAATACATTTCTGTAAATTTTTTTCCTAAAAAATGTGCTACTCTGTGGGTGTCTGGAAGAGTGCTGCTTGTGACATTTTATCTGAAGAAAGGTACAACAGCACAAGATCCGGAATGATAACAATACTAGTAACCACACTGTTGCAAATACGGAGGAAGTATCTGGTTATTAACTGAGATTATTCACAACTCTTTCACTATTTCCTCACCCATTCCACTGAGCTAAATTTATATGGAAACTTGATTCCTTTCCCTTTTCCTGCTGCTTCTTTCTCCCTTGTTGAAATTAATAAAGGGCCCAGAAAGGAAAAGGAGAAGCGATTCAAGACTGAAATGTCAGTGCTGATGGAAAGAGGGGACAGATGTGCAATGGAGAATTTAAACATGATACCCAGAGAGAGCCTTTCACCTGTTTTCATTTGCAAAGTCACAAAAATACTGCAGAGAATTGTAGCCATCGTTTCCAGAGCTGAATCACTCCCGTAACACTAATGGTGCCTTGCTAACTTGAACCAGCCTGCAACAATAAATGGAGTAAAATGACAGAAAAGTGTGACCAAAGGTAAGAAAATTCAAGGACTAAATTTTCCTTGCAGCAAAATTCCTTGCAGCTTGGGAGCCATAAGACCAAATCACAGGCACGTGCTTTCTCCCCCTAGTAAAGATTATTGAATTAAATATTGAAATGAAAAATGCTCAGAATGGCTCTGCAGACCTGAAATAAAAAGTGGAGGAATGAGTAATTAGGAAAGAAATGATACAGATATTGGCAATAAAAGGGCAAGGAGAGACAAAGCTATGAAAATGCTATGAAAAGCTATGAAAATAACAGGCCAAAGGTAAAGCCAATTTGAACTAGAAGACCTCAGTACTGAGGCCAAGTACCCATTAACTATACAATGTGCATTAGCAATTTATTTAATATGCAAACACAAAGTCTAATTCTATAAAGATCCCGATAACAGTAGCAAATTGAAAATGTGAAGCTTATGATGAGTCACATAGTAGAGAAAGATAAAAATTCAGAATAATTTATTAATAGAAAATCATAGAATGGGTTAGAAGGGACCTTAAATATCATCAAAACTCCAAAATATTATTTGGCCTTGCTTTACTGACTTCAAACGCATAAGAATAAGCTTTTTGTTAGGTGTTGCCAAACTCATTAGCCTGACAGAGCTGCTGCAGCTCAGCATTCCCAGATCCAGCCAGTGGCAATGGGCAGCATGTTCAGCATGTTTTCCCATCACATGCACAACCAAATGCACATTTGCACACTTGCACACAGCTGGCCACACGCCTGTGGGTGGCCTTTGTCCTCCCGGAAGACGCCTCTCAGCCTCTCTTATCTCTCCAGGAACTAGGCCAGGTTTATGGCTGCTTTGATAATGAGCTCCCAGGCCTCTTATCCTACTTACTCGCTAGTCCAGCTTGATATGTGGTGATCACAGGCTGACATACACACCCACACACAAGGTACACGTGCTGCTGCCTCTAGCTGCTAGCACCCCAGGCTGATGGGACACTACAGCCCCTGGTCTGACTCCAGCTGCTGTAGCACCCACTGATTACCCACCTGTTGACACACTATCAGACCCTTTCCTCCCCTATTTCATCTGTTTTCCCACTCTTGTTCCTCCACAGATGACCTTAAAGCCTCCCATTCTCTGCCCTTGGTTCCTGCCCTAAACACCCCAAAATAATTGTACAGTCCCAAGATGTTCTCCCCCTGCATCCCATCATGAGTCCCACACCCCTGGGCAGTAGCCCCTTTCAATATGACAATGCTCTGAGGAGAGCACACCACTCAGCTTATCTTGACAGGTTTCCCACCTGGCCCATGTGGCTCATAGCTCTCCTGGACAGCCCTGGGAGGAGCAGGGGTAGAAGCACCCTTTCTATTACTGAGTTATCTGGGATTTCTCTGTCTGACATTGTGCTTCTGTGCTTCATTTTATTTGGGGGGCAAGATTTTACCACATGACCCAACACTTTCGAGTGCTGCTAAGAAGAGCAGTTAAGAAACTAACCAGAGTATTTTGGCTATAGGCAGCTTCTGCACACCACTCACAGGCCTTATCCAAACATTAAACACCTGAAGACAGTGGCAATGAACTACCTCCACCAGCCTCCACTGACTTTCTGTACATCTTTTGTCATTTGGTGTGTATGTCTTAGAAGTGAGTTATAGGACCTTGGAGGAAAACAAGTATAGAGAATGAATAAAAGGAAATGACAGTATTTTTAGACAAGAAAATGGAAAATAAGACAGCCAGGGTAGGAAAGATCATTTCAATACCCAGCTCTTCAGACATTCTGGAGCTTACTCGTTATATGCAGCCAGCAGTAAGTCATGGTCTCATGAAATGTGAGTACCTGCACATCTCTTTTCCACTGAGGAAATAGTGTGCACACACTATTTCCTTTGCTACTCTGCATTTTTTTCTCTGATATCTGATGTTTCACAGTTCTCTTCCGAGAAAAATATTGTAAGGACAGTGAAAAGGGTGTAGCGTAACAGTCATGGGGCGTGATGTAATAACAGTAGGCACAGTATTGCTCACAGTATCACAGTGTTTGGTTGTTTTCCAAAGTGACTGAGCTTGGTGACCTTTAAATTTGTTCCTGCTACTTCTGCAGTGTGTTTCTTACCCACTGACACTCCACCCAAGCCACTGGACCCTGGTATACGTTCAGCACAGCACAATTCTGGAAGAGACCACCATATTTGCAGTAAGTAGAGAAGATTTCTTTAAACTTCTGTGTTTTGCTTTCCTTGGGTTTCAATCTTGCCTGTTTTTTAATTTGTTTATTTGGTTGTTTTGTTTTGTTTTGTTTCTTTGTATGTCTGTTTTGTGTTGTTTTTATTATTACTGTGATAGCTCTTTTTTGTTGTTGTTGTTTTATTATACAAGATGCCACCTTTAAAAGAATCATCACTTATTAATCATTGCTAGTATTATGCTTAGTATTATTATAATTAGTATTATAATTATTGCTAGTATTATGCTTAGTATTGCATGAGTTCTCACATCAGTGACTGGGATCCAGGGCTCAGTGCCATACGGCCGAGTAGGCCAGGAGAAAGCACCTTAGAAGTGAAATGGAGGTACAAACAGTAAAAGAAGCTTGACCAAAGTTAGGGAACAAATGAGTTGCAGGGCCAGAAACCCTGGTCAGTTCTGCTCATTGCCTCTGGCTCTGTCCATTTTTCTCAGATAGCATCTCTGGTATCTTGGTGTCACCTCCGTTTTCCACCTTCTGCAGGTGAGCTGCCACCCTCTGCAGATCCCCTGGCCTGGGTGCCTATGCAAGGTGTTGACCATGGGTTACTGGGTGGCATCCTGGATCCTGCAATATATTCAAAATGTATTTTGCTTTTATAAAACTATTTTGATTAAATATTAAAATATTCCTTTTACAAGGACATAGAAAGTTCAAATAATCTGGAATATAATGTGACAGACAGAATGGATTAATGTTCATCGTACAAGCAGCTTTGATGGTGTAAGATACTGCAGCCTATGCTTGACCACTTGTTGACTTGAGCTGTCTACTCTGAGAAATAGCATTGCATTCAGTCCGGCAACCTATTAGTAAGGCTCAGTTAGCCATATAGGAGTCTTCAGCAGAAAAATGCTACACTGTAAGGGACAGCTAGAAAATTGTAATGTTTTAAGCCATTACAGCTGTTTCCAAATAAATTTGTCTATGACTTGACTTAGATCACAGCCCTAAGACCTTATTATCCCCCCATTGGCAGAGTGGTTTGCTTTGTTGCTCATATCATTTCACAGAACAAAGCAGCTGAACAGTAAAAGCAATGAAGTAGTGAAGCCATAGCAAACAGCAGTGATGATAACCTTTTAACCCAGCTCATCATTACAGTTCACCTGACTTACCTTTACAAAGCAGATTGAAATGACACAGGCAGCAGAAGACACTGAGTGATATGCCCTGCTATGGTGACTAAAGCTGCAGTCCATGGCTGCGGTATCTGGCTGAGTGACTCAGAGGCTGATAGGGATGAAGCCATCCACAGACACCTTGAGGTGTGACTCCTTCTCACACCTCTGCTGCATGTGTTCATTCCCTCGCACACTTGTGCTCATTCCCATACCTCTTGTCACACACCAGCCATATCACGACTGATCTGAGAACTCTGCATCTTTGAACATAAAGTCTGAGGGTTTGCCTCAGACCACACGTATGGATTAACCATGAAGACCTGATGCTGGAGGTGGTCTCTAGCAGACAGCAGGTGGCTTGTGCCAAAGGGCAAAGGAGGTGAAGTCTCCCCAGTGCCAAAGACAGCCCCACAGCTCCCATGAATGCTGAGTAATACCCCACGCTGGCTGCTCTGCTCAGCTGGTCACCCATAATAACTCTGGTCAGGAGAGAAATAGTCAGAGGCGACCTCTATCTCTGAAGGAGTCACGGGTCACCCCCAAGCAACCTGTGAGTCACCCTGTGCAGCTTGCCTCTGGCTACAGAGACCCTGGGTACAGACCAGTGTGGGGAGGAGCAATCTCCTTGCTTTAGATGCCTGCTGCTGGTGGCCCTTGAGTGCCTGTGCCAGCATGTCTCATGAGGGCCAGGCCCAGCCGCACAGGAGACACCCATCTTGCTGGGGTGCCTTCCACTCGGGGAACCCCATCTGCTGCCCATAGAGGAGTCAAGCCATAAATCAACTTGTAAGGAGCAAACATACAGCAAGCCTGGCTTTTATTTGGCTTGAAGAATTTGGTCTGAAGAAATTCCTTGGCCTTGTCATGCAATGGGTTTAGACAGCAATGGAAGAAAGTGCAACTTTTCTGGGCATGAACACAGAGCTGCAGGCCTCAGAGCCTGCCAGCCTGTCCTTGCCAACCAGTTCAGGGGAAGTTCAGAGGAATAAGTGAGCCCATAAGCCCTGCTGTTCACCTATCGGCAAGAAAAGCCTTTCTCCAGTGCATGCTGCTTGCGCAGATTCTGCCTCAGAACATCCCTCCCAAGGGCCGAGCAGAAAAGAGCAGAGGGGCAGGGAAGGAAGAGGTTGAACAGGGTCCATAAAAGCAGCAGTGTAAACACTTCCCTAATACTAAGAACTGCACTTTCAGCCAATCTGAAAGTGACTCTCTGAGTCATATGGTCTCGGTGCAGGGGGAAAAAAAAAAAAAAAAAAAAGCCAAGTCATATAATTTTTATGAGGGCTTCCTGCCATTTTAATAGCAATGTCATTTCACAGGTAGAAGTTACCTAGGACACAAGAAGGGCATTATGAGCAAAGGAAATTATTTGACAGAAATAAAATTATCTTGTGTGCATACAGTAAAGAAGCAAGAGGTTCAGCCTCCCTACAAAGTGCAAACTTTCTTTTATTATAATTGCCCATCTATCCAGAAGTCCTTTTAGTTTCATGTCCTTTTAAATCCCTTCCTTTTCTTTCCAGAACAAGCTGGCATTCAGCACCGTAGGAAAGAATCCAAGCTAAGAGGCATCTTTGTAGAGAAAATACCGTGAACACAGTTTCTCTCAATGGAGAAATTGAGTGCTCAGGGCACTTGGCTAGCTGTCATCCTTGTCCCTACAGATGCACAAATGTAATACTAGCAAGGACCTTTTACATATTTTTTTCCATGCTTACGTTCACTGTGACTTTTCCTGCTGGGTACGGGGTTGGGAGTTGGATTGGCAAACAGACTGTGTGTTATTATAATCACATTTTTTAAATCCTCTGGAAGAGTATGTGGGTTTTGCATTTCACTTCAAAAGCACTTCATTAGGCAACTGAGTAGCATAATAGCAGTTACAATTAATGAAAGATTTTTGTCTGTTTTATAAAGTGGCAGAGCTACAGAAAATGCAATATTAAAAACAAACAAACAAACAAAAAACAAGTATTTTGGGAAAAAGATAGATAGATAGATAGATAGATAGATAGATTGATATACAGATAGATAGATAGAACTGGAGCTTAGGCTTACATAGGCTTCTACAAAACTGGACCTGTCTTGTATCTCTCCTTTACGTGATATCATTTAGCTGTCTGTCCTATACTTGGTGGCCATTTTGGAGAACCCTGCTCAGCCTTCATTCTGAGAAATTAGCCCCTTTCTCCACTGATCTTAACCTCTGGAGAAGATAATTTGGAACAGTATTAGATCGGGCTAAGAAAGAATATTATTATTTCTACAAAAGGCTGAAAGAGCTCAACTGAAAAAAATATTACTATTATTTTTATTGGTAGTCTTGAAAGGATTGTTCCTTGGGATGATGGTGTGAATGTTGGCTGAAGAGCAAGATTTCACCACTGCAGGGCTAGAATTTGCAGAAGGGCTGGATAACACTTTTGTTTCTTGTGGGATTTAAGCCTGTTTGCTTTTCAGTATCTTGTTGCTGTGACAGCTTGCTGTCCCTGTGGGAAGGTAGAAGAAGGTGGGAAGAAAGTGCTGCTACTCAGGTGACAGAAGGAACTGATATAGAACAAATGCTGGAGCAGATCATACTGCATTCGCACTTGCAGAGTTCACCCTGCATGTTTTTTATATCTTACACAGAATTGGCATTTCTGATGCTAACTGGAAAAATCACTTGGCAATTTGTCCTGACCTTCTCTCACACATATGCCAACTGTGTAATATGGAGTGATCTGAAGGTTAAATCTGTATAATGCAGAACAAAGGAGGCTGGACAGCTGGACACTAAAGGAAATAAAAATCAGAGTTAGTTCAAAGTCTTTCTTATTTAATGAAAAGTGAAGCTAAGCTCTAATAAATCATATGCAAGAATCTGCCTTACAGTAGCTATCAAAACATTGTTACATGACTAGCTACACTTGGCAAAGTGTACAGTCATCCAAAACACCTTTGCATAGTTTTAAAGCTGTCAGTCTTTAGATTCATTACCAGAGTTGCATATGCCAGGATATTTTGTAAATATGCCCCATTAAAATATATGTAACATCTTCACAAAAGTATGTACAGATAAGAAAATTACAGATAACAGTAAATATCTCAAATAACAGAACACGAGAGTTTGCACCACAGAGACAGGACTTTTTTTTTTATTACTTTTTTTTTTTTTTTTGTACTGATCAACAATAATCAATACAATGACAGACAAACCCATGCTCCATCCTGTTCTCTTAGGACAGCACATAGGGAACAGCTGGTACACTAAGGAGGTACAGCTGTGGCTGACTGGCACTTACACAAGCCACAGGAGGGTAAGAAAAGTCTGGCTACTTCTCTGTGTAAGGGTTGGCCAGGTTCTGATTCTGGACATTAGGTAAAGTGCCCACATCAGGAAGTTGGATTGGAGGTATTTTAAGAAGTTTGTATAACACTGAGACTGCCAACAAAGAACTCATACAACACTCGTTTAGCATAATAGTCTTAATTTGCATCTAAAATGCATATGTAGGTAAGAAAACACATGTGGTAGGGAAGTAAACTTATCTGCATAACTCCAGATGTAAGCTTTTACATCCTGTATTCTGGAATGAGGAAATGTCCCAGATAGAGGCCTGAACAAATAGATTTTCAATACTTCATGTACTCCCTGTCATGGCTTTGGACACAACATTGCGACTACAATAAATTGTTATTTATTTAACATTTAAAATACAGCAAGTGAAAAAAGTTCTGTCACATTACTCACCGTTATCTTAAAAAAATACGGAAAGTGATGGTCTCTGTTCCAAAGAACCAACTGTCTAAAAGTTAGGACATATGAGAGTGGATACGATCAACGAATAACTCAGACTGGGGCAGACAAGAGTAGGAAATGCAAGTAATTCATTACAGCTTGTCTGTGTTCAATCAGGAACACTTTGCACAGTTTTCCAAATACGTAGGTTATGAGATCACAGGGTTTTTTCACTTAAAAAAGGGAAATAAATGTTTTGCCTGGTGAACATGCCCTTTTGGAAGTTCAACCAATCTGTATTCTGCTGCTTTAAGTGTTGGAGTTAAAGGAAGAGTGGTAGAATTGAAGGAGTTCTTCAGCACAGCCCTTGCCAGTCCTCTGGCTGCAGAGTGGCAGTAGCAGAGAACTTCAGATTCAGGAGGCAATGTTGCATATTGATCTTTGTGAACACGCTCTGCTAACTGCCAAGGTTTGGGTTTCTTTTTTTAACAGCTTAGCACGGCTTTTAGCAAGCATAAATATAGCTGTACAAATAGTGAGAAGCTATTTTTGAACATTTTGGTCAGTGCTAAATACAGAATTGCTAACCCAAGCATTCAGAAGTCATGATTCAGGTCCCCAGAATGAGGAGGCTGGCCTAAGTATGTAGATCCTTTTTTATTTGCTGTCTCTTTGTTTTGCTTACTGAAAATTTAGAATATCTCTGGATCATGTCTTAAAGCTCTTTAGTTCAAAATTGAAGACAGAAATTTAATCTGAGTTTATATTTACCTTTAATTCATGCAGCTCTTGGAATCAGGACTTAAAGAATTCTTCCTAATGCTCTGAGACAAATGGAAATCTTGGAAACAGCATAAAATAAAATTCTTGCATCGTGTTCTCACCTCCTCCTAGCTCGTTAAGAACAGTCAAAAGACTTTCTTTGCTTATCCATCAAAGTGTACGTCATAAGTAGCTGAAATTTATTTAACGAAAAATGGGAATGTCACCCCGGACCAGACAGACCAGGACAGGACTAAGGCACCATTCATCTCCCACCTTCCCTTGTTTTCGGAGCTTTGACATAAAGAGAGCACAGTGCCTCCCTGTACAGGGGTGACATTAGTCAACTCAGTGCAGAACAGCAGCAATCTTCTGAGGGAGGCACTTGCTCATGCAGCACAAATATATCATGAATGTCACACAGAACACAAATATCATAGCACAAATGTCAACTACTCCAAGGAATACTTGCAACAGGCATTAGCTTAAACTGGTTTGATGAATGTTTTGTAGAAGTAATTCCAATTTGTGACGCATTTGGGAGTTGTTTTTTTTGTTTTGCAATTCAAAAAGCTGTTAAGAGGCAGCTTGTAAATAGGACAAGGACCTAACTTTGTGCAGTGAAATGAAAATAGCACGTTGCTTGCCCATTTGTAACCTTAAGCCCAATATGATTTTGGACATCCTCAGCTTTTGTTCTCCAGAAAATTTTAAACTTGGCCAACAATGTTGTTAGCAACTGAGATTTCCTGCAAGAATGGTTTATTGTCCTCATTCCCTTGAAAGGATCCATTTTTAAGCAATCACTGTCATAAGAGCTGGTGACTGTTTCATTTCTAAGAGCACTTGAAAATATATTTTTGTGGATGAGGCACACTTTATTCACTATTATATTTTTCCTGGAAATACCTCAAAAACAAATTCCGCACACAGCGAATATATTGGCCTTTTCAATAGTAAGGATTAGCAAGCTTGCCTTCTATAAAATACTTTTAGCATCCTTTTTTACTGCAAGACTCACAACTGGTCTTTGCTAGAAACTAACTAACTTGTTCTAACACCATAATATTTGATTATTGGCTCAGCAGTCATTTACCGAAGACCTGTTCTATCTTCTGCTTGCTCTCTTGAATTCCACATTCTGCATTATATAGGTACTCTTTTGCCTAAATAAACCACCTAACTGTATTTCTGTTGAAATGCTGTAATCGTGCCAGGTTATTTTTGTCTGCAGCTCTCAAAGAAGATTGTATATCTCTTTTAGCCCCACACTTAAAAGTGGCAGAGGCTGCTTGATACCTGTGAGGGAACAAATAGTCTGACAGGGAAGGGCATGGGCAGGGCTTGCATCACCCTGACCCGTTCCTGCTTGTTGAGCCAGCTAGGCAGCCCAAGTCAGAGGTTACACCTTCCCTAAACAGGTGTAACTTGAATACTCCTCCAACTGTACGAGAGAGCTGGGGGGAAAGAACCACAGCCACTGAGCAATTTCTTCTGGGGTTTTCTTCCTGTAGCCAAGTGTTGAAGTTCAACCAAAAGGTCCTCCAAAACCTCCCTGGTCAAGTTGCCCATTCCTCTACCTTTGCAGATCTCATGCAGCAAGGTTATGACTCACATCACAATAACCTGAAAGTCAAGTCAGTGTGGGCCATGCATTCTGCTGCTACACGTGGAGGTAAGGAGATGGAGCACTCGAGCAAGGAAGGGACAAGCAGAAGCTCTGCAGTGCAATTCACCTTCTCCATGGCAGGTCAGGACTCTGCACTCTGGGAGCAAAGAGGCCTGCAGCAAAAATGAGCTGGCCTAGGACATGTCTGGCCATCTGCAGTGACCTCACCCTCCTGCAAAGCCACAGGGATTTCTTGCCAGGTCACTGCTGAATTTGCAGGTCTTTTGATTTTGCAAATGTTTTCTTTAAGGCTTAGCCCTACCAAATGCAAATTAAATGCATACCTATATACCCTTCCAAAGATGTTCAGAGATACAGTAGATATTGCAAATCCCTCTGTACCTTTGCTTTTCGCATGGAAAATGCAAAACAGGCTAGCATGGTTCAATGAACTTGAACTAAACTGAAAAATGTTAATATTAATTAACTTTCTTGCTTGAATGAGGCTGGGCGTTTGCAAAGATTTCTTTCCCCATCCAGCACTTTAAGGAAATAGGAGCCTTGAATATTAGGGTTGATGGTGGTGTTAAGGAGATCATGAGGGCTTTTGTTTATAGCCAAGGAGTTCAGGTATTGCTTTGATTATATACTTGGCAGTTGGATGAGCATTCAGCAACAAAACTGGGCAGCGCATTCAATTGAGGGTTCCTTGTTATTGGCAATAAATAAATAAATAAATGTGCAGCTTTCTGGCACTGAAACTGTATCTTATTTTTTTTTTCCTATTTGTATGTACAATAAATGCAAATTTCACAGTAAGCTAATGATGGGTGGCTATAATGTATGCCAGTAGCAGCTCAATGATTTAGCTATTCTGGTGGAAAATGCACACCTTGTCACACTTTCATGCTGCAATGGGAAGAGATTCAATTACACACATAAGCACTGCTGGAGCTGTGTTTATGGTTCTGCCAGTTTATTCCCAATATAAATACACCAAGAAACCCCTTTTCAGCATGGCAGATCATACAGAAATGAAGAGCACTCTGAGTGAGACTGCTTTGGAACAAAGTGCCATGTAATCCAAGCGTGTGGAAGCAGAAAAATCAGGCAATATACAGAGGTGAGAGGCATGGTTCACATACACATAATAAATGACAAATTAATTTACAATTAGTTATTTTTAAGGCAGACAAAAGCTGCCAAATTCAGTTCAGTCAACCATGGTTAAATGGTCCTTCAGCCAGAACTGTACAAGGCTCAATTTAGAAAAGGAGCACCTACACCAACCTCTTGTTTCTACTGTTCTACGCTTTCTATCTCTGCTGTATCTAACTACAATTGCTAACAGGACCTATCATTTAATATCACATCTGGATAGGCCCTGCTGTGGCTGTAATCATATTTATCTAAGGATATTTCTTTGTTTTCCCCCATCCATATTATACAAAGCTAGTGTTACATTTCTAAATTAAAAAAAAAAAAAAAAAAAAAAAAAAAAAAAGCAGAAGATGAAGTACGTTAAAAAGAGCCAGGTAGAAAACCTAGCAGACCTGCTTTGTAACATCATGTAGGTAAGCTGGCTGATTCTCAATGTGGTCCTCAATACAGACACTGTACATTTTTAAAGGGTATCTTTCAGATTTTTTCTCTATGCAAAAAGCCACATTTCCATAAATCAGCTTTTAGAACCCTGACCGCCAATATGAGTGCAACTGTTTCATGCTGAATCCTCATATTTATGCATGAATATAAGGCTCTCTGTATGTCAAACTACTAATCAGATTAACTTCTGGTTTGCATTAAAAATTGCAAGTAGTATTCCATGCAGAAAACTTGTCAGTGCACTTTAGTTACTGAGCTGTGGACATTCGATGTCATATTTAAAAGGCTGGTTGCTTGTTACTACTTTCTCAGACAGAAATCTTCAAAATTAAAATAAAGGTCATTTGACCTTACAGTTTAGAGGAAACGGAACTCTGTCATGACAACCCTACAAGCTGTGACTGTGACACCTCCAGCTCACAGCTTTTCAGGAGATTCATACTCACTGCATTGCATCAGAGAGTAATTTTGATAGCTCTGCCCTTACCCAAATGATTAGACAGGCAAAATTTCCCTTTCTGAGCTAGTAACTCCAGGAGAGGGATCCATTCACAGATAAATCCTCTTACTCAACACTCGGTTTGGCAGGCTGTTGTGGGTACAACATGGAGATTTGGAATAGCTATAAGAAGTGTAGCATGAAAGATAACTGAAAAGTATTGGTAATATAAATAGATTTTAGGTACTTTCCACACTAAACATGCTCTCAGACTATTTTCAAATACAGACAGTGCAATAATTAAAACACATCAGAAAGCTCAGTTGAGGTGCACTGCCATGAACAACATAATGAACAGCCAATTTGTTCCTTGGTTTAGCAAAACTCACACAGGGAATAGAAATGTTGAAATCAAGGAAGTTTAATACTTTCAGAACCTGATTTTGTACCAGTGAATATGGGCATCACATCCAGTTATTGCCAAGCTGAGAACGTCCAAATAATCACAGCCTTGATTTATTTGACTTGCAAAATGCAGTGGCTTATAATTTATAGAATTTGAATATTGGGACTTTGTATCAACTGAATTATGAAAGCAAAATACATTGTTATTTATCGTTAATAATAATGTTAATTATTGCTTAAGAGTTTCTTAAAAAACATCATTAAAAATGACACTTTAGGAGGAGAAAAAGGATTTTCACACAAAGTTGTCCTTATATCCTTATATAAGCAGTCTTTGTGCACCTTCTGACATTAAGTTACAATTTAATAAGAAAAAGAAGTGGCTATTTAACACCGGTGAACAATATTTTAAAATAATTTATTCTTACCTACAGTTACCTTTTTAAAATCCATACTTGAAAAAATAACAAAACCAACAAAACAAACATACAATTTATGACAAAATTCCAAATAGTAACAAAAGGTTATTGTACTGTGTGCTTTTAAATAGTTGTATTTCCTAGCAATCTTTCTGGATTAGAGTTTGATTGTAATTGATAATTAGATAATGATAATTGATAATTGATAATGAGATCAGTGATGAAATCACAGAACGGCTGAGACAGAAAGGTATCTATCAAGATCTTCTTATCCCAACCCCCTGCTTAAAGCAGGGTCAGATGGAACAGGTTGCTCAGGGCCACAACTAGTTGGGTTTTGAATATTTCTGAGGAGGGAAGCTCTACAACCTTTTTGAGCAACCTGTGCTGTTGCTCAACCACCCTCATGGTAAGATTTTATGTTTTTTCCCTCACATTTAAACAGAATTCCCTGTGTTTCAGTTTGTGCCCATTGCCTCCTGTCTTCCACTGGACACCATTAAGAATAGTGTTGTCTTCTTTACTCCTGGCTATTTATACACATTGGTAAGGTCCTTCCTGAGCCTTCTCTTCTCCAGGCTGAACGTCTCAGCTCTCTCAGCCTCTCTTCAGATGTCAGATGCTCCACACCCTAAATCATCTCTGTAAGCCTTTGATGGACCCACTCCAGTATGTCCATGGCTCTTTCATGCTGGGGAGCCCAGAACTCAGCTGTCATTTGGTGGTTTCATCAATGTATAAAGTTAACATTTTAATGCAAATTAACTGAAGTGTTATTCTTGAAATTTTGAACACAGAGAAGAAAGATTAATAGTCCTATTGGTACACTAACCTTAATTGTTCCTTTGGAAATACAGTATGTATTAGAGTCATCTTCCATGGCTTATAGGATGCTTGTCTTCTCATTCTGTGAATGGTCATCTATGCATAGAGATGATTGTGAGTGACAGCTTCAGGCAGATCAGCTATAGCTCATAGGTCCATCTAAAGTGCTGGTGTCCATCTGAAGAGCTACTTAGAAGATAAATAACTCTGTGATCTCATGCAGGCACGTTGCAGTTTTGCAACGCATGATTAAGTTTTGTAACTGACCCACAACAAATGCTTCCGACAGGTGAAAAAGCAAGTTCATCTGCTGCCCTTCTTCAGTACTACCAAAAGAATTATGTGTGCTCATCCAGTTCAAAACTGTTTGCTGAATCTGTAGAAAATCTTTTTTTTTTTTTTTTTTTTTTTTCCCTAGCTCTGTATACTGTAACACCCATGCATCATTAGAAAGCTGAGGGTCTTTTAACTGAGTTCAGGATGTTTTCTGTTAGTGATTTAATACCTAGGCTGAGTAGCAGGTCTAATTGACTAGTGTCTCTTCTGGGAGTAAGGAGGAAGAAAATTTATCTCCCAGACTTCAGAATACTGATATACACCAGAAACAGGGTTCAAAACATGCCACAGCATTCAGCCTGTAAGACAGGATGAATTGGGCAATGACATGTCCTCAGCTTCATTTCAAGGTCATCCCATTCTCCACCAGTTCCATTTCATTCTCATTTTCATTCTATTTTCTTTGGTTAGAAACAAGAACTAACACAATTTTGTCACCTTTGTTTCTATCTCTGATTATCACTACAGCTGAGAGCAATATTGTGGAACTGAAAGGCTTCAGAGTACAGTTTGGAGTCAAAACGGCTACTCTTAGAGAACAAAGCTCATTTTATGTCACAGTGAAATCTACCAAAGGTGCTGATATCAACCACCTTTAAATAAATAAATAAATTTTCAAAAGCATTCATAGCGCTAAGAAAAACAATAAGGTTACACGTAATGTCTGGGTTACATAATATCTACATAATATTACAACATAAATCAGTGACAACACTTAAAATTTTTATTATTATTATTTTTATTTTTTTACCTCAAACAAAACACAGCTGTGATGTTAGTGAAACCATTGTCATACACAGATGACACTAACAGTATTCCTATGAAAGTAATAGGAACTTTGTCTTCATGTTTGTTAACTAACACTGATGTCTCAGATTATGCTACTGAACTTTCCTTTCTCAGATGCACTAGAAATAATTATTTCCCTGATAGTCTGCTCTTCCCTTAGCATCAGTATGTCACTAGTAGTTAGCATTTATTTTGCACTGGCTTTAGACTGAGTTGAGTTTTTCACCCAAACTATTTCAATGTCATTTCACATGCTTTTTTTCCACATTTTTCTGTGTAGGAAAAAAGATTTTTTTTTTTTTTTTTTTTTTTTTTCCCTCCTTAGGAATGAAAGGACATGAATGGGATTCCACACTGTTAAGTGCATTTTGTCCACATTTTGACAAAAGCCTTTCTTGGATGGGGCCTGAATCTGGAAAGTATTGGTTTCTTGTGAAGATTTGGGGAAAATTCTGAGCCTAGGAAAAAAGCAAAATGATGCACCCTCTCATAATTATAATCAGAACACTTTCACTAAAGCTGTTGCTATGGTTATAAAAAATAGTTACATTAAAATAAAACCTAACGATAATTTTCAAATGTTGCCAGAATTGCTTTTCCTTTTTCAAAAACATCATGGTTACATCCGTAAATCTGTCACATGTTAGTCAATGTAGTGGAAGTAGATTGTATTGCATTTATCTGTAACATATTTTCCAGTCAACGTATTTTCCAGTCAGCAGTAATGCCACTTTCAGGGAAAGAAGGTCATTCCCCTGAAAACATAGCAAACAGGTTTTTATTTGAAACAAGTAAGGCTTCTCAAAGCTGTTCTGAGTTTCAGGATTCAGGAATCTGTCCTAGAGAAGACGTAACATGGGACAGAGTAGGTGTCAGTCAAGCAAACAGGCCTAATGCATTGCCTTACAATTTATCACCTGGGCTACAACCAGTATACATGTATATTTATATAATACATGGAGATCTTGGGGTTGTCTCATCTCAGTGAAAGATACTCTGTAGGCCAGCCAAATGCTGTGTGATACCTGCAGATCTGTAGTGCTCTGTTGTTGTTTGGAGAAGGGTGTGTGAATTCCATTATACAAAGTGGATGGGGAAAAGGGACTCTTTAAAATCTTGTAGGATATGAATTTCATTTACTTGAAAGTCTCAGGGGAGGGAAGAGAAAAGAAAAATGGATGGAAGAGCTGTTAAACTTTGATGACCAGCTTTTCACAGCTCTTCCAGAGCTTCTAGTGCTGTCCATTATGGTTTTCTGTTACTTTTGTCTAGGAATGTTTCAGAAATAGCCATTCATAACTAACATCCATGACTCCTTCAGAACTGGCTCACAGAGGAGGTAAATGCATGGAGGCTATACCTTCTGTAGCTGCTCAGCAGAGAATGCCACAGAGACCTCAGCTTCCTAGTACAAGGGTCATAAACTGGATTCCTCAGCTGGCTGTTGCTGGAGAGATTACTGCTGCCAGGAAAGCAGATTAGCTCACATCATTCAACAGTTATGTCAAGTGCCATGCGCTGTTTCCTAGCAAGCATCGGTCTTAAAATAATCATCAGTACATGTGAAGAAGAGGAGATGCGAAACAATTATATAAAAATAATGATAGGGACCAATAAGACTCAAATGGGAATAAACAACTCTGAATGCACTGACATAGCATAAAATGGCAGGCAATTATCTCTTTAGTGTTTTACGCTGTAGGAATTACAGTACATTCGTATATGCAAGTATTTACAAAGATGAAAAAAACGTATGTTCATAATAAAGTAACAGCTTTTTTAACTAATGAATTGCTTAGAGATGTGGGAGTAAGATAAGACCTGAAACACAGCAGAATTTGAGACAACTGGGAGTTGTGGAATGAGCTACTAACTTGTTACCCTTTAGTTAGGGGTGCTTTGTGACAAGTTAAATACGTTAGTTCCTATTGCTTGCTGTTCAGCAGGACTGAACCGTCAATGGGATTAAATCATGAAAGATTAATTCACCTTGTGAAACTGTAGGTGCTAAATTATTCCAGATGATTCAGAGCAGAAGCAGGAAATAAATCCTATAAACATTTATGTATATATGAGTAACTGCTCTCTCAGGGTTGTCCCATTGATTTCAATATGCCTATTATACAAATGAATTGATACGTGTGTAAGTGTTTGCAGGGTTTAACATTAAATGAAGATTAAAATCTTCTCCTGGCTGCTTATAACTTCCTACAGCTGATGCAACAACCAGGAACTACTGAGGTAAAGGAACATACCAGCTACACTGCTTTTCTATGACTACTCTCACTTTACACTAAGAGCTGTTGGAGGAAGAGAGATGGACAGGAGCTGTAGAAAAAAAAACCTAGGCAGGGAATCTCTATATAGATCTCACAGCTGTTTTGCAGCTGCTGTAAGGCAGATATAGAAAGAATTTCAGATGCACAACCAGACATTTTAAAAGATAGTCTGGAACATTTTTTTTTCCTGCTTTTCTGGGTTGATGAAAATAAATAGCATCACTTTAAAACTTTTAATATAAGCAAGTGTTCAGACTTGCAAGATCCATGAAAACATGGGGTGTTACATGCAATGATGCACTAAATTTCACTGTCAGAAAACAGCTGGATATGCCCTGGGTCTACAACACATGGCTCCAGAGGATAGGCCCCAAATTTTTGGTGGAGCTCCTTTGTTTATGATATTACTATATCGAACACAAACACAGACAAAGCACTGCCATGATCTTGGTCATGTATGTAAACGTCCCATGGCTGGTCACTGTGTATGTCTATGATACAGCTGGGGAAAGAATTACAGTGTGACTTACAGGAGCGAAGCAAGCTTTAAACAAACTTACTCTGGTGGTGGTAGTCAAGTTCAAGTAGCATTAAATTCGGCATAACTCATTTTCACAAGTCCAAAGTTCATTCTTGGGGAGATATGAGCTACTGTAGCCAGACTGTTGCAATATACGTGCTGACTCAGAAAAAAATTGAGTCTCTTTATATCTGAACACAGTCATGCCCATGCCCTGTCTCTATGTACCTTTGAATGTCTGTCAGTGATTTTAGATGTGCCCAGCTTGGCAGACACTAAGCACAAAGGCAAGCTTTACATGCTAAAATCATATTGCCTTAAGCACAACTGAGGGTCACCCTTCTCTCATGTGGGTCATGCCATTTTAATAATGGCAGTAGCAGTGCTACACACAGTTGCTTTTTAGGACAGGAAGTACAAAAAAAAAAATACTGAGTTGAAGTGATAAGACAGTAATTCTCGGAATGTTTCTGACCTCATGCTACTGTTACTTACAAATTCTCCTTTAATAGTGATGAGTCAGATATCAAGCCCTGTGTGATCTTACATGCAGCATGTGAGATGACAGTGTTTAGACAGAAATACTCTACCTCTGTCAAGCTAGCTGGCTCCTATTATAGCATGGCTATTAAACCATGCTGCTGAACAAGCTTTGGCAGCTATCATGCGAGCTTCTGAAGTGAATGAATCACTGTGGTAACAGATGATTGAACAGAGCTATATAGTGTGATTCCTTAATTTCTTTCAGAGGTTCACACTTCAAAGCAGTTGCAGCAATGCTCAAGTTATAGGACACTGTAAACAGAGTCCTGTTTCTTTCAAAAAACAAACAAACAAGCAAACAAACACCTTCCTGATCTTCTATGAGAGCAGAAGAACTGCAGATGGAAGCATCTACATATTTCCAGGTGGAAATACATCTTGGTATTTTATTTTGACTCTGGAGTAGCTAGCTTCAATATCTGCAAAAGAAAGAAATGCTGTCAGATGGTCTTCTAGATATTAAATGCAGGTATGGTTCATGTTTTACTCTTCATGGGTCTGCAGAAGAGCATTTCTAATCTATGAACAAGAAAAAAATGAAAATTCTGTCTTCAGCACATTTAACTACTAACTGTGTTGGACTAATTGTGTTTAACAGGCTGCTTTCCAGTGTCTGCTGCTGTAAGTGCAACTATGTTTAATTAACTGCTTTTACTTTTGAACAGTTCTCAGTGGAAATGAAATCAATAATTTATTGGAAGGAAAATCTAAATCTACAAAACCGTTCTTGTCCAGGGTTTTATTTTTGTATGTAGTTCACAGTGAAGAACCATCTGACTATTATGTTTCATCAACTCTGTTTAAAAAAACAAACAAACAAACAAACAAAAAAAACCAACAAAACAAAACACTTTATTCTGCATAACATTCGTAAAATGAAAGTTTGGACTTGTGACGGTTTCTGGGAGAAACAAATTTTTAAAGACATTCTTATAACATATTTATTTACCTACATTGACCCAATCTTTCTTTTCCTTATTACCTTTTGTATATAGAAAAAAGCTGTAGAACTCAGAAATTGCAAAATCACACTTGCGTGTACAGTCCTGTCTGATACTTGTGGTGAAATAAGGAGACAGGAACGACAAAATCTATGGCTAAGGAATAGACAGAGATTTAAAGGACAGTTGGAGTACAATTTAAAAAAGCTATTTAAGAGATTTTTTTGAGCTATTTCTGTTTCTAGGATGCTACTGCCATCGCTTACATTTTTATTGCAAGTTCTAGGACTGTTGGTGTAATAAAAGGCATACTGCTGGAATAAAAAGCAATTCCTAAGCAATCGTAGTATCTGCTAAGAATATGAACCCACATGGTTGCTGAAAAAAGAAGTAAAATCAACCTAAAAGTTCAGAAAACAGAAGTTAATCTAAAAGAACTTGGATTGTTTTAACAGTGGTTTTTTTTCAGCCTACAATTTTGGGGTCATGATTAATTGCCACCTCAGGAGTTAAAATCTGTTATTACTAATATTTTAACTCAATTTTCTGACAGATTAAGACATCATTTGTTGTGATGTCTGTTTTCTTTTTGTGCCTTCCTCTGTTCCAGTAGTAGAATCAGAGCGAACAACTTCCTTTATCAATTTCCATGCAACTCTGCATTTTGATATGCTTAGATGCACAAGCAGGAAGTCAAGGAGCCTTTGAAATATAATGATATTCTTTAAATGAAGAAAAAATCATTAAAAGAATGTTAAGTATATCAATTTTTGTAAGGCCTCTGTAACTTGTTTAAATTTTGCTTTTGCTAAATAATATCACTAAATAGGTTCTGACAACCTGAATGTCATCTGCTGTTTCATATCATCAGCCACACATATTCCTGCAGCTTTTTCCCTTCTCTTCCATGTTCTCTGTAGGCCACTCATAAATCTCTCCTGTTGAGAAGATGAGGCAAGACTATAAATCTCTCTCCTCATCTTCTTCCTTATGTATGTTGCTCACTATGGCCTACTGCACCCAGAGAAGTGGTACTGTATCAAACTCATCCCCTTGGCTTGCTTGGCCAGTTATTTCTAGTTTTAGCATATTCTCCATGGTACACCACAGAAAAGTGATGCAATCCAACATGCTGGGTTGCCCTCATGGAAAAGGGGAAGAGGCGTGCAAGGAAGTTTATTATGGACCTCCACGTTTCAGAGGCTGCAGTGAACCCCAATTTGCTTCAGTAAATTATCTTCATATTTACTGCAGTGGGCAGTCCCCATTTCCACCCTTGCCATGGGCCCCTAGAATGTCTGTACATCCACACCATCACATCCATGGCACAAGACATTTTATATATATGTATATATATACATATATATATATAAAATATATTATATATATTATATTATATATGTATACAATACATTATATATTATATAGATTATATAATATATATATATTATATATATATATTTGCTAGCTAATAGAAACTTCGTGCTTCTAACATATCATTACAGTGAGTACTGTCAGATAATGACCTATAACAGCCAAAAACAACAATAAAAGTCATTGCTATGAAATTATTTGATCGGCGGCATTGAACCTTTATTATTTGCAAATACACTAAAAAAGTGCATGCTGTGCAGCTTTGCTTTAGATTTGGAGAATTTATGTTTTTATTATGTCATTACTTTTGTTCATGATAACAAACTTGTGGGAACTTATTGTGTATATCTGCCTTTATAACTGCTGTTTGGTTTTGGGCTAACATATTTCACCAACAAATGGTGAAAACATATATTAGAAGTATCTTCTGCATTTCAGCTTTAAAAATATTCTCATAGTTCAAAGGGCCTATTAAAATTAACTAGTAGTAACTGTTTTTCTTGGATAGATACATGAACAATATTATGTCATGAACAGAGACTATAACTGAGTGTTACCACCAGGCTAGAAGTCTGTGTGAATTTCTTGTACAACTCTTGTAAGTTAACTTAATGAAGGAACTGAGCATAAAGCAGAACCTATTATTGATTCCACTCCTCTCTTGGTTTAAATATAACTCTTCAGAAATAACATATACCACTTGTACACACATTACTGATACCAGGGTTTTCTGCTTTTCTTTCAGTCCTGTCAAATGTAAAAGATGAGGCTCTCACCAACGAGAACAATTAAATAACCCATGGAATTTCTCTACATTTAAAGGGCGTTAGCTTTGGTATTCCAGCCAATTTATAGTTCAGGAAATTACATTTTTCCTCCCTGTATTTCCAAATGGATAACGTGGCTTCAGTTCTTTGTTCTAAGCTGATAAACAGCACTGCTGTAGGCTTTAGAGTGACTAGGATTCTAAAATGAAGCAAGCTGTTCCAGAAGCAGCAGAATAAATGAAGACTACTTTTATTTATTTATTTGTTTATTTATTTATTCCTGCAAAGCTATGCTTATAACTGTTCACCTGAGCTCATTTTTCCATGTGCCTACTCATGGGGCCTCTAGCCTTTCATGTCTCTGAACTATTAGGGATGTTGTGGGTAGCTCCAACCTCTGCACGTGTCGATCATCACCCAAGCAGGCCACAGAGAGATGCTAAGCGTTCAGATAAATCACGCAGTCTTCCTCACAGTAACCACTAACTTGGGTTTGTCTTCTGTCCCTGAATGGTAATGTTTGTGCTCTTGGAACTGGGGGTGTTTGGTCTGGGGAAGAGGAGGCTCAGGGCAGACCTCATTGCCCTCTGCAGCTACCTGAAAGGAGGTGTGGGGAGCTGGGGGTCGGCCTCTTCTCGCAGTGATAGGACCAGAGGGAATGGCCTCCAGTTGCAACCAGGGGAGGTTCAGGCTGGCAGTGAGGAGACATTTCTGCTCAGAAGGAGCAGTCAGGCACTGGGACGGGTTGCCCAGGGAGGTGGTGGAGTCACCGTCCCTGGGGGTGGTCAAGGAGAGGCTGGACGTGGTGCTTGGGGACATGGTTTAGTGGTGACACTGGTGGTAGGGGTGGTTGGACCGGGTGATCTCGGAGCTCTCTTCCAGCCTCGGGGACTGTGATGCCGGGTCCGGGACCCCGCTGGGGGTGCCAGCACTGTGGCACCCACCGGGCAGCAGGTGCACCCGGCAGCCGCCCGCTCTGCTCCCCGCCGCTTCCCGGCCAGCCCGGCACCAAGGAGCGGAGGGAGGCTCGCTACCGGCTGCCAGCGCTTCCACCGCACTTTCCGCCCTCCCCAGGGCTCCCGGGGACCTCCACCGCCTCTCGCACAGCCCCGGGGGCGGCGCCTGGGCGACGAGGGCCGGCGGGGGGCGACTCCCCCGAGCCAGCCGCTCCGGCCGGGGCCCCGCAGAGCGACGGGGCGGCGAGCGCGTCCTGCGGGGCTGGTCCCTCCTCGCGCGCCGTAGCGATGCTCCCGGCTCCGCTGCCCTGCGAGGCTGCTCCCAAGATGGCGGCCGCGCGGGCGGCGCTGGGCGGCCGGGTCCCGGCGGCCGGGTAGAGCCGAGCCCCCCGCCCGCGCCCCTCCGGGCCTCCCCCCGCCCCGCCGCGCCCCCGCCCCGCCGCCATGCCGGGCCCGCTGCGCGCGTGAGAGGCGTCGCCGCGCTGCTCCCTGCCGCCGACATGGAGGAGCCGCCGCCGCCGCCGCCGCCGCCGGGGGGGAGGTGAGCGGGGGGCGCCGAGCTGCCGGGACGGGGCTGGCTGCCGGGCACGGCTTCGGGGATCTGCTGCGGTTGTGGCACGGGAAGGCAGAGGGCAGGGGGAGCGCGGAGGCTCGCTGCGTGCACGGAAAGCGCTGCGGGATGCGGGCAGCGGCAGCGGGAGGGAGGTGGGGAGCGCCCGTGCAACGCCAGCGGCAGCGGGGCGGTGGGTGCCTTGCTGCAGCTCCAAGGGGTCGCAGCGCAGCTCGAGCGCAAAGCGAATAAAAAAACGAGGCTGGTGGAAACGAAACGAGCCCCCCGGCCCTGCAGAGCCCGGGTGGGATACAGGCACAGCCCGGCATTTCCTGCCGGCGCCGGCCCTGAGCGCTGCCGGGCGCTGCTCGTCGCGGGAGGGTTTGTGTCAGTCGGATGTGGGTGTGGGTGCTGTGGCGGCGGCTCCAGCCGGCAGAGGAAAACTGAATTAGTTAACTTCGGAGCTGAGCTGAGCTGTGGTGGGTGGGAGGGAGGGAGGTGGCTCCAAACAATTAGGTAGTCTTAATTTGTGTCGGGTAAGTGCGTGTGCTTGGCCGTGATTCACGTCGGTAGGTACGCTGTGTGCCAATTGCACATCTGCGTTAGAAGAGGGTTGTTTCTCCGGCTTGTTGCAATACTGTATTTCTGCATTGCTTTTAAGAGAAAAAAAGCATCAGAGGCTTCTTCAATGCAATTAAAGTTCATTTAAGTTTGGAGTTACCATGAGGTACTGCAGTGGTGAGGTCAGAATCTGGCTGAAATCTGCAGGACCTTGTACCAGGCGTGAGAGTTTGAAATGCATTTGGTGCCATGAAATATGCTCATTGCTTTCGGTCCTCTTCGTGGAGTACGAATGTGTTTCTATGACGAGGTGCCCCGGCAGCATGTTGGTATAATGCATTCTTCTTCAGTTAAATTGAATTCTGTTGGGCAAGTACCTGGCCATTCTCATTTGCAATGCACCTTCCTTTGTTACCTTTGTTTAAAAAAGAAAGTTGATTGCTTTTGTTGTTGTGACACGGCCTTTTGTGTTGGAACACTTTTGATCTTTGCGTAAGGATTCGGTCTTTTTGGATCAGAAATCCAATGGTACCTTTTGTAAATCTAAGGTAAGCATGCAACATATTCTTGGCTTTGCTTGGATTATGCAGTCCTTAGTCCTGGATGTTCCAAAATATTTGAGAATTCCACTCCAAAAGTATGTGTATTTTTTTCCTAAGTCTTCCTTTCTTTCTTTAACTTATGCTCTGGGGTGGGGAGAGAGGGCAGGTGGCTTCAAACCAAGAAGCACTCAGGGAGCCTAAGAGTAGATGTTGAATTTGAGACAGGATTGCCCTTGAGCATTGGGTCGGCTGCAGTCATTATGGATAAACGAAATGATGCTGCTAAAAGGTTCTGGGAAGAATTCACATTTAGATATACTTGTTACAAAGCAAGCAAAAAGTTTTCAAGCTGTTTCCACTTCTATGAAGTACAACACTAACTGAAATGGGTACGTCTTTGATGCTTCTTAATCATGTCTTACAGGCACTAAATCTTCTGACACCAATCTTAGGTATTCACAAGAATTTTGTGGCAGAAAATTCACTACAGCAAATATGAAGCCTTAAAAGCATTTCCTTTGTTGGGCTGCCAATTTTGGTGGCACTGCGAAGGTACGAAGAGCTGGAGGGTTACTCGTCCTTGATTGCTTGTAGCTCTCTTTTCTCTTGGCATAAATCCATCACAAGGGGTGAATGAAGGAACAAGGCTGAATAGAGCAGGACAGAACTGTGAATAATGTGGAGGCTTCCTCTGCGCTGGGGGAGTTTTTGGTGGTCTGTCTATCAGATTTGTTGGCTGTATGATGACAATGAATTGGGCTGTCAGTCGGCAGCAGCTGTTGTTTGGGGGAAGCTTGAGGTCATGTCACGAATTGTGCTTAGTGTATTTTTCTGCTTGCCAGACTGTATCTGTATGACTGATGGTGAGTGAAAAAGTTTCAAGTTATTTTATTAACTTAGGATCGTAGCTTCAACTGGAAATTAGATTTGAGTGTGTAGATTTACCACCCTCTCCTGTTTTTTTTTTTCTTTAATTTTTATTTTCATGCATTTAAATAAGGTAAGATATAATCTCTGTTTTTTATGTATCACATTTGCTTGTTTACATGTGCAAGATTGGGCTGAATGACTGATTGCTCCACCTACGCGCAAACACATGAAGCACTTGTTGAGATGTCTCTGGCATTTATAGCAGCGAGGATTAGTCTGCGTTGTGCGGCTGCTTGAGTTGTTTTTATGTCTGTTAATTAGCGCTGTCTGTGTCAAGGTTGGTTTTACTATTATGTAAGCAAGTGATATTGGCCCTTGTGGAATGCAAACTGTGCTGTGATGAAAAACAGATCTGCTGGGTTTAAAGGAAGGGATGAAAGATATGCGGTAATTCTTATTTTAGGGAGTTGAGAGTTTTACAGCCTTTTAAAGATTTGGCTTCTGTGACAGCCACATTTCTTAGATTATGTACAAACCATTCTGTTAAAAAAAAAAAATCCTCAGTTTGAGGTACAGTTTAACTACTCACTGCTAGTCAAATAGCGTGTTGGCCTCTGTCAGCACAAGATGATACGTGCATATCAGCTTTGGTTCTTCAGATGTGTGGCTGGATTTGCTGTTGAGTGTGTGTGTTTATGCTCTTTATGTTTGCAGGGCTGTTACTTTCCTTAAGTTTTCCCCTGCTCTGAAGTGTTACTTACATTGATGCTATGTTTTGCCTGTAACCTATTAACAAATTTTTGGATTTTAAAAAAGATCTTATTCCTTTAAGTAGATCAAAATTGTTCCATGTGCATCCTTGACCAACTGCAAAAGTAAAGCCAAACTGAAATGTTTGCTCTTAACACCCGAGCTAGAGTGTTACTGAGCTGTCAGATGTTCAGCAACACGTCCAGTCCGAGAGCCCGGCATGTAAGATCTCATCGGCTTGCTGTGAACCTTCACCTGGTTTGTTCTAGATCCAGACAAGTGGGATATAACTTCAGTGCCACTGGTGTCAAGAGTAGGAGGAGGAAATTCATTCTGTTCCTTCTGCATCCTGCTACCACCTAGTAGTGTTGACTGACTGTCACATAGTGCTTTCTAACATGGTATTTGTGTGTTATGCCCTTGGCTCACGTGTGCTGCTAGTTTACGTGCTGATGGCTTCTCTTAGAGCAGTGTATTTAAAGGCTTTCACTGTTTTAGTTGTGAAACAACCATCAAGTTAGTGGTGTCCCGAAGTGGGAGCAGGCCCACAGTTACACACATCCCTGTTACTTCTCAGCCCGTGGTGGAGCTGTCCATGGACACGAAGCCTTTGGTGCCCGGGATGCTCCAAGCAGCACGGTGTGCTGCAGCTCCGTTGCATTGCCTGCGTTTCCCAAAGGCTGTGGACTGGTCATCTACATGTAGCTCGCAGAAGCACAAAGTACTTGGGTACCAGCTTCCACTAAAATTGTGTTTAACTTGCAGTACTTCACCTGAAGTTCCTTGTAGACTTTGACTTCGTCTAAAAGATGCACTGAAATTTTGGGATCAGAACCGATAGCTTTTCTCAACTACAAGTGGAACTGCCTGCCAGAAGAGTAAAGTTTGTGCATGGGAGATTGTGGGGGAAGAGGAGAAAGCCATTTTAATTTCACGGCCTGTTACAGATCTTACTATCTTTTGGTGTAGATCCGTGTCCCTGCTACATATGTTGTGTTTATAGTTGAGTCTGGCAGTGAAACGCTTTTTGTCATGGTATCTCTGTTCGTACGTAACTTTGACTGTGGTAGCTTAAATATTCCTGAAAATCCATCTTTTTTTTGGGGGGGTGGAGGAAGAGGTTGAGTAGCTTAAGACCTTGGTATCTGATTTGTGCAGATGCCAAGGACTTAACTGCAGCGTTTATCCCTTGGATTTATACTGTGCTCAACCATCTTTACTGTGGTGATGAAAACGTATTTCAGAACTTCTCATTTAAAGAAATAGTGAAAGACAAAGATAAAGTGATGTTCTTGGACAAATCAGTTTAAGAAAAAATTCCTAAGTGTTTGTTAAGATATAGTAGGGATTGGAAATGTAGTACAAACCTAATAGCCAAAGGATGAAGCATGGTGACTGAAACCAACTAATACTTGACTTCAGTTGTTCTGGGGCATGGAAGAGAAGGGAGCTGGGCACTGGATAGGCTGGGTGGGTGCAACTCCCTCAGCTCCTGTTTCTGTGCTTCTACACTTGTAGTCTCACCTTGTTGGCTTTATAGTGGATGTGGAAACCTAACAACAACAGCAATATTTTCATTGTTTTCATAATTTTTTTTTTTTTGTACCTTACAGAGCAATATCAGAATGAAATGGATCTCTTACTCTTTTGTATTGAAATGACCTTTGACATAATTGTAATCAAATAATACGTTTGTGTATGGGGGACCGGGGAGGAAGAGGCTCAGATCTGAATGTCCATGCATATTCTGTAAATACCTCTACATCATAATCCAAATTTGCATAAAAACTTAAAATAATCCAAGATGGAAAATTTAGTTAACCTTTTTCTGTTTCCAAATATACTAGTAAAAAAGAACAGAAAGTTCTGATTTTTTTCTGAGATGAGAACATGAAGAACTGCCAAAAGTGTTATGAGAGCTTTATTTTATTTTTATACTTACCTCGAGTTGGTGTAAATTGCAGAAGACAAATCTTTTCCTTAGATTATTTAAATAGGTCTCAATAACTCTTATTTCTGCTTGGAATTAAAACCTATGATGAATAGTAATTTGCATCTTCCTTTATCTATTTTTAACTTGTTGTTTGACAGTTTCTGTATTTTTGAAGTCTATTAGATTTTATTGTCAGTAGATGGTCCTTCAAGACCTCTCCACCGTTTCAATAACCTTTGTTGCATTTCCCTGCAACTATACATCTTTCTGCCATAAATGCAATACTTGAACACTTGGAAGCTGCTGCCCAAGAATTTGGGGGAAAGTGTCAAAGGATTTACAGAACTGATCGCAGCATCTTGAGAAGCAGAAGGTTTAGTTTGAGTTTCTCTCTTAAAACAAATGTAGCTGGTCTCTGTAGAGATTTCTGGTGGCTCAGGGAGTTTTCATTCAAGTACAGTGCTCTAAAGGTCTCCGTAACGGGGTGCTGGCTGCAGTCAGATGTGCTTGAGGTCTGCCGTAGAAATGAAATGTGTTCTTGTTTGCTGTGCCCTTCTGTTCTTATTAAATGGCTCCAGCTGAGTGTTACCAAGGGGGAGAAGATGTCAGTGGGATTCAATTAAAGATGAACTGTTTGACTCTAACCTTTAAATTAGTTTTTCCCCAATAATGACTTTTTTTCCTTGTAGTTTTCTGCCGAAATACTGGTTGTTCTATCGCAATGAAGTCTTGTTATTATACACCACTGTTGATCTTGCAGCAGAAGCACTTGCTTTGTGCTTCTGACAGGCTGATCTGGGATTTATTGTCCTTGGAGCTTAACTGTTAGCCTGGCTCTTGTGGCGTAAACCCATACAGCACACGAGCAGGTGGATGTAGGTCAAGCCTTCCTAGCGGCTTTGGGTGTTTGTGTTTGTAAATAGCAAGGAGAAGATGTTATTACTGTGCTGCTAATTCACTCTATTTACTGGACAGGTGTTAGAGTGTTTCTGTAATTTTTGTATGTGTCAAGGAGCCCTTGTTTGTGGGTTAATTTATAATAAGCTATTGGAATTGCATAATTCCGTCAGCTCTTGGTAGTGATGCAGGTGTTACTGTGTCTTCCTGCCAAAGTATTCTGCTTTTATCATTGCTGCAGATAAAAAAAAAAAAAAAAAAAAAAAAAAGGCATTAGTTTTACAGCTGACCCAGACTAAAAGTTACTCTTCCCATCTCCCAACCTCCATCTCCTCTCCCCCATCCCCAAACGAGGGATTTCTGCCATGTGAAATTTGCTAGCCTGGCATGATGTGCATTTGGTTGCCTAATCAAATTCAAAGTGGATGAAGTTGGAAAAAGCCTGCTAACAAAGACGTTCCAGCTCAGCTGGGCTGTTTGGGCAGAACCAGGCCTGGTTCGGTCACTTCTACCAGCGCACCCTGGGGGCTGGGGACTTGTGGCAAATCATCACTGGAAAGCAGAAAGAAGTCACCTAAGTTGCTTCAGCTGCAGCCAGAAGAGCGTGACTGAGGGTATTATTTCACATCACACCCGAGGTGTTTGAACAGCAGGTTGCCTTTTCTTGCCTTTGGCCTCTCCCAGAGAAGAAGGCGAGCTCCTCCACTGCATTCCCTCTGGATCTAGCAATCATGTGGCGGTGGAGTTCTTACTTCAGCTTCTTGATCTGGTGCACCAAGACATTCATGTGTTTCTTCATCAGATCTGTGGCTGAGCTCATGTGATTCTGTGCGGAAAGGGCAGGAGTGTGCAACCTGAAAGACAAAAAGTGCATCGAAACAGGTTCCCTCTTCCGTGTCATCTTACCATGACTACTGTCTTAGCGATTTATGAGACTCTTTGCTTCATCCCTGTAGAGAATTGTGTGGTTAAGCTTCATTACATTTCATACTTGTTTTTAAAGTTTCTGAATGTTACTTTCATGTGCTTTTACAAGCATCTCTGCTGTAAAACTTAATTGCTCTAATATTTACATCTGCAGACTTACTTGCTGAAAGGTGTAAGTGGTTTTTTTTCAGTTAGTGTCAACAGTAGATGGTAAAATTGCTATTTCTGTTATAAGTAAATTCTCCTCTGCTCTGCCCAAGTGCTACTTTACTTTTTTTTTCCTTTGCATGCTTTTGTTCTTCATTCCTAGGCTATAGAGACAACTCTGATCTGCCTTCCCTCTTTCCTCTGTAAGGAGAAAATGTGGACATGTACAGCTTGATTTGAATTAACACTGAAATTCCTGTGCTGGTACTGTTTCTTCTTTAAAATGTTTTTTGGAGATACTTAGTGAATTTGGAAAGAATACGGAAATGCCCTGGACTTCTGCTATAGGGTGATGTTTTAAGATGACTGCACAACAAAATGTTTTTTCCTTTTCTCAAGTCGCTTCTTGGCATTATGGGTATCATCACTGTCTCTACTTCAGACTTTCTTCAAAGATAAGTTTCACATTTGTTTCTTTTCCCCATCCTTATTAGCCTTGACACTGGTGTATGTTACATAGCTGCTTTTATGGGTAGAGAAATTGATGAAAGCTTGAATGTGGCCCTCGTAAATATCTGTGTCTCATCTTTCAGAAGAGATGAGAAATGGATGCATTTAACTAGACAGGATTAGCCACCTCCTCTAGTAAGGAAGGATGGTGCAGATGTAAAGGTGATCATAGGGACATGTGAATGGGGTTTGAGAAACGTGCTTGAAAAACAGGTCCTGAGAAATTGAAAGACTTAGCAATTATTTTTTTTTAACTGTCTCTAGAAGTATAGTCACAGTAGAAACATGTGACATAGACCATTCAGATCTGTGCCAGTTGCAGAATTTTCATATCCTGCTAACCAGGCGATTTGTTTTCCCATAAGCACTTTGCCAGATTTGCACAGGATGTATTTAGCAAAAAGTACAGTTTTATTTGTGTAAACTGAGCAAATTCCTGCTGTCCCGTTTAAAAAACAAAAGTTTTCTTGCTTCTTACTGAAAGCTTCAGTGTTTCTTTCACAGCCATCAACTAGTTTGTAATAGATACTTTAACTGTACTAGTTGCAATCACTTATTTCTAATACTGAAAAATGTAGATCTTTAGGAAAAGATTGTATGCAAAATTGTTTTTTATAGTCCTTTCTGCTTTCAGTTCAGAAAATTTTCAGAACCTAGGAATTAGAGCAGCCGATTACAGAGCTGTGTTGTGCTCAGCAGCTCTAACTGGATACTCTTTTGTTTTTCAGCCTTAACAGATGGTTACCTACAATCGGGTTCGCTTTTTGCATTGCTAGCAGCTGCAGCACAGTAATGATTTGCAGCTCTGTTCTTGTTGGGATATTGGTTAGTTTTGCAGTATAATGTTTGTAACTGTAATTGGGGATAGTTACATTAGTTTAAAAAAGATTTGCTTGGCAATGTGTTGTGATTGTTTTCTGTTGTCTTAGTGAATTGAAAATGTGCATTACTAAGAACAGGCCAACGAAACCTTTTCTTCCTTTTTTTTTTTTTTTTTAATTAACAGACTGTTAAAAGTTTTAAAAAATGGAAATGTATAACTGCTCCAGTTGAAGAGCATATATGTGAAAAATTAACATTTTACCTTTAAAACAAAGGTATTGAACGTCAAGAACAAATACTTGGCAACTTGGTGGTGAACCTTGTACAGATCTTGCAGTGCTCTGTATGGAAATGGCAGTGTGCCATCAGATTTACTGAGAAAGCCTCTCCCTGATGTGGGAAAGGTGCAGGACCTTCAGGAAGCTGCTTGCAGCAGCTGCTTGTGGATGGCACAGTGCGGTGGCTTGTGTGCTGGGTGGCTGTCCTGGCTACTGCCTTGTATGCTACTGACTTGGATTTACTGTTGTGTGCTTGTGGATGAATCAGTTGACATCTACTGCTCTGATTCCAAGCAAGCTTTTAAGCTGGGTATGGGATAATAAGCAGTGGCTGAACCTGAATTAATGTATGCAAGGGCCTAACGTACTTGAACTGCTGCTTGTGAGGATCAAGGAGAGCAGGAGGCAAGTTTACAAAAGTGTCAGGGAAGTGCAAAAAATTTATACTGGTTAAAAATCACACAGTTCAGTGTGACTTTATCCTACTTAATTTTAACACGTCCCCATGTGGTCTTCAGTGGTCTTTTCATCTGTTAGTTTATTTTTAATTATTATATTTTTCTAATGGCTTGTGGCCTTCAAGTATTTGTAAACCCTGAAATGAGTGACATCTCCTCTGGGCTTAACTCTTTTTTTTTTTGTTTTTTTTTTTTTTTTGTTTTTAAAATGAAGAGTATATGGAGAGTCTTCTTGTGCCCATAAAGCAATGGAAATGAGGTTTGACTGGTGGTTTCCTACTAAACCAACAGCAACAGCTCCCAGACATCTTGCTGCCTGTCCTGCTCCCTCAAACCTCAGTTCTCCCCTCTCCTGTTTTTGTTTACAGACCTTTGAAAATCCGGAAGATGTATTTCAGTTTTCATGATTGAGCTGAAATATTAGATATAATGCCACCTCCTTGATGTACTCTTAAAAAATAAAATGCCTGTTGTGAGCTACACATACAAGCCAAAGAAATTCTCGGTTCTGATTTTTCAGATTCTGGTTGAAATGTAACATGTAGTAACATACCGTAGTTACTTGTTTGCAAATGTCTTGGTTATTTATTTTGTGTTATATTTTAAAGCTGTAGGGTTGTTTTGTCTCTCTACCACACAGCTCTTGCAACTTTCCTAGTATTCCTGATTTAGGCATTCTGGCTACTGTCTCTTCTATATTCCAAGGACAGAACTGAGGAGAAGCATTTTGCTTGTTAAAATGGGGAAGACTGGAGCAACCTGTAAGTAGTGTAACGTGAAGGCTATACATTTCCATTTTTTTCCATAAGCTTTGGATTTAAACTGTCCTTGGTACATTTGATAAATAGTAACTTCAGTTGTCATCTGCTTAGGTTTTGCTTTTTGTGTATACCTATAATTAAGACTAAGGTGGTTTCCACTGGCTGCGGGGAAGAAAACCTGCAGTTCTTGGTAGCAAACAAGAAGTTCGCTTTCGTTAGTATTTGCCAAACTTTTCCAGTTAAAACAGTATTTAGGAACCAACAATTCTATATATTAACCAATACAATCATTTGATTTAGCTTTGCCAGCAGCGCGCTTTGTAGTTTCGTGGATTTAATTAGTCTTTGGTTAGTTCATAAAAGCAACTAGCACGCTAATGTTATGAATGCTTTGTCAGGAATCTGTCAAAATGATAACTTTATAATACCAGCGGGTTGCAGCTGCTGCTCCTGTATGTCTGCAACCTATTTGGTTTTATGTGGATAAGGAGAATTTATATAGGTGTGACTAAATTGATGTTGCTCCTTTGGTTCAGACCATAAGCATCTGGCACACTTGTACAGTAAGGCTTTTGCTGGCAAAACCAAGTCTTCCTGTTCACTGGAATTGATCAGAGCTCTGACTTGAGATGCAGGCTTTATTTACATACTTTCCATGCACAGAAGTCCTAAAGTGAGCACGCTGAATTTTTACACTTGAGTTGCAGCCGCTGTCCTCCTCCCTCTGCAAGGATCAGAAAGCTCAAGTTAGCACATGCTGTCAGCTGCTAACACAGGGCTCCGGTCGAGCACGGCTGCTGTCGTGTGATGTGGCTTTCACAGGAAGGTAAGCTGTCCTCGTTTCAAGCTGTCCTGGAACAGGGACCTCACACAAGCGCCTCTGGATCCGTTCTGCCAGGCCCCACGGGAGCATCAGCGCCCCACCCGTGGCCTTGCCAGGCCAGTGAGATCACTGAAAAAATAAATAGTTCCATAAGCATCGGAACTAATGACTTCTTGTTTCATGTGGTCAGGCTCTTGTGGTTGATTTGTCTTTGGCAAACTCGGAGGGGTGTGCTCTGCCTGAAGTTGTTCCTGCAGTCGCGCTGTTTGCTGGAGTTCTCAGGAACAAAATTCTGCTGGCACCCAAAAAGATGTAAACTTGTGTTCTGCTTCGCCAGTTCAGTGCTTACAGGACATGTAGGAGCAAATTACATCGAAAAAGGCTCCTTTGTTGTATTTGGCCACTAGCAGTTACTTGAATCGGGTTGTTAAAAGACACACAAACAGCGTGATTTCCCAGGGCTGAGAAACTAGGCTAAAAGCATTGCTGATTTCATGTCGTCGTCACGACCAAATACACTGTAGGGCTCTCCTCAAACTACAGGTGGTGCTACGGTACCACCTGAGTCATTTTTCTTAGGTAACCTCTAGAGTTTATCTGTAATAGTAACGTTGCCTGCCCTCTTCTCAAAGCTGTAACGTGAGAAGGGTGAATTCACACGCTAAATCTATCTGTGGCTTTGCAGAGAGCACTGCTGTTCTGCATGTTAGGCTATTTATTTCTGGTTGTAGCTAAAGGCAAAGAAACAGCACAGTATGTGATTTTTGGTCATCTCGCTGCTATTTGGCTGGCAGTATTCTGACATATTTCTTCCTGCAGACACTCAGACTCGCTCCACCAGAACATGAGTAACATTCCTCGTCTGGCTCAAAAATAGTAGCGAGTAAAATGCCGCTTGTGTTCCAGGTGGAATTGCAGGGGAAGTTATCGGGTGCTGATGCTGGCCTTGCTCTGTCTGATTTAGGTCAAATGTATGTGTCTCTGTGCCTCCCCCAGCAGTCAGGAGGGTGTTCCTTGCAGAACATAAAACGTGAAATAAAGCGTGTGAGGCAGCCTGCTTTTTTTCCCCTCATATGAGCTGGAGCAGTGCATGCTCCTCTCCCTGGTGAGAGGGTGGTGCTGATGCAGTGGGCCCTGCTGTCCTTGTGTCCGGGCAGAGGGGCGGTCGTGGTGCCACTTGTCACCAGGAGCTGCAGCCGAGCCGTGGCCTGCGCTCAGCTGGGGACTTGCTGGGGCCTCGGGCTCCTCTCCTACTCCTTCCTCTTCTTTCCCTTCTCTGTATTTGCCTCAGGTAGATAAACATCAGATGGGTAGAAAAGAGGAGCAAAAAGGTTAAAACCCTGTCCTACTGCTGTTTACGTTCCCCTGAAGCCTCAGTTGTCCAAAGGATTTTATTTGTTGTGGACCTTTGTAAGACTGAAGAATTCAAGTCATCTGTTGCTGATGGGGCAGTAAGGTAGTTCACAGACTGCCTTTAAATTGTTTCCATGTATACATTTGCTCTTGAAATTTCCTAATGCCTTAGCAAGCAGCATAAAACCTACTGAATTTCGGTGTTCCTGCTGTTGACCTCAGAGGGTAATTTTGTGGTGGTGAGTCACTGGGGCCGCTCAGCGGAGATCCAGCCATGAGTGGTATCCTGCCCGACTGCCCCTCTGCCCAGGTAATCCTATCTGAGGGGACAGAGCAAGCCCTCCCTGTTGGTATCTGACACGACTAGTCATTTACTGTATTTGTTGTAACTTATTTTTAAAGCAAACCCTCATAGGAGGGTGCGTGCGTGCCCCATCATGCTTGTTCTTCGTTTGACCTCCTCTCATGAGAGGAAGCTGGCACTGGAAGCTGTGCTTTGAGCTTGCCCGGAGTTTACATATGAAAGATGTGTGGGGGTTTGTTTGCTTGTTTTGGTTTGTTGTTTTTTTTTGCCCTGTTAGCCTACAGATAGACCAGCTCCTGGCGTTGGCTTAGTGCCAGCATTGACTCAAAGGAGGGGCTGCAAGCTCTTGGTAGTGGAGAAGGGAGACCAAAATCACAGCAGTCTGGGCTTTGATTGTCTCATTCTGATGTGCAACTGTGATACTGGGCAGGTTCTTCTCTTTTCTCTTTTTTAAAATTTATTTTTATTTTTTTGGAACATACCTGTTCCTTACTGAAGGAGAGAATGTTACACTATGCTTTTTATCTTTGAACAATTTAAATCAAAGTAATTTAGAATTTTGATAACTTACAAAATCACTATTTTTAAAATACTGAATTGTCTTGCAATAATGTATGTAATACTGCTCTACAGTGTTTGCTTAAATGTGGTAAGTCCCACTCAGGGTTGGCCTTTTGTGCTACACTCTGTACTGATACAGACTCTCATCCTGCAAAGATGCACGCTTTCTGTTGAGATCAGTGACACAACATCCAGTCGTTAAGCTGACCATCTAGACTTCAGGTTTGAAGAACATATATACATTAGCTTAATTTCATGTTTGCATAACCTCAGTTCTTTCAAAGTATTATCTGCATTTTTCCTGAGGGCCAAAGTAGTTAGGGGTAATTAAAAAGTTACTGTGGGGACCCTGTCATTTTCTTGCTACAGGAAGGAAAAAAAAACAAACAAAAAAAGCAAACAAACAAACAAAAAAAAAACACAAAACAAAACAAAACAAAAAAAAAACACAAAGAAAACAACTCTGAGACTAAACCTACTTAATATTAAAAATCGGTGCAAAATACATAAAATATGTTCAGGTCTCCTGTGCTAGATTAAAGTTCTGTGAAGGGTAGAGACCCTTTTCAGTGATCTTAGAAGTTGCCTGCATGGTATGTACAAGTTGGGGAGGTGAAGGATGGAAGGGAAGACCCCTTGCCTACGTGGGCAACTTGCTGTAGGGATCCTGCTTTGGCAGGGGGGCTGGACCTGATGATCTCTTGAGGTCCCTTCCAACCCCTATTCTATGATTCTGTGATTATTTTTGTATTTTTGAACTTTGGTTTGTTTCACGTACCTCTTGTTTTGGATTTACCACAAGTTTTCTGAGACGCAAATAAACGACATGCAAGATTTTCTTTACTCTGTTCTCCTAGAGACACTCTCTAGATGTACGTCTTCTTTGTTTCCTGTTGCCTATCCTTTCCTTGATTGGAATGTTGCCGTTATGGTTGTGAAAACTCTTGGAGATGTGCCACATGGCTGTGGCATGAAAATATGGAAGATTCACTGTGGTTCACAGAATGCTTGGGTTGTTTTGGTGGATTAGCTTTCTAAACAGACACTTTTTTTTTTCAGTATTTTTAACATCATGGTTTAACTTATTCTCTTCAGGAAAGAGTGCAAATCAGAAGATGCTACTTGCAAGATCTCTGAATCTGAACCTGAGGAATTATCAGATGAAGCAAGTGCTGACACCTTCTATGGAACTTCTCCTCCTAGTACACCCCGCCAGATGAAGCGTATGTCAACAAAACATCAGAAAAATAACGTTGGGAGACCTGCTAGCCGGGCCACTTTGAAAGGTAGGTGTGCTTTTTTTCCTTTTTTTTCCCCCCTTTTGGGGGGAAAAAAAAGTCATGGTTATAGCCTTTGTTACCTAAAAAAAGAAAATATACAGAAGATGGAGCCAGTCTCTGAGATACACAGTGAAAGGACGGTGAAAATAAGTGAAAGCAGACCTCACATACTGCAACAAAGAAAGATTAATTTGGGTGTAAGAAGAAAAATCATCATGAGAGTGGTTAAACTGATTATTTTGCACTTTAATGTTACTGAGGCAATAAACTTTGCGCTGTTTACTTTCGCCCAAGTATTAGCCATAAAGTTGTATCTAGGAAAAAAAACAAACAAAAGATACTTCAGAAATGTTCTTTCCTAATGTTACTAGGTAATGATACCTACTTCTAAATAAAACAGTTTTAGGTTGAAATGTGGATTTTAAGATTTTAAATATTCTTTTCCTCAAATACAAAATGTGGTAATTGTTTTTATTATTATTATTATTATTATTATTATTATTTAAAAAATAAGCAAACACATGCGGTAGCTAAATCTTTTCAAGCTACTCTTCCAAGGGGGGGGGGGAAGGGAAAAAATCTGGCAGTTTTAATAGTTTTGCTGGGCTTATAATGGATACCAAATACCACTTTTTTATCAGATTATATGTTCAATATTTTCATACAGAATAGGCTTAAGGTACTTTCTTTGTTTGCTTGTTTTTATTTATGTTAAACAAGGTTATTTGCCAAAATATTTTGGAAGCAATTTTTAAAAATTGCTTCATATAAAACAGAGAACATTATCAGAGAGTATTTACTTGGAAGGATTACATTTTCAAAGTGAAGAAAATCAATGGTTTAGCATAAGTAAGGGAATACAGTCTATTCTTAAAAGAGTAGAGTTGTTGAGTGCAAGTTGATAGTAAAAAGGCCCATGCAAACATCTTCCAAAGGTTTTCGTTCCCTTCCACTTCAGACAACCTCTGAGTAATGTCACCATTAAGTGAAAATTCACCAAAAGATTTTTTCTATAGACTAAATTGAAGAGAAATCTAATATTTGACAGTTAACCGTGTAGTCATTGGAATTATTAAGCTCCTTTTATTGGCTTTTAATTGTGCTTTTTGGCTAAATTAAACTCTTCTAATGCAACATTGACCTTATTTTTGGTATATGATTTAATAATTTTTCTTTCTGTGATTTTCTTGTAATTCTGTGCTTTTTTTTTTTTTTTGGAAAAAAAAAAAGGTTAATTTCTAATCAGAAAACTGCGTTACTAGAAAGAACTATAAATTATACTATTTATTTAGTCTTCAATGCTGAGTGTGTATTGAAGATTGATACTTTTAAGAGAAATAGGGAGCTGTTGATTATCCTTGCTAATAGATTTGAAGGTTTTGGAGCAAGTTCTTTAACTTTCTGCTTGTGAGTGAATGGTTCATGTTTCCTGAATAATAAAATTCTGATCTTGGTTGCCGTGAACATCTTAAAATATGTGTAAATGTTGTTATTCTTGGATAAATTGGTTAGTGCTGTATGCTGTAGAATATTTTCTGGAAAGTTCATAGTTCATTTAGTTTAACTTTGCCTATATGTGTGATCTCAGAAAATGTATTTTGTATTTAAAAAAATAAAAATAAATAAAAGCTCTTCAGAATGGACAATTTAATTGACTTTGAATGTGTATGCAGATGCTTTTACTCAGATTGAAGTGTTTTTAATTCAGTAAGAATTAATTTAGGGGTTAAGTTAATTTAACAAATCCATTTCAAAAGTAAATTTGAGGTAACTTTGCAGACACTGGCATGTAACACGTTCAATGTAGTGTTTTTTCTTTATTTAGACAACTGAAAGGATTTGGGGCACTAGGGACTTGCTTTCCTGTGTCTCCGGAGTTTGTTTCTTTGTTTAATTTTGGGCATACCAACTTGCATTTAATACTGAAAACAAAAAAACAACAACAAAAGCCCCTGATACTATAAAATCTGTTTAAACTAGTTTCTGAATGATTTATTCTCTACCACAAGACTCATGGGGTTTACATTTTTAAGCTAATAAATTAATTTCAGAGTTGCTCATAAGACACAAGTGTCTCTTCCCTGTTTTTGTTTGTTCTTTTTTTTTTTTTTTTTTTTTTTGACTGGGATGTTTTGAAATATTAGTTCAGTGATGCTTTCTTACTGAAGTTTTTAGACTACGTAAAGAACATTGTCCCTGTCTCCTGTTTTGTGAATAAGGAGTGCATGAAACTTGAAGCAAAACCTCTGTCTATCCCACTCTCTTACCCTTATCAATTTCCTCAAGTTCTCTTTTCCTCTAAAATTAAGGCATATCTAAAGCACTGAAGACTAGAGATGTATTGGAGGCTACAAAGGGAAGCACTTTCATAGTTGATCGCAAGCTATTAAGTACTTGCTTAGTCAAGACGACTTATATTTCAGTTTGTTTATTTCTGATCTCAATGCATTTTGATCAATAATTTTATTTAGCATAAATTCTTTTTTTACAGAACTGGTACCCTAAAGCTTTATGGTTAACTGAATTACTTGGTAAGGGGTCCAGCGGTTTTAACATGTGTCCCCTGTAAAAGAAGACCTGATCATATGCATGGTGGATACTAGAGGACTCTGTGGCTCGTTTAGTATCAGGAACAGCAATTCAAAGTAGAAGACCAGGTGAAAGACATTTGCCTTTTGGTACTACCCTCCTAACCAAGCATAAACACAAGATGCTGTTTTTACACCTCCACCCTTTGCTTTGAGGAGAACTTAATGCTTCTTTTTCTCTTAGCCTTCTTTCTCACCCTAAGTGAGAGTTGAAGTTCTGAATCAGGATAACTCAAACATCATAGGAGCAGGAGATAGCAGACTTAACTTGAACACTCATAAACAAAAAGTGGTAAACACCACTTGGATAATACCATGTGTATTGTCCTTTTGTCACTAGTCATAATTACTCTCCTGGCAAAGCCCTTTGGAAGTGTCTAATAAATGTGAACCTTAAAATTCCTCAAGCTTGTAATGATTTTCTTCATGTTCCATGAATGCAACAAAAAAGCAGCAATTCTGGCAGAAAGCATGAGGGTGTGTACTGAGAATTCTTGAAACAATACCTGCAGGTGAACTTTCAATCTGAAATTGTGAATTCTTAGTCCTTTTATTGGATACGTTGTTCTCCTCTACAACTGCAGCATGCTCATGCAGATTATAGGATCTTGGCCAGTTCTGGAAAATGTCCGTATTAGTTTGTTTTCTATATAACGGTCTCTTGATCCTATGAAGGTTTTTATAAAAACCCCTTTGTTTCACTTAGGGGCGGATGTCATATATTAAATCCAATGTTGTTTTAATCTAATTATTTATTGTAAATGATCTCATGCCTACTATACATATTTATTAAACTCTTGTTTCCAAGGTCACGGGAGGTGAACCAAAGGGTTCTCTTTCTGGATGGAGCTGAGAAGGACCCATGGGTTGGGGCACAAAACCCTGAATGGGCAGTGGTGCTTGAAATAGAAGGAAACTTAAATCAGTTGCTGCTTCCTAAGGAGGAAGCTTGGAAACTGAGAAGCTGGTAGTAAAAACTGACAAATAAGCATGAAATCTTAAGAATCTATTCTTCCGCAAGACCCATTTGTCTAGGTAATGGGACTGCCAAATTGCAGGCACTGAAGATAGTTTAAATCATGCATTTTCAGCCTTCTGTTTTTGAAGTGCTTCACAAGCTGCGATATTTTTCTGTAAATCTAAGTTGAGCATTTTCAGAGTCGTATACGAAAATAATCTGCAACATTATTAGCCAAACTTAGCCTTTAGGAAACTGCGTGTCTGGGCAAATGTCATAACCTTAAAGAATGAAAATCCAGCAAGTGGGCATTGAAGCTTCAGTTTGGACATTTGAATGCTAACACTTTAAATCATGGGTTTTCAATCCCTCTCTTGCCTCTTCCCTGTTACTGTAGGAAATAAAAATAAAATAAATAAATAAAGAGTCCATTTGACTCCTAACCTCGCAAGATTCTTATACTTAAATAAAAGAATGGGTTATGCTGTTCTTTTTCTGCTTTCTATTTGTGTTTGCATCTAGTAAATTCTTTTCTGTCTTCCAGTTAGTTGAAAGTGACTTACTCTACATCAGAAGTAGCAAAACACTTTAGATATATACACACTATGAAGTACCAAGGTCTATAAAAGTTAAAAATTAAAAAAGAAAAGTTCTTTGGCAAATGAACACTGAGAACATCTCTCTTGGTCTATTTCAGAATTCTATGTACTTGTTGAAGGAAAAAAAGTTCATAACATACAATTATCATTGCCAAATGCTAATATTATTTTTATTCGTGTTTTAATAAATTTAAATATTTAAGAAAATTATATTAATAAAAACAGTAGAACCTGTTATATCTTCCTTTTCTTTCCCAAGAGCAGGTTACCTTACATGCAGAAAGACTCATTGCAAACAGACCTCATCCTTCCTCTTCCCTGCTTGTGTTAAAAAAAAAAAAAAAAGAGAGAGAGAGAGAATCAGAAAATTTATGAAACAGTAATCACATCCTTTCCAGAGATGTTAATTTTTTTCTGGCAAAATCTATGAAATGAAGGTTTCTGTTGATTACATAAGCAAGAGTTACCTTAATTGAAAGATACTTTGGTTTATCTTCCAGGGAGAGTGGAAGCAGCTGTAAGGCAGCTGAACAAACTGCCATCCTCCAGTATTTCAGAGCAAGAAAGCAAATTGCTTACTGAATAATCACAGAAATTCAGTCATAATCAAGGATCAGGAATAAGGAGAATGTTCTATTTTGAAACAAACTGGAGAATTTATGAAATTGAGATATATAAGAAAGGGCTGTTTCTTGTACTTTAGCCACAACAACCCCATGCAGCGCTACAGTCTTGGGGCAGAGTGGCTCTAAAGCTGTGCAGAGGAAAAGGAGCTGGGGATGCTGACTGATGCTCACCTGAACGTGAGCCAACAGTGTGTCCAGGTGGCCAAGAAGGCCAGCAGCATCCTGGCTGGTATCAGGAATAGCGCAGCCAGCAGGAGCAGGGAGGTGATTGTCGCCGTGTACTCTGCTCTGGTGAGGCTGCACCTTGAGTACTGTGTTCAGCTTTGGGACCCTCAGTGCAAGAAGGACATCAAGACCCTGGAGCATGCCCAGAGCAGGGTTATGAAGCTGGTGCAGGGCCTGGAGCACAAGTCCTGTGAGGAGTGGCTGAGGGAACTAGGGGTGTTCAGTCTGGAGTGGTGGAGGCTCAGGGCGAGACCTTATTGCTCTCTACAGGTACCTGAAGGGAAGGCGTGGGGAGCTGGGGGTCAGCCTCTTCTCACAGGTAACTAGCGATAGGACAGGAGGGAATGGCCTCAAGTTGTGCCAGGGGAGGTTCAGGTTGGCAGTGAGGAGACATTTCTGCTCAGAAGGAGCAGTCAGGCACTGGGACGGGTTGCCCAGGGAGGTGGTGGAGTCACCGTCCCTGGGGGTGCTCAGGGAGAGGCTGGACGTGGTGCTTGGGGACATGGTTTGGTGGGTGACCTTGGTGGTAGGGGGACGGTTGGACCAGGTGATCTTAAATGTCTTTTATAACTCTTATGATTCTGTGTCCTAAGTGGCACAAAGTGTGATTGGGAATGATATGAAAATGGTGGTGGTACAGAACTACAGAGCAAAAGTTGTTGATGAAAAAAAAAAAAAAAGCATTATTAAAATAATGTTATGAGAATTTTAAATAAAGGGAGTATTTTAAGTTGAGATTATTTAAATGATTGACATTTTGAGGGAGTGATGCCGTTGCACATCTTTGAATGGCCTCATTTTGTGCTTGATAGCACATGAAAAACTGCAGCCATAATGTAGTATACACATTCACATGAAGTGAATGCTGTAATCAGAAGCTAAATAGAAAAACAAGGATCTGTCGTTTTGGATGGGCAGTGATTACAGTTGTGTGCTGTTTACTCTTTTGTTTCTTTCATTCTTTCTGACTCAGATCCTGTCCCTGTGCACAAATAACAGTAACTTTTAGTCATCAGCTCTTTTAGCTGATGGGATCCTAAACACACTTTTCTTGCCTTTTTTTTTTTTTACAACTACATCTCAGTCTGCATCAATTCAGATAAACTGGTGAGTTTCTTTTGTAGGGAAGTTGTTGGTTCCTATATCCTTCTTTGTTCTGTACATGTTCCATATGTCGTAATCTATTCTTTGTCACTGCCATGTTTAATTTCCTTTCACTCTTCCAAATGCAAACTTGCTCACATGCTTTGTTTCTTTGTCTTTACATGCACATGTGTGATGAAAAATAGGAAGCAGAAAAGAGAATTTGTGTAAGAAATTGAAGACCACAAATTTCTTACTTTAAGAAGAGAGGCAATTATGGCCACCTATGTGGTGATTTCTGTTGTGACTGTGATTGAAAAAATGGGAATGAACTCAGTACTCTGAAAGTAGTTGTTTTGTAGTAGGTGTAATTTTAGTTGTCTTTTTTTAATACCTTAAAAATTGCTGCTTCTCACATGCTGCCATGTGTTTGTGGATGCAGCTAGTGTTGGGTCCCTTAATAAAGGTATAAAATTAAGTTCTATATTTGAAATGACATTCCATAGGATACTAGCAGGAGATGAGTATGTGCATCATTATACTGTCTATTGCATCTCTCTACTTCATTGTATTTCAGATTGATTTAAAAAGGGATAGGTTTCTACTTTCTCCTTTTGATCAGTTGCCTTTTTTTTTTTTTTTTTTTTTCAGTGAGCTCTTTAAGATCACAGGGAGCCTGTGGTGTGCTCCCTCTTGCCAGTCAATTGTTGCTTAGTCATAAAGCCTACCTACCTCATGCGGTGTTAATGGTCCTTGTAACCCAATGTCTCTTAGTACAGCTGAACTTGCTTTACTAATTAAGTTAAGCCTATATTATAAAACTGCAAGAAAATTACTAGTAGGAACTCATACAGTTATACCATTGATTTTAATATTTATTGCAGAATTCTCAGATGCATTTGAGTCTGTGTCATCTCTTTATTTAATAACATAAACATATTTTGAAGCAATTGGTAGATGATTGTGCCTGGGCTTTGTTAGGATCGATGAATATACAAGTATTAGGGCACTTTGGATGTCTAATAATGAATTACAATGTTTTTAACTTACTTTTTTTTTAGTCTCTTTTGGTGGGGAGGGAAAGTGAAGATGAATACTGAAGGAGAATAATAAGTTTAAAAATATAAACTTAAGTGGTTTAGAAGACCTGGCAACTAGATTGTAAGTTCAGAATGGAATGGGGTTTTCATTTATTTTACATGGTCTTCAAAATTTTTTTGCCATCAAAGTACTAAGTCGATCCTTTTCTAATCTACCTCAGCGTTGGTGAGGTTGGGGTATGTCTGTGTTTTTCATCTCTGCTAACCACTTTCATCTTTCTCCTTTCTTGCAGATGCAGAGCATGCATTCTTGCTGCTTGTCTTTCTTAGCTTTTAGGGCCATTGTCTCCTCACTGCAGTGCCAGCTGTGGTGTGGAATGCAATTTAATACGCTCGGCAGTACTCTTAGTCTTAGATGGGTGCTGGCTTAGGCTGGTGCTAGCTAATGTCTGTAGTTAGTAACCAGTGAGGGTTTGGTACTGCTGTCTGACACAGCAGCATTTGAGTAGATGTAAATGTAATATGTAAAATCAGTTTCAATGAATTCTATAGCAGATCTCTTAGTAGCTTTCTGTTTCCAGGAGCAAAGCTGTTTCTGAGTTACTTTTTTATGTTGTCTGCTGTTGTACTTGATAGCTATTCAAAGAAAGATGCATAAATAGCTGAAATAAAATTAGTGTAAGGGGGATTAATAAACTCTGTATTTGTAAGAAGCAGCTAAAAATGTTGAATTATGGTTTGATCCTGGATATATGGATATGACACTATAAAGTTTCTCAGTGCTACCTTGTATTGTAAGACAAATGGAGAACTTGCAACATTTTAAAACGAAAATATTTGAAGATGTATGTATGCAAAATGCTTAAAAAATAACTTACTGATCACATCTTCTGCAGGTGCTCTTGTAGACCTATCATAGCATTGAAAATTCCAAGATTATAAGCAAATCAGATGGTTTCTGAATGAAATACTAATAAACAAATAGACTGTTAAGTTGCTCATGAGTATCTTGCATATAGAAACAAATTATCCCCAGAATTATGGTTGCTTCTGGTTTTGGCTGGTTGATCTGAGATGCAGCCAGCTCTACTCCCTCATGCCTGACTATTGGGTTATTTAATAGCATCTTCTATATTGAAAGCAGAGCTCCAGATTACTTCAGCTGCAAATACTTGGTGTATTCACAACTGAGACCTGAAGCTGAGCAGCTCTTTTCAGTGAATGCCTTTTTGAAAAGCTTGAGTTAAGCTGCATTCTTCACAAAATTTAGCTAGAGTCAGGAATAGAATTCAGTTTTCTAGAATGGCAGTCATTTGCCTTAACCATGAAATTCTCTTCCCCTTCTGCAAGTCTCTGCTTTTTCTGTGCCAGGCTTTTAGTTTTTATAGCAATGCAAGTGGTGATTTTAAAGTACAAGTAACTGCCCTGTTTACTATGCACCACTCCAATTACTTCTCTTCTTTAGGCTTTCAGTGAGAACCAGGATCTTTATGCTTTCCTATTCCATAGCTTGGTGTTTTTTCTTTCTTCCTTATATCCTTCAGAAGAGATTTTCTTCTTCAGAGTTAAGTGCTATTATGCATCTTGTGGCCTACCCCAATCCTGCGGGGGGTATGGTACAACTCTGGTGAGGATTAAATTGTACTTTTTTAGATATGGAGAGTGGAAGGGGGCAATGTGGCAGGTCACCCCAATATTAATTTGCTCATTAACAGCTGAAAACAGGGTTTGTAATGGCTTTTTAAGATTGTAAGGTTAAGGTTGGACAGTTTTCTTTACCCAGCTACTTTTCTGAGCTAATCCTTCTGAGGAAAACGTCTACTGAATTCTATTTCCAAGCAACAGGTTAGTTGAATATATATTAACTCTTAGGGATATGTGATTAAAATGTGAATAAAAAATATCCATTCACGTATGCCATAGGAGATTGCCAGACTTAGGCAAGCTCTGGTCTTCAAGCAGAAACTTTCCAGGAACTTAAATAGCGTCTCTGCAGCATTCTGGGCTTTGTTCATGCCCTGGACTAGAAAGCTGAGACATATTTTTGTGCTCTTAACTGTTGGGTGTAGGCAATGTAGAGTAAGAAACTATCAAAATAACTTGTAGAGGGCATCTGAGCCGGAACTGTGAAGAATGAGAGCACGTTTAGGGAATGTGGAGAACAGGATGGAGAGCTGCTCATCGCCAGCAGGAGGAGTTTGAATGGGGTGAGGTGTGGCAGAAGTAGCTGGGTAGACAGGGCAGGAGTTGGTGGGGATTGGAAAGATGGGTGCAGAGTAGAAAGTGGAGGGGAAGATGACTGAAGAAAAGCAGATCAGATTAGGAGTAGTGTAGTGTGTATTTAAATTTCTGGTTTTGGTGGTCCCTTGTTTTTGTCCATAATGATGCCATACTGGTGGGGTAGTAAACCCTACCAGTTATGCTATTATAATGGCTTAAGGATAAGGAAAGAAGGGTAAAATATATGGTATCTCAGAAGAAGTCTGTAATGATATTGTGTTCAACTTTATTTAGCTTTGATGCCTCCTGCTTTTATTTTAGACCTTAAGAAGTGGTAGCATGCCAAAGACTTGTCTGGATTTCCCAGTTACCCGTTGGGCTAATAAAAGTTACTGTCTTCACCAGCAAACCTTATCCTGAGTTTGATCCTTTGGCAGAATGCCTGATTTATTTAGGGTTTTTCCCTTAAACTAGGAACGTGTTCTTAAATGTGGAATTAGCTGGTGGATCTCTGTAAGGCTCTGAACAGAGATGTTAGAAAATGTCAGAATTTGTTTTGCCTGGATGTGTGTTGCATGAGGTTTCCTGCTCTTAGCTGAAGGATCATTCTCTGCTAACTGGTGAGAACCCCTTCTCCAACCTCAGCCCCTGGCAGCATGAGCTTCCAGGTGTGCCATGCTTGGAAATGGAGAGGGTGTGCTTTTCTGAGACTCGTTTGCCCTACCTGGCCTAGCCTCTAATGTTAGCCAGAGAGGAACCTAAAAGCTTTTTTCAGCAGGGACTGCTTTCTAATTTTCTAAATTTGAATTGCAGGCTAAATTAGGAAGATTAAATAATTCATAAAATGGAATTCTAAATTGCACATAGATAGAGACATTTTTTTTTCTTATTATTTTCACCACTTGTCTTTTCTGCCCTTAAGTCTAGCTGCAGGATCTGGGGACCCATGCTCTTAGTCATCAGTTGTGTGGGATGCTTTTCTTTCAGTATATCTGCTTTGGAGGACTGATGGTCCAGATCTGTGTTTTCACTGTTTTATAGTAAGCAGGTGTTCTCCTCCTTTTCTAATGAAGCTGTGCAAACTTAGATTTCTATACATATGTGTACTTCTTCTCCTTCTGAACAGATCTAGAGTTTGAAGAAGCTCAAATGATTGACATCTATTGCTGCTGTTACCAAAAGGAGGTCTGATCACTATCACTGTGGTATGACTTAAATCCTTGAGGTGTTTTCTCTTTTCAGGTCCCCGTCAGAGTCTGAATATTTCTGTCTCTGCACTCTTCAGTTAGCATGTTCTGTGTAAATGGCTGTACCATTCATTCGTATTTCCTGAGTTGTTACTGTACTTTGAAGACTTTTGTAACATTCTAGAAATTATTCATCATAAGAGTACCTAAGCTACTGAAGGGTTTGTTATTAGCTTTTTCTGAAGATCACAGGTATACAGTATTGTCTGGTGTATGTGATATATTTGGAGGAAAGTGTTTTGTCCACATACCTCTACATTTGCTTTTGTTTCAGACAGCTCTGCAACCTTAATACAATTCCTTTGTCTGCATACATTTTGATAGTCTTTGAGCTGTGTTATCACATCAATTCTTTTCCAGAGAACTGCTGGCTTAACTGAACAGAGATTGAGTGGAATTTTGAAATGAAGAAAACTGGACTGTACCTTCTTGTGTGGCAGATACTGGAACATATGTAGCAAATGAAACAAGAATGGAGGGTGATCTGATAATTAAAGCAGTGAAGTGCATCATAGGATAACAGCACTCTGCCATGAGAAGTTTTGTGATGCTAGACCAGTAACACAAATGATGTTTGTGTTGATGAAATGATCACTTAATGTGTGATTATTATTATTTTTATTTTTTTTTTCCCAGAAGCAGCTAGAGTTCCAGTGATGTTGCTTGCAAAAGTGTTGGGAATTTGAGGTGCAATTGAGCACAAAAGTGCTCAATGTTCTGTAATGTTGAGCAATAGCTCTTTCCATTTTTGGTACCCAGAAATGTGGTGGCTTCACTGATTTTCCTCTGTCATGCTTTTCCATCCGTAGAAAGGAAATAATATTATTCTTCCACTGAATAGGACTGTTTTGCAAACAATCTTATTGCTATTACTGATATTAATTGATATGATAGTTAGGAGCACAGTAGTGAAGATCGTAAGGAAGTTCTTACTTCTAGAGTGGGGAATGAGTCATGTGCAGCACATAATCCTTAGAATCACACAGTGAACAGTGAAAAGAAGACAGAGTATTCAGCCATCATTCTGTAGGTCTTTTCTGTCCCTGAATAAGTAGGGGCCTTGGGGGAGTGAGGGGAGTGTGGAGTGTGACCAGCTTGTTTTGTTCCAGCTGCTGATCCCTGGACTGCAGCTAGTCTGCATATAGATGCTTCTCTCGTCATCTTTAAGAGAAAGAGAACAACTCTTTAATACTTCCAATACTTACCAAGTAGTTCTTTCTGGCAAAGCCCAGATTGAAATACGTTTGTTCGTGCTGTAGAAAAGTAGTAAGGGCTGCTGCTGCTGCGGAGAGACAAGGAAGAGAAGAGAAGGTACTTGCACAATTAGACAGAAAAGGGCTGCTGTTTTGTGGTAAGGGAGAAGGCAAATTATTATGTCTGGGGAGAATGGGGAAGTAGGCTTCTGGAGGTAGTATATTAGGACTACAGAGGGGTTCCCAGAACTAAGAAAATTCCCCAAGACCTGATCATTCAAGCCAGATTTCAAAATGCATGAGTGATTAAGTTTTTATGAGATTGCATGTACAATTGAGTATTTTTAATTCTGGTTGACTTTAGAAATCTTAATAATTTTCTAATGCATTTTGGGTTTTTATCTAGGAGCTTGTTTGACAACTGTATAGAAAATGAACTTGGAAAACATTCTCTTCCTTTTAATCATACTCAGTTCTCTGCAGATGACATACTCAGTATAATGAAAATTCTCTGAGGTCCTTTCTGTATCAGAGTTAAAGCAAGAGGAGAAAAAAAAAACCTTTGGTATTAGTATTGATTCTGCTATACTAGTGGTAATTGCTAAGACTTAATTGTACTTGCATGTTTTGTTTTATTGGTACTAAGATATGTAATATTCTCACCCTGAGAAATGTGATTGGGAACTGATTGAATTATGATTTTTCTTGTTGGTGTAGTCAGATTCTTTCTCTTTTTTTGTTTTCTTTTACAGAAAAGATGAGTGTACCAGCTCAGGCTGTGCATAAAGACAATGGGAAACCCATTGAGAACGTGGAGGAGCACAGCTATAAGCAAGGGAAAAAAATCCGAGACACCCTAAGGACAACAGAACGAGATCATAAGAAAAATGTGCAGTGCTCATTTATGTTAGACTCAGTTGGTGGGTCTCTGCCAAAAAAAACAATTCCAGATGTTGATCTCAATAAGCCTTACCTCAGCCTTGGCTGTAGCAATGCTAAGCTTCCAGTCTCTGTGCCCATGCCAATAGCCAGAACTGCACGCCAGACTTCTAGGACTGATTGCCCAGCAGACCGCTTAAAATTCTTTGAAACCCTGCGGCTTTTGTTAAAACTTACCTCAGTCTCAAAGAAAAAGGACAGGGAGCAAAGAGGACAGGAAAGCACCTCTTCTGTCTGGCTAAACCGATCCAATGAACTGATCTGGCTGGAGCTGCAAGCTTGGCATGCTGGCCGGAGCATTAATGACCAAGACCTCTATCTCTATGCAGCCCGTCAAGCTATCCCCGACATAATCAATGAAATCCTCACGTTCAAAGTGAACTATGGAAGCTTCTCCTGTGTAAAAAACGGAGCCAGTCTCAATGGTACTTCAGGAGAAGGAGTTTGCAAAACAACACATGGAACTAGTGCTTTGGGTTACTCGAGTTACCACGAACACCTCCATCGCCAGCGGGTCTCGTTTGAGCAAGTAAAGCGGATAATGGAGCTGCTAGAGTATATAGAAGCACTTTATCCATCTCTGCAGGCTCTTCAAAAGGACTACGAAAAATATGCTGCAAAGGACTTCCAAGACAGAGTGCAGGCACTCTGTCTATGGTTAAACATTACAAAAGACTTAAATCAAAAACTAAGGATTATGGGAACTGTTTTGGGCATCAAAAATCTTTCTGACATTGGCTGGCCAGTGTTTGAAATTCCTTCTCCTCGACCATCTAAGGACAATGATCCAGAGGATGAAGAAGTTGATAGGGAAACAGACGTAAAGGAATCCTCAGGAACATGCACAGAGGAGAGTGATGGTGAAGAACAAATCTCTGAGGAGAACGTTGAGGAGCTTAGACAAGCCATCAAGAACAATTTTACTAATAAGCCAAATTTTGACTTTCAGGACCATTTTTCAAGGAAGCTTGATAGGCTTGAATCTGAGGATGACTCTGCCTCTTGGGTTATTCCAGAATGCAGTGCTGAGGCAGGCTGCAGCAAACACTGTTTGACCTCTATTTACAGGCCATTTGTAGATAAAGCACTGAAGCAAATGGGGTTGAGGAAGCTAATTTTAAGACTGCACAAGCTAATGCATGGTTCATTGCAAAGGGCTCGTATGGCGTTGGTAAGGAGTGATTGCCAGCTGGAGGTAGGTTGGTACTGGTGTGAATGGGTAACAGGAGTACCCCCACCTGCAGTATTGTTTCTAACTGAAGCTGGAGGAATTGGGATCTTATGAAAGTATTTATTGCTTTGCTGTTTTTGGAAGATAAATGTATATTATGATTAAGACCCCTGTTCTACTTCAACAGAAGTGAATCTGTCATTTGATCTGAATTAGAATGTCTGCAGCACAACCTAGTTCTGTATTTGTAATTTAAATTACATTTTATGATAACATCTTGGCTCATTAAATGTTCTAACATCTAAAGCCTCAAGTCAGAAAAATTGCAATGGAAAATAAGTCACAAACGATTATTACAAGAAAAAAATAACTATGGAAGTGTGGAAGTGACACTTTTTCCTTTTCTTGTCTTCAAGACTGGAAGTCTCTCTGCAAGACATCCTTTATCATAACATCATAATTGTTTTGGTTCTTTTTCCTCTCCTATATGCATGAAATTCTGTGGTGCTATGTTATGCTTGAGTCCAGATCGGATAAGTAAACGGACTCTTAACCTTGAAATCTACAAAAGAAAGTCATGTTAGCATGCTGCTTTCTTCAACTACTTCTTAATTAATTTATTTTTTTCATTGGGTGATTCTATAATCTTAATAAAGAATAATTGTTAATTAATAAAATTATGAAATAAGCAGTAAATGCTGACATTTCATATGGTAATTTGTGTTCACTAGCTCTTTCAAGGCAGAATATTGTTTCTTAACTTAAACTGTTATCTAACTTCTGGGCAATTTTATGTTAGGAGGAGCTAGTAGTTAGGATTATTTGTCCTCCCTGATGAACTGTGTGGGGCCTAACTGTGGATTCTGGATAAAGGATTTCTTAGCTAATGTGCCCGTTGTAATATGGATACTGTATGTGGTCTGAGGCACATGGCTGTGTGACTGTCACATTTGCAAAGAAACAAGAATGCCTTTCTCCCCTGGAGGTTAAGTAAGGATAACTAAGTTTATCTTTATAAAGTAATTTGATTTTTGAAATTTGTTTTTATGTGTACTGTTGCTAATGTAGAGATTACTGTAAAAAAAAAAAAAAAAAAAAAGCTATTCAATTTTTATTCTCCAATTGGTTTCAACTCTGGAAATGTTTTAAGCAGTTTTGTATTTAAAAATTTTGTGTATTACTAAGAAGTCACTAAGAAGTCCATAAGCAAAACCTGCAGGTATCTTTTGCAGTAACCAAAACAGAACCCATATATACTTAGGTGGGACGTTTATCTTAATATACAGGCAGAAATACCTTTAAAAAAAGAAAGGCAATAAAGTATAATTTGGGGAGATTAAAAATGCCTTTGAATGTATTTTCAAAATTACTAAATACCTGAAATGTCGACTTGGTGAGGGTTCTTACTAAGTTAATGAAACTAGAGTTTTTACTGAAGATTCACAGAAACCATATGGTAATTTAGCAGTGGTTGTCTTGTGAAAGATGTATGGATAACCTTTTCTCTCTCCTCTATTCTTGTGAATTCTTCAAGTGTTCATTTTCAGTAACTATTCCATTTTCTTTGGAGTATTGTCCTCCTTTAAGGAAGGGTATATGACTGAAGGTGAATGTTACACAATCATAAACTTCTTTCCTGTGCCAAAATTAAATGAAGGCTGTCAAAGAGAAAATACTGCTTGTCAGAAGTGTGGTACCTACTGTAACAGAAGATGTTACCATACTAGAATAGAAGAGAGTTTTGACAGTTTTGAATTGGCTGGTCTTTGTAACTGACAGTACCTTGAAAGAAATTAGCAATGTAATGCTAATTTCATCATAAATGTATGTAAATGCTTATACAGATGAGTGTTTGTAGAGTTCTTTTTTAAAGTACAAGTTTCATTCATCATAGTTGCGCTCTGAGATTTTAACAAGGCTTAGGCACTATAGTGTTTTATGTAAAAGTCATATGATTTGATTCTCAGAGAAAATAGCTATTGTTTTCTATTGTTTACAAAATTAAATAAGTTATTTGATTAGAGTATTACTTAAACCCATTGCATCCTGTTTGTTGTTTATTCAACTGGCTGCACTTTAACATTTTATTCAGGATCTTAATAAATGTGGTGTTTTTTGTTTTTTTTTTTTTTAAAGTGTTTTGTAGACACTGGAGAGTATTTCACATTGGGCCTGCAGAAGATTACAATTAGTCAAGTTGAACAATAGATGATTAAGTATCTAAAACTAAGCCCTAAAGTAACGTGCTGATGTCTGAATTTTGTTGCGTTATGTTTATTCATAGACTAGTTCTTTAATATTTTTATGACTAGATTTTCCAACACCATGCTTGCATCACAGTGAGGGTTGTATGTCTCAGATATTTTGTTGTACTGTAGAACATTTTCATGACCTATTATTAATGAAAGTCTTTTTGTGTAAAAGGTTTTAGCATGGACAGTATTCTTCAGAAAATAAAGTTCTTTAAAAGAGATCTAGTAAAAAGAAGACCTGAATGTGCATCTTAAGAATTTCTTACACTTCAGATCAACTAGTGATTAAACTTCAGCTAAACTAGGTGTAGAGGAAATCCCCACTGATGCACGTTCGCCATCTCTGTATAATGAGATAGCGATTTTATAAACCATTTGCAAATCTGCAGCTCATAGCATTTTGTGCTAACGTTAGACAGTATTAGATGTGCTATCCCATCCCACATGCCAGTTGACAAACTCCAAAATATTAAAACATAAAAACACTAAAAAACAGACTTCTCAATAGCTGTAATTTTGTGTGGCTCTTCTGAGGAAGCAGGGATTGTAAAAGACTTTAGGTATAAATGTCAAAAATGTTTGTGTAGGTGTAAAGAAATAAATGTGTTTTTTTTTTTTTATAATTATTATTATTATTTTCTATTAGAAAAGGAGCTTAAAAGTGGCTTAAAAATTTAACTTAAAGGTTTCACTATACCATTTGATCTGATTTCTTATCCTATCTCCTGTGTAGTGCTGTTATTTAAATTTGACTGAAGAAAACCTAGAAAATACTAGTTACGTCTAATATATGAATGAAAGATATTCAAGTCTCATAGTTAGCAGCTATGAAATAAAACAATCTTAAACAAATCTTATATTATCTATGGTTTGTTAAGAACTGCACACATACTGAGGTACAAATTTTCTTGCTAGTTTAAACCACACAAAGCCTCCATGTACATCTTTTCTTAGAACATTGTGACAAGACTTACAGTTCAGATATCTGGGATGTACAGTTCAAATATTTTCAATTACTTTCTCTAATTAGAAAAGTCATTTCATTTAAATGTAGATTTCATATAAATTAAAGTAAGTTTAGTAATTGAAAAAAGCAACCTAATCTTCTTAATCTTCCTTTTGTAATTTCAGTTTCTTACATCTACCAAAGTTCAGAAGAAAATATTTCAAAAGTTTTGTTCAGTTTAGCTAGTGATGCTTTCATGAACATTGCATTACTTTACAATGTGAAGCTTTATATAAAGTTAGAAAGCTTAAAGCTTTTGATGCGCTGTGTACTCGAAAAAGAACAAGATTACTCATCTGACATAGCCAAGTGCAAACTTCTTTCTTCAGTCATAGTCATAGGTGTAAGGCCATAATTATTATTGTGAAAATTTCAAGTATGGTATCTTATAATAACCTGAATATATATATATATGTATTCCTATATTATGTTAGAGATAACTTAATTATAACCTCAAATAGCAGTTTCTTCTTGTATAGTGAAGGAATCTTTGAGCTTTAATAGATGATTTAATTATTAATTAATTATTATTAAAGCAGAACCATAAAGTAAGAAAATGTGTTCACTCCTAAGGGACCATAATTGTTTTCCTCAGCCTGGTGATCCTCAAATCAATCAATCAATCAATCAATCAATAAATAGCTTTAAAACAATAAAACTAATCAAAAACCCACCACCAAAAAAAATTAAACGAATTGAAACTTCTATGGTTGACTTACCAGTTAATTAATAGGTAGCTGTAATAAAATCTTAACTTTTAAAAATAGGCTTTTGTATATGCTACTTTAAACAGACTTTAAATCTTAAAGAATTTGGGGATCCTTTTCATGACACCTATTTCTTGTTACAGTTTTCAGAATTTCCAGATCCCATGTTGTGTTCAGATTATGTGCAGTTATTAAATTCCCCACCTTGCTGTGAGCAAAAATGCAGCACTGTGTCATGGGAAGAGCTGAAATCCATGGATTTACCATCTTTTGAACCTGCATTCTTGGTCCTTTGCCGAGTCCTGCTTAATGTTATCCACGAGTGTCTGAAGCTCAGGTTGGAACAAAGACCTGCTGGGGAACCATCTCTTTTGAGTATTAAACAGGTTTGCTTCAAATGTTTTGTTTTTTCTTATTATTTTTTCTATTTGAAATTACTTTGTCTCTTTCATTACAGTAAGGTCACCTGTTTAAAGAGGATTTGCTTAAGAACTGTCAATGCATAAATACGGATTTTTTTTTTTTAATAAATTGTCTGTATTTCATATAGAGTTGTGGTTTTTGCATAGTAAACAACTGGTTATGTGTACCTCTCTGATTTAGACTTCCAGGAATCAAAACTGGTGATTAAAGAATTATCAGCCAGCGAAGGTAAATAGTGTTTGTTCCATTTGCATTATAAGCTATATAACCTTGTTCAGCACATTTACCTCTATATGGCTTTCCTAGGCAGAGTAACCAGTTTTAAGAAGACAGAATTAAAGGTCTGAATATTTGTTTTACATTTGAGTTGAACTTTTTCCTTTGTGAATGTGAGACCTCTGCCAGTATGCAATGCGCACATAGTGTAAGTTGACTAAGGAGAAAAACAAAATGAAAAACAATCTTGTTTCCCAACATATTTTTGTATACAAATATCAGATCTTATAAGGGTAGTTACCAAGATTGTCAGTCCTGTCACAGGTTGAGAATTTTCTGTGAGGACTTTTTTCTGATAGTTACCTGTTACAAGGAGGGCTGTTCGGCCAGTATTAGTATATCTTGGCCTAGACTTTGAAAAATGGTATTGATCTAAAATCATCTCCCTGGCAAGTATAATTGGCTTCATCAGGTGGTCGTTCAGAGTAAACTTTTAAAACAAGCTATCTGGCTGAGTATGATTTCACATTCCAGTTATCCAGTCCTCCAAAATCAATTGTTATAGTACCTTATGGTCCTAACCAAATAAGTTTCTGGTAACTCTTTTAGTGAGGGACTTACAATTTTAGTCTTAAGGGTCAAGTTTATTGTTTTGTATACTGTGTTGTAAGGTGCAATATCCTTTTTTTCTTTTTTTCTTTTTTTTTTTTTTTTCCTAGAGACGGAGGATGTTTTTTTGCCCGTATTTCTTGTATTACATTTACGGACTTTGAATTGTCCAAAAATGATGATTTCTTCCTGGAAAACAATGTATTTTTTACAAACTGTTGTGATGGTTTATAGTGTCTCACTAATTACATTGAAAAAATGAATTGAACTCAGCAAATGCTTCCTCTCCCACGCAGTATTTCTGAACGGGCAAAGGAGCTTTAGAGCATATTTCACAAATAGATCTATTTGTTTCCTGAAGAATATAGTCTTGAGCAGGCTCAAAACGGAGTCTAGGGGGCTGTTTTGTTCTGCAGGTTCACGGAATATTACAGAGTTACAGAAGCCAGGCTTGGAGATACTCTGGTCTATTACAGTGGAAGCTGAGTACCACTTTAGGTTATGCAGCTAATACAGAACAAGGAAAACATCACGGATTATATGCTTCCAGCAGTATACTTTTTCTCTTGCCCTTTATCACTGACTTCCCTTTTCTGAACCATCTTGTCTTTCACTGTCAGCAATAGCTGTTGTGATCCTGCTTGGTCTGTGTTTTTGAGAGAGCTGTCGTCTTTGACAGTTTGCCATTACATGATGGCAACATAGTTCTTCATCATTTCAAGTTGGTTCTCACCAGTTCTGAATTTGTGCTGGCAAGTGGAGGGGTCTGTGCGTGTGCATGTGCATATGCTTTATTTCTGTTAGGTGGTTAAATTAGACACTTTCTGTCACTTAAAACCTGCATCAAGTTCCTTACAGCACCATGATCTTCTGTAAAATATCTATCAGATCTGTCTTTTTTTAACACTGGTTTGCATATTCTGAAGGTTTGCATCATCCCATAGATGATGCTGCCATGTCACAAAAGATCCTTCCTTATAAAAGTCAGTGGAGAAATTGGGTCAATGCACAGAAGCTTTTTAGTTCCAGATTGTAGGATACTGTGCTAGAAAAATGGAATTTACATAATTTCTTCTTCTTCAAGACCCATTAAGTTTGTAAGTAGAAGCACTGTAGCGTACTGTAAGTATGACAGATAACTAATTTATAGGTCAGGTAAATATTTAGAAAAAAAATGTATTATAAACTTGCTCACTTTAAACTACAGTACTCTGGAGGCTCTGTGACCTACCCCCATCTGCTCTGCAGAAAAGAAATTACTCTACAAACTCCCTAAAGAAAAGTGACTCGTCAAAGAAGCCAACAACAGCTCTAATATTTTCAGCTTAAGTGAGGTGCACATTCTGTAGTGTGCTCCTTACAGATCATATTTTTGACTTGTGAGTTGTCTTGTGAGTTTCTGTTCCAAAAGTTGACACTTAAAAGTAGCTTTATAGGGTTTTGTTTGTTTGCTTGTAAATCCCATATTCTCTTGTTCAATAACACTACACCTTAGTGTATGACAATGTTATTTAAACAAAAAAACTCTTTTTCGTGATGTTTTAACAATATTTTATTTCTGAATAGACAAATTACACTCTTTGCAGGGTTTAGAAGACTTTGCCAGTATCTGTAAAGTATACAATACTAAAGTGTTGTGGACAGATAATACTACTAAGTCCTGTCTCTATGAATAATGAGTAGTTAGATACCAATTTTAAATTCTTTGAAAAAAATTATGTTTTCCTTAGTAGATCCAAGCGCAAAATTAAACAGTAAATGAGCATTGTGTACATTGTATGTGATTGAGTGGAGAGCGAAGAATACATTTTTATTTTTATGTATATGACACACTAGGGATATAAATGTCTAATTTTTAGATTTCCACATTACAATAAATTATTTTCCTCCTTTTTTTCCCATTAACTATTGACAAATCTTAGACCAGAGCTTAAAGAGTCTAGAGTTAAAGAGTTTAGAGTAACAACCTTTGCTTCCCCTGCCTGCTGGGGATGCAGTGTAATTTATTTTGGCCTATAAAAGATCCCAAAGAACTCTAGGCATATCAATAATGCTGTCATGATGTTTTGCTTTTTCATACATTGAGATACTGATATTTTCTTTTGCCAGGACAGCCATTACAAAAGTTTAAAAATCAGGTTAACCAACCAACAACTAACTCCATTCCCCCTGACCACCCAAATGAAACTCTCTCTTCCCTCTCTTGATCTCAGACTCTTGATTTACTGAAGTCAGTGCTGAGAATATGCCAGGGGGTGTCAGACTGATGATTATTTCAGAAGAATACACACTTAGCACTGGGAGGGCTTCTGAAAAAGGCATTTGTTAGTGTGGGTTTGAAATCTGTTGTGTTGTGTCTTCCTCTGTTTGTGGTTGTGCCTGTTGCTTGAAAAAGCTGTAAGCTTTCAGGTAGGGTTGACAGCTGTTTGGCCAACAGCAAACACTTCTATTGATGAAAAGATCTGTTGCCTGATTTTAGCCTTTTCCAGCGAAACAGCAAAAGAAATGCCAAATGTTTTTCAGATACAGGTTTTAGAGTTGTGGACACCGGACCAATGGATTGAAAATGAAATTCCTGTAGTAAAATATTTCTCATAAGCCTTGAAGTGTCTGTCAAATACACACTGTGTGTTATTCCTGACTTGCTTCTGTTTTAAGTTGGATTTTGTGGTTGTGAGGCCACTTGCCCCACTTCTGAACTGTTAAAATGTCCAACAAGTTGCCTGTTGTGGCCCCATTTGTTGAACAAAATCTGAAATGTCTGCCCCCATCTCTGTGCCACTGGTATGTGCAATTAGGTAATCCTGGAAAACTAATACAGATCTCTCCTGGAGATGTACAGAGTGACTGTATTGATTTCTAAAATCTTTTAGAAATTACTTAGTGATAAACTAAGACAAAAGTGTCTGACAGATTAAACTTTCACATCCCAGGGACAATTTAAGAGTAGTGTCCTGACTGATGGCAGTTTCCGGATTTTTCTCTTGCAGCTAGTGAGAGAGTGTAAAGAGGTTCTGAAGGGTGGCCTGCTAATGAAGCAATATTACCAGTTTATGTTACGTGAGGTGTTAGATGACTTGCAAACGATTGATTGCAACATTGATGCTTTCGAAGAGGACCTGCATAAAATGTTAATGGTAAGCTTCAAAAAAGAGAAGGCATTTTTAGTTCTGTAAGTGTGTTGGTCACAATAGTGCTTGTAGAAACCTATTGTTCCTGGTGGATGTAAGGCTTGCTATTTTTTTGTTGCTGTTGTGCTACATTAACATACTGTTACTCTTTTAATGGACTTGGAATATAATAGCCATTGTCATTTTAAACAAGTTACCATTACAAAGACAATACTAATTTTTTGTTTACAGGCCTGTGGAACAGTAGATCTGTAAACAGCACGTTTTTACAATAAAATGCTTCACAGATAGACCTGTAAATTGCATATTAAATATTTAAGTGCTTAATAACCTTTTTGTAGTGAATAAAAAAATGCAATTTAGTAGCGAATAAAAAAGCGATGTTTGAATAACATTGTGTTTTAATACTTTGGTATTGCATTCATCCATGAAAAGTGCCTTATTTTTAATGAGTATTCATTATTGCAATAAGCTAAACACAAAGAAGTATTTTCTAGATAAATGCTTGGCCTCTGAATAATAACAAATGAAAGCTTCCTCCCAAGTAAATTTAATTTATTGTTCCCTTGTTTGTGACTGATTTTTATTTTTTTATGAGTTGTCTGAGTTTAGTCCTCACTGTTCTGTGGAAAACAAAACCAAAGAACAAGATTTACCTCAGTACTTTATTATTAGTGTTTTATAGGCAGAGCTTTTGGTACCATCTTTGTTGAGGATGCATAGATTTTCCTGTTATGTGGGTTTTGTTGCCTATAATGGTAAAAATACACTACTTTACCTAAAGGTTCTTATGCAGCATGTCTGCCTTTATCTCCATCTGAAATTTGTAGAAGCTTCCAGCAGAAATGACCTGGCAAGGTAAAAGGAAAATGATTCACCTTGTCTGTTTTGAAGTTCCTCACCTATTTTGTGAGGCAGCTGTAGTGTTTTTGTGCTGTGAGGCAAGAGCTTGAACTTTGATGTCAGTTATAATTGTATAAGGATCTCACTTTTCGTAAGTTCTGAAAGGGATGGTGGCAGGACTGTGTAAGTTAGAATGATTTTATCAGACCTCTAAGAACCAGTTTGTGCCTACTCAGAGTTGCAGTTTATTGTAGTGGCAGCCCCAGTGGAGATCAAAGGGTTGCCAGTGGTCAAGATTTTCAGAAGACTGGGACAACTGGGCAAAGAGGGCTGCAAAGATCTGAACTGAACACAGGGATAGGGAAAACTTGAAGGAGATCAGAAGGCTAAGATTGGGTTAATGAGGTCTAGGAGGGGGGCACACAGAACTTAGTCTTTGTATTTCTTTGTGTGCTTCTGGTATAGGCAGGCACAGTATCTAAGGAAGACGAAGCTGGGCTAGGAGTGAAAGAAGAATTAAATAAAATCAGGAATGGAGCTACAGACTGAGAAAAACACAGTCCCTACCTAACCCAGAGTAAAGTTTTAAGGTTTTCCTTATCTTGGCATTATAACACTGTGATCTGAAAATAACTGAAATAAATAGGAAGTTTTATCAGCTTCTAATGAGGAACATTTGTTGATATTATGGATTATCCAACTAAAATATACGATTAAATAGCTGCTAATGTTATTATTTATTTTTTTTTTCGTATTCATTGCTATGCCTGAGGGCATATGTTTGAAGAAGAATTGTATTTAATGGGATTTTTATGTTGGTTTAAAATAATAATGAAATAAAGGCGAGAGGTAAGACTTGATATAAATGGATACAAGGTATAATGTAGAATCTTATAGGCCTGTTCACTGCACTTATCCATACCCAGGAGGGTACGTTCAAATAAAATTTTTAGGAGTTTTTCAGTTAATAAAAGATTTAGAAAATGTTTTACAGCAGTTCTGCTTTAAATAACTCTAGCCACAGTGTGTATTCACCAATATGATGGTGAATTGCAGCACAGCAAGCAAGGTATTTCAGAAAAGTATTGTGGAGAGTACATGTTACTAAATATTTCAGTAGCATCTTTTATTTCCTGAGTCATAAATTGCACCCTCTATGTGGAAACATGTAGCCCATTTTCAGTCACAGCAAACCAAAAATCTAGAGATGTTCTCTACTAATTGTATGATATTAAGATTGCTCCTTGATTTGAGGAGTTGTCGTTCTTAGTTACATGTTGAGTAACAATTTCTGTCTAAATTGTCCCTTTCCGTATGCAGGTTTACTTTGATTATATGCGAAGCTGGATCCAAATGCTACAGCAGTTACCTCAAGCGTCTCATAGTTTAAAAAATCTCCTAGAGGAAGAATGGAATTTCACCAAAGAAATAACTCCTTATATAAGAGGAGGAGAAGCTCAAGCTGGAAAACTATTCTGGTAGGTTTTAATTACTCTGCTTATGATGCTGATTTATACCAGATATTTCTTGACGTCAGTAATTGTTCAGGGTTCCCAGACTGGGCTTCTTGAGGCCCTAGTGAGCAGTTGATAGTCTTTCTGAGAACTATTGGAATATTACAATGACTGTAACTGTAGGATCCAATACGTGCAGATTGCTCTTACTCTGTCTATGACCGGAATGACTACTTCTGTGGAAAGTGCCTGTTCCTGCTAGCCCTGTGCACGTAGCTTAACTGAGGGGCCCCCAAGATGCTGCTTGTTTCTGCAGGCGGACTTGGCAACACGGCTCTCTTGCCTTGGACAGAGTAGGAAGAAATTTAAGGTGCTGTGCTACCTGAATAAGACTGAAGTTCCACCATTTCTGTTGCTACAGTGATATTGCAGGAATGCTGCTGAAATCTACAGGAATATTTTTAGATTCTGGACTACAAGACAGTTGTGATGAATTTTGGGCCAGTGCCGATGACAGTACTGCATCAGATGAAATAAGGTATTAAGCCCTTTGGCTTAATAATAATAAGCACACTTACTCGTGTTTCTTTACCCCTGACAGGTACTTACTGCATTTTAAATCTTAGAATGAAAATTTAGTAAACGCAAGACTTCGTGGACTTTTTTGCTGATATTTCTGTATGTAGTAATAACGAATCATTATTTTGTGCACTTGAAACCTAATAACCTTCTTTTAATTCAGGGTATCAGAAATTGTTTATCTAATGTCCTTTAAATTCTATTTTAATATCCATATCAAAAATGTGCCTGCAAAAGCTCAATTGATTTCAGCTAGCTGCTTATTTTTCCTATGCTCTTTCTATTGATATATGTATAAAAACTTCTTATCTTCTAATAGTTATGTAAATGTAACATGAATTATTAATACATCGTCACATCGTTTCTATCAATATTGCAGGAGGTCTGTTATAGAGACCAGCCGAGCACTCAAAGAACTGTTTCATGAGGCTAGAGAGAGGGCCTCCAAAGCTCTTGGATTTGCTAAAATGCTGAGGAAGGTACGTAAATGTCAGGGTTTCATGTACCTTCCTGATATTCACTTTTATTTATATGCTTAAAATAAATGCAGTTTAAAGGATATTCTTTCGTTTTGTTGTTGCTTTTAGGACCTTGAAATAGCAGCAGAGTTTGCATTGTCAGCCCCTGTCCGAGATCTACTCAACGCTCTGAAAACAAAAGAGTATGTGAAGGTAAATTCAGTTGAGAGCCATGAAATTCGAGTGGGGATGCTAAGCAAAAATCAAAGGATATTTATATACATACTTTCAACTTTTTCATGTGGCATCTATATCTCAACATTTTGAATGTCATGCATTTCGTACTGAATTGTGTCAGTAGAATTACTTTCTTTGTATGTGATCGTGTGTGTAAGAATGTTAGTCTGTAGTTTTTATAAAGCAACAGTATTATAATGGAGCTCTGCTCTAGATAGCTTGCATGAGAGTGCTAAGAATGTGAGAAATGCAGTGTCTGTGCTGTGTCCCAGATGAACGGAATAGAATAGTTCAGTTGGAAGGGACCTTCAAAGATTGTTGAGTCCAACTGCCTATCCACTTCAGGGCTAACCAGAAGCTAAAGCACATTATTGAAGGCATTATCCAAATGCCTCTGAATGCAAGTAACTGTTGCTAGAAAACTGTTGCATAGCAAAGTTAAGTTAAATCTGTTGTGCATTGCTGCCTGATATTTACAGCACCATAAATTCATACACATACAGTTTCACGCTTTATTGAAACTGGTCTATACTATAATAAAGACTGGTCTAAACAATAATAAAGACAGGTCAACTGGTCCTTATAGTTTGAATTTAAATAAATCAACTGCTTCAATGGGTTAAATTTATTTGGATCTGTTGTACTTTTTTGTCCTTACATACATTTAAAATATGTAATTCTCAACTGGGTACTAATCTACTAACTTTTGCACGGTAAAATTTCTGTTGGATAAGTGATAGCTAAAAGTGGATATTGCTTTGATGGAAGATAGACAAGCTCGTGGGAGAGATGCACATCAAGGGCAGTTAAATACATGGATAAAAGTGTTTTGGACCAGGTGACCTCCAGAGGTCCCTTCCAACATAAACTGTTTTTTTAAAAAAGTCTGGCTTAGCAGGACCCTAGTCTGTAAATTAAGAGGGGGAGAATAGTCAGGGAAATTTCCAGTTTATGTTTACTTTTAAAAAATACTTTTACCTAGCACTCTTTTCTGCTTTCATAAATGATAATGGATTTTGTTAAAGGCAGTATCATACTTCATATGTACATTTTTGCAGAAAAAGTTGAATCTTGAGTTTGAAAAAACTGTGTGAGCAAATGGGTTAAATAATCTCTTGTAAGGTTGATCTGTTTTTATGTGTTACCTCTCCCCTTTTTTTCATGTCTCAAAAAGAATTTTTGAGATCATCACTTTGATGATCAGCATTTCATATATTGGCCTTCTAACATGTATGGAGTTGATTTTTTTTAACAAGCTTTTCAATCAAATGCTTGTTAGTTTTGGAAACAATTTTAGATTTTATTAATGACTTTACAGTTTTTATTTTGACCTATGGATAACACTGGTCTTAATTATTAAATATGTCTCCCTATTGGTAGAAATGTTGACGCATTGTTCTGTTTTAACTTGATGGCATCCAACTCTGAAAAGAGGGAAATAAACTTCACTCTAAGTCAGTTACCTAATGACAGATCACAGGGTCAGAGATCACATATCAACTATTTTGCTGTTTTCACAGTCTAATTCTGATCCCTGACTTGGTTAAAAATGTTGTTTAAATATGTATATTGTACAGCTACTTAAGATGAAAACTCTTCTTGTTGTTTAACTGAGATAACACATAGATATTTTATGTATCTCAGGAGAAAGTGAAATTAGCTCTCAGTATCATTTTATTTTCTTCTACAGGTACAAATCCCTGGACTTGAAAATTTACAAGTATTCGTCCCAAACAATATTGCAGGGGAAAAATCTGTGATTTTGCAGCTCCTAAATGCAGCTGCTGGAAAGGATTGCTCAAAGGATTCTGATGAGGTTGCATATGAGGCCTATTTACTAATGACCAAGTACAGTGACAAAGACCATGAGTTAGATGACAGCTGGAGTGCATGGGAGGGCCAGCCAGTCAAAGTAGTGCCACAAGTGGAAACTGTTGATACACTGCGAAGCATACAGGTGGTTTTTCTCTCTTTTTTTTTTTTCCCCTGCTTATGTGATTTTTCCACACTGTGAATGCTTCTCCTTTCAGATTACCACAGTAATTTAAGTGAGGCATGTTTCCTTTTGTAGGTAATAAATTAAATTAAAGCATAGGAATGATTCTTAGCTGTGTTAGTCCAAGTAGTAAATTCATTGGATTTAACATTTCTTCACAGGGTTAATCTCTGCAATGTTTCAGGGGTGGATTTTTATAATAAAGAACTATTTAATGTATCTAGTTCAGTATCACAAAGATGGGTTAGACTTAATCACTTCATTTTTTAAGAACTCACCAATCTTCAACAATGTATGGCTGTTGTGTGCCTTCCACACAGTGAGGCATGAAATAGATTACTTTCAATCTTGGATAAATAGTGGCATTTAAAGTAAAGTTTCTGTGGAGCTTCTGGATGTTCAGCAGTTCTTCAGGAAGGAATATTTCAGTCATACTTTCCTTCATCGCAAGCCAACAGGAGTTCCTGCCAGTAGTTCTGTTGTGCTCAAGTATCTGAGCCAGCTGCAACTCCCTGCCCATCCTGTTCTCATGCCCTTATGTTAAGCCAAGTGAATTTTCCTTTTGGTATGTCACGCAGTTCCTTAGATCCCTACCATAAATGGGCTCTACTGTCCACCAACAGAGTGACTTTCCATATCACTGTGCCTGGCCTCTGATGTTCTGAGGGCTCCTTCAACTATAGGCAGTTGAAAAAATCACTGCTGTATATACATACACCACTGATTGTTACATGCAAACATGTTGTTTCTTGTTTGTCTGTTGTCCAGACTGAACAAGTTAGAAAACAAAAAAACAAAAAGAAAAACAAACAACCACAACAATACTCACCACCACAAAAAAGCTTCTGATTAAGTTTTAGAATTTCATTGTACTTCTATTAAAGTTAGCATTTCATGCAGAAAACAAAACCAGCATAAGATGGAATGTGGTTTGCAAATGGTATCCCATCTGACACATATAAATGCAGATAATATATTGTGGATGTGTTATGTGTGTGTATATATAACATTGATTATTATTATTTTTTTTAAATTCTATACTGCAAAGTTAGGAGGTAAAAATTTCTTCAGAAAGGTTATGTTCTGTATTTTAAGTAGCATGCTCTGATTGCAAACTAGAGAAAATGCAATTTGTTATTTAAAAAACATTCATAAAATAGAAGTATCCCATCAACATTTAATAAATTCTGAGTATGAAAATATTGTTTGGTGGGGAGACACTAAAAATCAGGATGAAATGGGCCTTATTTTGTGAGTAACATGTTTCAGCTGCCTTTTCTGTAATTTGAAATTGTCAGCGTAGGGTACAAACCATACTGCCACAGCAAAAGAAGCACCATCTGTTATTCTGGGTACTTTTACAAACTTCTGCAATATCACAGCTCTGGTTTTCAAAACATGCTCTTACATTTACATTTTAATAATTTTCAACATTTTAGCAAAGACCATGTGGTAAATCTATGGTTTTCAATTTTCCATAATAGCTTTTTGTTCTGAAAACAAAACCTTAGTTGGATAAACCCGCTTTATTTATGATGATTATTACCTCCACCTGCTTGGAGAAAGTGTAATTATTTTTCTTAGATACTGGCTGTGCATAACTATTTTGAAGATAATTTATAATACGGTGTTTCCAAAATTTCAAAAATGTAATCACCTTTCCAGAAATCAATAGTAGTATGTTCCCCTTGAAAACTTGCTGTGGCATTTGCCTTTATAGATCTCACTGCTTAGTAAGATGAGTATTTATCAAGTTCTGTTGCCAGCATCAAGCTTTTCTGTGTGAATTAAGGTTTACATGAATAGCAAAGAGAGAGGCCATTAATACATTAGAGTTACCAAAATAACAAATTGGAATTTGCCAATACGGGACACGTTTTTATGGAGAAAGTTGTGTATGTAATAACTAGTGGTATCTTGTATTACTAGGTTGACAACCTCCTCCTCGTAGTCATTCAGTCTGCCCACCTTGTGAGTCAGCGAAAAGCTTTCCAACAGTCTATTGAAGGGCTCGTATCACTGCACCAGGAACAGACATCCAGCCAACCAGTCATTGCCAAAGCTCTGCAACAGCTAAAGGTAAGCAGTTTTCCAGATTTTCTCAGTAAAAATTGATTTTATTTCAGTCACTGATGAATAGAAATGTACAGAGACTAGATTGCAATGCTGATAACAGAATGCAACTGTAATTTCTGCAACCTCATTGGAATTTATTATCAGTACAATTTTCATTGTTATTGGAAAGGATTTAGGATTGTATTTTTGAGGAATGTTGGTATAATATTTTTTATGCTAGTTAAGTGGGAAACAAGTCTGTAATGTGATAGAAATGTTAATAGCAACAGAAGAAATACATCTTCATATGGTAGGATTATTGAATTGAAAGAAAGTGATTGATGTGGTAAGAAATAAATTCAAAATACATGATCTGTAAGGAATAACTTTTTTCCATATTTGGAGAGGATGACTGCATGTGATGTGCAAGTGAACAGGTCTCTGTCTGTCTTTTTTTATTAAATTGATTGTTTGTTTGTTTGAAGGATCCAGAAAAGAAAAAAAGTTAATCTGTCGAAGTTGCAATATTAGGGCCCTGCATTTTCTCCTAAGTTTAATAGAGGCTCTGCCCACGTAGCAGGGTGAAAATGCTGCCAAAGGCTCGGTCACGTTACAGATAGAAAAACACATTTTCTCATTTCTTTCTTCTTCTTTTTTTTTTTTTTATTTGCTTTCTTTGTTTTTAAAATTCATCTCACAAACAAACTGAATTGCAGTGCTTCCATTAATGATAAGACTTCCTTAGTGCAAGTGCTGGGAAGTATTTGTTTTTTCTGGGACTGAAGGAATTGTGATGACATTAAAATGTGTTTACATTTAATATAATGTAATTATCAGATTAATGTTTGCCTCAATCCTATTCAGATATAGAATATAAATAATAAATTGATGTCCCCCCATCCCTTTTTGTTGTTCAGAATGATGCATTGCAGCTATGCAATAAGATAAGCAGTGCCATTGACAGAGTTGATCATATGTTCACATCTGAGTTCGATGCCGAAGTTGATGAATCCGAATCTGCCACTTTGCAGCAGTACTACCGGGAAGCCATGATTCAGGGTTATAATTTTGGATTTGAGGTAAGGAAACAAAAAGTTAATTATTTGTTTTGTGAATTTGTAAAGGAACCAGTTGAAGTTTCTGTCTTTGCAGTGGTGCAAATAAGGTAATTAACTCTGTGGAAATAGGAAGAATTCTAGCAGAACGTTTTAAAAATACGAGTTGTGAGAGAAATGTTGTGTGAAAAAGATTGTAAAGGAAGAGATCTATTACGTTCAGACTCCAATTAGCCGTCTGAAACTGTAAAAAAAAGCTTTAATAACTTGCTAAATTCAAGTGTAGCCTTGCAGGCTCTGCTACCTGTCTACATTTTAGATGAAATTAGGTATATCATTAGGTATTGAATGTCACTGTGTAACTCATCTTGCTGTTTTTCAATCTAGAGTAGTATAAAACTTAAATTAGAGCCTTTCTTTCAAAGTTTATGGTGGTTCTTTGGTGCAGGGAATATAGGTTTTGAGTGTCTTCCCTACAGTGCTGATGAGAAAATGTCATATTCAGCTGCATTTAGTATGTTTCATCATTTGACTCCTGTGACCTTTGTAAGATTTTGTTTGTTTGTGGTATAGTACACTAACATACTAACAGAGATAGTCTTCTTAAAAACAGCTGTTTTTTTAATGAACACATACAAATCCCTTTTCCCCTAGCTTACTTGAAATATAACGAAAAATAAACACTACTATGAGTTCAATCTCTGAGTATGGAACAAAATATTCATGTGGGATGTTTCTTAAATGCTGTGTAACCTGTTTAACATAAGCATATGCCCATATGCGCACAACAATTACAATATGGCTCAAGTGCTACTTCTCACTGTAACACATTTTGTGTCATACTTTTGCATTTCTTTCTATACATATGCTACTGTTTGCATAAAATTACTTTGTTTAAGAAGAGGATGTGATTGTTATCATACTGCAGTTTTTTTAGCCTGAAAATATTCCAGTGGGTATGGTGATACTTTTAATCTTGCCATTACTATGTGAAAAGTAATCTTTAATTTCATACAGTACCATAAAGAAGTTGTTCGTCTAATGTCTGGAGAATTCAGGCAGAAAATTGGAGACAAGTACATCAGCTTTGCCAGAAAATGGATGAATTATGTGCTAACAAAATGTGAGAGCGGCCGAGGCACTCGACCCAGGTAACAGCAAACTTGATAATGCCATAGTTGTTTGTGTTACTTCTAAATGCTGTACAGGACTTCTCCTGCTGTGAACAGTGCTTATTTGTTTAGAAGTAGTTCTTAGGAACTATTGCTGCTTCTGTCTCTTGAGTTTTGAAAGTGATTTGAACTGTAAATTCATAAAGCCAAATGAACCCCGCAGCTGCTTTGCAGTTTTCTGCTGAACATCTTGCCTCATGTTAGCTGACAAAAGATGGGAAGAAAAAGTGGAGGTCATTGGACTCAAACAATTCAGAGACTAGATAAGGGGGTCATTAGCTCAGGACAAAAGTAGTATGTGACCAGGAGTCAATAAAAATTGATGAATATGCAACAGTCATTCTCTGAGTATTGCAGAGAGAAAGGAGTGTTGTGCTGGTTGCAGAAATCATGTCCATATAGAAACCTTAGCCTCCTGTACGTGTCCTTTCTGTTAGTCTCTTCTGAAAATATGGCACACAGATGAGGAAGAAGTTTCCACTCTGGTGAAAATTCTCCGGATTTATGATTGCGTGTAAATAATAGAATTCAGCCTTTGTATTTATGGATGGTTATTGTTGCAGTCTGAAGTACTCACGCTTGCAAATAACTCCTTTTCCCAGGTTTATTTCAAAGCCTCTTTTTTAATTTATATGTAACCTCACTTCAGGAAATGAAGAAGTTGAAAAGCAGTATTTTCTGCTTTGAATGGCATGAAACTGTAGTTAGTTTTGTAACTAGAACTACATTATAAATATCAGAATGTGTGTTTCCTCAGTCTGTTGAGACAGTTGTTGGGCCCAGTGGTCTCTCAAATTGTGCTTACAGTCAGTGCTAGGATACTAATGGGAAACTCTATTGCTGGACGCTAATGGGGAGGGAAAAAAAAGAGTGTTTACATTATTTTGAGGATGGAAACAGAGAGATTGGGACAATTGCCCAAGAAAAATGGTACCATAGCTTGATTTATTTTGGTGGTTTTGCAGTATTTTGCAGCTGGTATGTCAGAACTTTTATAGAATTCCATTGTATTATAAAATAGACGCCTTATATTGACCTGTGTTAGCAGATTACAACACGACATTGATGTGTTTTTTTTTTTCCCCCTTAAAGAGTAGTCCTGATCAATCTTTCTTGGAGGTTATTTGTTTTGCTTGCGGAAAGAAGAGGAGGAAAGAGTGGGTAGTCTGAAGCATGTGTGGCTACACTAGTTAGACTGGTGTGATGATTTACTTGCATTTTGTAGATTGCAGCTGCTAATTTTAGTAGGTCTAGAAGGAAACAGTGTTGGTGGATAAGGGGAGGTGGCTAAAGACACATCTCATTCTAGCCAAGTTACTGATTTGTTCTGTTTTACCAGTCTAGGCTCTGAAAACACAGATGCCCAGTTCTTGCTGATCAGATGCTTATGAAATCATCAGTACTCTTTTCATCTTGTTTCACAAATGAGAATTTAGGCAGGGAACATTGTGGTTTGGCTTTGAGTGAATTGATGATACTGTTCCTGAAGATAGTACATACATCAATATTCAGGGGCTGAGAAATAAAGCATGGTCTACTTGCTTTATTTGACAGTGTCCTTGCTAAAATCATGTTTTATCTGCATATAAGTCAGCAAGTTAAATACATTACCTTTTATATATTAATCCATTTTCTTACAAAGATTTTTTTTAAACCTGCAAGAGGAAAAATAAGTAACTGTCATTCAATATTCTTTGATGTTGAAATTCTAACTGTGGCTTTAGTCAAAGAGTACCTAATTTTCTTTCTTTTTTTTTTTTTTTTCCTTTCTTTGAGATAGGTGGGCAACTCAAGGTTTTGATTTTCTTCAAGCCATTGAACCGGCATTTATTTCAGCTCTCCCAGAAGATGACTTCTTGGTATGGAATAACTTATTCTCGTTGTTTATTCCTAAATATATGTGAAGCTATCAATATCTGTTGTCAGGGTTGTCTTTTATAAAGCGGTGTCTGACTACAGATGGTGTTCTGAACCAATTGCTGTTGCATACAGCTGACGATGAGATTTATTCAATTTATAAAAAATATGAATAGAGTATGCTTATGACCACTAATGCTAGTGTTTTCAAATTGCTGACAGTTTGCTTGTACTGTCTTGGGAGGCAATTCCCAATTTCTTGTGGGAAACTTGCTAGCAGCATTACTGCATAGTTAAAATCTGCTGTTGTCATAATAAATTTCTGAATATGAGCTCCTGAGTCTGTTAGTATCCAAAGTTCACTTATGGTATGAATCCAAAAAAATAAATAAATACAAAAAGCATATTTTCAAATTGTACCAACATGAAACAGACTTTAAAGCATCTCTCTTTTATTTTTACTATAAAAGAAGAGTAGAATACAGCTGTCTTTTTCTGTGCTCTGCCTTACCCTTTTTCCTGTGGAAATAAAATCCTGAAAATTTATTTCTCTGATCTTGATATAGAGATCAGATCTTCTACTACAGAGAAGTGAGAATACATTTGCCACAAATAGCAGAATACATGTGCCAGTGCCTCTAATTTTTATTAATTTCAAGACATGTTATGAAATTTCTATCAGATTAGTCTTGGTTAATACAGAAACTCAATAGTTTTGTTTCTTTCTACATATTTTTTTGTCAAAAGCTGTCAAGTAAGTTACATTTTTATTCTGTGTTTAAGTTGCTGTGAAAGGGTTGTCTTCTTAAATGACAGGGTTAAGCTTGTGTTTTTAAGACACTAACACTGTAGTTTCAGGAAGTAGCCCCATAGCTTTACTTATCTGATTTGACAGCTTCTAAAATACCTGGTATTTTGAAGAGTGGTATGTGTAAATTTTAGTGATGCTGTCTTGCTAGATGTCTCTTCAGTATTTATGGTGAATCTTCAGAGGACAGAAGCTCAAAAAATTTGATATGGCCTTTGACATTAACTGTTAATTTTGTCCATAAATGGAATTGATCCTTTCTTGTGACCATAAAGGAGTGTTAACAGTCGATCACACGAGTTAGTTTGTTGACTGATAACTATCTAAAATATCTTAACGCTTCCTCAAATAGTATGTTTTTATGACAGAATTTTCACATGCACAAAGAAGACAATTCAGAGCTAACGTTACCTGAGATAGATTAAAGTTAGACTTTGAACAAGTGAGAGAGAAAAGGAGGAAATAAAAATCTTAACTGCGTTTCTGAACTTTTGCTTTCTTAAAGAGGATTTCAGTTTTGGAGAGCATCACTTAAAGCTCCTCTGGTAATATAATCTGACTCCAGTATAACACCAAGCCACAGCATTTCACCTAGAAATGCCTATGTCAGTCCTAATCTCTTTTTTAAATGACATCAGGTATTATTTAAATAAATGACAGTCTGTATTTAAAGCTCTACATTCAAAGCTGAGATAGATTTGAGCTCAGTCTAGGTTGATAAGATATGCCAATCACAGTTTAAACACCTTTTTTGTTTTGTTTTTCCCAATTTAATCATTATTTTTCAGTTGGTCTAGCTTCTAGTTCTACGTCTTCATTAAGTTTTTGATTTTTTTCTGGCAGAAATTTTGACTAGTCTGAATGACTGGTATATATAAGTGGTTTTCATAGCAGCCGTACATAACAACATAATTGTATTTCATTATTGTGAAGACATATTTTATCCCTGGTGTGCTGACAAGTAAATTGAACCAGAACAAGATTTAATAACTTGTCTGAGATTACAAGCACAGTAGATAGTACACCTCATAATTAATCCCAGATTGCCTGAGCCCAAGTTCAGTGATCTATTAAGCATCTTTTCCGGAAAGTTTTACTATGCAGTGCTTCATATTATGCTTACAGATTTTCATCCTGTGGTTCAGGCTGTCATACTCTCACCCATGTTTTTTGTCTGTTTCTTCTTGGGAATCGCAGTTAGGGAAAAGGAGGGAGGAGGGCAGCAGAGGTTGTTGCAACTTTTTTTTTTTTTTCCCAGCAAGTTTGATTTTTAATTTTATTAACAATGGATAATTTTAAATTCCACTGGCTTTATATTATGATTTTTTTTAATGACATGTCATTGTTCACTTCTCATGGTTACTTAATTTTTACAAGGTCAACAGGCATGGCAAAAATAAGACTTTCTAGCTTAAAAAAAAAAAAAAAAGTTGTCAAAACCCTAGCATGGATTAAAAAACTTAAATTGGTAGATTGGGAGACACAGTGTGCATTTTTTGCAATACTACATATTTAACCAGTGTTATTTTATTACTGTGAGCTTCACCATATAATTATGAACTCTCTTGTAATGTAAAATATCACAACCTTTTCTGTTTGTCTTTTCTAGAGCTTGCAAGCTCTGATGAATGAGTGCATTGGGCATGTTATTGGAAAACCTCACAGTCCAGTTACAGGTTTGTACCTTGGTAAGGCAGTAGTTACTGGCATTGGCTCTGAAGTTTTGCTGCTATTTTTGTATAATTTGGATTGTAAGTTCGTTTTAAAAAGCATAACAAATATTTTTAAGGTTTTCATGATTGTTAATGGGAAACCATGATTGCCTGAGTAAAGTTTAAATAGATGTTAGTTTTACTAAAGAAATTGAAAAGCTATACAGATGCTCTTGGGGCATTTTGTTCTTGAATCCCTTTTTTACCACTTCATTGCATACTGTCATGGGTGCGACATTAGTATGGGTACAACTGTCATATGTTTTTTTTACCCAAATCTTTTTGATCTCTATTGCTGTCTGAGAAACCTAACTGATGCAAAAGGAACATAATACTGCTGTTTGCTTTTTAATATTTATTTTGCAATAAGATAATAAATCATCCTTAAGCTGTGAAGTTGTAATAACAAAGATGTAGTTTTAGCGAAGTAAGTATACATCTTCTAATTGCTGGTTTTTTATTTTCTTTAGAATCTTAATTATTTTATAGATGAGAGTTACATGATACAATAACATGATTAATATTTACATATAATAGCTTTATTTAATATTTAAATAATTAGAGGTATTTCTTAAAGGATAATAAAATTTGTTCAGGTTTACACTTAATTGTGTGAAATAGCAGTTTGTTTTAGTTTTGTGTCTTGAAATGCCCTTAGCTGAGTTTTTTTCTGAGATCTGAGTAAAAGTCTTGCCTTTTTTTTAATGCTTGTAGCTATTCATCGAAACAGCCCACGTCCTGTAAAAGTACCTCGGTGCCATAGTGATCCACCAAACCCTCATCTTATCATCCCCACTCCTGAAGGCTTCAGGTATTAGTCCAGATTTTTAAACTGCTTCCTGGCTATGCTTACTCTTAGTGAGTGGAACACCTTTTTTTTTTTTTTTCCTCTTGGCAGCAAAAAAGCTAGAAAAAAAGAACATCTGAATTTTATAAATGTGCTTTTAAAGACAATATTTCTCTCCCTCACCCTCTTCTCCTTTATTTTACAGTTTTTATTGGTGCATAATTCCCAGCTTTTAAGTTACTTGTATGCCCTCTGTCTTTAGTGAAAACTATGCTAAAGTGTAACAAGTTTTAATTTAGTGAAAACTGCTCATTAGCAAGCCTTATTTTTTCCTTCTTCACTTTGAATCTTTGTGCACATGGCTGGGACAGTGGTTTCTGTAGTCTAGATTTAGGTAAGACTTAAAAATAACAGCATTCCAGAATATGGTGGCATTTCTGCATCACTAACAATAAATATGCTGTGATGAAATTAAAAGGCAAGGGATGTTTTTGTTTCCCTTTGGATGAGTTGACACAGTAATTAATGCAAATAATTAAAAATAGTTATAAAATTTCAAAACATACCTTGCCGTACATCTTTTTACACAGAGGGTCTTATTTTTCAAGAAGAGCAATACAGTCAGAATATACACTGGAATTCAATTTTTTTTTTGAAAGTTGCTTAGCTGTTGGCAGAAATTGGCAGTAATCTAAAGATATGGAGGTTTTTATTTTAAGGATGATTATTCTTATAAATATTGACAGTTCCTGAAGCTTCTGAGACATAAAATTATTTCTCAGAGAAGTCTTTATGTATCTGAAAGACTTTTAAAATTGCACCTCAGTGTGCAATCTTCGAAATTTTATTTTTAAACAGAACTTTCATCTCCATTCATTATTATTTTTTGAACTGTTTCCTGAGGTTTTTCTTCTTGCCACAGCACACGGAGTGTCCCTTGTGATGCACGGAACCATTGCAGCGTTACTGTCAGTCGCCCCGCTCCCGTCGGTAGCGACTCAGCTCAACCCAAATCTGTCAGCATTGCAAATGATACCAGGTAGCCTCACTCCGTGACGTAGCAGTCTCATTCTCCTTACATCATCCATACAAATGTTTCCACCTACTTGCATTCCAGTAGATCATTTGCACCATGCTTTTCCTTCCCATCATGTATTCCACTGGCTCCTTCATTCATGTTTGACTTGAGCAAAATCTTACATCTTAGAAATAGATGGTTAGACCACTCTCAGAATTAAAATGTACAAACAACATGGTAGATTAAGCATGTGGTTCTGATGTTTTGAGTGAGTAGGTAAGATATAAATATATCTCAATAGCTCAATAAAAATGTCCATGAAACTAACATAAGACAGTCAGTTCCTCGGTATAACCTGACTAAATAATTAGTTTTGATAACTAACACTTGGCACCGAGTTGACTCATATACAGATAAGCCTAAGATGTGGGGTGGGATTTTTTTGTGGGTTTTGTCGTTGGTTGGTTGGCTGTTAGATAACGGTTTTGGTATTGTTATTGTCTCCCATAAATATTTTGAAGCATATGGTGGAAACACACAGGATTAGATAAATAAGATTTCAGGAGTAAATTCCATTTGACAAATAACATTTTCAAGTGCTGCCCTTGCCAGATGGACAGCAGAAGCACATGTTAAGGTGTTCGAGAGGAAAGTGAATTTCATCTTTGTATATAATATCCTTCATGCAAGTCTTCTCTTTTTTTTTTCTTTTTTTTTTATGGTAAGATGCAACTTCCATCCTACAGTAGATGCTAGAGGTACAGCTTGTGAGTCCAGGCCTTTTTTATTGAAAATACGTCCTGAATGTTTGTCATTCAAACTATGTGTTTCTATACTTCATGCTTCCATTTTAAGCCTCTTGTTAAAAAAGATAAAAGTAGACAGTAATCTGCAGCGCTGTATACTTGAAAAGCCCTTTTCAAGAAAGTTAAATTCTAGAGAACTTTCATTGGGAGATTCTGGCAGCTTTATATGCTGACAGGGTAATGATTAATGTTTTTATGATTTTGAAAAACCAAATGCAGAACTTGTTTATTTGATTATGTTTTTACTTTACACAACAAGTGCAGGGGATTTTTGAGTATGTACAGCACTTAGAGCCAAAGTGTTTCCTTCCTTGAAGTTAATTTTAAAGGAGAGAAAGGAGGCAATTTCTTTTATATTCATAGTCTTTGTGGTGATTTTATACCAAATGCAACTGTTAGGCTTATAATTTGACACACCTGAATACAGAGGTATAGTCTTTTAATGGTTTCTGTTTTGTACATCCTATGCAAATTTTGCTTAAGTGTAAAGGTTAGCATTTTGACAGCTTCTTCCAGTTCTAGAAAATAGTCACTCTGAAGAAAAGAAATGAGAATTCTAATTATTAATTGCAGTTCAATACACAGTACTTTCATGGATTGTAATAGGAAAGTTGATGTGAATGCAGGGTTTTAGTTTAACAGGCCTAGGCCTACTTATCAGACGTGTATTTTTCTTAGACCTCTTAGTTTTCTCTTTGTTCGATGGCTATTAGGAAAATATTCAATGACTTTTTTTTTCCACACATTGCCTGGATTTTTAAGTACTGTTGCTTAACCACCTACATTACATAGTTGTTATGGTTTGGTTGGATTCCTTTTTTTTTATTTTTTATAAGAGGATGGTGAATGTAATATGTCTGTAGCAAGTTTCTTCTGTTAATATAGTCAAAAGAAAGTAGCAAACTTTAACACATTGCAGTCCTAATTACAGATTTCATTTATTTGTGCTCCAAAGGAAAAGTGGAATTTGTTGGGTCAAGAAAGTGTTATTTGGCTCTGAATGTAAGAGGTGTGGGGTCCAGAAACTCATTAGACATTTAGGAAATGGTTATAAGCATTAAATATCTATAAAAGTTTGAATGTAGGAACTTGGTAAATCAGTTACACTAGGCAGTGCATGGTGCACAAATGCCACCATAGTTCTATCGAAGTTTTTTCTGAAAAAATAAAAGTTTAATAAAACTGGAAAATAAAATCCAAAGCAGCAATATTTAGTTATTTACATTGAGCTTTCTGATGGTTATAAATTTATGCTATGTTCATACTAGCTACCTATATAAATATTTCATTTTTTATCTAGCTGAGGTTATTATTCATTGTTTTATATTTATCCAGGGTCAGAGCAGAAATTTAGCAAGTCTCCTTCTCTTTTACTCGATTTCTTTGCCAAATAGCATGCAGACAATCTTTATGGACACAGGCAATAAAAAAAGATTTGGGTGGCTAAGATGGGATCGAAATGGATTTTAGGCAACTAGGTTCAAAGATACAATACTTAGGCTTTTCTGTTCCGTTACTAACTCATTCTAAAGGCATTTGTTTTCACTAGGTGCTTTTGAGCTCTTTGTGCATCTAGAATTTTTGTTCTGTATCTCCTTAGTATAACTTCAGCCTTCTTGCTGATTAAAAACTCTGCTTTTCCTGAGGAACACCAAAATTTTTCACTAGTTCAGTTCCTTCTCAAACATAAAAAGTCTAGCTGACAGTTGCAGGGAGTGAAAAGCAGTCATCATATGGAGAATATTCACATGGGAATGGGATGTCCTGGGCTTAGAAAAAAAAAAAAAAAAAAACAGAACTGTTTTCAAGGTTTTATTATGATTTATTTATTTATTTATTTATTTTTCTTTAAACAATCACGAAAACATCTTTAGGTGTAGGGAAGTGTTCTGTGTGCACTGTTTGTGATCCCAAGTATCTGTCATCTTTTTATAGTTTTTAAATGCCAGTGAAGGGTTTAGTGATGTTCCCCATTTTCCAGTAACGTTTAACTCATACATCTAAAACATTAGGAGGTGTTAGTCATGGCTTTTCCCCACCATGCTTTAAGAAATGAAAGGGAGCCAAAAGGCACTTAGTGCAGAAAGACATTTGTGAAGGATTTATAGCTGTAAAACCTGGTTGGCTTGAACAGTGTCTTGGTAGCTGGAAAAAGGTGCCTGAAGACTTTAAGCTTTAAGACTCATTTCTCTCACTACTGTTTGCCTTTCTGTTCAGCATGCACGTTCATCTGGGTCTTATTCTGAGTCATCTAATTGTACTCTGCTTTCAGGAGAAGGTAGGGCCTGGGCTACTACTAGGAGCACAAGCAATCAAGCTGCTATCACTTAACGCTGTACTTCTTCCTGTCTGCTGAGCTGTGGCTCTTCCTAGTATTTTTGACATAGTGACTATGGGCTGTGACTTCGTACCCGTTATTCACTAGAAGCATATGAATTCAGTTAGCGCCCTTCATCTGATTGTGTGCCTCAAGTTATCACCAAGCTGAATCACTTCGGATTTTGTATCCAACCCGTGCACCAGCCGTGTCCTGCAGCAGCTAGCTTATCTGTGTGTTACAGATCAGTAGTATGGATTCTGTTGGGATGGACAACAGCAGTTTCAAGTTGTTAATGCTTTAAAAGCTTATTTTTTCATATATAGGGTGACACAGCTAAAATTATGTAAGAAGTCTTCATTTGGGGAAAAAAATTGCTTATGAGGGGTTTTCAGTTTGCCTCTCAGCATCCGTTTTTCTTTCATGTTCTTTTCATGGTTCATGTCCTAGGCTTCATAGTTTTGCAAACTGCAGTTAAATTGTCATTGGTAATAATTTAGTGCAATGCTAATTTAATTGGTACAATGGCTCTATTTAACAGGGGTTCCAGTGTCCCTGAAAATGATCGACTGGCTTCAATAGCAGCTGAGTTGCAGTTCAGATCCCTTAGTCGTCACTCCAGTCCCACTGAAGAGCGAGAAGGTGATTGTCACAATGTTAGATTGTGATCTGGATATGCTGATGATTTTTGTCATTAACATATTTGTATGTTACCAGTTCTTACCCTTTCCATTTTTTTTCACCTCTTCCATTTAAACATATTAGACTTCTAACTTTCAGACTTACTTTGTTCATAGCAAGTTCTTCTGTTTTCAGACATACCCACTACTCTCTTGCCTTCCATGTTGTTTCTGAATTGTAACTGAAGGAATTTCCTGGTGTCTTACTAAGTTACACTATTCAAAGCTAAACAAGTTCCATGGTTGCTGATTCATATATCCCATTAGATAGTAAATTTCTAATTGTTGTTATTGAGGTATTAATTGGACCCATCAGGACAGTGAAAAGGTTCCTGTCCAATTCTTTCACTACCACTGCAGTATTCATGTTACAGATGCTTGCTGCTATTTGAATCCAGGAAGAAAGGTCATGGTGGGTGACTTTGTCCCGACCAAGTCTCCTCCTTCAGGTTTACTCAATCCTTGTACGTGTGGTATTTATTACAATAAATACCTTGAAACTTTTATCTTGGAAAGTCACATACCTTGATTACAGAATCACAGACTGGCTGAGGTTGGCAGGAACCTCTGGAGGTCATCTGGTCCAACCCCCCCGCAAAAGCAGGGCCACCTAGAGCAGGTTACCCAGGGACATGTCCATGTGGCTTTTGATCAGACCCCAAAACCTCTTTGGAAAACCTGTGCCACCTGCCCAGTACAGAAATGCTTCCTGTTGTTCAGAGGGGACCTCCTGTGTTCCAGGTTGTGCCCATTGCCTCTTATCTTGTCACTGGGCTCCACTGAAAAGAGCCTGGCTCCATGTATTTTACAGCCTCCCTTCAGTTATTTTTACATATGGTAAGATCCCCATGACCCTCCTCTTCTAACACACTGTGTTCTTTGCAAATTAGAATGAAGTATGGAATCGCAAACAAAACAGAGTGATACTGTAGTCATTCTGCAAAATGAAGCAGGTTTCTACAAACATATGTCTTAGAAACGTACACTAGGAAGTGTGTTTTGCTTCATTTTGTTTAGTTTTAAGATGTTGAAAATATTGTTTGTCACATACTTAGTCCTTTTTTAATGTATACGTATGAACAAGAAACTGGCTTAGATTGGAACAATACAGGTCTTTTTCTCAGGCAACTTAGAAGTTTGCTTTCCTACTGACCTGTATCCTGCATTTGATTCTGAGTGTCCTGACTTGAAGTGCTTCCACAGGTGTGGAAGGAGATATCTCTTGGCATATAAATTAAATCCTATTTTAGAATAGCATTCATAATCTGTTTTCTAAGGAGAAATCATTTATAAATTCAAGACCGTATATTGCTGTGGTTGCATTACATACTTGTAGGGTGTCCTGGTATGTAAGATCTCAGCTTCTGCTGAATATAATTGCATAATCTTTAATATGAGATAAAGCAACTTTTATGCTAAAAGTATTATTTCTACAGAACCATCATATCCAAAAGGAGATACTATTGGCTCATCCCGGCGGAGTTGGGAGCTCAGAACTTTAATCAACCAGACCAAAGGTAGGCTTCTAGGAGCCACTATAATTTGACATTTCTTAAACTAGCGCTGTATTAAAAGACTGTATCTTAATGCTGATTGGAAAAGGTTTTCACAGCTTTATTTTTAGAAAGGGGGAAAAAAAACTGCTTGCAGATAGGAGATACTGCTAGCAAAATTGCAATGTGCACCATCTGATGTGGGAGTAATTAAACTTCATAATTTTTTTTTCTGTTCAAGTCACCTAAAGATGTGAGTAGTGTTGTCCTACCATTGCAAAATGTGTGCAGTTATTGGTATAGGACTTGCAGAAGTTTCCTATTCTGATTGTGTGACTGTAGGAAGCACTTCCTAAGATTTCTCCTCAATATGGGGTTTTCTTGTTTTGGGTGATCCTACTCCGTTTCCCAAATTCAAGGCTCTTATGGGCCTCTCACATCTGTCCTGCTGCTTATTTTCATGAAACTTAAAGTAACTTGATTACTTCTGAGACTCCTATATTGTATTGTATGTGCAGATATATACACAACTTATGTGTGTATCTTATGGCAAGCTAGAACTTCATGAAACATTATAAAAAAGTTGTCTTTCACATAAAAAGTTGATCTATCGGTGATGTGACTCAGGATGTGAACTCACTCACTCAATGATGTTCCTCACAATGATGAGAACACAGGAAAAACTTCTGAAATCTAGAAGAATTATTGTTTGTTTGGAGCATAAATACTGAAGAAATTGAGTTTGTTTAATCAGGAAGGAAAAGATGAAGTAGGGACAAACAGAAAATTTGTAGAAGTCTGCTGCAAAGGGAACTGGAATAAGTGGAATACTATCCACTGTGAATAAGACAAGGACTAAAAACTGCTGGGAGTCAGATTTAGTATAGATGAAGTGATATTAATTATAGGCAGTAGAATGTATCATTTGGGGGTATTTCACTTTCTCCATCTTTTGACGGCCATTAGAAGAAGGTTAAACTACTGTCTCTCAAGAGTGACAGATGTGTAATTTTTCTTCTTTACAATTTCTTCTAGCCTCACTGACAAGGATTCAGTTCCATGATTACATTTTAAAGCTGGAGTTATGTAAATACCTGGAATCTTTGAAATAAGAGAAATTTCTTATAAAGAGAGTAAAAACTTAACTGCCCTTGGCAACTCCTAATGGCTCTGACATATTTCCACTATCTATCTGTGGTTAATTACAGGTCAAATATGAAAAAAAAAATCGATGTTTTTCATACTTTTTACTATCTTGGATCAATTAAGAGATGAGTAGAAAATTACCAGGATTCTCATTTTCCTTTAGTTTTCTTTAGTTTCATATGTGATTGCTAAAATGTTTTATTCTTTTGCTGTGTCTTAAATTTGACTCACAAAATAGTTGTCGTCTCAGTCGAGTCACTTGATGTGATATCAAAAGGTAACGAAATAAAATATACAAACAGTATTTCTCAATCAAGGAAATTGTTCATTGCTCTTCTTTTAGATACTGTTTCAAAGCAAGCACCAATTGAAGCTGTTCAAAAGTCTGTTCAGTTGTTTGAAGAAAGGAGATACAGGGAGATGAGGAGGAAGAACATCATTGGCCAAGTTTGTGACACGCCAAAATCGTATGATAATGTCATGCATGTAGGTTTGAGAAAAGTGACTTTCAAGTGGCAGAGAGGAAACAAAATCGGTAAGTTTGTTACACATTCATTTGTAAGGCTAAAATACCAAGATTATTTTTTGAAGGAAATCTAAGAGTGTATTTTGAAATCTTGCATCCTTGTATAGGTAATACCAGCTTTACTGAAATCAGGATGTTGAAATACAAAATACAATGGCAGCTAGGATGTCCTTCATGTAGAACTTCAGTGAAGTTTTCACTGGTCAAATAGTAAGAAACAAAGGAGTAAAAGGATTTGGTTAGGATGATTGCTTGTGTATGATCCTGCAATGCCTCTGCATGTTCAACCCTATAAAAGGTTCGAGTTCTGCTCTTGAAAGAACCACAAATGTGAATGGAAACGAGCACAAACTTTGGGATTTGTTTTACTCACCAATGATGTTGTTGCTTCCCACGTACAACTGTTATTTCCTCTCTGCTTCAGGATTTGTGGGAAAATCCTCATATTGCTCATACTCATCCTCATACTCATGAGGATTTTTCTTTCAGGTTAACCTGTTAAGTTTGCTAGAGTGAAAACATGACACTAAATTCAGGGCTGTAAATGTTTTATTAGGTGTTACAGGTTAAAAGGTACTTGACGTTATTAAATGAAAATACACACAAATAAAGTTGTCAAGGGGAGCTTTCAGTGGTGTGTCTACTTACTATGGTTGACGTATATGTCACTTACTGAATGTAGGGTAATTATTTTTTCTTATTTTAACTCTGCAGGTGAAGGCCAATATGGGAAGGTCTATACCTGTATCAGTGTTGACACTGGAGAGCTGATGGCTATGAAAGAAGTGAGTGCTTACTATATGAGAATCATTGCTGCCCTTGCTTTTTTTCCAAACCACATACAGATGAGTTGTTGGGCATTAAGGTTTTCTGAACATAGTTGTTAGCTAGCTCAAAAAGGATGGGAAGACAAATTGTTTCTTCATGTAGCCACAACTGCTAATTATCACTTGTTCTTCCTCAAATTGTTTAAGCTTTTTCTTTCAGTTTAAAAGTTTCAATGTAGAAGTATGTAAAATGGATACTGGGTAATCTCACAAGGATGTTGAATGGGTACTTGCTTAGTATGTGTGAACGCCTGTGAAGAGATCTTAAACTATTCTGGAGTTTTCTGATTAGAAAAACGGTACACAAATTGTCTTACTTTACAGTATTTCATCTCACATTTAATTCTCTTTTTCCTCATTTCATAGAGAAAAAGATGGAAGTGCCACATCAGATGTTTTTCAGCCTCTGTAGTTTAAGTGAGCTTGGTTGAGTCACGAAACTGTTGACTAACCTGGTCGGTACAGAAAACCTAATTTTCTGTATAGAAATGAGTAAAGCTGTGTAGGTGTAGAGATCCTTTTTTCCTTAAAACACATTGGTTTTTAAAATATTTGTACTGTTTAATTTTACTGCATTTCCACATCTTACTACCAGGATCATCAAGCGTTCACAACAGTCACTGTGCCACCCATTTGATGCTAGAGCAGTTATATTTTGATGAGGTAGTTCCTCCACATACGTAATATGTATATGAGCTCACAGAAGCATGGAAAAGCAAGGCTGGGATTGTGCTTAACTTCTTGTACAATAGTCATTCACTGACTAAGTAATACCAACATTCAAAAGTTTTTTTTCTAGCTGCTGCCAAAGTAACATTTTTCCCACTATTTGTAGCTCTCCGTGTCTGGAATTTGAAGTTGCCTTCTAGATGCAGGTGCTTTTTGCAGATTAGCATGTGTGCACTCTCATTAGGGGGATTTTATAAATAGATGTAAGTTAAATGGACCCTGTTTGACAGATACTTCCTTAGTAGGCTAAATACACAATACGCTGTAGTACTTTTCAACTTGCTGTAAGTATTCCACCAAGAAACACTTTTTTGTCCCCATCGTGGGCTTAAATGCAAACTGCAACTTCCAAGAAAAAGCTCTTCAGGGTTTCCTTAGGGGTATCTTAAGAGAAGGTTTTTTCATTTGTTTTTAAACTGGTTGAAAATATTGAAAACATTTCCCCATCTTCTGGGATTTCTTCAAGACTTTGCTGTCTTAACCACAGTGTCACCAATATCTCTACAAATGATAGTGGAAAAGGTTTACTACAAATGTACGGTAGTGCAACTTTGGAGTGTTAGGAGGTATGTAAAATAATGTCATTGATCACCTTTTTTGTTTTTTATAATCTCCATGTGTTTAATTTTATCACTCTTTGAGTACAACTGATATACTGGAATTGTACAGAACAAAACAATCATAACACCTTAGCAAAAAAAAAAGGTGAAATATGTGCATTTATTTCAGTAATAATATAATATAATAATATAATATGTGCATATTATATTCAGTTGTCCTGTACTCAATTAAAGAAATTTCTGCTTTCTACCAGAATAGTAAAAATAACATCCCCCATAATTAACTGAGCGTTTTGCTTATCTTTGTCTGAATGGAAACCTTAAATCAGTTTTCCAAAGATTGTTTTTTTTTTTCCTCCAAGAAAAACCAATCACAGCATGTTGTAGGAGAACTAATGAAAGCCTCTTCCTTTAATCAAAACCTCCGTGATCATATGTTTGTAAAGAAAACCCTCAAAGAAAATCCCTTAGTCTCATTTGATGAAATACCTGTCAATTAGTCTTTCTTGAATGACAGCTGTCATTCATGTTATTTTCAGATCCTCTTGTATTGCATCTACCTACCAGGTATAAGCTAGAAGGCAGGCTCCAAAAAGATACATGTATATGTATCCACATCTGTGATGTTTAAGTAACAGTATTTTCACGTTATCAAGTTTATAAATCATCATGTGTGTATGATTTTCCAAAAACAATTTGGGGTTCTTTTTTGGTTAGTTTTGGGGGTGAAGGCGTAGAATTCTGTAACTTTTTGTGTGATGATACTGTTTCAAAAAGAAGAAAAAAAAAAAGGTTTTACCTGCTTTTTTTTTTGTCTTTGTTGTTGTTCCTTAGCAATTTGAAACTTAATAGCAGCAAAATAACGAAAAATTTTCTTGTAGATAAGATTTCAACCTAATGATCACAAAACCATCAAGGAAACAGCTGATGAACTGAAGATTTTTGAAGGCATCAAACACCCTAATCTGGTTCGGTATTTTGGCGTGGAGCTCCATAGGGTAAGCAAACATCACTTCCTGGGAGGTTGTGTGTAGGGTTGGGAGAGAATTCTGAGAAGCTTTGGATCATTGGTGGTTTCACTTCAGAACGCTCTCGTGTAACTTAATTGTCTGGATATTTCTGTGAATTACAAGTCTTTTTTCCTACGAGTGTTGAGACCTCTCTAAAACACAGTTTGCAGAAATGTGTTGAAACTGGTACATAAAGGTACATAAACAGAGAAGGTTCACAGTAAGTGAATTGAGTAATGCTGGAGCTATCGTGTGCTGCAACTCTGTTTGACTGCTCCAAATGCAAAGATGTTGTACTTACTGATAATTTTTGTATGCAGATACAGACTAGACAGCCTGTCTAAAACTCTTCAGTGTTAGCAGCAGAGTTTTCTTGCTTGAGCAGCAGAACTAACGAAGCCTGGTTGTCTTACAGAGTGGGATCCCACAGCTGTGTGCAGAGATACCTGACTTTCTCTTACTCTCATTTCCATATGCCCTTCCTCCCCAGCTCCCTCAAGTCTCAGGTCCTTCCTGTATCTCTCTACCTGTTCCCTGGGAGGAAACAGGATGCTGGGTACCTAGCTGGAAAGTGGTGTGTGCTCTTGACTGACTTGATCAGTATGAATGTGTTGATTCGCTTACCCTCTGCTGTTTTGGAAGGGGACAAAGGCTGCTTTCTGCCTGCATTTCTTTACTCGGGGACACGACTTTGGGTGTCTGTGCCACTGGGTCATTGGTTTCTCAGGCTAGTTCTAAAAGTTCAGTGTCTGCCATCTTTTGTATTAAATCTGGCTGCAATTGGCTGAAACTTCCAAAATGGGCTTGGAGAGAGAGAAAGAAAGGGAACAAGAACCAAAGTTTTCCTTGAAATGAGTTAGAATTGGCATGCTTGTTTGAGGCACAGACAACAACAAAAAAAACTTGCCTTCCCCAAGCAATCAGCATGTGATAGTGCAGGAACTGGGAAAAGGTGGGGGGGAAATCTCTTTTTAACTTGCTAAATATGCAAAGCCTCTTTTAGTATTTCCGCTTTATCTACATAGATTTCCCAAGTGCTGTTTGGTAGATTCCAAAGTAACATATATTACACCACCAAATACTGTCATTTGCATATAAAGGATACTGTCGTTTGCATAAAGGATACGGATAGACATGTGAAAGAGATTTTCCATCGCTGTGCAATAGAATATTAGGATGAAGCATGCCTAAGAGAATAGAGGTCTGAAGAGATGATTAACTAGATATTCTGTGGTAAAAGGTACCTCCTCTAGAACTTGCTCTTTCACAAACAGTGAAAGATGGAAGGAAAACTTTGTCCTAATTCAGTGTTAAAATTTTTTTTAACACCAATGAAATCCGGTTTGGTTCCCACAACAGGAAGAAATGTACATCTTCATGGAGTACTGTGATGAGGGCACTCTGGAGGAAGTGTCAAAACTGGGCCTTCAGGAGCATGTCATTAGGCTCTACTCAAAGCAAATCACGATTGCTATCAATGTACTACATGAACATGGTATTGTTCATCGAGACATTAAAGGTAACGTTAACCAAAAAGGTAATGTTGTTGTTTCAGTGTTGTAGATGAGGGTGTGGGGCAGGGATGGGGGATGTTTTTCAGATTAAGCACACATTATCTATACAACAGTTGAGTATAAAATCTTTCACACCTTTTTCAATTTTCAATTTACAAGTTGTCAGCTAGTTAAACGCTCCTTTTTAACTGCAGAACATAAAAATGTTCACAGATGGCATTGCAAACTCATAAGTTGTGCCCATGATTTATATAGCTCTTGTAGAGGTTGTTAGGATTGTTGGGGGTTCATCCAAACTCAAATTTTGGTCCTTGTATTTCTAGCACTAACACTGAATTATGTAATAATGTTTTTCTCATCTGTGCAAGAAGCAATGGCGTTTCCTTGGGAGCTGACAGGCAGTGTACTGTGCTAGAGTGCTGCAGCAGAACTTTTCCTTATGATTCCCATTTTGCGGAAGAGTTTTAGGCTTTCAGACAAATGTTTGCGTACACATAGCAATAAAAGTCTTGGTAAAAGGAGTTAAATAGATACGGTAAAACTACTTACCAGTGTTCTGTTTTTTTTGCCATACATTTATCTACTCATGCCTGGCTCTCAGCTTTTGCTTACAAAATGAGCAAACTGGAACTGCAGTAACTGAAGGGTGGTTGCTTTTGGCATTTGCTTAAGGCACACGGTGTCAGTCTGCATTTCACATTCATTTTTCTTTTCCTGCGCCTACCAAGAACATCCTCCATGTGTAGTTGTCTTGTTTGTGTTTTGTTTTTTTTTTTAATCTGACATATTTTGCTCACCTATGGCAGAAACTTAACAGTTGGTAGGGGAAACAATGCACACTATGCCCCACTCATTTTATGCTCATTTTATGACAAGGCAGTGCAACCCAACGATGCTGGGTTTCTATGTCCCTCTTGCTCACAGGGTTTTGAATCATCGCAGCAGTGTAGGAGGTTCCCAGTTGCTCTTGGTCCTTTGGCCTCGTGCTTCTCATTTGGGAAAAGAACTATCTACGATCCAGAGGCCTCCCACCCAGGTAGGCCACTCTTGAGTCAGTTTTGGCTTTTTTTTTTTTCCTAGAAAACACTTTCCCTCACTCCCGTTGCCCAGCAGTCTTGCCTTCTCTGGTTCTCCTTCCTGACCAAAGGTTTCTTTCCAGTTGTGGATTTCCCTCCGTGCTTTTCACAGTGCCTTCCTTGCCCTTTACGCGATCATTCCATATCCAGGTTCTGCTTAGCTGGATTGCACTCTCCTGGAAGCTCGCAATCAAAATCCAAGGCTGACTGATAGGGATTTCTTTTGTGCTGCTCCATGTCATTGCTGATTTCTGGATATGTTTCTGAATAGGTCTTCCTCTCATCAGAGAAGTGCACAGAAGAGCTGTTTAACAGGACTGTAATGCTGCGTTATCTGAGGGCATTTCTGTCACAACAGGTTCCTCATACCAAATGCTGGGGTAGTCCTTGGGAGTAATAACAGCTACAGACAGGGTAGCTGCAGACGCATCTGTGTACAGACCTTCCCTAAACTTAATGACAGAATTTAGACAGACTGCGGAGAGGGTGTTTTTGTAAAGGATGCCTGATGTTACATTGCATGTCTCTTGCTCTCTGTCTCTTTTTGTGCTCAGGTTGAATCCCCAAGTTCTCAGGCTAACAGCAGTAAAGAAAACTCTGTTTTTACTTTTAGCATAATGCTGGATTTTCTCTTACATACTCAAGTGCTCTTATTTTTCTGATAGGGGAGAATGACGAAATGTCATTCAGACTGTGTTAAAACTGCTTTTCTAGGGGAATCTCACTGACAGATCATACCAGATCTCTCATAGCCAGTTTACCAAAAATCAGTATGGATCTGTTTTGTTCAGCATCAGATAACCAACCAATTCTTAAGAGTAATTGTTTATAGCTGTATCCTGCAGTTGGCATTTGCAAGCACCTTGCACTCAAAACTTAGGTCACTTGGTTAGTAGTGTCCACAGGTGCCACCATTGTCCTCCTGGCGCTGTTGTGGCATCCAGTTTTGCAGGTGTAAAAGCTGTAACAAGACACAGCTGCTGGGGATCCTTCTTCAACCTGTGGTTGCAAGAGAAAGCTAAGAGTAGCATTGGTTACAGTTGACTGCACTGCTTTTAGTTGGCCTGCATCCATGTATTAAGTAGCTGGTGGAGAATGTAGCAGGTGATCAAGTCTTTTTTGGATACTTTTTAAAAAAAAACAACTCTATCTTGCCTATTATATTTTAACTCCTCTGGCTAAAACCAGATCTCTCAGTTATGACAACTTCTCTTTTTGCAAGAAAGCTGTCTGCTGAATAATGGAGAAAGATGAAATATTTAATGCTGAAGAGAACCTCAGGACATCTCTGGTTGAGTACTCTGCTCAAAGCAGGGCCAAGCTCAATGTCAGATCCAATGTCAAATTAGATCAGACTGCTCAGGACCTTGTCTATTTGAGTTATGCTTATCTCCAGGGATGGAACATTCCCTCTTCCCTGCGCCCCTCTGCTGTTCCCATTGTGAAAATCTTTTCCTGATACTTCCCTGGAATTTGCAAGCATTGCTATTTGTGTCCATTGCCCCGGATCCTTTCAGTGTGTCTTTGAAGAAAATTCTGTTTCCATCTTCATGATATGGTTACGCAGTTGAAAACAGCAATAAATTTCACCCCAGCCTCCTCTTCAAGCTAAACAACCCCACCTCTCAGCTCCTCTTTGCGCATCCCATGTAGCAGCCCTCTGACCATCTTGATGCCCCGGGGCTGGGCTTGCTGCATCAACATCTGTCTTGTACCGGGGAGCCCCAAAGCAATACACATCGCTCCAAGTGTGGTCTCAAAAGTGCTGAATTGAGAAGAATTAATCGCTAAGGTCACGCCTGGTGCTTTCTCTTTGGGAGAGCAGCGCATATTATTGAAGAGTGCATTGGGCCTGAACCAATTTGGTTCTTGAATGAATTTGGCTGTTGCAGTGCTTAAGTACTGAGGAGTGGCTACGAGCTGCCCCTGTTTGTGGAGTTGTGCCACAGTCATTGTGGGGATTTTGGTTCTGCTCCGAGAACTCCCAGTACTGAGAGCAGCATCTCTGGAATGTCCCTCTAGTGTCAGTTTGCCCTGGGGTTAGCATAGGGCTGTCTTGGCACAGAGGTACTGTGCACTAAACTTGAGTTTAAACACTTTGGGTCATAGCAGTTGTTCTCTCTAGCACGAGTACCATTTCTGGTATTTGCTCTCTGTTTGCAGTCTGCCCAAAAGGTCTTGTGGTGTAAATGGCAGCAGTATTTTGCTACCTCTTGCCCTCCACCAAGTACATCCTGTAGGGCTGCTTTCAATACCGAACGTGGAGGAAAGAAGGCACCGATTGGGGGTGCTGTGCCTTTTTGTTGTTTTAGCCATGGTCTCTGGTTTTATTTCTCTTATTAACCATGCAGATATGGTAGGAATTTTGTTACGTTTCCAATCACACTAACTGTCAAGGCTAAAAAGGATCGTGCATCCTCAAAGTACTGTTCTTCTCTTTCCCTTTCTCTTACTCAGGTCCTGCTGGATTCTGTGGAATTTCCTTCTAATAAGGAGACCTTTTCTAAAAACTCCTGCTAGAGCTTGGTCTTGTTCTCTAAAACACAGGTGAATGGCTTACCAAACAGAGGCTCCAGCAGACAATACATCAGTGGAAGCCTCATTCAGCTGACAGAAAATGCCAGCAACACGTCTTCAAGTTCTGGCTCTTTCTTTTTGGTGAAAGTTTGAAATTTAGGTTCATTACTTCACTGCATTTGACAGTCCTGGGTGTTCTTTGCAGGAGAAGAATTCACGGGAGCTTTCACAGAAAACTTTATGCTAAGAATTGTCATTACCTTTTTTTTTTTTGTAGGAGGACAGATTTGGACTGAAAGGCCTTACAAGTTGGTTCTAAACTGCATTAAACCAAGTTATCTCAATAACTTTAGATTCAGTCAGAACAAAAGACCTTGGATATTAGCTCAGTCCCTTTCCATGCGCTTCAGTAGCTTCAGAAGCTACTCTGTAGCCTTTCGTGAAATTTTCAAGCAACTTGCTTTCTTGGGGAACCAGAACCTAAGTTTCCAAAACCATCCTTGTAAAATATTTGCTAGTGATGCCTCTTTTTCCTATGCTCTTTGGGGCTAAGTGTACCTACTTGCTATATGTTAAGTAATTGCTTGAAAATCATCCAAAAAAGACAAGTTATGGGCAGTTGTTTGAAAGAAAAAGCTGCTAGTACCTATAAATGTCAGTCATCTACTGCAGTGCTTATATATTTAGTGTCCCATTGAGATGCCTTCTTGTACTGCTTTGGTGTGATGACGGATCAAGGAGCTGATGGATCGTCTACGTGTGTGTTACATGCACCTGTGATTGCAGGGTCCAGGTTGACTCTGGAAATCTGTGTCCCTGGCTGGGTTCTGTGGTTTGCCAGCAGAACAAATTCTGATCTTGAGAATGCCAGGACTGGAAAATGTGCAGACACAATGTCTAGAAGAGTTGTATTTACTGAAAGTTAATTCTCCTTCCAGAACTTCTAAAAGGCTTATGGTAACCAAAGGTTGGAGTTTATTGCTGTTAGTGATTTCTCTCCTCCCTGTAGTGCAGTTATGTGTAACACCTCTCGGACTACATACACTTTGCTTCTGTTATCAAGCATTCTCATAGCTGAAAGGGAAGTCCTTTGAGAACTGGGTAGTTTTGGCATCATTGACCTGCACTGCCTTTATTGACTTGAGCTTTTTAAGGACTCTGTTTTCTGTAAGTATCTTGGAGGTGCCCAGCCAAGCTAACTGGAAAAAGTCATTAATTAAGAGAACATAATAGAAAGGAGGAACAGCCAACAATTCCTGCACTGACCCATGTTGAAGGTGGAACAAAAGTGAGAAACTTCTTTTGAAAGGTTATATTCAAAGGAGCCATTTTTTAAAGAATCTTTTATGTGACATGGGAAAATGCTGTGTGTAATGAAGTCCTCGCGTTTGCCTACTCACAGAGTACACAGGCAGTTTTGCTCTGTGCATAGCATTCATCCTGCTGTAAGAGAAATCACAGCGCAAGCTGCATCTCTGCCAGGTGACTTGCAACCTACTTGTGGTCTCACTGCGGCACTTGCAGGACCCAGGATTTGGCCTGACCTGCACAGTGAGCTCCTGCTCTGTTTTCTGTTGCCTGTGTTTTGGCAGAATGTTGAACGAAAGGAGGCCACTGGCTGTCAAAACCGCTTGGCTTATTTTGCAGTGTTGTGTAGAGCAGGTAACTTGAAGCCTGCTGCAGGTTTCCCTCAGAGAATTTCAGCTGTGCTAGGGGAATTTTTTCTGGTGCAAGCTGGCAGTAGAGCCGGATACTGTAATGGTAGCCCTCCTCCAGAAATTATTCTGGAAGTAGAGCTAAATAGGAGTGAGTATTTGGTGGGATATGTAATAAACAAATGCTGTAAGCTCAGCTTTTACGTCTGCTGTGATGACCTAGCTGTATTGTATCACCTGTCTTGACCCAGCAGAACAGAAAAGATGGATACTGGGAGGTACGCATCAATGGCCTCTGCCACAAAGCTCCTTAAGGACGTGTTTTTTTTGCAGTGCAACACTCACAGGGATAAGCACTGGAATTCATATATTTCTGGAGGAGTTTTCTCATAACGAGCACATGTGAAAAGCTGATGAGTTTGCCTGCCACAGTGCTTTGTGCTTTGAACATTTCTTGTTGTCATGTTCCAGTATGCTTAGTGTTAACTGAAACCCATCAAAATCCAGTTGGCTGATGGTAACATACCCTATGGGGTACATCTCTAATGGTGTCATATTCCACACTTAATCCACAGGTAAAGATACAAGTGTGAACTCAGCTATTACCTACTGTGTAACTTCCGGTGGTGCATCATGTTGAGAAGTCCTCATGCCTTAGTTCAGCACTGGTTTAACAAGCAGTACTGTTTTTCTTTGTGTTTCCTAGGAGCCAACATCTTTCTTACCTCATCTGGACTGATTAAACTAGGAGACTTTGGCTGCTCAGTGAAACTGAAGAACAACACCCAGACAATGCCTGGAGAAGTGAACAGCACTTTGGGTACTGCAGGTGAGGAAGCACGTGCTAGGCAGAAACTTGTCAAGTTGCCATAAGAGAAAATGCCTCTGTCAAAAGTCTGGACTGGTAAAACAATGTGGTTCAGGGAAACTTCATTTTACTTTGGCTGGTTAGCTGTGCTTTACATCCGGAAGGCAAAAATAATCAGCGAATGTTGCAACTGGAAAATGTTACTTGTTTGGTTAATTATAAAGCTTCTGGAGCTTTTGTTATCTGTGATTTTACCTTTCTCTGTAGCCTCCTGAAACAGGACTGTTCTTACTGAACACCTGGTTAATCTATTGTTTTAAAAAAGGAAAATAAGTGAGAGCACATACTGTACCAGAACTTCACCATTTTTCAAGCTGAAAGACAGCTACACTGAAAATGTGTTAAAGAACAAGAAGCCAAAGCCAGACAAAACTTTGCAAGAAAACCTAAGTGGTGATTCACAACAGATGTATTAAATACAGTTGTATTAAAAGCATTAGGTTTGCCCAGTTTATCACCGAAGTACATACTGTTCCTTCTGCTGTATGAACTAATGACGTTGCATGTGTTGTTTCAAAGCATACATGGCTCCAGAAGTAATCACTAGAGCTAAAGGAGAAGGGCACGGACGGGCAGCAGACATCTGGAGCCTGGGCTGTGTTGTTATAGAGATGGTCACTGGCAAGGTAGGTGTTTCACCTGTTGAATGTCGTCATCAGTTTCTCCAAAAGTTCTGGTTTCATTCCTAGCAGTAAGTCCACAAGTATCAGGGAGTCTTTTAAATTCCTGGGGTACAGACATATATGCTCTGTTGCACAGTGAGTTACTCACTAAACCTTGCACTTACCAATTCTGTTTCCTGTTGCAGAGGCCTTGGCACGAATATGAGCACAACTTCCAGATCATGTACAGAGTGGGGATGGGTCATAAACCTCCAATTCCTGACAAAGTGAGTCCAGAAGGGAAAGACTTCCTTTGCCACTGCCTGGAAAGTGACCCAAAGATGAGGTGGACAGCCAGCCAGCTCCTCGACCATCCTTTTGTCAAGGTTTGTCTCACGGCTTTGGCTGCAAAGACTGGAGGTGGGAATCAAACAGCCGTAGCTGGCTTTGCCGTTTGCAGCTGTGCCCCAGGGCTTTCTATCGTGGGGGGAGGCTGATACACAGTGATGCTGTACAGAGAGTAAGGAAGGCTTGGAAATTTTGAACAGGTACACACATTGCTGCTTGCAAACATTTGGCTAAAAGAACCTGGTGTGCACCATGCAATGTGTTGCAAGATGCATTATCTGTAGTAAAGATTTGTCAAACTCCATCTCAATGGTAGCTAATTGCATCTGAGGGGCCAGGTATGCGCCTGTAATGCAGAGATTGTGGTCCCCTCCATAGGAAAAAAATGAAACAAGCACATCCTTTATCATCCTTCCATACAAGGATTTACTTTTCTTCCTTTTTTTTTTTTCAGTAAAGCTCACACTGTTGTTGACTGTGGCATTACTGTAACAAGTTGCAGTTCTTGCATGAATTTTGGTTTAATTCTTAGTTGTGAATATTTGCTTATTCTTAAGCAACAAATTTAGGCATAGCAGTAACCGTAGCTAAATCCCATCCACCACAGAGGCAGAACACTTCTTCAGGGACGTAAGAGTTGCATGCTGTCAGATATGAACAGTTGTAATTCGTTATCATAATAATAAAGGAAAAAGAAAACTTAAATGATGTCAAGAGATGTCCAGTTAACCTTAGGTTCAATGAAGGTGCTTAAGAAATTGATTGTCATCTTTTTGCTGCAATAGAAAGACAATTCATTGCCTTTTGTTCCCTTCACAGGTTTGCACAGATGAAGAATGAAGTTATTCAATCTCTGGCCTTTTTTATTCTGGCAAAAATACCTTTTAATCACTACTGTATGTAATATTTACATAAAGACTATGCTGAGAACAGTATAGAAGTTGAACTTATGAAGACTGCACAAGTGACAGGCGTCACTTCCTCTGCTGCTCCTGTATGTTTTACTTGGCACATGTTGCTCAAGTTGTGACAGTGTCTGCAAGTTGAAAGAAGCTGCATGTTTCAGTGAAAGTGCCATTACTACTGTATATGGACCATATCTTTTTTTGTTCTTTCTCCTGTTTCTCATTTTATTGAGAACTGTAATGTTAATATGTAGTATTTTTGAACTCTTTAGGTTCAGAAAAATGCTGTAGTGTTATCAGGCGTTATGGACCTTGTTTTTTAATCTGTTTGTTGAGTGCACTGACTGTGAACTTTTACTGGTTTTTTGTTTATTTGTTTTTGGCAAGCTTCAGATTTGTTATGCACAAGGCTGATTAATGAAATTTTAAAAAAAGGTTTTTTCTCAATAAATGGTTTATTTTAGGAGTTGTTGGTGAAGGGTTTTTCTTCTGAAAGTAACTAGGGGTTGTGGGTCACTTTTTAAACTTTTTTCTTTCTTAAACTGCTAAGACTGCAGTGCTAACCCAACAGGACTAAGGGTCTTGTATATTGCTATAATCAATGCTTTGTAAAGTACAAGAAGTGTAAGAAGCGTTCTGCATTGCACAAGGGATAACAGAATGAAGGTGCCCCCTTCCCTCACTACTGAGGAAGGAAGGTGATGTCCAATTCCCCACGCTACCTATTATATAAGGGATAGTGGTAAGGGCTGAGCTAACTTTCTTCTTGGACACAAGAACTCTACAGACAGGGAATGGCCACAGAAGTGCCATGCTGACCGAAAAGAGAATCAATTAAGATTATTTGTTGTGTACAGTTTAGTGAAAACAAAAAGTCATTTTTAAGATTTTTTAAAACGAGTTTCTGATCTTGGGCACTGATTTTCACTTTTTTTAATTTAACGGTTAATGGTCAAAGATCTTAAAAAATAGAAATGGTTAGCAAATAGCAGCATTCTCTAACATTTGATCTACTTAGGAAGTTTTATTTTGTTTAGCTTGCTAATACAAATGTTTACAGTTAAAAGATACCTATTAGTGCAAGCTTATATATCTTTGTTACAGCTATAGACCTTAAAATGGGTAAGTTAGAAAGCAGAGAGCTTGCTTTTAATATTTGGCTTCATTGCAAAGTTCTGCGTCCCCTCTTAACACTGTAATCCTTGATTTACTACAGGTGAGGCACAGCTGAATAAGCTGTTGAAAAGGTATCAAGATCTGACATTTAAATCTAGATGCACCAGCCTCATTCTGCACATCTAGTGAGGTGTACCTAGGCTTTCAAAACATACAATACTGAATTTAACAAACTTTTGTTGTCTTTCATTCTTTCAGTAATGATAGGAAGGTAAGTACGTATTGTCGTCATAAGTAGCTGACTAGAAAAGTACCTGAGGCTGAGGTCCCCCCGTGGCCTGCCGCATTCTTCGCTTTTTGGCGCATCACAAGTTTCCAAGCAGTTTGTCTCCTCATTTGTCGTGTGTTAGGTATCCTTGTACACACACACACAAGATTCCAGGAGTCAGGAGAAACGTGAAAACTGTTACAGGTTTGTTGTTGCAGACCAAACGAAAACTCATTCACCGCACTTCAGCTTTTTATACTTTTATTTTTGTATAAACAAATGTAAGACTACTTTTGTTAAGGCAGTTGTAGACCATACAGTTGTTGGTGGGGAAGAGGGGCAAACACTGATTCCTACTGACATACGTCATTCTTTTAATACAGTGAACTGGACTAGTTTACCTTTGGCAAGTACCATTGCGCTTTCTCTGTTGGCCAGGGAACACTGGAAGGGCCCAGTGTTGCAGCTCTTGTGCACCGGGACTTCTAGAAGGATCCAGGACCGGCATCTTTGGCCCTATGCCTTTTACAGTGGTTGCTCCCAGGGAAATTGGTAGGAAATAGCTAAATGCTCATTCAGAAGTATTTACGGGTTTGGTATTTTCCTCTTGGAGAAGTGGTACTGCATGCAATTAGAGAAGGACTACGACTCATAAGGAATGTTAAATGTCTCCCTACCAGCATGTTCAGTCTTCAAAATAAAAAAAAAAAAAAAAAGAAAAAAAGTCAGTCTTCATCACATGAATACGTATTTGCTGCTCAAAACTACTCACACCTGCGTATAGCGTTCATTCTACCACCCCGACAAAAGCTCACTTCATCTGCCAGGTAAGGTTTACAGTAAAATGCAAGCTTGAAGAGATCTCTCTGCCATCCCCTCCCATTTCCAAGAACTGTGTAGGCTGGTTCATTTACATGCCTGATGCATTACTGTAGATGTTATGCTACTACATGTTATAAATCTGTTTTCCACAGTTAAGATGGTTTTAGCCAATACAGATGAGGGGAAGCACTTCAGCACAGAAGGGCACGTGCTTTATTCAGGGAATAGCTTTATAAGCATGACAGTATCCTGTGGGCTCTGGCTGTATTTCATGTCTTAAAAAAACCAAAGCCTGTGGTTATTTTTATGACAAATCACACAACTTATTCCAGAACACTTCATTGCACAGGGAATTCAGGTACACACAAGACAACCCCCCCCTAAAATTAGACCATCACAAGCCCCCATGCCTATTCCTTCCTTCATATTGTACTTTTTACTATCTGCTTCCACTCTCAGAAGACATGCTAAAAGCACTACTCCACCTGCTCTTTAGATACTGCATATTAAAAGAATTAGTTTCTAGATGAGCTACAGAACAGCAAATGCATATTTCATGCAATGATTCATACTGTTGTACTGGCCTCTGTTACCTCTGGCTTCAGTTTTATTACAGCATAAGAGAAATGTCTTTTTTTTTTTTTTTTTTTTTTTTACCAGCTGCTAGAACTGCTACTGTAAGACTGCGCACTTTCTTTTCTAGAAACACATAGGGTGTTCATGCCTAGACTTAGCATGGTTTAGTCCTATGTGCAATGAAAACGTATCACTGAAAGTGCCAAAAATATTCCGAACTGCTCAGTATCAGTATCTTTTGGTTTTAAGTTTTTTTTCCCCTGAACTGCTGATAGAAGTCGCCTTTTTCTTTTCTTTAAAAATTAAACAAAACAAAACAAACACCTCTTTTCAGTAACTTACTTACATATTCTTAATTCTTGAAGTCTATGAACAAGAGGGGGATGCCCAGGAATCAGTACTAGGGATGTGAGAGCAACACAGTTTTCCCAAGGGATTTGATCCTATTTTAATTCAGAAGGGTGACAAAGCAAGTCCAGACAGGCATAAAAAATTCCCAGCCATAGCACTGTCCTAGGTCTCTCTCCTGCTTGCCTCTTTTCCCCAAAAGAAAAGCAAAAGATAATTTAAGTATTACCTCAGACAATGTTACGAGGTACCACCATGTGAAGTAGTTTTTCAGAAAAGACAGACAGGCAGAGTAATTAGGTTCACAACAGTATGGGTGTGGGGTGGTAACTTTTAATGCACGCTTTGCATTACTGTGTTACAGCATACCGGTTGTTTTCTGTTTCCGCCACTGTTAGGAATGCCTAGAACTGTAATCTGTGTTTAAAGCTGAAAGTAATGTTACCTATTTTTTTCTGAACTATAAATGGCATTTATTCTCAAAAGAATTACAGGTTTCAGCTATCCCACTAATGTTTTGCCTGGGGAAAGATGTGGCAGTGCGTAACTTAGCTCTGCTCATGGCCAAATTCCACGCCAGGTTATGCCGCTGCAAGGCTCTGGGCTAAAAAAACGGGCCCCTTGCCAGAGCCTGACTGAAGTTTCAAATGTGGTGCTTACTGTGGGAATAAATTCTAGATGTCAAAAAACTCTACTGCGCTCCTGCCAGTTCAGTAGAGTTGCAAGATTGGTATCACCAAGCAGCGCATCTTACTCTATTTGAACACTGAGAGATTACTGTTTTTAAACTGTTAACACGTGAGCTAGACAACTATCAGTTTCAATTGTCTTAAACCAATCTTCTGACATTTACCCATTCCTTAGATCAAGTTAAGATAAAGCCTGCACCTCAGCAACCACTGATTAGTTTCCAGGTAGAGTCTCACCATACCAGCACGCTGCAAATTTTTTTCTTCAAAACTTAAGACACTTTATATGAAAGCAAACCAACCAAACAAATGCAAACCTGTTGAGAGTACACACAAAGGAGTGCATCTTTCAAGCATGTAATCCAGCCCAAACCCCAAGAGAAAAATAACAGGAGCACAAATTCAGATATGCATGGCAATTGCTCATCCTACCCTTCCTCTGACCTCACTTGAAGGACCGTGATATGCACTGAAGAGTTCTCAGAAGTTGCATTTGTTCCCTTTGGATTGAAGCAGTCTCTGAAGATACTACTTTCGTTTCTGCTTGATGTCATTGTTGCCATAGGTGGAGCCCTTGTTAATTTCCGTAACACCTATCATCCATCTGACACCAACAGAAGCTGCAAAATAAAAATAAAATGAGTTAATAGACTGCTTGCAGACAGGGATTTTAGGTCCATACATGCACACAGAGTGTTCTGCAGGAGACCAATAGCATTCTCTGCTTTACACTATTAGAGCATTAAAGTACTTTTTACCTTTGGTAAGAGGCGCACCTGCGCTCCCCCTTGTCAATAACTGCCCACAGTCACTTCACTACAGTAGGTTGCTGGCCCCAGTCTTCACCTGTCCTCACCCACCAGCAGGAAAGAGGCCACCTGAACCAGCACAGCTCCACAAGGCACAGGCCTTATGTGCTTGGCCCCGTTAAACCCTAGGCTGGCTTTGAAATGGGGGTGCTTTGGGGTTGCTGGCTTTACCTGCCTCTCAGGAGTTATGTGACAAAGCACCCCAACGTGTCTGCTTGTGATGTGTGGTGGGGAAGGGAATGCTGCCCACTTTCAGCAACCCTAGTGCCTAGAAGAGTACCTGCAAGGGCCCTTCATAGCTTGATTAACAAAAAAGTTATAATTTGTGGGATTTCTGAACTACAGCTCATGAAATAATCACTTATAAGAGGCTGGGTTAATTTAAAAGACGCAGAGTTGATACAGGAGTAATAATCCATCATGCAGAACGATTTTTTTAATTCATGGCTGGCTTCTGAAGTGACTGTCCAGCTTAAATGCGATTTAACCAAAATCCTCACCGATCCTTCACAGGTGTCCTTTTGTATGTTGTTTGTTTGTTTTGTTAAAGGGGCTCAACTGCCCCCAAGTCCCCAAACTTCTGCTCAGGTGCTGTACAAATGGCTGCACTGCCAGTCAGAGGGACCTCAATAGGCCGGAGATACAGACTGACAGGATAATCCAGAAGTTCAAAGGGAAATAACAAGTCCTGCACCTGGACAGGAATAACCAACCCCATGCACCAGGACTGCCTGGGGACTAAGGAGCTGAGAAGAGCCTCTGCAAAGAAGCATCTGGACATCTTGGTGGTCAGCAGGTTGAACATTAGCCAGCAAAGTGGCCTTGCACACTGGGGAGCCCAGCCTGCACCCAGCACTGCAGATGTCTCCCCAGTGCCCAAAGACAGGGGCATACTGGAGCAAGGCCAGCGAGTGCCACAAAGCTGACCAAGGGAGTGGAGGAAGCATCTCACAGGAGAGGCTGGGACAGCTGGGACCATTCAGCCTGAAAAAGAGAAGGCTCAAGGGGGACCTTATCAGTGTCTGAAGGGAGGGTGTAAAGCAGAAGGAGCCAGGCTTTTCTCATAGTGTCCAGCAACAGGACAAGGAGTAATCACAAATCGAAACACAGGAAATTCCACCTGAATGTAAGAAATTTTTTTTTTACAGTGAGGGTGGTTCAACAGTGGCACAGGTTGTGCACAGGTTGTGGGGTCTCCACTCGATTCAAAACCTGATGGGACACAGCCCTGAGCAACCTGCTCCAGCTGACCCTGCTCTGCATTGGGCTGGACAAGACCATCTCCAGAGGTCACCTCCCCCCAACTATTCTGTCTTCTGCCATTTGCTCGGGTGTAAGGCACCCAGCATTGCTCTTTCAAAGCAGGAGCACTCATCTACAGACTTGTGCTCTGCCTGGACACCAGAGAAACACGGCCCCTCGCAGGCAACTGTCTGTGCAGGGCAGAGCACAGAGAAAGCTGCCAGCAAGTTCACCAAAACTTATAATCCACTGCTAGTCCGTGAACGGAAGCACAAACAGCTGGGACCAGTGAAGGGTTTCGCTCACAAACAGAAAGAAGAAAAACATCTTTTGACGTTTAAAAGGCCACGAGCTAGGGAAGACAAAAGGGGGACCCAACACACAGCCTGCAGCCTGGGATCCAAGCGGAGCAGTAAGCATGAAAACACTGAGACTTGAACCAGAGGGATATAAACTGCATCTGGAGAGGGACGCGGAGCATAAATAAGAGCAACTGTTATAGCAACCACACAGTGCTGCGGGGATTTCGTACGGTTCCAGGAATGCCGCTGCCTGGACACCAAAAAATACTTCAGTCAGCAGCTCAGGTTTTGTTCCTCCTCCCCTGCTCCCTGACAGAAGCTGCCCCTGTGGGCCAAGCCTGTGGACATGGGGGGAGAAGGGCTGGGGTGGCCCAGGGGCCTCTCCTCACCTCTCCTGGAGCTGACCTGCCCCGGGCACACCCTGCTGACCTCCCCTCAGCTGCTGGCAGCGTCAGTGCTCTCCCCCAGGAAACACCCCCACCACAGTTCTGGCTAATTAGGGGGAAGGTAAGAAGCGACGGGTTCAAAGCTGGGTCATGCTTCAGAAAAAGGGTGAAATCAGAGCTGTGGCTGAGGAATAGCCAACACCACGCAGCAGGTGTTGGAGGTGGGCACCACGGAGCTGCCCGGCCCCAGAGAAACAGCAGCACCAGAACTGCTCTTCAGACAAGGGATGGTAGCACACTATGAGGGGCCTCTTCAATCCCCAAAGAGCACAATACCAGCCCCCTCCCCCTGGATATAGCAGCTAAACCCAGTAAAAGGTTTTGTGCAAAGACTGCTCTGTACAGCTCTCAAAGGCAGCGTCAAGGCCTGAAACACCCATTTAAGTAGACACGACAGAGGGGCTCTCAACAGGCAAAGTCACCTTTCTGGACATGAATGCCATCTCTAAAGGCAAGGTTTGGCTCGAGGAGTTAAGAGGGGTGCTGGATACACATACAGAACATGGCAAGTGCCACGAGTGCATCATTCAAGTGGACTTGGGCAACAAACACAATAGGTCCATTACTAATTTCACTGTCACAAGGTTACGCTGAGACCTACAGGTTTCTAGGGTTAAGTAAATAGGGTGAAGTATTTCTATAGAAAATTACAGTCTATACCTTATAGCTTGAGAAGCAGGCTGGCTAACTTCTATTTCATTAAACAGCTGTGGATTTCCAACCCAAGGCATAAAACTGACTGACTTTTCAACTAATTTCTTAGTCTGAAAGACTTCTCTGATCTGTCACCATCTGGAATAAATGGATGGTAAGACACCAGTGATTCTGCCACTTTTATCTGAGACGGCCATTTCTTTTTTCCCTCTAAAACTTACAAACTTTTCCCCAAATATAATATGAAGGCAAGATTTTCAAAGCGTACAGAAAGCCTTGGCACTCCACAGTATGAATATGGCTGTAGAGGTCCAAGCTTGGAAACAAAAGCTTTTCTACATTTTTTTAAACACCTCATCAAACATCACAGGGTGAGCTCTTCCCATTTGTTTTAAATTACTGCTTGCAGACGGAATGCTCTCATCAATGTCTGCCAAACCTTGGCAGATCCTATAGTTCCAAACTGGTTTTGTGACTACACTGAGCACCACATATGAGGACTGAAAAACAAAAAACACTCAAGCAATTAGGGCAAAGCCTCTTCTGCAGCACTGTAACTATCAGAGCACTGCATTCCCCACACAGAGTTTGATGTTGCAGCATACGTGAGGACAATTTCTCATAGCACACAGGCCCTGTTCAGCCAAATCAGAACTGCAAATGAAGGGAATGACTCTAAGGGAGGCAGAAGTGGCAGAGCTACAGATTTCTTTGTTCTCCTGTGCTGTGCTAAAGGGAAGCTGGCAAATAGCATTAGCATGGGCCACAAGCCTACAAACAATTCTTACCTTAGTGTATGCTCCAGCAGTACCATCATATTTAAAGACTTATTCTGCTGTTATTTTAACTACAACTATGGTAAGAGAACTTTTTTTTTTTTTCCTTTATTACTATTATTATTTTTTGCTACAAGGAAGTAGTAAACGTCTAACCATCAGCTGTGAGAGTTTAAGCCCTGTCCTGAACAGCAGGAGAGAGAAGCTATCAGCCAGGGCTTCCTCACAGTGCTCCATGGCAAGCTACAGAAGGTAACTGAGCTCCTGCCACCTTTCTGCCCATCATTATCCACCAGCCAACTTACACAGGATACCACTACAGACCTGCTCTGCATGCCAGAGCACTGGGGGCTGAAGGAGGGTTGAGTTAACACAAACCAAGAGAGCCAGCAATGGAATCTGTTTCTTGAACACATTTTAGCTCCAAGAAAACCACCACCCACACATGAAGTAGTACCACATCCCCCAGCATAAACATTAGCTGAGAGCAGAGGATTTCCCCCTTTTCTCTTACACCTCAGGATTTGCTCTCATCTCTTTCCTGGTGTTTGCACCACACAGCAAATGCTGTAAGCAACCCAGAAGGTATGGGTATAGAAATTTCCCATCTATATTCTGCTATATACTTGAGTTTTGTAGGTTATACACTGAAATGAAAATTTGTACAAATAAGACTTTTACTAATGGTAGAAATTTCCATTTGAGGTCTATCTTATGTAGCATAAAGGAAATGAAACAAGTAACAACAACGCAATAAAAAGATCAGTTTTAGACACCAGGCTCAAAGGGCAGATTGTCTGGCTCCACCAACAAGCAGGACCAAGGCAGGCAGAATCCCGCCCGTGGTCTGTATCCTCCTGCTGTTGTAACACTTCCTGTAATGCTGTGGGCTCATCCTCTCCTCACTGTCCACTCATCTCATCCTACGGGCATCAGCAGCTTTGCTGCCCACACCACATCATGCTTTGACCCTTTGGTCCACATTCTGCACTTGGACACTGTCAGGTCACCAAGGACTCCCCCGTTTGTGATCCGTGGAAGCAGGATTTCTATAGCACTGTCCACACACTGTCTAGCAGATACACGACAGCTCCTGCAGAATCGAAGCTGGCTCACTGCTATTTGTGCTTGTTTTAAATGAAATACTTCTCCTGTCTATAAATGATAATTAACTGCTGGACCCGTGCCATAAGTGGAGATGTCATTATGCTTTTAGCATTAGACACGTAAGAGCTACTTCTCCATTTACAAGCCAAGAGAAACTCTCTCATCTTCAGCACGTGGAACTGATGAAGGCTCTGTAATAAAATACTTCTGGAGCATAAAGGTTGTTCTCCTCAGCACAAGTTACCAAAACATGAAAGGTGACCTAATGCAGGGTCCTTTGGAGCCAAATGAGATTAGGGAAGCAGGAAGAGGAAGGAAGAAAAGGAAGCTGCTGTCAAATACACATTATGGACATTTGACAGACTCTCTGCTTTAACACTGAAATATTGGCCCCAAGTTTTGAACAAAAGTTGTGAATTAAGTACATAAACATCTTGCCTTGTGTCCTATGAAACTAAAGCTAGTTTTCAAAAGGGTCTTTTGTCCCTCAAACTGCTTGAGCATTCACCCTCTGGAGCAGGGACTGCCTTGTGTCAGTTCAAATAGCATCACAAAGGACTCCTGGTACCAGACCAGCAGTTAGATATTAGCACAATACAATGATTATTATGAGTATAAATAGCCAAACTGCTGCACAGCAAGGCAAAAGGGGATGGCTCAGCATTCTCAGTATAAAGAGGAGACATTGTTTATTTAGGGCTGGAAGTGTTTAAGCTGAAGCAGCAGAACTATATATATGTTGGTTATTCATTCCTTGGACCTGAGAGTTAGGTCCTGAGGTATTACCGTGCTTTCACTCCAGCTCGACCGCTACGGGGCATTTCTCTTAGGGATCGTTCCACCTCAACAGCCACTTACCATCCAGTAAGCATTTTACTGGAGAGCAACATTAGCTGAGACTGTCCAAAAGACAAATAACACTCTGGAAACAAAGCAGAGGATATCAGGTAATAGGGCCTCCTAGTCCCTCCTCTCTTCCCTATCACAGAATATTTAGTACAGGTGCAAAAAGCACAATATATGCATAAGAAAGGTAATGCTATCAGGTACTGAAGCCTGCCCTTTGAAGCAGCGAAGCCTACCTATAATGGGCTATGAGGGACCACAGCTAAGCTTCCTGGTTCAGGTGAGCTGTCAAACTAGCACATAAACAAATAATACCCCCAAATGCTACTGGAGCTTCTTCAGTTAATCAACAGATGGAAAGAGTGTCCTACGAGCGATGTGAAAAGGTGGTTTTATCATCTGACCACAACGGGAAATACACCGCCCTGATTCACAGGAAAAAGTTTACTTTGTGCTGTTAAACCAGCAGGTACCAGCTCACCGCTCACACTGGAGAAGACAGCAAATACAGCCTTCCCTGCAGCGCTGCAAACTGCAGCCAGCACCAGGAGTCACTACCTCCAAGGTACATTTGTGGTCCTCTACTGCTACCTCCTAGCCACTGCAGAAGTCATTCCTGAGACCTTGCCTAAAGCTGGAGAACTGCAAAATGAAATTCTGGTTGCTCCTCTGTCAGAAAATGGTTGCATCACATCCAGGACACTCATGACAGAGAGACCCTCAGGATAAAAAGCAGGGTTTGGGGAGAATGGCCCTGCTACAGAAACACAGTTACTGGCTACAAAAGTCAATGTAACTGCCTGGGCTGAAGCTAGATGCTTCCACAGAATGAGACCAAAAACTCCCAACTAGCAATAACCATGCTTTCAAAGGGGTATAGTAAGGGAACTGTTGTCCTTTTAGTGAGTAATGACACATCCACCTTCAAGTGACCAGGGTAACCCAGATCTGCTGTTTTTTTTTCAGAGCCTGAGCTTCCCTTCCCCTCCCACACATTCTCTCACAGCTCCACAGAAGCTCTCTGCTAGTAAGTGACATCACCTTTCTTTTTTTGCCAGCTCACCAGCAAGAGGTGGCTGGCTGCGTCTAATCAGATGATACCCTCTGCTACAGGCGATACAGTGTCTTCTGCCACGCTGCAAATCCTGGCCAATTACAAGCACTTTGGGTATGATCACACCACATATTCAGAGAGAAACCAGAGCTGTTGCTAAGCACAGGGGTCTTTCAAATCCCTGCAGAGGACTGGAACCTGCAGCATGCCACAAACGTGGCTGATACGTATGGGGTATCAATGCACATCACATAGTGGACTGTTAATCTCACTGTTCTTAATGTGTTCCTCAGCTGTGCTTTTGCTGTCTGGGAGCTAAGGCAATCGTTCTGGCAGCAGACTGCTGCTGTAGTTTGCTGTTAGCTCCAGCATCACGAATAACTGAGAACAAGTCCTTTGGATTATCACTGCATTCAAACCAGGACTCACAGCAGCTTGCTTACTAATCCTGCCTTGTGGCCAGAAGCAGAGGAAAGCCAAGTGGGGAGTAAAACAAAAACAAAGCCAACCAAACAAGAAAGGTTTAGCTGTCCGTTCTTAGTAGCTTTTTTTTTTTTTTTTTTTTTTTGTTACAGGTTCTTTCCTTCCTGATAAAGAAGCAGACATGACTTACTTGTAAAGACCACTAATGTTAAGACGATACTAGATGACTTTGGGGAGTGGGGTGGTCACTCGACTGTGCTGGACTATAAGAACTAAATCTAGAAACATCACATGTGACAATACCAAACATTAAAGCATCTAGCCTTGAAATTAAAATCCAAAACCCTGAATTATGCACTGAGGCTCCCTGTAGAGAGTATGCAAGGCATAAGGCACCTTGGAAGGGCATATGAACAACCAGTCCACTGAGTGGAGAAGCTAAATTAAGAAGAAAATGCTGAAAGATTTGGATGAATGACAATGAATTAAAAAATGTTGCAACAGCTGAGCTTCAGTGTCTCATTAGACCACGGCTCCACAGCCCCGTACCAAAACAGACTACACCAATATTTCTTCCAAAGGTAGACTATAAGGTCTCAAGTGCTATCGCCAGTTGCATTTGCAGACATGTCATAACTCGTCTGTCCACTTTTGTGAAGTTTAATTTCTTTCTTTAAGGATACTTGTAATATACTCAGATATTAAGGTGATGAAGCCATACATGAGACGGTGCAGCCACATGAGATACTTGCTTTATAAATGTGTGGATTATTCTGGATGGACACCTGTTCAAACGACCTGCAGTCAATATGCCAAGAAGTACAGACAACAAATATGATTTAGTCTGAAAAACTAGCCTGGTTCCTCCTTCCACAAATGATACCATCCAAGATCTCCTTTTGGCCAACTCCTTATTTCATTTCCCTTCCTCCTTTTAAATAACTTAACCACTTCAAACACAAACCAGGACAGCTCACAACTACTCACAACTACCACTACCTCACCTGTTCCAGGCTCAAGTGGGTATCAGGTGGCCAGCTGAGTTCATATGTCATATACTCCCATCACAGAAGTTGTATTTAGTAAGGCTCAGTAAGTCAAGTCAAACAGTTATCCTTCAAGTGAACTTTCTGTTGGAGAAAACTTACCCATTACAATGACAAATGCAAAGCTAGCCAGTGTCAGTGATGATCCACTGTTGACCATGTTGATGAGCAGCTTGAATAAAGGATATAGCAGCAATAAGGCCCAGAAAAGCCAGTTCAAAAGCGTCCATGGTCGTCGGGGTGGCACTATAGGGACTGCCGGGTAGGTTCCTGTTCGGTAGTACTCTTCCTGGAATGCATCCTGGTAGAACAAAGGAGGGCAACAATTAAATTCCCATCTGCCAATGAAACTAGCCATTCCTAACTTTGATGTTTCTCCTCCTACATGCTTGTAACCCTGAGGGAAGATCAAAGACCGAGTCATGGCTGGAAAGCTTGTTCTTTGAAGTCAATGAGCACATACTCAAAAAAAAGAGAGCTTACATTGATGTGTGCATCCTTTCTTTCTCCTGCACAAAGAAGCCTGAAAAATGGCATGCCTGGAGTGTTTAACAAACCCATAATAACCTCACCCAATGGGTGAGGGGATGCACACTCTTGCAGTAATGTAGATATCACTGTTGCACCTCCTGCAAGAGCCACAGCCTTCAGACAAATAGTGCTGGTAAGCCAGCAAGCGTTTGGGCTACTTCTGCAGTAAGAAATCCTCTGCTCCCTAATGTTTTCTCCAAGCACTGCTCTAAAACAGCATCCACAGCCCTATCAGAAAAGGTGAACAGACACCATCTTGTGCTATATACTCCAAAGAACACCTCCACCCTCCTGTCCACTTTGTCCCACAGATGTAGTCTTGCTTACCTTGTTCCCTCCCATGCAGCCTATGGAAGAAAGGGTGGCTAACCCCTGAGCACACAATTAGTTTAAAGAGTCTCCCACTATTTTTGTTCAAAGGCTTCTCTTGTTCAGTGGAATAAGAGGATGACGGTGGGGTGGTTTTTTGTTTGCTTTGTGGGTTTGTGGGGAGAGGGGGGGAGAAGAAGTTTGTTTTTTCTTTCGTTTTGTTTTTTAAAGCACAGAAGGCTTAGAGTTCAGTACCTTGCTCCGAAGTTTACATGGGTGAACAGTATTGCCTTTAACAATGTGATCAACCCAAGGTGTCAGGCTGGTGGGGAAAAACGCCTTCCTTCTGGTTCCAAAACAAAGATTATTAACCTGATTAGCACATAAAACTGGTTAATTAACGGAGTCAGAATTAAACTGACATAAAAAGGAACCTCAGTTGAGTCAGAACTAAGGGCTGAATTTCTTCAAAGAAAGGAATGCTTCATGACGGCTTCCGAAATTCTGGCAAAGCCAAGATTGTCCTCATCAACCACAAGGAGATTAGTTCTACTATGCTATGATTTTACATTTACTTACACTCCAGCTAACACGGACAATTCTTTAATTATTTAATGGCAATTTGAGCAATTACAGGCTGCTACCATTTTATCTAATTCAAAGGGAGCATTTAACTTTTAAGAGATTACACAGTAATTAAAGAATTGCTCTCTCTTTAGTGAGATTAGAAAAATTATGACTGTTTTGCTCATGTGAACTAGATTGTCCTGGGATCATTATGGCCAATTAATTTGCTATCTTCAGCAAATTACACAATGTATGAAGTTTTCTTTACAGTGCCTTGAGAATTTTGGTTTATGACTGGTTTAGCACAGAGCTAAGTAACTAACCATCAGTAAACTGAATTCTCCTATATACAGTTAGGTTCCTAAATACCAGCATCTCCCAGAAAAATATTAAGAATTTCTGTCTATTACTGGTACCACCATTAGGAGGCCTATTGCTACAGAAGCTAAACAGACAGGCTTAAAACAAGCACAGTATTTTTCCCCTTGCTGGCTCTGCGCAGCAAAAGGGTCAGAAAAACCGCTGACCACATCTCACCAAGAGGTTTGAGACAGATGGAAGAAATAAATAATGGGCAAAAGGATGTCACTGTCTTCACCTCTGCTACACATTTTACACCATTATGGGGAACAGCTCCTCAATTCAATTGCCATTCCTTGCCCTTAGAAGCATACATATTCCTCCCAGAAGAGATTCGTGGGTTGATCTGTCTTCTAAGCTTTTAGAGGGTGCCTACAGTACCCATAGACAGCTCAAGTCAGTATTTAAACCTATGATGCACATCAACATTTCCCTCAACCACCTCCCCCAAAAGAAGCTCTTTTCATTCTCTGCATGCAGAGCTTGTTTTCTGTTTGTAGTAGGTTTCACCCACTCAAGTATCATTTTTAGATGTGGAAGCACACTGCCCCTAACAACCCCACCAAATCTGAGTTACTTCAGGCACAGGGGTGAGTAATGCAGTGGCAGGAAACCAGGGAACATCCATCCTCTTGTGCGAATCTAACTGGAGTCTTCCCTCCTGCTCCCACCAGGAAGATCTGACTGCAGAGGGATGCCACTGCTCTTTCATGAAGAAACTCACAAAGAATGAGTATCCAAAAATATATTCTTTGTTCCCAAACACTGGAGTGCTGCACACTTTCCCTCTTCAGTTATCCTTTGCTAAGTCCCTGGGGCATTCTGGCATATATTTTCATGCCCTGTTTTCCATCCTTCTCTTACAAGCGAAAAGAATCAGAAACTCACTTTCTTTTTAATGGAAATTAAGATGCTCAAGCAGAACTTCTATTTCAGGAGCTGAGGCTGTGAAGAGGTGGAAAGAAAAAAACAAAACAAAAAAAAAAACAAACAACAAGCAAGGACTAACAGAGTTGTGACTGTTGTACAGTATTTTTTCAGACTGGGCAATAACATGCCCCATCTGTTCCATGTCGTCTTTCTAGCAGCGGCAGTTTAAAAGGAAAAGGCAATTGGCAGCCCAAGTTGCACTTCTGTCAGGACTTGGCATTAACTGATCCAGTGCTGGCCACCTCTGAAAGGAAAAAAATCACCCCAGGTAAGGAAGAAGAGAAACGCAAGGACATGGTGCCCACATAAGCCTGGAACAGGAAGAAGAACAGCCCTTGGTTTGTAATAGCAGGGTGCCACTGCTCATCTGGAAAGGCCTTCTGCATTGCATCCGCAGCAGGGGCTAAACCAGGAAACGCGGTGATAAGTAGCAAGAACATGAACAAGCCAGATTTCCAGACAGCAGCATCTCATTGAGGAACACGTAACTGAGACCAGGCAATGGGGTAAAAATAGACAACACAAGCTTTTCTCAAAGACTCTGACTCCTCTATTAAAGATAATTTAGAAAGGTCACATCCCTTGATGTCCATTAACAGCAGATCTCATTACTCATTCAAACAACTTTGTGTTCCTGATGATCATGAGTGCCCAGCACTCCAGCCTTGACCTCAGCACCTATGGCATGTCCCATACACTAAATTATGCTCCTAGAGCCTAATTCAGCCCTGCTAAGTAAGAAAGGGAAGGATGGAGGAGCTTACCATTAACTCGACCCCACACTCAGATGCTAAAAGCAAATATACACTGTCATGCTTTGGGGAGACCAGGACCCTTCAGGACTGCATTTTTCACATTTAGCTAGAGCTGTTTGATTCACGGCTTGCAGAAAAACCCTGCATCTGCCCACCCCTTTTATTACCATGGCCTTGCAAAAAAGACAGGGCAGCAATTACTGGTAGCTCTTGGAGCCTCACAGCTGATGAATGCCTCTGAGCACACCTGCATAAGGAGAGGCAGTTCACGAGGCCAATGTCTGCCACACAACTCTGCAAAGAGCGCACGATTCATCTGTGAAGGTGTCCCAGAGCTGGCAGCCAGTGCACAGTACAGAAAAAGCTCAGGCTGCCCTGAATCAACCAAGAGATGCTGCATGCTCTCTCCCTGCCTCGTAAGGCTCGAGAGGGTATTGCGAAAATTATGAATATTGCTGAGAACAAGCAACAGCACATGCAACCATGATGCAAGATAAAACAGGGAACCTGTTTTTCAGTAGCGTGCATACCTTGTCTTATTTTGAAACAGAAAGTGGAGTGCTACAACCGAAATAGACAAAGCAGCTGATGAGTGCATATCCTGCAATGAATTACTGTCCTTTTAATATAACTTTGTTACTTTTCATCATAAATATTTACTGACTCTGGAGACATAAGCCTGAAACAAAATTTACTTTTGGAAGAGATACAGGATTCACTTTTAGAAGCAATACTCAGACAGCAATGTTGCTTGTCATACCACCTAAGAGGTAATTATCTAAAAGAAATATGGCAGAAAGGTGAAACAGAAATTGAATTTTTACTCTGCACATGAACTTTCATTATTTTAGAACTCTTTATCAACTTATCCCTGCTCTATATTCTCCTAAACAGTCTGATTTTACAGAGATATGGGCTTGTGTAAACCAGGAATGACTGCATTGAAATAACATAAAACAGCTCAAGAAAGAGCAACATGTCATCTTCCAAACAAAAAAAAAAACAAAAAAAAAAATAGAAAAGAAAAAAGAAGAAAGAAAAGTAGAAAAGAACAAAAGAACAAAAGGAGAAAAAAGAAGAAAGGGAAAAGGGAAAAAAAGAGGAAAGAAAAGAAAGGAAAAAAATAAAAAATCCCACAATACCAAAAAGCTTTTAATGGAAATGAAAACTGAACAAACTTGCCTTCCTCCTGTACTTAAATGGGAAACTAACAGCAAGCTAAGCTGTTAAAAGAAAGCAGGATAGATGCTCACACTGTTTGCAAGAGAAATAACTGAGTGTTTGCCAAAGAGAGAATAACAGAAAACTAAGTGAATTACTGCAAAGGATGTAATATAGGATTCAGGAAAACAATCACCACACACTCATTTAATTTATGTACTTGTCCTGCAAATGTCTAAACATTATCTTAGCAACACGGAACAGGGTTAGAAATAAAGGCATAGTACCAGGAAATGGACTTTTGCAACGTTCACCAAAAGGACCGTTTGCATTTATCTTCCTGTGGAGAGAGCACGGGCATGTCGGTACCACAATGCCACTCTGCAGAAGTGCGCCAGAGGTAGTGCCTGCATTAGATGCCAGCAGCACAACTTACAAGGAGGGAGGATCAGAGGCACTGAATTAAACCAGAAGCAGTCATGGTTTGGAGCTGAGAAAGACTAGAGTGTAGACTGTACAGACATGCTAATGTGGTGTTCTGGGTTGAGTACAACAAACCACATAACAGATTTCGCTGCACTAGTGAGAGGAAAACAGAACTTAGCTATGGGCTAATTTAGAAATGATAGCTATAGGCCATTATTTCTGAATCTTAAACATTGCTGTATCCCAATCTAAATAACCTAATTTAGATCACCATGCCTTTGTACACCTATGACTCCCACTGACTGAAATGGGAGTGCTTTGTGTATGCAAGGAGCACATCCCCAACCATTCTCTCTCCATAAAAACAAAACCCACAAGAAACAGATTCTGAAAATCTGAAGGATGCATATGCAAGTAGTTGGAAAAAAAAACATCACCCTTCTACAAGCACACTCCGTCTACAAGTTGTCCTTATTCTGCCCCTGTGTTCTGTAATTAGGAATCTTGAACGCACGCCCTTTGTGCACACAATGTGAAAGTAATTTATCAGCTTGTCCTGTTAATGTTGGATATTTGCCTTGGTAAAAGAGACAGGCTAAAACAAGGGACACAAGTTTTAATGCACTAAATCAAAATATACCTCATTTAGCCCAAGAATTAATTCTTGATTTAGGAGGTGACTCTAACGGGAAGAAGGTTCTACTACCAAACAGGCAGTTGCGTATTTTGTAAATTTACACAACTTTCTGAAGAACACTTTAAAACTGCTCTCTCACTGAGGCTTGCCTATTTTTTTTACCTGTTGCTCTTTAAGTACAAATAAAGGTAACCATGACTGACAATGCAAGACCACTTTGCATCTGGAGAAACAGAGCACTTGTTCCGAAAAACAAAAACCACAAAACCCCAAAGCGCAACCACTTCACAGGCACACTGTAAAGGTCTACAAGGAGTATAAATAACCGAGCACCATTGGCTCATGAGTTTTGTCTGGACAAAAAACTAACCTTTTCTTGGTAGAGTTTGTGGAGCCAATTAGAACACTCCTGTTCATCTTCTGGGACTTCCTCTAATGGAATCCGCCTGCCAATGGTAAACAAAGAGAAATTGAAGAATATTAAATAGTTCTGCTCTGAGGAACAGCATTTGCATTACAGAGACAGATCATCCATCTGACAGGAGATTCACTGTACTCCCCCCACCGCTCTTTTGTTTATTTATTTAATAATCTGTGGTAACAGCTCCCAGATCACCAAAGTACAGTTTGCTTCTAGATCTACCTTCAGCTTTCATATGCAGCTGAGACTCAAGATTTAGATTTCTGAAACAGTAACACATTCTATTTAGAGCCCACTAGAACCACTTTCTAGCCGAAGGTTTGCAATTTTCTATTTCTAAAGAAAAATTTTGAAAGAACTGATTTCCTACCTCACATACGGAGCTCGGGGCTGTGTTTAATCAGCTAGGCATCAGAGAAAAAAACAACTAAGTATTCTCATAACTAGGACACAGCACATTAGAATTTCTCAGGTAATATTTCTGATTTAAGTTCTCAATAAAATACTTTGAAAACAGACAGAAAAGGGGAGGTAAAAATAAAGTCCTGTGCCTGGCTTCCACCTCGGTACAAATCACCGTGCCAGAGCCAGGAGTCAAGGAACCCCATCTGAACACTTCACAGATGTTTGGTCACTGAGGCCAGGTGAATTAAAAAGGAGGCTCCACTGTTGTGATTGAGCTGACACGCACAGATCAATAAAAAACAACAACAAAATCTGTAGAGCTCCACAAGATCTTCAAGTATTTATAGTTACAGAATTTTATGAAACCCTGCTCAACTCGTATGAGTTTCTCATCGAGAGTACTGTAAAGGCAGGTTGGTAGAGACTTGCTACATCCATTGCCTCCTTGAAAATATTTCCTTATTTGTGCAAGTGTGACTGCAAGTACACACTCCTGTATGCCAGAAAGGAATTAAAATATGGATTACTTGCCTTACATATAAATCTGCGTGATACTTCTTTCCATTTAGAACGCCCAGCAATGTCGGATTCTCATTATTTCTGAAATTGAGGGTAGAATCATAGACTGCTGAAACTACAAGCAGAAAAACAGGTTATGTGACTGAAGTAGTAATAGAATGGAAGATCAATCATTCTCTCTCAAACAAGGAGCATATTTACATATGGAGTCATCAGCAATAGCACCACAGTCTGAGCTATCAACAAGGTAAAGATGACAAGGTATATTCAACATACAGGTTATTAGAAGGCAAATATCCAGTGACCCTTTCAGGACTTACACCAGTAGAATGGATGAGTTTACTCTCCACCCAGGTCTCCTTCCGCAACAGATGCTGAATGTTGGGAACATATCGACAGTTTATATACCATAGGAAATCCCAGAAGCCCAAAACTGTTAGCTTTCACAACTCACTGAATGAGACAACTGAGTGGGGACTCAGTCCCCCTGCAGAAGATTGCTTAAATAAGGAGGCAGATAACCACCTACACAAGCAACAAACAATACATAGTTTAACTGAGAATGGGTAAACTTTGTCTGAGACCTATCCTACAGCCAGAAGGCTTAACCCAACCATGAATCAGGGTTTGAAACAACCTCCCCTTCGTGCCCATTCCTGGATAGCTGAGGCATTTGCTATAGTGCAAAGGCAGAGACAGAGTAACAGACCATCACCTGTGTGAGCTGGGCTACCGTTACGAAGACATGCAGCTGTGATGAATACAACATCTAAGTTCCACACAACTAAACTGCAACCAAGCTTTCAGCCCGGAGAGAACACTGTCAGTTCAGGACTGCACAGTAAGAGTAAAAGCATTTGCAAGCAAAGGTTGTTCCTAGTTAGACAACGTCAACAAACAGTTTCTACAGAAAAAAGTGCTCATTGTTTTAAATCAGAAAAAGGGTTTCAGAAGTAAGAGATTCTTTGAACAAGGAGCTAAATAAACATTTTTGATTGCTTCATAGTCCCAACATGTCTATGGCAGGGGCGCTGGAACTAGATGATGTTAAAGGTCCCTTATAACTGAAACCAATCTGTTATTCGAACGTATCTGTAAAGAAACTGTTTCTGATATGGTAGGAAATTACCAGAGAGCAATTAATTTTCGTGGCACTGAAACTGATTGTGCCTCATGGTATGAATTCTAAGATCAATAGCAGCAACAATAACAAAATTGACTAAAGCACCTCACCCACAGCTTGCTGTATTTCAGATTTTCTGCTCCAGAGTTTTGCAATAATGAACACTTCAGTGGATTTTTATTGTGAGAGGTTTTGACCCCCATAAGGAAGCATTCTATTACACAGAACAGATTTGGGTTTATTTTTCAAGTTTATCAGTGTGAGATTGATATGGCTTGGTCACAACATTCAGCCCAGCAGAAATTCCCCCAAAGAGTTTGTTACTGCAAAGCAGAATTCATAGCCTAGAACAGAACAGCCCAGATTTGGTGCTGCAAAGAAATCCTGAAAATAGAGGACAGAACTGTGTCACTGCACACAGACTGTATCCCTCACTATTAAGTCTATTTTTTTCTACTACAGTTTGGATTTTAGCTCAAGCTCAAAACTACAAATCATAAGCCAAAACCTGCTTCCAGCACATTACCTTCATTGTACAATAAAAATGAGAATTTATTTTTTTGAATAAATTACCTACCTCCATTTTAAAGCTTCTTAGTGAATAAGGATTTTACTAATCCACTCTAATTTACTGATCCAATGTAATTGAGGGAAGACAAGAGCTTAATTTGGTCTGTACAAGGTAAATTTGTTAGCTTAGAATAATCTCAAACTATTAAAGAATAATGACAACATGAAAACAATAAAGGAAAGTATGATGTGGCCAGCACTTGTTATTTTTGTCTTTTAGGAGACACCTACATTTCAATTTTGAGATGACTTCGGTTCTTGTTCAGGCACATTAGAAAATTATTCTCTTCTTCTGAAAACACTTGTGCAGCGTTGATCAGGAAAATCTTCTGTGCCGATAGGCCATACACAGAGATTTCCTTCACTCCAGCTAAACAAATCCCTTTCCAGTTTGTAACTGGTCTGTAGTTTGATGTTCAGTCTAGTTCTTTTTTGTATCACACTGAAATCTTTTGCTGGCAAAGCAGTGTCAAATCCAAGATAACAACGTATGCAGGAGTAAACAGTCCCCTATTATATTTGGATATAAAGTAACTGAAGACCTAAGCTTTTCTATTCTGAAAATGCAGGAAAAGAACAATGGAGGATGTGTCAAAGAAAAAGGCTGCACAGGATGAAAATTTACCAGAAAGCTTCCACAGCCAAAGCAGCACTAGTACACTGCGTGACATACTGACATTGGTTTTCATTAAACACGTATTTTGTATATATTATATATTTTAGGTATTTTTATGCCTATACATGTACATACAATATATATGTATTTGTGCTTAATTAGAACTTGACAGCTCATGATTTTCTCATCCAAAAGCTTAAGAGTCCAGAAACTTTACATTTTAAATCAAGACAAAAAAAAACTTCATGGTATCTTCAAAACCTTCCAACTGTTCTCAGGCTAGTTTAGGCAATTCTTCAGAAGTTTTTATTTGATTATGAAATAATATTTATCAGAGAAAATATCTTAAAATATCTTTTTTTTTTTTTCATTAAAAACCAAGGATAATTCATTATTCTGAAGTCTTTGCAGAGTCTTAGAACAGTTCACAAGTGAAAGAAGCATTTTTCCATTGAAATCACTATTTTCTGACAAAAACAAAACAAACAAACAAAAAAACAACAAACAACTTACACACATAAATAAACTCTACCCTTTGCTTTTGGTTCCCTGTATAGAATTCTGACAAAGAACTACATACTTAAGAAATTGGGATTTCTTTTCTTAATATCTACTTAATGCTTAAGAAGTCTCTGAATTACACATTTTGAGAGTTTTTTTTTGTTTGTTTGTTTTACTGTTATTTTTTCACTGGCCTCTTGAATTGAATTTCATCCATTATTTTGTGGGCACAGTGGACTATACCTGCACAAACTTCCGACAAATCAACCTGCAAGCACTGAGTATGCCTCCATACAGCTTCATACTAGCACACCATGATCTGAAGTGAAGACTCAGGAGATGCATGGGGAAGAGAAGGTGGAATTCACCGTACTGCCAGTATGACAGCCGTTCTGGCACAATCTTTTAACATTTCGTTGCTCTGGCCAAAGATCATTTATCTGCTCAAAATTGCTAGCTTGCTCAGGTAGGATTAGGACCTCCACTAAACACTGAAGAAATCCAGGACTTAAATTCAGCTCTTGAGGGAAAGGGAAAGGGAAAGGGAGAGGGAAAGGGAAAGGGAAAGGGAAACCATCAACAAAAACAATCAAACCCCCATACACAGACATATTAACCTCCACAAAAACATCACTCTGGAATTTGTTCTTCTGTGTTCCCTCTAGGACAGCAATTTCCATGCATGCACAATTGGAAGAAGCTGACAACTTGGAATTATCTGCAATCCTTCAAGAGTTATATTTTTTAATATACGCCTTAACTAAATAAAAACAGCTGAAAGGCACTGTCTGATATACAAGCAGTCAACAGTAATAACAGTTAAATACAACTTTTACAATATTTATGACATTTGTTTGCACTGAGAGTAATGGATAGGTATTTTAGAAACAGATCTATGTTTTCATTTGCTTCCACGAGAAGCACAAGTAGCAAATTCTACACTACAACCTAACAGCACTTTATTAAGACAGCACACAACCTCTAGAAATGAAGTTCCTGGGTACTGTGTCTGTTACTACAGAACTGGTAGAGATGATCACCAATAAAAATATCAGAACAATTTTTAAAAATATTAGATGTATTCCTTTAAGAATCAGCATACCCACAGAACTTGCAGTTCTCATCTCGGATCATCAGCTGCTTCCCTCAGAGGTCTCTTGGCTGGGTTTAAGTTACACAGTTTCAGCAGCAACTACCTATGAAAAATTATGACTGTGCTTCTTGAACCCTCACAGTGAAATACTACCTTGTTATTAGCCTTACCCCGTTTGGTTTAACAAGTGACTGCCTCTGGTTTGAGGTAGTAACAAACACTTCTCTTAAGTAGGTAATTTAGGGATCTAAGTCTTTTTAGTTTCCTGAAAGTACACAAAATATTTAGGATCCTAAGAAGTGCTACTGTAGTTTATCACATGAATGCCCAAACCTTTTCTATAAATGGCACTTGAGATCCCTGGAATTGTTTTCTTTTGAAATACTTCCCCATAAATCAGCTCCTTGTCTGCAGTCACACTGTGTTTTGTTTGTTTTACATTGAGTAGTGACAAGGAAAAAAACACCACAAAAATCACTTGTCCCTGGCTCCCAGCTCAGGGCATTGGAGGTCAGAGAGTTCTGACTCAGATCTTCTCGGTGCCTCAGGTCCATCTCCCCTCCTCCTCAGCAAAACATTCGCCCTTACTCAAAAGGGAAGGTTAAACTGTGCCCTTCAGGGAGCTGCTCTGGATGCTACACATAACTGCCGTCTTCTGCACATGTCAGAAGAGGTCCAAGCTATGCCGTCCATTTTGGGGGGTGGGAAATCATTGATGCCTGACAAGCTACAACACTGATATCATCTATCTGACTCGTGAGAAGATACAAAGAGGAGACATGACAGACAGCAAGACAGCTGACTGCAAAGCTTTTTTTTTACAGCAGCTACCCCAGATAAGCCAGATGAAAACATGTCTTCAAAGACAAAAAGGAGTTTTGACATTAACTTCAGTCATGCTAGAACATTTTCTTCTAAACCACTAACTACTTTGTCGTTCTTATATATCAGCCTTCTAACATAAAGCCACCAAACCCCAAGTGTAATGCTACAGCTACTTAGCACTGTCTTTCCTTTGTTCATGAAGTACAGAGCAGAAGACTTAGCTGGATTTTATTAGGCAAAGAAGATCACTTTAAAGGAATGGCCTAGAGTGCCATGCTCTTACTGATGGCACTCTAGAGTTGGTAAATCTATTTCAGGTAACCAGAAGGAGGGTGAGGGGTACAGAACAACATTAACAAGGAAAAATTACACATATTCTGTAATTAATTTATAAACTTCTCCTACATATATCTTCACAAATGGTTTACTGCCCTCTACTCTGCAAAGGCTACTAAGAAACTCTAGAGTGCATCTACAGAGAAATTTAAAGCAGAGTATTTTTTGATAAAAACATGTTATTTATATTTACCACAACTAAACATTTAAGACACTTCCTTAGATTCTCTGAAGTAATAAAGTGATGTATTGGCTTCACTGGGAACAGGATTTCTTAGTAGTACAGTAAATACTAAGAAAAAATATCCTTTGGGAAGAGGTAGGAAACCTGCAACTCGGGATCCCCCAATACAGTAACAGAAAAGGATGCAAACATAAGAAATTAATCAAGCTGCCCATTAATTTGCTAGTCAAACCTAACCTTTAATTTTGACAGACCAGTAGAAGAAAGCTCAGAAAAGATTCCAGGGCTTTTCTGCTAGGACACACACTATGGGGAAAAGAAGAGCAAGGCAAAGTGACAGCAGTTACATGAAATAACCATTTAGCATTGCTCCTTGTGACTTTCCTTACCTACATTTCTCAAACACTGCACGGTGACAGCAAATCCTTTCGTTCGTGGCAGTAGGTGATATTTGAGCTTGGGCAGGCCTTTGGCTTCAGCCACTTGCATGCTAATTTGGTGCTTCTGTTCTGTGAACCTTGTACCCTCACAATGAATCAGGAACTAAAACAAGAGAGAATTTTGGTTAGAAAGCAGCTCAGGTTTTCTATATATGCCTGACCACAGTCCTCTCTAATTCCCATTAGTATGGCCCAAATGAACACTGCTAGCAAGGACAGGTATAGCCACATACACATGTTGGTAATTTAATTACCCTGGAACAATTAAAAAATGAAAAATATCAAACAAAAAACTCTCAATTGCCCCCACCCATGCAACTTGCCATCCTGTGGTTTGAAGTCTAGGCTTTGGGCTTTAACATCTGCTCTTCTACTGAAGTCTGAATGACTTGATTTCTCTGAATAAGTCACTCTATCTCTGAAGAAAAGATAGAAAACTCAAAAAACATTCTCCTTATTGCAAACCTCTTACTGATGCCGAGGTGCTCCAGTATCTAAAAGTGTCTGAACTGAACACATTTCTAGGAAATGCGTGGTTGGCTCACCTGCTTTCACTATAACATGAGAACCACAAGCAACAGCAGGCTGTAACGTTGATGCCAAAGACTGAGCTGGTAACAAATGTAGGGCTGGAGATGCAGGACAAGAGTAGGTCTCAGTCCCTTATGAGCTACACAGCACAACTGCTCTGACATGAACAATTACAATTTTGCCAGTGGCAGGCAGCGGAGAGCACAGATCTTTGGAGATTTATCACTTGCTCAGCTGCTTTCTGCCAGACTTGAATGCAAACTATCATATCAGAGAGCAGTACCAAATAACATCCGCTAAGTCTCAGTAACCCTCAACAAGAATTTAGCCCACAAAGACAGAGAACCTAAAGAAAACTGTCCAAGTAGCCAGCTTCAGATCCAGCCCGTCTCAGAGCATTTTTACTCATATACCAGGAGCATAGTGTTAAACAGTCAGATGAAACATACAGAAACTGGTAAGAAAATCCTCCTAAACCAGCTAGAGTGCTCTGACTTTCTAACTACTGCTGTACCTTTTGAAATTATGTCAACAAATGAGTGCAGATTAAAACACCACACTGGAATAAATCCAGCTGTACACCTGCAACTGGATCTCTCAATATATGTATAGCTCCTCTGCAGTAATACTCCACAGCAGTAAATAAAGAATGGTGGTAATTTGTGGTTACCAATTAGCACTGAACTGCCTATGTTCACAAAAAGGAATTCAACATTTTGTAAGAGTCACAGAGCACTGGCAAATCCCTGTGAGAAAGTGGGATTAGAAACTAAGAATACTCATCTGCTGACAGCCTCCTGCCTAGAAATCATTTAAGCAGTAATCAAACAGAGCTTAGTTTTGATTGCTTAGGCCTCACTGAAATCAACAATAACCAAGTTCTGTTTCAGAGAAGGAGAGATATAGCATGTACACCTACACTAGGAAACCACCTCTTAAGCAAACAGTTCTGTAGGCCCTTGTGAGGCTGCTTAAAGTAGCATTTCCCTCTCACCATCAGAACTAGGATTCTTCTGATTACTGAGGAAGGAAAAGATTCAAAAGCTTTCCATTTTCAGACTAGGACAGACTCAACACTTTAAAAAAATAGTGGTGCAAAAAATAACACGTTCTTGTTACTGAAAGGTGACACCACTCCTCTATGACATAGCCAATGACCCACATGGGCCACTTCTCTGACCAGACACTGCTCTGCAGCTTTCACTTCTACTGGGCCATGTCTGACCTAGCACCTTCACAGGAATGGCAAAATCACAGGGAAATGCAAGGAGAAGAAAACAGCTGATGTGTTTCAAAACAATATTGTCACATGGATCTGTTACACCACCATGAACACCTGCATCTACCCCTCTACAACTCCTACATTTAGAGGACTGCAACGATTACTGAGTTAATCGCAGTGTAGGAATTTCCGAGGTAACATCCACAGAGCTCCATACTATAGAGTTAGGAAACAGACAATGCAGACAATTACATAGGAAATTCCAGAGAGAATTCAGCTCTCAGATAATATTCCCCTGATGCTGCCAGGAGGTTCATGAATCAGGTGCTCAGGAGCAACCTGGTGACTATCACGTCTTGCGTACGCCTTCATCCCCCCAAGCACTACAACACCTCCCACAACACTCATTAGTCATCACTCACCCAAAAGTTTTCAGGGTAGTCCCGGAGGTTCAGCAACTTCTGCATGACTGTTTTCCGATCCTCCTCCCACTTACGCTTGCAGAAGACTATCTCTAGGAAATACCACATCCAGCCAATGATAGGCATGTAGGAGAGCTCCTTCTTCGCCAGCACTTTGGAACTCTGCAAGACGGAGTGAAAGGAAATAAGACAGAATCACACCACTTACTGGGTTTTGTACAGACATGACACAATGCCAAGTTAGACATTTACATCTTGATTCACTTACTGACCTGTCCCAGTTTTAAAACCGGTATAAAAGCAAAACAAAGAAGTTATCCTTGCATGACACAATAGTCAAATCTGATCCCAGTATCTGCATGACAGAAGACTTTTGGTATGAAATATATTTGTGTATGTATGTACGTATGCCAATCCTGCCCAAACCCTGAAACCCAAAACACTAGCCAAATTCCTTCAAATGCAGAGGAATCCATGCAAAAGTCTCAAACCACATAAAATTAAATTCTTAACCATACCCTGTGCAGTGCAGTCTGCCTGTTCCCAAAGCCAGGACACCTCATCATGGCAAGAAAACCATTCAGAATGAGAAACAGATTCACAGAGCCTTTGCTGCATAACAGCATATTGATGCATGCACCTGTTTCACACATACTTTACCAATCTTAAACAACACTAGAAACAACAGCAGCAATAAAAATACTTTGTTTCTGTTCAGACTTGTTTATGGAAGGGCAAAAATACACTAGTGAGCTTCTCTTCAGAGCATCCTTCTGGAATAAACTAAGTACTGAATCTGTCTCACAGGTGTGAAAGATGCTGAATGGATTTGTCCAGACTCTCCATAAGAAGTCTATGGCTTTTCAAGCATTTAACTTGTTTCAAATCTCAAATCTAACTCCAGAAGGCCACCGTGCCTTGGTAAGCTGTATTTCACTTTGCTATTTAGTGAATAAAATGGTACGCCTGCATGTGCATACACAAAAATCATTTCAGCATTCCTGAAAGATGGCGACATTTTCCTAGAGGATAGATGGAGCAATTACAGTCCAGTTTCCATCCCTGGTATCATTATAAGCTGTTCCATGCCAGTGCTCCACAGATGGGTTCCAGGACATTGCATCTGACCAGAAGAAATTATTTACTGATAGAAATTATCAGCAGCAGAAATTATTTCCTTTTGTTTTTTGGTTGCTGTTGTTCATTTGGTTACTAGGAGAAGAGGCTTGACCTAGTTCTTTATCTCAGCTCGATTCTCTCATCTGCTTTCTTTCCTTAAGAAGGAAAATACCTTAAATAATTAAACTATCTAAAAGCTCATAAGAGTGGAAGGCAAGTGCACATAAATAGCTTCACAAGTGGCTGTTATACAGAAGCAGAGCAGAAAAAGACACAAGACAGTTCCATTTCTAAGAATGCAGGAATTACCACTGTCAAACAACTTACCACTTTGCAATGAAGTGCACTCTCTCAACCATTTGGAGAACTTCAGCAATGGCCCTAAGCCGGGACCCCAGGCCCTGCTGTCCCTCAGGGAGCAGCTGAGGCACTCTTTTTGCCATTTCAGTTTCTCCTGGATGTGAATCCCTACTGCATGGCAGCAGCACCAAGCCCAGCCTCCTCTTCCAGCTCCCCAGATTTTCCCTTTTCTCTGTTACTCTTGATACAAGTTATTTTTGTATTTTCCAAATAAATCTAAGCTCTACATTCTGGCATATACTTTTAAAAGAAGTTTCCAGGGAGCACTTTTTGTTATAGGCCACATACAACTTCATTCAAAATGCACACACCAGACCAGAAGCTCTTTCATTCCTCTCTCCCATGCAAGGCTAAGGAAGACACCTGGGCCTATGATTTGACCCCCCACAAAAAAAACAAACAGCAGATGTAGTGTCTCCAGCTGGTGGAGGAAGGCCAGAACCTTAGGGAACTGCAACCCTCACCTCAGTCCCAAGCAGGCCGGCCTTTCACCTGCGGCCCCAGCTGGAAGGAATCATAGTGGAAGCCACCAATTCTTTAGGAAAACAGTAGCAGTGTCACAGCTCAGCCCCAACATCCCACCCCGAAATAAAACAAAACCACCATGCTTTTCTTTACAGTAGGTGTTCAGTATCACAAGGCATGCCCTAAATGAGCTGCAGCATGCTCTGCATAGGATGCACAAGGCCTCCAGAACAGTGCCAGAGAAGACAAGCTCATCTAACAGTCCTACCCCCAGACTTTAAAACACAGGAATCCTAGCCCAAGAACAAGCTGAAGGAAATACTTCATCACCACCTTTTTTCTAATGCTTTGCATATTTTAAAAAGTGTATGAGTTAAATATGAGGCAGGAGAAATGTTACCAACACTGTTTTCTTTCCCTGGTGAAGGACAGACAGGCCTGACTTGAGCTACGGGGTCGCTGGGCGCAGGTATGACCACAGAAGCAGAGCTGATGTTTGTGTTCTCCCCCAGGGCATATGCCTATTCATTTTGAAATTTAAAAATGCTTGTCAGACACGTGAGTGCACGTCTCCTTAGATGAACATAAAAAGAAACCAAATTACCTTAGGCTGTATTTCGCGCACCCCACCTACTGTCGCAGAAGAAGGCAGGCTGATGACACAGAGCTAATGGGAGGAAGGAAACTCTCCCGTCACTGCACAGGTACGACTCCTCATGTGGGAGGAATACATCAGGCCCCTCAGAAGCTACCGCCTCGCTACAATAACTAGAGCTGCAATCTGTTCGGCTTCAGCTGTCTACACGTGCACAGCTCCTGCCTGAGAAGGCAGGAAGGGAAGAACACAGCTGTAGTTCGCTTCTGCCACTGATTTTTCCTTTACCGGAGAGCTTTGGAAAATACATGACAGTCACCTCTAGTCCTTAAATTCAGCTTGCTCAACAGAATGAATTGAGCACATCATTGTTTTTTTACAAAATGAACACTGCCTTCCTGAAGGAAGTTAAACATTTTCAATGCTCAGAATTGTGTAATTCCAACAGACAACTTACGAAATCATTGCTGGATGGGAATGGCTTATCTACACTAAGAGCGTTTTAATCCAGGTTAATTTCTTTTGACTACATTTGTTCAGATGGGAATACCCATGAAATTTTCCTTGTGTGAATGACTGTACTAACATTGCATAAAAAATAAATGTAAAAAACTCACTTCAGACGTGTTCCCATAGCTTTGCTGTCACAGAAAGAAAATCCTGATTTTTGTCTCCAGCCTCAATTATTCAGCACCTCTTAATCACAGAATGAACAAACTGCACAAAATCAACCTGTAAGCTGAGGATATCTACCAAAATTTGTTCCTGTTTCAAAACAAATTTATTGCAGCTGCAAACCATTAGCAGCAGCAATTTATCTCAGAAATTACTTGCTCTACGGGCTGCCCTCGACACTGACATACTTTTGGTAATTCTGTTTGCTCTCTTTCACATCCTTTCATATTGTAGTCTCAGGGACATCGAGATGAAAAGACACATTTCTTTAGTGCCTCTAAGCCATGATTCCGTAAATGTAACTAGGCTCCTAATTTTTAATGCTTCAATTTGAGGAAAAAAAAAAATTCTATGTTGGGAAAGTAACACAGCAATATTTTAGCAATATTTATGTTAAGATGCTGTATTAAATACAAGTAATAATGTGTTTTTTCTGCCTACATGAACAATCATACAACTCCTATTAATATACTGAAATATACAAATGAATGAGCATTGGGAAGTAATCAGGATTCACATACCTATCAGTTCCAAGCAGTAATCTAGCAGAAGACTCTCTAGACCAGAAGGGTAACAGTGAGTCCCGGCAGGGAGTGTACGAGCATGCTTTTGATTCAAGTCCTGAACAACATCTCGTTCCTCAGAAAATGCCTGTTTCTTAACTGAAAGTTCCTTGTTTCCAGCAGGCCTGTTTTCAAAGGGCTGCTTGGCACACACCTTGAAAAACTTACTGTTACTGATGCGTTTAAATGCCAATACAGGACCTAGGTCAAATATCACAGGCAAGAAAACTGAAGGGTGCAGCACAGCACAGGGACCTGTCAACACAAGGAAGCAAAGCCCAGGCTCACCAGAGTTACAGAATCACAGAATCACAGAATCACAGAATTTTCTAGGTTGGAAGAGACCTCAAGGTCATCGAGTCCAACCTCCAACCTAACGCTAACAGCCCTCCACTAAACCATATCCCTAAGCTCTACATCTAAACGTCTTTTGAAGACTTCCAGGGATGGTGACTCCACCACTTCCCTGGGCAGCCTGTTCCAGTGCCTCACAACCCTTTCAGTGAAGAAGTTCTTCCTAACATCTAGCCTAAAACTCCCCTGGCTCAACTTAAACCCATTCCCCCTCGTCCTGTCACCAGGCACATGGGAGAACAGGCCAACCCCCACCTCGCTACAGCCTCCCTTGAGGTACCTATAGAGAGCGATAAGGTCGCCCCTGAGCCTCCTCTTCTCCAGGCTGAACAAGCCCAGCTCCCTCAGCCGCTCCTCGTAGGACTTGTTCTCCAGGCCCCTCACCAGCTTCATCGCCCTTCTCTGCACCCGCTCAAGCACCTCCATGTCCTTCTTGTAGCGAGGGGCCCAAAACTGAACACAGTACTCGAGGTGCGGCCTCACCAGAGCTGAGTACAGGGGGACGATCACCTCCCTAGCCCTGCTGGTCACGCTGTTCCTAATACAAGCCAGGATGCCGTTGGCCTTCTTGGCCACCTGAGCACACTGCTGGCTCATATTCAGCCGACTGTCCACCATCACTCCCAGGTCCTTCTCTGCCTGGCAGCTTTCCAACCATTCCTCTCCCAGCCTGTAGCTCTGCTTGGGGTTATTGCGCCCCAGGTGCAGGACCCGGCACTTGGCCTTGTTGAACTTCATGCAGTTGACCTCAGCCCATCGGTCCAGCCTATCCAGATCCTCCTGCAGAGCTTTCCTACCCTCAAGCAGATCGACACACGCACCTAACTTGGTGTCATCTGCGAACTTACTGAGGGTGCACTCGATGCCCTCGTCCAGATCATCGATGAAGATATTAAAGAGGACCGGCCCCAGCACCGAGCCCTGGGGGACGCCACTAGTGACTGGCCTCCAACTGGACTTGGCTCCATTCACCACGACTCTTTGGGCCCGGCTATCCAGCCAGTTTCTAACCCAATGAAGCGTGCGCCAGTCCAAGCCAAGAGCAGCCAGTTTCTTGAGGAGAATGCTGGCCCCAGCATTGAGTTGGTCCCAGCTATTTCGCCAGCACAGCATGGAAAAGCAGAGCACCCTCAACATCTAATTTCCAGCAACCACCAAAAATCTTCTATGGTTTGGTGCCACAAACACGCACCAGCAGCTTCAGCTACATGAAGCCCAACTGCAACTGGCAAGACAATCTATGCCTAGAACAGCTCACAAGAGAGAAAGAGAGCACAGAATTGCTTCTTGATGGCGTTTTCTCCTTTTCCTCTGTCAATGAATAGATCTCTGGCTCTCACTCAGCACTGTCGAGCCGGTACCTCCTAGCATGTTGAATGGGTGCTCCACAAGTATCATAAAGAATCATATCCAAAAGTATGATAAAAATATAAAAGTAAAATAAATGTCAGAAATGGCAGATTTTTTTTTGCCTACTCCTTCAAAACTCAAAAAAACAAACAAACAACAAAACAACCAAGCACAGCACCACCAAACCCTAGAATTAGTGGCTTCGTTTAACAGAAGTTCAAGGTGTAAAACAGAGTTTGGGCACACACTTACAGTGTCTTTAACAGCATGGCCAACATCTGCCATGGCTGTAGGGTACTGCTGGATATCACAACAAAGCCATTCTGTCCACCTTCTGCAGCTAAACGCAATCAGTTCCTCTCCTTCAGCCATGAATTGTCTTCGTCTTCTCTCTCTTCACCCTCCCCAGTCATCTTTCCTTTCGTTCATAGAAGCAGGTATGGCACGACAGAGAGAAGTGCCTGAAACATGCTGATACCAATCAGACAAGCATCAGAACAGATGCAGAAGATAGGATGGCATGGTCAAAATTTCCCTTTCAAGAGCAGTGAGTACATGATTAGCTTAGTGAGATGTTGATAAACGCCTAAAAAGTTTGCATAGACACTTTGCAGCGTAAAACTAAACCACATTAAATATAAAACGCCATTAGCTCACAAATTCCCCGAGCCACAAATTGCTAGGGTCTCGGACAGCCCTTCAAAATTTCTTTGTATGCTTGCCTTGTTCTTGCAACTCTCTCTCAAACGTTTGCTTCTGGCCTCTGTTCAAGACAGGGCAAGATGAGCCTTCAGCATAATGGCTTTTACATTCTTAATTGTGCTGCCCCACCAAATCCTGCAGTATTGCACAATACAATTGCACAAGAAGCTGGTGTAAGACAGCACAAAGTCATACCAAGCTATACCCTGCACCGCCAGGCATCCATCCACTCCTGTGCTGCACCAAACCAAGCACCAGTATGCCAATACAGTAAATCCCATAAGGAAACAAATCTAGGATGACTGCTGGTGAAGGGGGTGTGGTTTTTTTTTGGTTGTTTGTTTTGATGGCTTATGATGAACCTTGACTGGTTACCCCAACAGGGGAATAAACTGCTTTCCTGTGTTAAGACAACTACGCAAGTAAGAGCACATGGGAACCATTTCCTCCTGGAACAGTTTCTGGAAAGTAAAACCACAGTACATTAATCAAGACCGAAATAGTTTTAAGAAGTAATTACAAAAAGATATATCAGTTCCTAAACGATCCCTAAGATTAGCAAAGATACAAACTGAGTAATAACTCAGCATCCAAAGACAGCAGTGTTTTCAGTTCGCGCAGCAGAGTAATTGTGCAATAGTTAATGTTTTATGCAGTGGCCTTCTTATGTGTAGGGAACAATACACAAAATCAAAACATAATCCCGATTAACTTGGAAAGACTATTAAAAAATAATTAAAGCTAATGAAATTCAATCCAACCACACAACACCAACGTAAAACAAGAGATTTCTGACCCTGTGGGCCCCTGTTAGTTTGTACAGAAACAGCCCTTTAATTTTCCACAATGCTGCTTTCTGAAGAAGCTCCTGACCTTCTACAGTACAGCTTTACCTCGAGAACTGTCATCGTTAGGCCTACAAAATTAGACAGACTATACTAAAGAACCACTGTATAATGATCATATAGAAAGAAGAATGCTTTTGGCACATATACCTGTCTGCCACAAACACATTTCCCTACATCTATTGCTGTCTTTGATGGTATTTTCCAGCTCTGTACTTGAGGCCTAGACATGACAGTAAACTTGTTCCACAGTAATGAGGAGCCAACAGCCATTTCATTGATATGCAGGACCTGCAGTCCTTTGGTTTATTTCCCTCCAGTTTTCAGGTTGTTTTGTTTTTGTTGTTATTGTTCATTTTTGTTGGCGGTGGTGCTTTTTTTTTTCATCTTTGTGGAATTTGTTTGTTTTAAAGCAGATGTTCATGACTTGAATTTGAAAGGCGTTCAAGTAGTGCCTAAATATCCAGCAAATGCAAAGAGCCAAAAGGAAAGGCCACAAGGAGTCATAGGTTCACACAAACTAAATTCGGGACTTTTGACAGCATTCAGTAGCAAGGTTAGAAGAGGATACTATAGAAGACTGCCAAAATGAGGTATTAGTCTGTTTTCTTTGGAGGGTGAAACTGTTTCCTTAGTCTCTTGTCAGCAGAAAATGTCATCAGAATCACAGAACTAAACCAAACCAGCTTAGGAGAGGTGCTAGAATCATCTCCATGAACTAACGGGAAACAAGAAAAATTGAAAACAAATGCACACATACTCATAGCTTAACGCAATAGTACATTCAATTGTGGATAACCCATTCTCCCACCCTTTACTAGTTAACACTTGGTTAGTGCTTTCACTTCAGCTGGCAGCCCTTTCATTCTGAGAGACAACATTAACTACATCATTCAAGCTCTAGCTATGGTTTTGGTGGATTTGGAAGACAGCTCTAGAGAAGGCAAACAAATTCTGCAATTTACTGGCAAAGTATCGTGGAGTAGCTCATCCTTCCGCAGCACAATCACCCAAATAGGTACGCAGCAAGCACGCTGAAAGAAACAACTGTAAAACCTCTACAGGCTAAAATACCTCTTTCATCAGCTGTAACTGCGATACTTTTAACATTTCTATGAATGCCCAAACAACCCTAACCCAGTATTCCACGTAGTTCCACTGCACTGACTTAGGTTCATGTCTCTAAGTCCTGACAACAATTGCATGAAATTTGAACAGAGATCTGTTAACTTGATGTCCCAGTTTGGGCTGGGATAGAGTTAATTCTCTTCACTGTAGCTGGTATGTTGCTCTGTTTTGGATTTAGGACTTGCTGCAGAGCCCTGCTCACACAGAGCCCAGGACTCTTCTGCTCCTGGCACTGCCCTGCCAGTGAGGGAGCTGGGGGTGCACCAGGAGCTGCAGGGGGGGGACACAGCCAGGGCAGCTGTCCAGAGGGATGTCCCACAACATGGGGCACTGTGCTCAGCAGTAACAGCTTGAGGAAAGAAGGAGGGTGGAAGCATGTTCAGAGCCATGGTGTTTGTCTTCCCAAGTAACTGTTACCCATGATGAGCCCTGCTTTGCTGGCAACAGCCGAACGCCTGCCTGCTGATGGGAAGTAGTGAATGAATTCTTTCTTTCGCTTTACCTTTGGCATTGAGTAAAGTGCCTTTTCTCAACCTATGTGCTCTTGCACTTTTACTTTACTTTCACCTTTCTTTGTTCTTACATTGTGTGAGGAGCAAACAAACAGCTGTGTGGTGCTTAGCTGCCTGCTGGGGTTAAACCACAACACTCTCAAAAACACAAAGAATTTATCTGTGTGTGTTTTTTTCCCCACACCCAAGAAGAGGAAGCTTTTTTTAATGCTAATCAAAACTCACCCCAAGGACTCCAAATCTTTCACAGAAGTTCCAACCACAGAGAAAGTCAATTTCGAAGTTGTGATTAAGAATTACAATGGCATTCTCTTTCCCATACTTGTGGTAACTCTCTGGATCAGTGTAGAGGGTGCAGTCTGTGCCCGACCACCATTCCAATAACATCACCATCTCTAAAATAAAGAACAAGACATAAATGAATGCACAGAGCATATGCAAAGCCACAAATTATTAATGCGTTGAAAAGTATCAGTTGCCTCAACACTACAGGGCAAAAAAAGGGTAAGGCAGGGGAGGCAGAGGGGAGAAAGGGAGATAAGGAGATGGCATGGGAGGAGGGAGTAGAACTGTTCTATAGCAATACTGACGGATTTTACTTATTTGAGAATTACAAACTTAATGTTAAAAATGTATTATCAAGATACATATAAAATTAGCATTTATGGTTTACGATACAACATTACGTGAAGAATGAAACAAGCTTATAGGAAAAACAACGAGGCCTATCTGCACTATGCACTGCTCCTCACACTCCTTCCTAGGAGTCCTGCCAGCTGGAAACCCCTGGAAGCACTGACAACACATCGGGCCTCACTCCACATCAGCACCACTTGGCTCCTGGCTGGCTAGGCTCCAACTGCCGTGCTCTCAGGACGTCTTACGTGCAATATGGGCGACAGCACAGCCTGTGACTGCATTTTGTACTCAGTCCGACCACTCGGGCCAGTAACTTCTAACAGCTGTGACTGTCCAGTACAAGAATCTCTCACGTACACATTTCTCTTGATTTTATGCTACGCTGTCATTGCCCCACAATGAAATGGAGACTGAACTACATCAGATAGTAAAATTCTTGATTTTTCTGTTGAGAGTTACATTACCATTCACTACAGTGCTTTACCAAGCAAATAAGCGAACAAACAAAAAAGAAGTGCCATCTAAAAGCACGAGTTAAGTGGCAGACAGTTACAAAAGCAGCAATTGTGAGTCAATTAAATGAAAGGCATAAAGAGAGGAACCTCTAAAAACTGCACAATTACAGACCAGAAAGCAGCTTGGACAAGACATCTGGAAGCAGGTCTGCTGCACGTACACCTTATGCATCATCCTTTTAACTTGTCAGGAGTAGCAGTTGCGTGTCCTGCTACAACAGATGCATTTTACATTTGCCAGGAGTGTATCAATCATTCAGAGCAGAGCCAACAGCTTGGACTGGATGAGGAACTGCCATCCCCAGGCTAAAGATAAGGGGGGTGGCTGGCAAAGTGTGCAGAGCCAAGAGGAGCTATTAATAGCAAGTACATCTGCACATCCTTTAGTTGATGAAATGATTAAGCAAGGGAGGGATGGGGGCAGGAAGAGGGGGCAACAGGGAAATCCCTGTTAAGTACTCCTAAAACGTTCTGGATTGGCATTCAGATCTGTTTCCAAAATTTAATTCTAATAAACAAACACTAGGAGTTGTAGGGCTGTGAGGGCTCTTCAAAACAGAGCCGTACTTACAAGATGGAGAGCGGTCCCTCAGCAGCCTCCTGGTGACCTTCATACAGTTTTTACCTTCCCATTGGCTTATCCCATTATCAAGCACAGGCAAGAATTAAGTCCCGTATTTATTTTGCTCGTAACTATAACCCTGACCAGAAGACTTGTGAACTCAACCTTCACACAGTAATGTTCCTCTGGTTTGGGGCAAGGAAAGTTGGAGTGACACAGTAAAACCAACAAGCTTGGAGAGCTTTATCTCCAAGGAAATAGGAAAAAAACATCTAAAGGCAATGCCTCTCCTTGAGGAACCCCCTGAGAAGACCTAAGGTGATCACAGGACGAATGAGAGGAGTCTGTGACGATGAAGAAGAGAAGGTGGTAAGGGACATGTTTCCTGACAAAGCTTCCTGACAAAGCTACCACGAAACTTCTGCACGGAAGCAAAGCTCCACTGCAAGGGGCTGTTCTCTGCTCAGAGAAAAGCACCCCCTTCTCAGGGCACACGTCTCTGCAGGAAGGATGAGCCACCTGAGATGCTCTCCTGGCCTCAGGTAAACCCCAGAGCTCCACACATCCTCATGCACCTCAGGGAAGATCAAAACCAAGCTGGCCCTTGAAACACATCTGAAACCCTTTCAGTTTAGGTCCTCCACTGGCCTCAACTAGGAGATGAAAACAGAGAACAGGCAGGAACAGGTCTTCTACTTTTTTAGTCATCATTAGCTCAGCTAATTGCCTGAAGCTTTTGATGACATCGTGCTGTACGCTGGAGAACACACATTAGTGACATGAATGAATTTCTTCTAACAGTGTTACAGCCAGGCTAATAAACAATCTCTATTCAAATAACATTACTTTAATATGATAAAAACACATTTAAGGTGCAGATAAATGACTGACTTGTCAGTCCTTCTGTTTACTCCTAATCAAAGCAGATAACCACTACGGTGGCAGGCGCACCTATTACTCAATGCCTGCTATTACGCATCAAAGCAACGCTCAGAGACCCAAGCTGCCACGTGTTAGAAGGATATCGCTGGTTGGAAACGGATTTCCCAATGACAGCCAAAGATGCTCACATCCCAGCGAGAGAGAGATGTAGAGATAGGGAAGTGAGGAAGCAGATACATGGCTAAGCTCCAAGACTTGCTCTACGAAGAACTGCCTTGTGACAAACATACACAACATCTTTCCAAGAGCGTAGCTTTCGCTCCCCAAAGCACAGCAAAATTGAACAATAACAACCCACCAATTCGCAAACCTTTACAGAACCTACAATCACATCCTAGGGCAGAACACAACCACAGAAAAAGAAGTTTGCGACAGGTTTCTGCTTGTCTTTTGCTTAGCTAGGAGCCCTAGCTGTGACAGAAAGAATGACTGTCAGACAGGAGTTTCTGTCTTTTGATCTCGACTGCATTAAGTCTCTTGCCTGAAATAAACATGTACAGATGATGATTGTGAGGTCCTCGTGAAGAAAAAGCCAACTCTACCTGAGAACAAAAAACAACAACTTCAAAGTCATCTCCCTTGAAGTGCTTTTCTTCTCCTAAAAATTTGAACAAAATGAATAATACATCAGGAATTTCACTACACAGGTATGCCACATACATAGAGCTCTTCATATTTTCAGTCTCCAGTATATTCCAAAGAAGCACAGACACAAAGATTTCTGCACATACTTGGATCCTGCACAAGCAGGATCACACGAGCAGGATTTCTGTCTGAATAAACCCTGCAGAAGCCCGTCCCTGCTCCTCACCCCACATGCCCATTTGTTGCTGGCGTGCTCCTGCAGTCACTGCAGGAACACAAAGCGGGCACTGAATGCTTCTGTATTAAATACAGTGAACACCACCCACCAGCCTTTCAGTTTTAAATGCTTCGCTTTCCCTTATCTTTCCCCTCTTTCTTTTCCCTTCTTCCCAGCCTCCCTTCTCTCTGCAGCTCTCAAGCAATGACCAGCAATGGCTCTTGCATCACACCACCAGCTTAAGCTTACTTCCACAACCCACCACAGAAATTTATTACCAAAACCTTCCTGCGGTGGCCCAACAGCACAAGGTCACTCATACACGTTCTCGTTGCCTCCTCCACAGTGCAGATAACCACTGCAAGCCCCCTCTTTGTACACCAGTCAGGCTGTATAGGGGGGAAAAATATAAAGAACAAAAAATATGTCTTGCTCCCAACCAGGGCTGGTCCAAGATTTCTAGCATAAGGAAGATTTCTAATCTTCCCCACCCCCTTTCATGAGGTTTTGGAGTTAGAATATCATGACTAAGCTGGTAAATTCGCATTCACCCACGTCACGGGGGCTCCTATCTTACAAACCAACTCCTCCACTAACACTTCCCCACAATTAATGCAAAGGAAGGGAGAATAAAAACAAACAAACATGAAATCTCACACCCCAGGCTGGAAGGGAGTTCCCTTTCAGTAAATTACAGCTAGCTCCAGGAGAGGCTGACTGCAGGGAAAAAGCGTGCCTTCAAATGCCTAACACTGATTCTTTGCCTACCTGAGAATTTCTAGTTTTTCTACCCTGAAAGAAAAAAAAAACAACAACCCTCACCCTGCTGTATATAATGGCACCTACCCTTTGTGAGAGCAGACGTCTTCCTGTACCCCTTCGGTGCTCAAATCTGAACTGCCTCAGTGCCTGCACTTCAAGAGCAAGTACCTAAATGGAGAACATCTCCAAGGCTAACTAGTTATGTGAAAAACATTTACCAGAGGAAGGGAAACACTCAGTTTTCTGCGACTTGTCACTTTCCAACTGGATGTTTTGTGAGAGTGAGTCACTGAAACAGTTGAGGCTGTTCTTCTGTCCTTGCATGGATTTTGTTAGTAAATTTCTTTAGCTCACCCAACTGCTCTTGATACTACACCAAAACATCTGCTTACTAGGTTAACCATAAAACGCCTGTTTCAGAATGCGACTGAAAGTGTAGTTATGTATTGACTCGAAAAGTACGATAAGTACAAAATAAAGTACAAAAAGTAGGCAATGCAAGTACCTAACCTACTGTAAAGGGCAACAGAACTGTTCCTCTTTAAGGCATTAGTCATTTTCTTAACCTACGCCTCATGGCAACACAAACCGAGAAAATCGACAAGCTCCATTCCTTTATTCTAGTAGGAAGATGTGATAAATGTGTAGTAAACTCCAATACAAATCAAAAGCAAGGCAAGCAGGGCGAGCCACAACCACCATTCTGAGGACCAGACCAGATAACTGGCTGAGTGATGAATCAGTGCACTGCACAAAAGACGGGAAAAAGCATTTCTAAAAAAAGTCATGGCAAAATAAGGCTAAATACTGCCTAAATACTGTCCATGAATGAACGACTTACAAGAATGACTTTCTTCCTTCTCAGATTATCAGACTACACCTACTAGGTGCATCTCAAACATTTTCCATATAACTAATTAAGCCTTCACGTAACTAAGAAAAGCAAGTCTGATATCTTCTCTGGTCCACTCAAAAGCCCTCTGTGTACCACACGATTCATGGAGCACAGGTTCAAAACCCTGGACAATACCTACTAGATCAGCTGCCTAGGAGGTTTTCCAAGAAAATCAAGTACTGACAATTGCAGAGCTCCTGAGACAGGCTACCCCAGTGCTTCAGCATGCATCTAGCCTCACTAGGCAACTGGTTTGGTTGTCTGCTCCAACCCCTGCTGCAGCTACAAGTAATTGTGAAGAAAAACTCGAGGAGAGGAGCTCTGCTGCAAACTTGCACTGCTTAGGAACGTGAAACAATTGGGGGTCAGAGCTGGAATGTTACTACATGTCCACAGGAAGAACTGTAAGTATAGCTTATCATTACAAAAAGCACATACAGATTTTTTGCCCAGCACTGCCTTCCCTTGTCACCCCAAATGAGTGGGAGGACTTTCATGGAGCCCAGCAGGCGAGGAATCAGCTCGACAGCTTCAAGCAGGTTCCCATTCTTTACATGCAGGTGCTCACGGGAGCAGCAACAAGGTGCAACGGAGAAATCTGGTCTGCTCCAAGACAGAGCTCCTGGTCTTCAACCAGCAGTAAAATGTTTAAGTTGAGTGTTTTAAACAGAAGAAGAAACCAAAATCCACATCCTGCTTGCCTTGGCCCCTTACTTACCCCCCCTTAGCCCACCCTAAGCTGGCGATGCTACAACTGTACCTTTGCACTTCTTTTTCTCTCCCCTTGAAGTTGTTTTTCAGCAAGATGGCAGATAGCACTGGTGGGGAATCATGCACACAAATTTAAAACAATGACAGCAACAAAACCAACCAGCCAACCAACCAGCAACAACATCAAAACTTTCTCTGTTGGCTGCAGGTCTGCTTTTGGAGATTTTTGCCTCAGTCCCAATGGGAGATCCTGTCAGCAACTCCCTTGAATAACACTTCAAGGATGTGCATGGCTGTGCTTTTAGGGCCAGAAATCACCAACAGAGAGAAATCCAGGAATGATGACTTAATTCCCCACCCATCACAATAAATTACTGGATGTGCTTTCAAGGCAAGAGATAAACACAGTCCAGCCCTTTCGTATGTTCAGGCTGAGACCCATTTATTTCAGCATTTGCTTGCAGGAGGTTCTTTTAACACAGTTCTCTTCACCAATCTAATACTCCAACAAAGACCATGTGCTTTTTTTTTGGCCACAAGTGGCTGTGCTCAGTATAACACGTACAGATCAAAGGAGTTTGTACCAACGAATGGTGAAAGACAACACGCTGCTTGGCAAGTTTCCACGGCACCACCACTTGCTCTGTACGGGCATGAAACCAGGCAGTTGCATCTCTGGCGGATGTGGCTTCTTGTTGCCCATACCACCACCAGCTTTCTTCTATTGTGCACAAGAACACCGGCACAGGAACTGCTCAGCAAAATAAAAGTGGTCACAGGGCACTCACTGCGAGTCACTGTGCAGAGGGAGCACCAACAGTCTGATTTCAACATCTCACTTTAAGCAATTTCCTGTTCGCTTAAACACACAGAAAATAATTCTTTTTTCATGCTGGGTTTTATTATTTTTAAGCCCATGTATCTTTAATTTAAGAACTATTGCTTTCAGTAAAGCTTCTCACTGTTACAAACGGCACACTGTGACCACCAGGTCTGCGCTTGCCATCAGTGCTCAGCTCTTTGCTGGAATTAGTTACCAGCAGGAGGGAAGTGCCAGCCCGAAACAAAACCAAAGAGCTCCCAACTCCAGCTTTCCAGTGATCCCCAACAAGTTATTTGGGAAGAATTCACTGTTCTTACAGAACAAGGTTAATCGAGAAGAGGAAACAACATACATCTGTCCTGAGTGCACATGCTTTTTTCCCATGTTGGGGGATTTGTATGAGCGACTTATTGATAACTGTGCCCAAGGTTATGAGAGGTACAAAAACGGCCGTGGAGCATGAACCGAGAGCCTGACTCCACGTGTTGATCTTGGCCCACAGATCTCAATGGAATCTAGAAAGAAGTAAAAAAGCCAGGCAACTCCTTCGTGCTGTTTTTATACCAGTCTCCTGCTTGGGCTCCACAAGAGCCTGCCTGTCTGAGAGCTAACAGGGAAGCCACCCTCAGTGCCTCCCAGAAAGCTGCAGCTCCACACCTCACCTCTAAATCTATCAGAGTAATGTCTACACGCTCCGGTCAGCATTAACTCTTCATTGTTTGAGAGTTGTACGGAGGATCACTGCTTCCTCTCAAAGAAAAGCTAGTCTGTAATATGCCCAAATCATTCAGAAGATAGCTGGAAAGGATGCTTATGAAGTTATGACTTCTGTCACCTCCATAATTCCTGCATACTCCCAACTAACATCACAGACCCACTGATGATTCCCCTCCCTCCTCTGTCCTGCACCCCCAGCTCTCCCCACATCCACAGGAACCAGCCCTCTCTCCTCCTCACTCTCAGGCTAGTGGGTGAATAGAGAAATTGCCCTTCAATTAACTGTTCTCAATTTGAACCTAACCTAAAGATTGTGATTTCTCTTTCAGGCTTGAAGAAGGGTTCCTGCATACAAATCCTTTCCAGTTTTCCAGGCATGCCAACTGGTCTAACAAGAAGAATTACTGCTGACTGCAGATGTTGGATCATTTACGTTATCCACTTTGCTTAATCCCAGCTATGCCAATCAGACAACATAGAGCCAAACAGAAAAAAACAGACACACTGCAGCCTCCTGCTATCTGTGAAACGATGAGATAAAGTGTTAAAGCATCTCCAGTCCTGCAGATTGTTCCCCTGGCATCTCTGCAACACAAGCTAATGGTTCCCTTGGAAGGGGGCAAGGCTCCACAACTCAATTGTTAAACCCCCCAGGACCTGCTTTGACCACCAGGCCATCTGATAAGCTCAGCACGCTTTACCAGAGCTCTTGTTTGTGGCCTCACTAAAGCCAGACTTCTCATGTAGGTTTTACTGTAATGTGCTCCCGAAAGAAACAATTATTCTCCAAGCAATGCCATCAAGAGAACTGATGCCTCGTAACTAGTGCCCAGTTGCAAAATCTGACCTGCTCCATCTCTGCTTCAGCTCCTGTACAATTCAGGTGCTCCCTCAGCCCCGTGAGGGAATGGCACACATGATCCAAGACAAGGAAGGTACATAAGGTGTATCGGGAAAAGTTTTGCCCTGTCTTTACTAGAAGGAAACAGCTTATCAGTGAGCAGCACTTGAGGTCAGATTTCACTGACTATTAGGTTATGCTTTTTCTTATCGGTGTTTGACGTATTCAAAGCAAGAAATACAGCTCGTTCACCTGTGCAAGCACTGACACACACAGACTTGAGTGCTGAGACAGGAAACATGAGAAGGGAAGGTCAGGAACAACCCAAAGGATGTTAAATGTTTTGCAATGATCAGTAATACAGAGCTTGATAGCCCTTATCAGTTAGGCTTACACCACAGCGACCACTTGATAAAAAAGATAAGCAGACAACACTTAGACTTTCGCACACCCTGGGACAAAGCAAAACAGCACCCAACCCCTCAGGTACCCCCCTCCGGGCATGCTGTGACTGTGTATGGCCCTGCCTTGTGCCTTATCCAGGGGGCTGCATGCCAGGACTAACCTCTGGATCCCGCTGAAAGCTCTTGCAACAATGACGGCTTGGATGAGCAGTACTTACAAGGTTACTCCCATTCTGATCTTGCTGGTTTGGGTGGCATTATACTGTCTAAGTCACAAAACAGAAGTTTAAAGGAGAGCGGTGTGACCTATAATTTATAAGACTAAGGAAGTGCCATCTTAAATTGACACACTCAAAAACTAAATCCAAGAATTGGATTTACAATTACGGTTACAAACTTGCTCCCAAACTTTTATAAAACACCAAATGCATGGACAAGTACTTGCCATCAGGCATTTGAATCTTTAATGTTTCTTTTTGAGCTTTTTCTTGAGACCAGAGGGCTAGGAGCTACTTGATTTGAATAAAAGTCAAGAATCTGGCATAATTTAATCTTTCAGAAAAAACTTCAGCTATTTACAAGGCTTACAACATGTACAAACAGGGGAAAAGAAAGCATGAATGATTAAAAAAACAAAAACAAAAACAAAAAAAAACCCACACACAAAAAAAAATACAGCACTGAAAACTGAAGCAGCTCTAAAGCAGCTCTAAAGGAGACCTGCCCTAAAAAGTACAACTATATGTTGTCTTTTGGTCAATCTGGAAAAGAAAGATCTCCTTTTTTTTTCTCACTTCTGCAGACTAAGGTATTCGATGCAAATTAATAAATGTTGTGGGTGATGCAAAGTCAGAACACATTTTACGGATCAGATGACCTTGAGAGGTAAGGTAACAGAAATGAGATTAATTTTGATAGGACAAGCCCTGCAGAACTAATAAAATAGAGCCTCATAATTTAGAAATGACAGAGGAGAGAAGTATCTGGGAACATTAGCTTGCCAGTTAATGTTTCTGGTCTACTTGTATTATTCAGGTCTACAAAGGAAAAGGCTGACATTAGGGTGCCCCCCCCCCCCCACATTCCCCCAAATATTGGGGGTGGAAAAATACACAGATATAAAGCTGTGGCAGGTTAGGAGAGACACAAGAACAACTGTGTAAAATGACCAAAACCTCAAGTATCTGTATATTCTCAAACTTCTTCTAATTCCTTTAATAGATGACAGATTTAGAAACTGGACAAGATTCATATTAAACTGAGTGCATTATACTGCTGCTAGAAAAAGCATGAATTTATTTCAAAACTCTCTTCTAGTCCTATTTCCTGCCACTAGGAAAAAGAAAATAAAAATAAAGTAGCCCGGCCCAAAGGAGTTCTCAGCCAAAAATCAACTTTCAGGGGCCAGGATCTCAAAATCTGAGCACGCACAAAAGCAAACATGAACCGAGTTAATAGATGCCTTGGTCTTCTCTTGTATTTATTCAATCAGAGTTGAATTCTTTGACATAATGAATCATTAGCACTTCCCTAATTACAGGGCTATTGGCAGTATCCATACTTAGGACTCAGAACAGCTCCCACGCTCGTGACTTTTTGTCTTTGCTACATGCATTGCTTGCGTGTACTAACTACATCATCTGAAGATGAGAAAAGTTATTTGACTCAAGTGAATCAAGTTCAATGCAAATCCTAAGGAAGGAAAGCTATTCTCACCCAATGCCTCTCCTTCCTGCATATTATCCTTACAGAAGTCTTCATTTCTATGTGGACCAGGTTTGTCCTCTCTAAGTTTCAAATCAAACAAAAATTTGGACTTTGGGAAGAAAGCAGTTCAGAACAAAGTGGCACATCAAGAGAGAAAATCCCATTGTTTTCTTTGCTCTAGATCCACGTTTTCCACATGTTCAACCTCCACTTTCAGTTACTGATGAAAAGGAACCAACCTCAGAGAGCACTGACTGATCATTTAAAAGAGAATACCAGTTGCCATAGGAAGTAGCAGGAATTGGGGAAAAAAGTGAATTTGATTAAGAAACTGAGCAAAAGGGTATTTAAAACCTAGAAAAAATCTGTAGTGTTTTTAAGTAAACCCTCCTTTTACTAAGAGCTACATTTCATAGAGGTATAAAGACAAAAAGAAGGAATTATAGAATCATAGAATCATAGAATATCCTGAGTTGGAAGGGACCCTTAAGGATCATCAAGGCCAACTCTTGACACCGCACAGGTCTACCCAAAAGTTCAGACCATGTGACTAAGTTCACAGTCCAATCTCTTCTTAAATTCAGACAGGCTCGGTGCAGTGACCACTTCCCTGGGGAGCCTGTTCCAGTGTGCAACCACCCTCTCTGTGAAGAACCCCCTCCTGACGTCCAGCCTAAATTTCCCCTGCCTCAGCTTAACCCCGTTCCCGCGGGTCCTGTCACACAATTAGAGTCACAACAGAACAAGAAAACTGCAGTAATGGCAGCAAAGGTTTCTGTATGTTTCCAATAATATTTCCATTCACCTTTTATTTCAGATAACCAGTGCACTCTTAAGAAATATCCATATATTGCCAGAAATAATATGCTATGGACAACTGATTTTCAGGAGCTAAGGCGGATCCCTTCTACTTGGCCTTTCCTAAGCACAACATACTCTCTCTGAATTTCAGGACTGGAAACAAGGAGCTGACTTGGTACCTTTCTTACACCACAGTTAATTTAGCATCTAGTTAATGGTGAATGGCCACCGAACCTCTCTCACTTTGAGAACACAGCTCAGAACAAAGCCATTACTCATTTTTCACTTGCATTCCCTGAATTCCTTGTCTCTGCCTGCAATCTTACAGCATCTCATCACGTGAGGTCTTGAGAGACAAGAACAGTGTCCTGGTGCTTATTTTAGCTTCTGAATCCCTAACAGTGACTTTCACCAAGCATTCTTTAACGGGACAATAAGGTCAGAAGCTACAAGTCAAACAAACGGCTTTCATGAATTAAAAATAAAGTATGACAGATCAAATATACCCATCAAGTACTCGTGAAGCTGTGATACTTGTGCTGGGTGTAGTGCAACACTCCTCAAACTGAAGTCATCCAAATAGGTAAATATACAAAAAAGCACTTTAAAAAAATAAACAAAGAATGCAACACAAATAAGAAATACTATATTTAGTTCAGTCAGACATACACCTGAAGAACACAGTGATATCACATCACAGGTAAGGAACAAAAGATCTGTGCCTCTCAAGTCACATTCAGCTTCATTGTGCTTGCATTAACATTTCCTCAACATTTAAGTGCAGTAAGAAAGTCAGAAAAAGAATCCCCAAGCATCCTGACCTGCTCAGGAAACTGGCAGCTCGTTTGCTCCAGCAGGAAGGGATGTGTAGTTTTCACCAGCTTGTCTCACCTCTTACTGATCTAACTAAAAGGGTGCCTGCAAAAGCACTACTGGCTTTCTGCTCTGTAGTCCCACTAGGAAAAGAAAACACTTGCAGAAACGGTGCACACAGAGGTAACCATCTCCTTGCTTGTACATGGCTACTGTCTTATTCTGAGAATTATTTGCATGGAATGATTTTCCTTGCAAACACAGGTTTAGCTTATGTGGTGCACATCAGCCCAGCATAACCAACAGCCTCAGAGTTTACGCTCTTCTATCCTGTTCCTAAAAAGACAGCCTTTGCCAGTTACAAAAGGCAGGCTGTCCCTCTCTGGTAACCAAGGCATTTTCCTATTCAGTGCTTTGCAAATTAGGAGGAGCAGCAGCCAGACATACTGTTTCAAGGAGGTACAGGAGGAATCTGACGTGTCACAAATACTAAAATTAAGACCCATCTTGCAAACGTGTTGTGTGCGTGCTGGGAACAGAGGGGTATCACAAAATCAGATGCATATGTCCTTTTGGTGTTCTGCTCCTGAACTTTATCTCAAGTATTTCTAGCACAACAGAACCAAAGAAACAACAGAAAACACTTCAAAGTTTAAGCAGGGTATACAATATTACACAAAGTGTATTAGGTACCAGAATAAAATTAGAAAATAAAATAAAAATAATAAATTTATCCCATGCCAAACTGATCAAAGCAGTAAAGAAATCCCAGAATGAGGCTGCCTATGGCAAGAGTCAGTGACTTCCTCAAACTTCTCCAATGAGTTCTTGTTCTGAACAATCACCACCATCTTTGTTGCCCCAATTTTCTCAAAATTAAAGATATTCACAGGACCCACATGACTCACTGACCTCAACGATTAATGCAATGCTTATCAACTGGGAAGGTGATGAGACAATGTTGTTCCCTCTGTCTAAGCCATAAATGCTACTGCATTACAAGTGATTGAAACGCCCTCCTTTAACTCATGCAAGCTGGCATTTCTCTTTGTATTAGGAAGATTCACAGCTTTTTAAGACAAAATGTTCTTGGTGGTCATCTGGACTTCCCAAAGGAGTTCAGCCACTTGAAACTAAGAGGCACAGCAATAGCCCCAGCTCTGGTTGCTGCATCGCAGCCACCAAGGGCGGGCTCTGGAGTTGTTAGGGTGCCAGCTGGCGCCATGCCTGAGGTCTCTGGGGTTCCATGCAGCCCATTTAGATCTTCTCTCAAGTCTTGCCTGCAAAGCTGGAAAGCCAACAGCAAATAAGCACGATTTTAGCATCTGAATTTACTGACCTTATTTGAAGGCCCAGGCAAGAAGAACACCCTCTGTAATCTACACTGCTGCTGCAATGTCTTTGCAACAGCTTGCACCACAACAGAACCAAGGAGAGAAGTGCCTTGAGGTACTCCAGTCCTCTCTCATTATGGGTCTGGTATTTGAAAACTGTGTAATTTTAACCAGTTCAGATCCTTCTCCAACCAGAGTTGCCATGTAGGCTGATAGCAGCGGAAGAAACATCAGCAAGTTCATTTGAAAGACAAAAATCGCTCATGACTTGGGTTGCTGTGAGCACCATTTCTTAAATTTATTTCTGACTGCTAAGGGTGTAACTGTGAAGCTTGTGAAAAAACAGCACAGCAGCAGATGACAACACTCCAGTCAGATGGCATGCAAAGGCTCCTCCTGTAGCCTGGTTCTGTGGAATGAGGCTTGCTTGAAGGTTTCCACAAACGAGAACTCATCCCAGGATCCTCCAAATCCAGGTGTTGCAGCACATCAAATCACTCCTTGATACGGCACATAAATAGGACAAACAAACAGATCAAAGTTCTTAAAGAAAGACTCTGCTTTTATGAACTTTGTGCAAGAGGCACATCGTCTTGCAGAGGAAGATGCACAGGAGAGAGTGGAGCTACTTCTGTGGAGAGCCCAAGTCAAAGGGCTAGCCTCAGACCTGAACAGGAAGTCTCTCTATGCTCTTATCCAAACAAACAGCCAAATAAAGTTCTGAATCTTGTGTTAGATTATTTTTTTCTTTGCTGTTTTAGCACACACTTGAACTTTCAAACCAGAGCAGGCTATTTATAAAAACAGCCCAAACAACTCGACCAGGAACATGGAGAGGAAGCAGGGCTTCATCACCTAACATCCATAGGGGTAGGCAGAAGGGGCCCTAGGCTGGCTGCAGAGCCCACAGACCAGGGCTCACCTTTACACCTTGAGATCAAAGGCAGGGCACGCAGTGTACAGAAACACCCTCCAGGGAGGCGTGTGAGACACAGCGCTCTTCTGTGGAGCTCGGGGCACACACGGGCTGCTGAAAGCAGAGCTCACTGATAGCTGCCCAAAGGCACGCCCTACCCAGAGGGAGCCTGTGACTGGTGAAGAGTAATATGCTACAAGGAACGCTTCAGTTTGCAATATTAAAGTACAGACCAAACCACCGCTTTAAAATTATAACAACCCCCTCCCTCCTTCCAACACGTGTATCATTTACCAATCTAACTTCAAGATAAAAATCAGAGTAGGAGACAGGATGATGTATTTTCTAGTTAAAAAAACAATCCAACCCTACCCCCCAGCTGGTTCTGTAAATTATAAATAATGAATGCAACTGTAACCTGAAATGTGATTTTGCATTGGTCTTAATTAAACAGAAGTTCCTGAAGACTGATGGTACATAATTTTTCCCCACTTTTTTTTTTTATTTTTATAAATATACACTGACATTTACATAAGTTGGCCAGATCCTCAACTGGTATAAAAATAATCTTCGGCTCCAGTGTAGTCACTGTTACAGCACACTGAGTAACGCAAAATGAGGAACAGACTCTTCACACCCATTACAAAGCTTTATCTGTGGTTTGATCTTCCTGGCAATTTAACTTCAATGCTTGGCTAGTCACAGAATTAAAACATGCACATACACATGCTTGAATTGGCTAGCATAATAAGTGAAAAATATGCTGCATTATTGAAACATCACGGCTGCAATTTTGGCGGCAGGCACCACACAGCTACGGTTCTGGTGCTTTCTGTGCCTCGGCTCCCTGAACGTGATCCATTTTCATGCTCGTACAGAATGAAGACAAGTGCTGTAATGATAAAAAGTGTGAAACACTTTCTGATGGAGTGTCATCAGTGTTTTCTCAGATGAAACGCACCGAACTAGATAAACTGCTGCCAATTTAGTATGGCCAAGCCTGCGTTCCTGTAACATAGCCAAGCTATAATTGCTTTGGGAACCCAAATCAGTATCAGATTTAACTCAAGATCTTAAATGCACAAGTTTTCAAAGTATCCTGAAAGTTGTAGAGTGTTTCGGATCCTCACAGGGTACTACTACCTATGAGAGGAACTGCGAACTTGTGATTAAAACAGGACTGAACCTCTGTACCTCAAGGCGTGCCTCTGGTATGTGAGCCAGCAGCTCGGATCCGGCCAGAAGCCAGGCCTGGCACCGCACGCCTGAGTTCCTCCGTGCCAACAAACCACCTCGCTGCCAGCTTCCCCTGGCTCCCCCTCCCACACAGCCCTCCCCCTCAAAACAGACACCGATCGTTCGGGTCTGACCAAATGGATTCTCCCTCTTTCTAACCTAAGGCCCACAGAATGCAGAGCACAATTTCTTCTTCACGTAAGGAAGTAATTTTAAGTCCGCCTATATATGCATGAAACAGGGGGTTTCGACTGATGCTGCCTTCTCTAGCACAACCCTGCGCTCGAGCAGTGCAGGCACACAGAAGCAGGTTTTGTTCGCTTCTTTGGCCACTGTTCCTTTTAAACCGTCTCCATGTCGAAAGCTAGACGCAACCCTCCCGTAAGAAAAAAACAGCTGCACACTTCAAACATTTCATTTCACAGCTTTTTTCTGTCTTTTATCCCTACACAAGCTGCCTACAAAACAGCTTCTCCTCTCCAACTTACAGCGCGTGTGGAACGCCGCCAGCCTCGCGAGCACAAGGGCTTTAACACTTACACGGATCTGCTGCAGCCACCGCTCTGAAACGCTCTTTTCCAAACCTTGGGGAAAATTAATTATTTAACAGCCACATGTCAGAGAGATTTATCTGCCGTCTGAGGGCTCCTCTTACCCTTCTTCCCCAAGGAATTGAGCAGTGCTCCCACGCTGCAACAAGGCAGCGGCTCCTGGTGGCAGCAGGGCCGGGCGCTGCAGACACCGACCCTGACTCCTGCTGCCCGACTGAGCGCCAGAGGCCAGCACACGGCTCCCTGCTGCAGGCCCAAAGAGGTGCTAAAGTGAGAGGCAGGGCTGGCCTTCCAGCTGCAGTGCCGTAATTCAGCAGAAGTGCCTGAGTTGGTCCTATGTTTTCTCCTACTTCTGTTTTTCAGCTCCCAGGACAGCCATGCTACAACAAAAGCACCGCCACGCAACAGACACGGCCCATGTGTGAGAGCAAGCAACCCTCCTACCTCTTTTTTGGTGTTCTCTCCTTAAAAATGGGATCACGACTTCAGGACTTTCCTGCATCAGCAAGTCAATGACATAAGCTGGAAATAGAGCACAGGCCCCAGCATCCTGGCTCACTCTTTGTATGAAGGCCAGCAGCATCATGATCATTCCTCCCATCTGGGTCAAAGTACTCAACAGTATTTCAACCTTCTCATACTGCTCACAGGAACAACCTTTGGAAAAGAGTCCTGACGATTATGATGGCACTCTAATATCCTACATATCACAAGAAAAACCTAGCACACCACTGCTCTTAATGGAGGTCCAATTCCTACCTTTCCAACAAAGGCAAAGAACTTTTCAAGGACTTCTTTATGTGGCCCATACATCAAGTAGCACCAAGCATCAGGCCCTGTCCTCCCCACCAACCCTATGTCACCAAGCCCTACAGTGTTACTCACATGGCTTTGTGCCGCTCCCAGGACATCGCCTGCTCTTCTGCCCACCTGCCCTTGCATAACGGGCTGTTTTCCACATGAAGAAATCTACCATTTGCTTTCAGAATAAGGTCCAGACCTCAAAGACTCAGGGATCTGTCCTTGCAGCCTTTTTGAGTTCTCACCTAAGGACTGCATGCACCTACAGGAAAAACTACTGCCATACAACTAAGGAAATTTAAATCTCCTTCCAGGAAACCCTGAATTTTAGGCATGAATTAATGCAGATTCCAGCACAGAGTCAGAACCTATGACGACACAAGAAGGACAAACTCCATGCAAAGCTTGAATTCAACCAGAAATTTTCTTAACTTTTTGTATTTAGTAAAATACTGAAAACGTAGTCTCATACTAGAAGGAAAATATACTGTGCTCTCAATTTTAAACTTTAGATAAGCCAGGAACATCTGAAAACTGAAGAGATATGTCAACTATTTTGACTGGGTATCTCCCTTCTTCTTGATGAGCACAAGAAGCAATACCTGTGCAAATCACAGAATCACAGAATGGTCGAGGTTGGCAGGACCTCTGAATATCACCTAGTCCAACCCCTCTCCGTCCAAGCAGGATCACCCACAGCACATTCCACAGGATGGCATCCAGGTAGGTTTTGAATATCTTCAGAGAAGGAGACCCCACAGCCTCTCTGGGCAGCCTTTCCCAGTGCTCTGCCACCCTCACAGTAAAGAAATGTCCCCTTGTATTCAGCTGGCACCCCCTGTGCTTCAGTTTGTGCCCACTGCCTCTTGTCCTCTCACTGGTCACAACTGAAAAGACACCTGCTCCATCCTCTCGACACTCTCCGCTCAGATATTTATGCACATTGGTGAGGTCTCCCCTCAGTCTTTTCTTTTCCAAACTCAGCAGGCCCAGCTCTCTCAGCCTGTCCTCACATGACAGATAAAATCATAACAAACTTTAATTGACATTTTGGTGGGTAGGGAAAGTTTTTGATAAAAATTCAACTCAGAAATTCAGTTGGCATTCAATGTCTGAAAAGATAACCCAATCCAAGAAGTAAAAAGAACTTTTCTGAATACTGCATTGTTAATATCTCCTTCTCTGTATTTTGCTTTTGCATAATGAATAAAAGGCAAGGTCAGACAGAACCCACAGAAAAATGGCTGGAGTTTGAAGGAGGGAAGAAATTCTTTCTCTATAGCTAGCTTGCCAATAGCTTTCTCTATAGCTAGCTTGTCTTCAGGAAGCTGCGGAGTATTATCACATTGCACATCTTTGGATAAGACCTCATATGAGCTAGAGAAAAGGCCTGGGAAATGTCAGAGAATGCTACGAGCTTGTTTGCTTTAAGAAAAAAAAAATCCAATAAAAGACTCTCCACAGCATTTGAGGGTGGTACAGGCAAGGAGCTACATCACAGCAGCAAAAGCTATAATAACAAGAGCCACTGTCAAAAGCCTCACTGCTGCAGATCTCCCACGCTTTCCCAAAAACAAGGACAAGCTTCTTAGAAGTGACAGCCAGAAATTAAGTCTGCACAATCACTCTGTTTCCTTAACTAACATAGGCAGCAGATACATTCATTCATCAAAATCTTTCATTAGCAGTACATACTAATTCCTGGATTTTTGCTTTTAACTACAGAGCTACATAATTTCCAACAAGCAGTGATAAATATATGTACAATGAAAAAAAAACACACCCTCATGTATTAGGAAGTTCACTTATGTTTTAACCTTCAATGCAAACTCCATATTCATAGATGCAATATACTGGAGATTCAATTTAGAAACACAGCCAAGTGAACTGAAGAATAATCAGACTGAAGAGCACTTCCCCCTACAACACCATGAGATAAAGGAAATGTTAATTACTGACGCTCTAATGCAATTTGTTTGAGAATAGAAAGAGCACACAAATGAAAAAATACTAATAGAAGTGGGCTAATAGAAGACCAAAAACATCTACCCACAAACAATTGCACTGTAGTCTCTTAAATCTCTGTCTGTGTGGTTCTTTATTTCATTTTTAAATTTATTTCAGCAACGATCAAAATGGGTCTGCCCAAAGGGCAACTGCCTCACCAAACCCAAGCAGACTGCAGAACTGTTTGGCACTCGTTTCCATCTGGTTTCGAGTACAGCTTTAAAGGATCCCTGATTTTAAATACTGTGTTGGATATTCAGCAACATACATTCAGTTTTCCCAGCAAGACCTTGCCCAACAGACCCTGCAAAGAGAGAAAACAACATAATCCTCATAACGCTTGCAAACAAGTCACAAGAAACAACCACCTAGCCACGTGCACTCAGAAGCTCTTTCAACTCAAGGGTCACACTGGAAGACCTCAAGTAACAGCTGAAAGGAAACACTGCTTCCTTTGAGATTCCTGCAGAAATTAAGACATCAGATGCTTTCACTGGACCAGCTGCTGAAATCCTTGCTGTAGAAGAGCCCAACAACCTACTCCACAACAGCATGTAGCTATGGGACTTTCATACTTCCAGCAGCGCACACTGGAAAGGGAGCAGGGCAGCAGGAGATGCAGCCAACCAACAGCAAACTCTGCAATGAGACAAGACATGTTGCACCTCACCTGGATGTTACACCAGAAGTTGTATTCCCTGACCCGACCGAATACAAAATTATTCCAGTAGTTCTGCCCACAGGAACAGTGCTCTTTCCCAGACAGTGCTGCATCACTGCTAGCTTGGTATCTGTTGATGGTTATCCGTGAGCTATTCTCCACATCTTTGCAGGAAGGTTACATAGGATCAAGAGGCTCTCTCTCCTTCAGATTTAGTACCATTCTATCAATCAAAATCAGCCCTACAGCTAAGATGAGGTTTCTACAAATATGCTAGGTCTCCTAAGAAGGATTTGGTCCTCTAGCAGTAATATTTCCCCTTACTAAGGCAATAACTATAGCAAACTTGTAAATATTAATGTCTCATATTCTGTGCTGTGATTTGGCACAGAAAATTCATGTTGCTGAACTTTATCATGACACACTTTAATACAAAAACTCCAGATTTCCTCCAGTCCAGGAATCTAGGAAGCTCGCTGCCCAGATCTAATGCTCAGCAAGATGTGCTAGGAACTTTGTCATGTGAGATGTCAGCCAGCAAACTGCCTGTGCTTCGCTGCCTTCTGCTTCCCTGCTATCCCCCTCTCCATTCAGCCAAATACCACCATCACCCTTCTGCAGATCAGGAATCTGAGGCAAAAAGAAAAAATATATAAAAATAGAGGGCAAATGAAGACAAGCCAGCTCTACAAAGGCTCCAGCAGCAGCAAAATAGTATCAGCGACAGGAAGGTGCTCTTCTCATTAAAGAAGATCAGACTAAGTGCCTCCCCGAGCTCTTCACCAGCCCTTGACGGACAGCATCAGTATCAGAAGTTCTTTTATATCCATTTTCCTAGAAAGTAGTTCCTTTCTCCTAAACCAGCAGCTGATCATCCCTTCCAGGCTGAATTAGGGACTCTGCTAAAGGCCACACGCCAGTGACACTTCATGAACAGAACAGCACTATGCCCACAGAGAGCACCTGCAACCCATGTACAGCCTTGGGTTCCACCAAACTTCACTGTCGGTACTGGAACCAGTAGGAAAACTTGGTAACAAAGCATGCAAGTGGTGTAAAATGAGAGGGACTGAAATATTCTTGCTTGATACTGCAAACTAATATTAGTACAGAAAACAAGGAGGCATTTGTCAGGCACTGCAGAGGGCTTATTCATAGTAATGAAAGTAATTCTGTTAACATAAACTGGATAAAAGGGAGTTTAAGCTGTCATACATGTAGAAAACAGATGTGTTATCTTACTCTACCAACAAGACACTGGAGAACCTGTTACACTGACTGGCTCCTTCAATCTTTCCAAATTAGGGTACAGAAATACAAGGTTTGGTCTCAGTGGTGAGTTGTACAAATAACCAGCAGCATCACCACAAATACATAACAGGTACAAAAGAGCATTAGGAAGCAGGTTGGAAAAAAAGGTGTTGAGGAATTAGTTTAAAGTAGATGACACTTTAGGTGATTTCTGCTCTAGCAAGACATCTACATTGTCAAAGCAAAGGAAACATGTTTTTCAGGGCAAAACTTATTTCAGCATCGAAGAGATCTACCTGGGCCTTATGGAAAGCTTCAAAATGGAAATGAACCATAAAACCAAATACAATCTACCAGAAGGAAACTGTGTACGCTCCCATTTGGTCATGCACACGTAACATTGAGGGACAGTAACTCAGACAACTCTCTAGAAGACAGCAGAATGGGCACATGCTGTAATATGTTGAGAAAATATTCAGCAACAACAAGAAAACATTTCAAAATCACATCCACTAACAAAAACGTGTTGGTGTGATCTCCCCACCAACCCTAAAATAGGTTCTTACTGAGTTAATAGCATTATACTGCTTATCATTTGAAGAAACAAGTTTATTTCAGTGTTATGGTTTACATGCTTAAGTCTACTTTTTTTTTTCTTCCCCTCTTAGAAAAAGACTCAGACCCCAGAATGAAGCATGAGCAGGAAAGCACACTGATACAGGCTGCAGTGTACTTCACAGCTTGAAACATTTAGTCTCCAGCATTATTTTGCAAACAAATACTGATAGTTTTTGAGAGGTATGTTCCCAAGAACTCTTTGCCAGACTGCAAACTAATAGCATGTTTTGGACCAAAAAAAAAAAAAGCCTCTGAAGTTATAAAGTTTAAATATACTGCCTGTTTAGAAGTGGAGCACAGCTTTGCCTCACATTAACTTGTTTTGTACTTATTATTTCTTATTATTGCATGCATTATTTCTCTCCTTTCTCCATCCTGTTGAATTGTTTTTATCTCAACCCACAAGCTTTTAACTTTTATTCCCCCTATTCTCTCCCCCATCCCACTGCTGGAGGGGGGTGAGCAAAAGGCTGTGTGGTGCTGAGCTGCCTGCCAGGTTAAACCACAACATGTGGGCATCTCCTAAAGTTTCCTGTAGTCATCCCCACGGCAGGGCTTGAGTGAAAGCAGGAAAGGCTAAGGTGATGGTCCAGCTATCAGAAGCTTCCCCACATTTTCTCTTTCTGTGACTACCAAATCTGGCCTCTAAGATTTGTTCTAGACTTTGCATAGTCTTCACAAGTGGCTTCATATGGATGTGTTGTGTGGAACCAAACTAAGAAAGGCTTATATGGGCAAGTAACAGCACTTGAGAAAAAGTGATTTCGCACACATTACTGGAAACAGCCCTGCAAACAGGCTAAGAAGGCAGCCCTGAGTGCCCTATGAAAGCTCTTTGTTACATCTGTGTTGACAAACACAATTCAGTCTGTATTATAAATAAATCGCTACAGGATTATATGAAGGACACTGTGGCATACTTTGAACACCACCAGACTGTTCCTTCTGCTGCAAGATGACAGTAGAGGGAACTGCAGAAAGAAGAAAGCTGTGCCTTTCAAGGGCCCTCGTTTCCCATCCCTTCCTGCTTACTCAACTGCCCCAGAGAATTTTTCCTCTCTGCCTCAGCATCTCCTTGGTACAAACAACAAGCAAAATGGTCCGGGGCTCCTGTAAACTCCAAGTGGGCACTGGGACTACATGCAATCAAACAAAATCTTGAGGATTAAACACAACACCATCACCCACCCTTATTTGGACACCTTATCGTTGTACATGGAAGGAATTAGCTTTACTGTCTCATAACAGTCAGCTATGATGAATGGAAAGCAGTTCTCAGTTTCATATGATGTTGTTTCTAGAAAGCTCAGTCATAGGAAGAATCAGTTTCCATTTTGTTTTCTCTGCAATCAGTGAGCGGGCACCAGGGGTGCCTGTTTCCATGCAGGGCCTTCCCCTCGGAGGGATTTACAAACTGCAGCCTACAAAGTGTAACTTTACCCAAAGGTATAATAATACCCCTTTCACAGCACAAGAATAGCTATTAGTACTACGATAATTAATTTATAAAGGCAAATGAGACGCTAAGACAATTGCTTTTAAAGCCCTTTTGCATCCTTCCAGACAATCATACTCTTGTTGGCAGCTCTTCCGTTTATGCAGCACCAAGTTCGCCCTGTGCTGAAAGGCAGCGGCAGGCCGGCCTGCCAGGCGTCCTGGGAGCACCAGCTGGTTCGAGCAGCAGGGAAAGCTGAGTTTCCATCAGCACAGGGGCAGCAAGAGGACAAGCTATCAACCACTGCTCTGCTCACAGACAAACATCTTCCTGAGTAAATACACCCAGCACCATTAAAAAAGACATTTGTCCAGCAGGCGTAGTCCCGTTCCCAGTCTCAGCACAGGGCAGGTTATGTCCCAGGCAGCCAGCAGGTGCCCAGCACACCCTGCTCATCCCTGGGGATCACTGCACCAGCCCACCAAGCACAAACCAGTTCAGGATGTACGAGGCACTCTCCCACAGCCCCAGCAAGCTCCACAGCCATGTGCATGCGTGGCACTACAGCCAGGAGAACCTGTTCTCCCCACAGCCTTGGCCAACTTCACACACTAGTGCAGACGAGCTGTGCGCCTCCTTTGTGATGGTTTGCTGTCCCCAGATAACAAGGAGGATGCATTCCCACCTCTTCCAATTCAGGTACAAGCAGCATCAAGGACTGCGATGTATTCCACACTAGGTGTTTTCTTCCTTCCTTAGATACTCCATGGTTCTCAGTCTTTTGGAAGAAGAGACTGAGGACAAAGTGCCCCTCAATTATTTAAAAATAAACTATAAGATTAATGGATTGCCCAACCTATGTTCCAATGCCATCTTCCAAGCACACTTGTTTTTAAAACTTGTTATGGTTAGCAGCTTGCATGGCTTTGCCATGTTCGGTTTTCCTAATACCGCTGCACTCTACGGAGTTCGGTATCAGGAAGAACTTATAAACACTGGCTTAAAGTTATAAGCCCAAAGGCTTTATTTTTTTTTTCCTTACATTTAAAACACAACAGAGGACATGCAATCCTTACTAGTCTCCTAGCTCATTTAAGAGCAACAAAGACAAAAGAACAAAGATGGTTTCCTCTGTTGTTCCTTTCACGTTGAATATAGTTAGTCTCTGCAACTAACACTCTCCAGTAAAGGTTAAGACATACAGAGTAAGGATGACTACAACTAACCATTGCCCTATAGATACTTAGCAAAGGGGTTAATGGGATCAAACAGGGAAAGCTTATTCACAATTGAACATGGAAAGTACGTTGGAGATATAGAAGCAATCCAAATTACAATCTGATGACAGGCCAACACACCCTTTGGAAGGCAGGAGACTCAGGCTGAACAAGGTTTCCAATCAACAATGAAGAACATTTCTCCAGCTCAAATTTCATAAAAAGCCATGCCAAAAACATGCCAATTTATTAGAATGAGTATTTTTTCTCTTGCAACACTACATCAGGAGTTCTCCCTAACTCTAAAGTATAATGGAGCAAGTCAGTACAGAAGCTAACCTCACCCTATCTGCCCAACCCATGATCCACAATTCGTTTGAAGACTACGTCTCAACACCAATTACTGAAGGCAGCTGTGTGCATTTCTGCTCCTTTCCCTTGAAACCAAGTTGTTGCTCTAGTCAATCCTTTCCACTATAAATTCAAACTGGAAACCAAGCTTTCACTTCTTCTCTAGCTTGAATCAATGAGCAGCATATTGAAGTATATGGCATTAGCCTGCTGGGTTGTCAGCAGGTATGGTGAGAAGCTACGGAGCTATTGCCATGCTCCCACTGACGTAGCAGCTCACACAGTTACGTGTCCACAGCTAATAAAACACAGTTATTCCATATGACCTTTTTATGGTATGAAAACATTTACTTGAACTAGTCTGACTTAACTCGAGTGAGTAGACGAACATCCCCAGCTCTGGCAGAACCAGTGCAGTGAGGACAAGTCATGAGCCACCACAGCAGTTTAGCTTCCTACATGTGGCATGACAGCAGACATTGCGCCTGGGCAAGTGAGAATATCACATTCCTATACTAGAAAGGAGACGGGAAGAAAATGGGTAGAAGGAAATTTTACCATTATTTGAAATACAAAAGCACATTCCCAAGAGCATGGTGTCAACGATGAAACGCTCTCCTTCAATTTTGTGGAATTATTCATCTCCACCATTGACATCAAATGGAAACTGGCCGAACTTAGAAAGATCTAAAGGCAGCTGCTACTTTCATTTTACTTTTAAGTTAAACCATGCCTGCTCTGTTTCACTACTGGGTTGACTTCGTGATTCAGACTTTATCAGCCGCTCAAAGCAACGTGATGCTTATCGCCTGCAAACCACAGGCTTCTTCTGTGTTCTCCAAGGCTAAGCTTCGTCATCTCAAAGAGCAGGCTGAGTTTCCATGACTTTCATTGGGCCCATACAGGCCCAACTTAAGTTACGTATTAGTCAGCACACCAATGCCCCCAAAAGCCATTATCTTACACATACACTGATACAAAAGCACATCAGTTTTGACTAATCTCCTGCAGTTCTTCCAAATACCTTTTTTAATTAACTATCATTTTCCCCTTTTCAAACATCACTCACATAAGGGTGACTCACATCAAATGACAGATTGCAAACCAGTGTTGTAAAGCTCAAATAACTGTCTTTAACCTAGGGCTAGATTGTTCTGAGCATAACTGGGCAAAAATCTCGCAAAACAACCTTTTCTAGTGGAGTCAACACTAAAGACTAGATCAACAATCCTGAATGAAAAGCCAGCTACCTGATTGTCCTAGTTTCGGCTAGCATAGAGTTAATTTTCCTCCTACTAGCTGGTGTGCTGCTGTGTTTTGGAGCAATGAAGGACAAGCATGCAGTATTATTACAGGCTCTTATTCAAACAGTGACCAGCCCTTGGTACAGATGAGACCATGCTGACGGCAGCTAAAGGATTCAGTCTGGAGACTGATGTAGCTGGTGAATCGGCACTAAATAGCCAAAAGGCTGAACGTAGCAGAAGGAATTGCATTAAAAATAATATACATATACAAATGTGTTCCTCTATCCTAAACGAAAATTTACCCGTGTACTATCTTCTACAGCCCATGGCTTCAAACTTACAGTGTGCTCCCAGATATAAAGTAAAAACTTGGCCACGTTCACGCCACCATTCACACATGGAAATGTATACTACTTGCAAACTCCCTGCTTCAGGGATATACACATGGACAGCAAAAAATGAGATTTCTCACAAGGAACATCCTCCTCCCTTTATTACAGATACAGTAAAAGAGTACCCCCAACTCATTTGGGCCCATATATCCTGATGCAGCTTTGCAATTTGAGTCAAAAGTGTTTAAACAAAAATGTTTTTAACATTTGCACATCAGACTCACTGATGAGATTAATCCCCAACAGCCTCCAGTTTGAGATGAGTGGCAGATTTCTGAATCAAGCAGTTAATTATGAACAGTAACAATGCTTCCCCCTTCTCAGATCCCTAGTAGTGAGCAAGGTAAACTGGAATAAACCACTGGGCGGTATTTCTGCAACACAATTCATCATTCCTGTGTTGAAGGGTTATTTTCCTCTGTATGAAACCACTCACCACTGCCAGTGACATCACACTTGGATCATCTTTAGGGAGCCTCAGTAGGCATGCACTTTGTAACATTTTCATTTTTAGAAACCACTTCTGAGATTCAGAAAGGCCCAGGGCAATTCCCCTGGAACATGGACACATTTAACAGTGCACACACAGCTACTGGACATGGGTACACTACTGTGCTTTTAACAGCTTCGGAGGGATTGCACTCTGCTGTATGTTGATAGCAATTATGTGGAAGTGAGAAGTTGCACCACAATAAATCAGTGCTGAAGCTGCAGTTATAGCTCTTCAGAAACAAATATATAAACAGACTGATATTATCAAGGTGCTCTGATAATCTACTGTTGATGAGTGGAGACTCCACCAGCCTATTAACAAAGAAGAAACATAAGCATATGGGTCTCGGTCATTCCACTGGAATTACCCCTTTAGTCAACAGTCAGTGAATTGTCACATCTCCAACAGCTGTAAAGGTTTGGCCTTTCAACAAGTAATAAATACCCTGAGCTCACACTCCCCTCTCCCCCCCCGAGACTCCCACTTCTTTCAGTGCTTACAGGCTACCAGCTGGGTTCTCCATTATACACTTTACGCTTATACCAAATACGTTCGAATGCAGCTTTAAGTCTGAAATGCTTATTCAAGCAAACAACAATTTGCAACTGGCTTAAGAAAGCAGTATATTGAATCAGTGTTTTTCCTTTTTTTTTTTTTTTTGTTACTGTTACTTCCTATTTCTGAGCAGTATTGGCACATGAAAACTGAACAATGATTAAAAACAAAATCACGCATAACAAAGAGATTGAAAGTGCTACCGGAAATGACTTGTTAACACTGTAAGCCTCCAGATAATGTATCTCAGCAACTTATGCTATTATTTGGTCAATATTTCGCATTTGGCTTAATGGAACATGATGGATAGCCAAATGAGAGGCAGTCTTTCTTCATTATCCTGAGTCGAGCAAGTATCCCAATAAAAGAGCACAACATTTCAGCAGAACAGCACATTTGAACAAAGCATACACCTCTTCACACAAATGCAAGGGCTGTAGGAAGCAGTCATGATCTTTATATAGGTTACTTTGAAATCTATTTCAGATTATTTTTTTAATGATTCCCTCAAGACAAAATATGAAAGTAGCTTAAAAAAAAACTAAAACAAAAAACAAAATAAAATCTTACGGCTTGAAATGCAGTAAGCCAGCCTGCAGTTGATCCTCCTGAACAGTTGCTTGTTGATTGGCCAAAGTATAAGTGTAAAGAGTTGAATGAAGTTAATGATCAGTCCTGACACTATAAATATGTAGCAGATCAGCAGGTGGCAAATGAACTGAGACTTCAGAAAGCCAACGATGTCCATGATTTGCTGAGAAAGCAAGAGGGTACCTTCAGACCCAAAATGCAGAAGACAACCTGCAAAACCAAATAGTACCAGCGGTTACAGAGTGCATTTGTTTCTGTGAACAGATTATTATAGATGTCCCACTTTCCATTAAACATCTGAGTGAATTTAATTCCTTTATTTAGAAAAAGGACCGATTACAGTATTTGCAAAGGTAAGCATGGAAAGAGAATACCATATTTCTGAATCGATTTACATTGGCTTTGGAAACAGGTTTTCACATTTCAGTTCTAATTCTACAAAACACATGAGCATATAGACTCCATTTCGTGCACTGCAATACTCCTCTATCAGGCCTTTATTGTTAAAATATGAGCAAAACAATTCACTTATATTTTGAACTGAGTTGTTGGCACTTCATAAGACACATACAGTAGTCTTTGCTATATTCATGAGCAGATCCAAATTTTGCAAGTCTTAAAAACACACGGTTTTAACAAAGGTTTGCTGGTAGTGTTAATGATGCTTCATCCAAAAAACCTTAATCACACCAGAAACTTGTACCACACCCAAAGTAGGATATATCTTTAATTACAGTCCCATCACCTCTCTTTAAAACTTTTAAAATCTGAAACTTATTTCCCATTCAAAACTATACCATAAAATTCCCCACAAATCAAGGTGTGCACACTCCCAGTACCTTCCACACCGCTGAGAAAACTTGGGTTTTGCTTGAGAGTCTGGTTACCTTCACAAGGGTACATTATGAAACACCCCAAAACAGTTGTTTCCAACTTTTACTCTATTCAAGACTCATTTATTTAATTTCAAATACCTTCAAAAAAAGGTTTGTTGTACTTGCATACACATACAAAAGTCCAGAACACTGCTGACTGCTCTGTATTTTGTTAAGATGCATTTACCGAACGATTGTCCTGTGCGATTTCAGTACAACCTTATTTAGAATAGACCAGCAAGCTAAAGAGCTCAGCTACAGATGCAGAGGAATAGCAGAGGTAAGAACAGTCTTTTCTTCCTTTATTTGACTGGGGAAGAAAAAACACTATACTGGGTGTCCCACTGTCTTCAGTGAAGCCCAGAACAAATTTTTTAACACATCTATGGTTTTAAATTAAAACAAACAAACAACCACCACCAACAAAACAACAGGTACATTTCCTGGTACCACCTTCCTCAGCATACCCCATGTCTACTCCAGAAAACGTCTTTAAATACACATACATGTACATACATAGCCATGTATATCCACTCAAGTAAACAGGGCAGTACACTGATTTTAGAGTCACAGAATCACAGATTCACAGAATTTCTAGGTTGGAAGAGACCTCAAGATCATCGAGTCCAACCTCTGACCTAACGCTAGCAGTCCCCACTAAACCATATCCCTAAGCTCTACATCTAAACGTCTTTTGAAGACTTCCAGGGATGGTGACTCCACCACTTCCCTGGGCAGCCTGTTCCAGTGCCTCACAACCCTTTCAGTGAAGAAGTTCTTCCTAATATCTAACCTAAAACTCCCCTGGCGCAACTTCAGCCCATTCCCCCTCGTCCTGTCACCAGGCACGTGGGAGAACAGGCCAACCCCCACCTCGCTACAGCCTCCCTTGAGGTACCTATAGAGAGCGATAAGGTCGCCCCTGAGCCTCCTCTTCTCCAGGCTGAACAAGCCCAGCTCCCTCCGCCGCTCCTCGTAGGACTTGTTCTCCAGGCCCCTCACCAGCTTCGTCGCCCTTCTCTGCACCCGCTCGAGCACCTCGATGTCCTTCTGGTAGCGGGGGGCCCCAAACTGAACACAGTACTCGAGGTGCGGCCTCACCAGAGCTGAGTACAGGGGGACGATCACCTCCCTAGCCCTGCTGGCCACAATGTTTCTGATACAAGCCAGGATGCCGTTGGCCTTCTTGGCCACCTGAGCACACTGCTGGCTCATATTCAGCCAACTATCAACCATCACTCCCAGGTCCTTCTCTGCCTGGCAGCTTTCCAACCATTCCTCTCCCAGCCTGTAGCTCTGCTTGGGGTTATTGCGCCCCAGGTGCAGGACCCGGCACTTGGCCTTGTTGAACTTCATGCAGTTGACCTCAGCCCATCGGTGCAGCCTATCCAGATCCTCCTGCAGAGCTTTCCTACCCTCGAGCAGATCGACACACGCACCTAACTTGGTGTCATCTGCGAACTTACTGAGGGTGCACTCGATGCCCTCGTCCAGATCATTGATGAAGATATTAAAGAGGACCGGCCCCAGCACCGAGCCCTGGGGGACGCCACTAGTGACTGGCCTCCAACTGGACTTAGGCATGTGAGCAGCTCTATTCAGTTTAAATATTATTCCTTGTACGCTTGAAGTTCAAGGATACGTACACAATCTAACTACAATGTTATCAGAGCAAGATAAGAATTCAGGTTTTCTGCCCCTTTGCAGAAGAGCATCAAGTCATTTCATTTTCAAAAGGTTATTACAAAAAAAAGAAAAAAAATATTAAAAAAAATAGGTTCTGTATACACTCACTCCACTCCTCTCTATTAAAAACAAATGCAAGGTTTAGAGCTTAACATTAAAATTTGTGCCTTCCTCTGCAGGCTGCTCCAGCCATGCTCCCAAACCAAAAGGTAGCAGCAGCTTCTATCTTTATTTGCTTGTTCCCTTGTTGCATTTTAATACAAGTCGATTTTGGCAATAGAATAAAAGCTTGACTATGCACAATATACACAATTTGTTCGATTACTCCTTGACACTGTAATTCTGTCAGTTTTACTCCATAAACCCAGAAAGGAAACATCAATAACAGCGCTAGCCCATGACCCAGCAGTGTTTCCACAAAACCAACTCTTAGATTACTTAAAAAAGGTCTGCATAATTTTGAAAGGACAGATCCAACCCTAGCAGCTGCCAGTCCAGGGAAAGTCCCCTCTGCCAAGTACTCTGGCCCACCAAAAACCTTATTGGGCTCCCAGTAGCTGTCACTACCACCAACTCTAGGCTTGTCAGGAGAAAAAATATTAAGACACAATCTCTCAGCAATCAACACCCCAGTATTTTGAATATGGTTAAGGAGGAGGTACTGCCATCCTGCTCCATTCCTAAACTGTTTCTCCTTGTAAGGCATGAGAGTTTGCCCAGGGAGGAAGTCCTGAGACTATTTCTGAATGTGCCGGTCATAGGCCATCACAAAACAGCAGCTGTCAGCATCCCGGGGAATTAACCGATGAACAAATCTTTATGCCTATCCTTTTAGTTTATATGAGACCCCATTATGTGAGGCACTGAGTCTAGATCAGTGTCCTGAAACGTTTGTTTTATTGCCCTTGCTGACTGTGCGTACCACAGCAAAGAGCACACACAAGAACTGCTACAAAGCGATGGGAAGATATTCAGCCAGGTCTTCAATCACAAGGAACACTAAAAAAAAAAAAAAAAGTCAGAAAGAGAATCTGTGTTGCTGAATGATTTATATCAAGTGTTTATGGCAGTCCCAAGCCTATTATTAGCAGTTAAAATGTGCCCTTTGTGTATTACAGACTTTGTTCCCTTTATCTCGCCGCACTATTCAGTACCAAAGCAGACACCATCTGTACCTCGGAAACGCAGAGCAGGCCTGTGTTCATTGTAGTAGCCACTGTCATTATACTTGTAAAAAGCTTTTCCAGCTTTAACCAACCATTCCACTACAGATATGTTTCTTAGGATGGCGTACAATTTATCAGCATGGGCTTTGCCCAAAGACTTTGTTTTTGTTGAAAGCTAAGGAGAATGAGAAATGTTGTCTCGTAGGAATCATCGTAATGATTCATGCTGCAGCCCTCTGTCTCACTCGGAAGAAAAAAATAAACACTGGAGAGGAAATAAAATAATAATAAAAGGTAAAATCGAGTTTTGGATAAATTTACAGTGAAGAATAAAGGATTGCACTTCCCTAACTCAGACTCTTTTACTTGTCAAGTAGCAGGATTAGATCATTTAAAACTCTCTGACTGGAAGTGATCAATGGCCTATGAATGGATGGTTTAAAAGACTGTACAGTGCCTGAAACCCAGTAAGTGGGGTTATCCTACTGTCCTTAGTTAAAACTGATCAAAAGCTTTCTGTGCCAGCTAGCCTGTTTAATTCCATGTCACAGAATCACTCTAATCTAATGTAATTCCCAGAGATCAGGAAGGGAATGGATCAAAAAAACCAACACACGTGAAATAAAATTAAAGCACTGTTTCCTTACAGTGGAGACATAGAAACTCACTATTTGATATGGTCAACAAAAATTTCCTGTAGTAAGCTGCTGATTGACAGTCGTTATGAAGAGGAAAAGCAGTTGAATGACTGGAAGGAGGAAGGACTCACCCAAATGTTAGTACATCAATTTGGTTCTCCCACTGTAAGAGTGGTTAAACTACATTAAAATGTTTTATTTATGTGCATCATTTACTTCATGAGTAATGAGTATTTACTTCATGTTGGGTCTTTAAAGCACAACTTCACAGAATTAAAAGAGACATTGATGAGATGACTGTGATAAAACATAATTACTGTCTTACAATTTGATAAAGTCACAATGCAATGTTTGAAACTAATTTCTTCCTGCATTCAGACCTGTCATGAAGTTTCAATTCTGTAAAGCTTCCATAAAACGTTTTCAAGGCAAACCAAAACTACGTAAGCGGTACCATTGAAATGTATCTAATCTAAAAAGGAACAAGGAATTGGAACCACTGCTCATATTTTTCTTTTCCGTAATGTAGGGAGACTAGAGATTAATTTTCTCTTTGATTAAATTCAAGTTATTTTCTCTACAAATTTTGCTACCCATTATACCCATAATGCCAGCTAAGTGTTTTGTTTCTTAGACATAAGCTTATTCTTTCAAAGATTTTTTTGAGTATGACACTGATAGGACTATTTCCATTACCCAAACTCCAAGAAAAGTAGTTTATTCTCGGTAAAGGCTACAAAGCAGAAATTTAATTTTCAAGAAGCAGTTCTGATCTCACGAAAGAGGTCTAGAAGCCTGCTTTCTAAGAATTCGTAGGAACTTTTCACACTTGCTCTGTCTTACTGAAATTCCTCATGGGTAACATCAATATAACGCTGGTTTAAATGATGAAAGGATCAAGTCTTTAATTCTTAATCCACAATGCTAGTTTAATAAATTACACTGATTTCCTTATAGATAATGGCTGAAAATTACAGCAATCTTTTGAAAACAAAAGAGTCAATCAATGCATTTTCTCAGAAGCTATTAAGATCGGAGAGCTGCCAAGAAGCTCTCTTCTATCAAACACCCCTTAAAATGAATTAGGAGAAAACGGCCAGCCAGAGCATCAAAAACAGATAGGAATGTTCTTTAATAACAGTTTTCAGTTGGATATGAAACAAAAGACTCAAACCTCAAATGTCCGTCTAGGGAACAAGTCAACAAGCATCTATTCATGTGACTAAGAGGTCAGAGGATCAGTTTAAAAGCAGACTGCAAGACCATTCACTCCACCTCTCTCTTCTCCTTGTTCCATTCTTCAGCACGATCCACTTTTTTCTACTTAAACTACTCTCAGTGGTTCCTTCTGCTTGGAAAAAAATCAGCAGGAGGACATAGCAAAGACAATACAACATTAGACTAGCGATACACAAGGTGAACACCACTCTTCTGGCAGAGGCTGCTGACAATAACACTGCGTAGCACGTCCAAGTCTGTAAGACATTTGAGACTACTGCCAGGGATATCTTAAAGGCCGGAACTGTATTCTACAGAAAGCATGAGAATGAAGCTAAGAACTATTGCCCACCTTAGCAAAGTTTATGCAGTAAATGGAGTCACTGGAGTACAGAAAGCCACAGGGCATCTGACAGCATCTGGACTAACCTAATACTGTCTATATTTACAACCTGAGGCAGGGCAGCAAAGCAATTGGTTATTTTCAGAAAAGCATGTCTCAAGCCTACACAAATTTCTTTGCTCATATCTACTCTATGATAAAGTGCTAATGCTTAAGTTTTAAATGCTCTGCTGCAAATTAAGAAGAAACAAGCATGTGACGATGATGCCCATTCTTGTATTTTCTTCTCTAAACCAAATTCCTGGACAGATGAGCTGCGGTGACCAAGACAATGAGAACAAGCGCAGCTCAGATTACAGCAGTCCCTGTACTGCCTCTAAGTAACTTTCAGCTGCCATCAGAGCAGCACAGCTAGCAGCACTAGCTCATAGCAGAGTTCAACTCAACGATGCTTCTGTATTCAGAAAATATTGACAAGGCAGTCAGAGGAAGCCCTTGAGCTCTTCTCTTCCTGCCAGTGGGTGTCAGAAGCCAGCATAAGATAGGCCGCATCCACATGTATATAGGCCTTCAAGGGGTATTTATCTGTACACGTCACCAAAAAAAAAAAGTCTGAAGGAAGAATTATCTATTTGTCTCGTGCTTAATCAGGCTTTGAATCACTTCTCCCTTTCCTCCAAAGGCAAGTCCAGAGCATTACCTCCTCAGAAAAGTCACACATTGGGGATGCATTTGATCATACCTTAAGAGTTTTCCCTACAGTTAAGGGAACTCCGGGACGCTTTTCAGTTTTTCTGAGAAGCCAGGCATTCCTGACTGCATATTTTGTATTACACAGCTACATCTGAGATGTGTCCATTTGGCTGTTTCAAAGGCTGAAGAATTAATACTATCTACCAGTGAGCCTCGGGATACCCAATTTAGAGACTTGTGATGTACATTGGGCTTATGTGGCAAGGTTTTGGTAGCAGGGGGCTGCAGGAGTGGCCTCTGTGAGCAGAGCCCAACAGCTGCTCCATGTCAGATCAGAGCCAGCTCCAGCCAGCTCCAAAAGGGACCTGCTGCTGGCCAGAGCTGAGCCTGTCAGCAATGCTGGTTTAGGAGAGCAGATTTAAGAAAGGGAAAAAAACTGCTGTGCAACAGCAGCTGGGAGAGAAGAGTGACAAGCAGCCCTGCAGTCCCCAAGGCCAGCACAGGAGGAGGGCAGGAGGTGCTCCAGGCACGCAGCAGCAGTTCCCCTGCAGTCTGTGGAGAGGCCCCTGGAGGAGCTGTCCCCCTGCAGCCCATGGGTCCCACATGGAGCAGATCTCCACGCTGCAGCCCATGGAGAGCCCCCGCAGGAGCAGACCCTGGGCCGGAGCTGCAGCCCGTGGAGAGGAGCCCACGCAGGAGCAGGGGGTCTGGGGGGAGCTGCCCCCACCTGTAGGGGACCCGTGCTGGAGCAGTTTGCTCCTGGGGGATGGATGGACCCTGTGGTACAGAGCCATGTGGGAGCAATGCTTGGAGAGCTGCTGCCTGTGGGCAGGCCCCGCAGGCTGTTCGGGAAGGACGGCATCCCATGGGAGGGACCCCACGGGGAGCAGGGGCAGAGAGGGACTGTGAGGGAGCAGCAGAGATTAAGCCTCAGGGACTGACCACAGCCCCCATTCCGCTGTGTGACTTGGAACAGGGTAAAGGTTTTTTTTTTAGTTTGCTTTTAGTTTCTCACTGCTCAAGTCTGCTAGTGATAGGCAATAAATTATATTAATCTCTCTCCTCTGAGTCTGGTTTGACTGTGACAGTAGATGTTGAGTGATCTCTGTGTCCTCAACTCAACCCTCGAGCTCTTTCACATCGTATTTTCTCCCCACTGTTCCTTTGAGTAGGGGGAGTGAGTGAGTAGTATAGCAGAGTTTAACCATCAGTGTAAAAACCACCACACCATAAAACTGAATTTTTATTTATTTTCTATTGAGCACAAAGATAATTAGCATAACAGAGTCCAAACAAAAGGAAGAAAAGTAATGCAAGAGTTTTTGAAGTGGTTAGAGTACAATAACGCTTTCCCTTCCCCTTTTATATTTTCTTCCTGCTGTGACCTAATGTCAGAGCAAGCCAGCTATGTGAGCCCTTCATGCCTGCCAGGACATGAGTTCCTTAGCCATGCACGCAAACTGCTGGGAAAACACACCATGTTGCTGCTGTTTGCCCTGACGGTCTCAGTGCTGGCTGGTCCCTTACCACATGGAAAGGAATTATACAGGGGGTACAGGCAACCAGGGAGAAGCATGCGTACTCCAAAAACAAAAGGAGTGCAAGATGAGGAGCCACTGCCCACGTTAATTCAAGGAGCAGTTCAATCTTGCTCCTTTTTCCAGGAGCATGAAATATTCAGGGAGGAGGGAGCTGAACAAGGGCACCATAGGGAGCTGGGCTTAAACACAAGGCAATACAGAACTCCTGGGGGGTGCTGTGTTTAGGGACCACAGGGCCAGCAGAGCTTCATCTTTAAGGAAGCACTTATTTGATGAGGATAAACTCCTTGAAGTTAAGCATTTCTTTTCCTGGCCCCTGCAGAGTTACTCAAAGAACGGGCCTGGGTGAAGCCCAGCAGAAGATCAAGCTCACAAAAACTGCAGGAGAAGGCAAGTTGCTTCTTTCCAGCATGTCAGGTGCTGCTCTGCAGTTCTTCCCCACCCAAGTTCTTGCATCTTAATACATTAAAACTTACATATTTCTCCAAAGCACAATTATCTGTAATTTGTTTGGGAAAAATAAAAGGAAGAGCTGCATTAAGATTCTTCAGACCAGAAGTAATCTAACAGAATTGAGCCCCACAGTTCATTTCTGGATACCACAGTCCCCACTTCCTCTGTCTCTGGGTCCCTCTATACAACAAGTCACTTGTGTTGCCAATAAGGGCAATATAAGCACAATTTAGAGATTGAGCAAGAGAGCAGGACTAAACAGCAAACACGGACTTACAAAAAAAATATATATTGAGAATCTAAGCAGGATGTGAGCTAGACTGTCACAAAAATATAGGTGACCTGGACAGTTCCTCAGAAGTAACTGAGGTAAATAACAAACAGACCAGGACAACCAGCTTTATCATGCACTTGTAACCAATTTAATATTTGCTCTCAGGTCACCATAGGCAACATTAAGTGCTTACTCAAAGGTAACCAGGCACAGATATTACTGTCATCTGGCACCCTCCACCTCCAAAAGGAAAGAAAAAAAAAAAACAACAACAAAACCCTCAAAACACATTTCCAGCAAGATTCTTCAGTGGGTGATCTGGCTTGCTGCTGAAGTACAGGTGGCTTGTCACACAACAGGATACGAATGTCTGAAACAAACCAAATCTTCGCGCATATATTTGCTTATACATATGCTTTTGTGTTGCTGATGTAAGAATTTCTGTACTGAACACTCAAAGTACTGTATAAGGTATTTGCACATGTGAGAGAGATCCAAGTCTATCTCACTAAGCCACTCAGTGTAGAGTCTGTGGGAAATATCTCAATGGTGAGATCTACAACATTGCTCACATGCATTAAAAAAATAAAAATTAAGGAGGCAGGAGGTGCAGTAGAGCAGGGTGTTTGCCACTGGTGTCATGGTACTTAGTCAGCCTCAAGGGCACACACCACTGTGGTGGATCACCTCTGTGTTGGGTATTTCAGGAATAGATGCAACACAGGAGTAGCTACTGTTCCCCAGTGCTTATTACAAGAACGTTTCTTTTAGAAGAGCCAGAAGAATAGGGCTGGGAAGGGACAGGGGCAACAGACAAAAGCTCATTCAAGGGCTGGCAAAAAAACAGGGATGCCTTAAAAAAAAAAAGAATGGTGCTGGGAGCCCAAACATTCTTTTGATGAGAGATAAGCTTTAAAAAGGAGGCCTCTCCAAGAAGACTCATGTTTTTTCTTGCCGAACACTGATCACTGTCATCTTGTCTTAAAGAGCTGTAAATTACATTCACAACGAAACAAGGGGTCAACACAAGGTCCGGGAACAGCCTATATGCTCAGCAGACAAAATACTTTCCCCAAATTCATAACAGCTTTAGGCGTTATGAATTAGTGAAACACTAAGGAAATTCTGGTAAAAGGATTAATTTAAACTTCACATATTTAATACTCAAATTCTTAACCACAGTTAGATAAGAACAAAAGTAGAGTACAAAATTATCACTCCCCTAACTTCAGGTCAGCCACAGACAGTTTTCTACACCACTAACACCCAGTTTTGTGCAGGCAGGGAAGTTTCACATCCACTCAACAAACTTGCTAGTATAAGTAACCCCATTTGTATAAACGGAAATGGAACCTTTTAGGGATAGGTTTAGAAAACAGTATGGACTTTTGTTAACTCTTCTAGATGAAAGGGGTTGATAAATCCGGGAAAAGCTCCAACCATTCAATGAGCCTGACAAGATCTGCCTTCCTACCTCCATCTAACACACCGGGAACTAACAAGGCTGTTGCAAAGCTGGACAGTCACGTGGCAAACCCATGGCAGAGCCAATTCCAGAACTATGACTGGCCCAGTCATTAGGCTCCAGCCTTCAGCACAAAATAGTACTTTTCATACTCCTGTAATTGCCTTCTTGCCAGTGCTCAGGTTTCCCTCACAACAGTTTCTGAAAGGCCAGGTATGAACAGAGAGGGAAAGGACACACCTGACACACCTCAGCTCTTCAGTGGCAGCAGGCAGTGTAAGAGGTACAAATGTAAGAGATGGCTCAGACCAGGGTGTATGTGCTGATCTAATGAACGCTTTCCCTTTATTTCTCTGTTCCTCAAGAAACAGGGGACAAGTATTCAGCAATTTAAGTGGGCCTGTATCATAAACTAGAAGGTGTAACTTCAGTACCAGACAGCATTGTGCACACAAGCATACACGTCCACCAATGCTCCTGTCCAAGGAAGAATTAAAGACATTTGCTAGATGTTTCAGCTTCAACAACCATAAAATAAAAGCCACCAGCACCGGAAAAAGGGTAATTTTATTTCCTTAGTAAACTCCCATAAAATGACCTTGTTATATTTTCTGGAATTGTGATCTACATTTAGTAGACCTACATTTCGGGTAGCCTCTTTAAGCCTGTTTCCAGAAGTCTAATTCTTAACCTCTGTGGCTTTGTTGTTTTGTTTACATAAAAAGGCCAGAAAGTGCAGCTAATGAACAATAAAGGATTTGTGACAGAAAAATGAATCTTGAAAAACTAAAAATAAAACAAAACGGCAGAGATGTGGCAGAACTCACTGAGTGCCACCATCACGGTGGCAGTGCCCCCTGGCCTACAAGGGCCACTTCCACCATCAGCCCATGGGCTCGTTGCAGATTTACTGCTGTTCCAAAAACTGGTGTAAGGTCAGTGACAGGGCCTCTCTGGGAGCAGCTGTGGGGCCAGCTGGAGAACCCCCCCTCCCCATTCCCCTACCTCCCCATGGAGCTGAGCTCCTGCAGGCCTGTCGGGTGCCCAGGTCAGGCCACAAACACCCTGCTCATGGCAAGGGTAGGAGGGAACAGCGCCGACATCTTGTGTGAGGGATCCAAAAGCCCCCAGTAGGAGTCATGAGGCGCAATTAGCCATGCTGGAAATGAGAAGTGCCAGCCACCTGATTACAACTCCAAACAAACTTTTTTTTTTTTTTTTAATCTTCTATGACAGTAGTTTTTGAAGGACTATCTCCTTCAGCTAAGCCATTTGCATATTTTTAATTAATATGAAACAACATTCATTAATGTCCTCTTTGAATACTGAGAGGATGTTAAACAATATATTCTTTTTTTGTTTGAAAAGACTTCTTTTTTTTCCCACCTGCAAGTATTAATTTAATTTGGCGGTATGGCACATGACACTGAAGAGTAAGAAGTACCTGAATTTCTCCTTTATGAAAACCACATACCAAGATTAGAAATGGCAGTGTATACACAAGATGTAGCCCACACCGAGACGGGAATTCACAAGAAAATGAACACTTATTCATTACACTTCCAATGCTTCTTTCTGTGGAAAATAATTTAACTGGAGGATGCATGTGGCATGGAAGCTTCCAGATGCCTATTCAAAGAAAACCAACTTCTGCCTCAGGGAAGTAACACTCAATACTTAGAAAAGCATTCATCTTATAGCTGAGGTCTTTTGGGCATGGTCCCAAAAAAAAAACAAGATCCTGGCTTCAGCGAAAGGCTCAGCTGCTCCCACACGCAAAGCAATCACATATTCAGATGCCAGGTAAAAATCCAAACAAACAGTGGTAACTGCTTTACCGTGCTTCAGCGATCATCTTCCACACCAGTTTTCACTCACCTCTGCTTCAAAGACACCTGCTTCTGAACTGATTTGATACACTTCGAACCCAGAACACAGCCTCCTTGTTCCCAGCCCCCCCCCCAATCATCAGTCCCCTAACAGACTGATTTAATTTGAGAACTTCAAAAAATAGAAGCCTTTATCACAGACACTGGTTTTATCAAGTCCAATAATAAAAGAAGTTTCATTTTGGACCTGATTCAAATCCCGCTGAAGCCAGAAGAAATTTCTCAACAAGCTTCACTGGCTCTTGTTATTTCGAAAACATCCCTCAAAAACAGCCAAATGTGATACAATTAATCAATATACTTGTATTCTCAGTACCTAAAGCTGCAGCTAGTCAAACCCACCTTAGACTTCCAGCAATATAATTTAAGAAGAGTGCTTCATCCAACAGCATTTACTCCACTGGATGGCAAGCATGCAGAGTTCCTAAACACCCTGGTAAGAATCCAGTAGCATTTTTACAACCTTTGTAAGGAAGAAATTAAGTATCTGGTACGTCAACATCTACCTAGATTTTCTCTGCACAATTTCAGTTGTCTGAATCCTTTCAAAAGCCTGGCTTTCAGCATTTGTCCCAGTAACTTCAAACAAATCTGGGATAGTTTTACAAAGCTTAATTTCAGAATGAAGCTTTTCTCTGTCTCCCTCTCAGGTGAAATGCAGTACTTGCATTTCACACACTCGCAGAGGTCCATGCATAGGCATGTAAAAACTAGACAGCAACACACCAAAGGCTGAATGAATTTGGGAAAAACACTTTCTTAGTTATCTTACTGCTTGATTATAACCATGTTGCATCCCTACCACCGTTGGGCAACACGAAAGGGCTGTTTCTCTCAATTACTCTGGGCGCTCTAGATGCTTGTTTTACATTTCTAGGTTGAGGGAAGATAGCAGTATCTCTGCTGCCTACTGTTTGCTGAATTGAAGACTGATATTACTGAATTGTTTGTAATGTAATTTTCACTAGTATCAGATCAAGGGGAAAAAAATATGTCTATGCAAGCTTCAACACTGTCTAAACATATCCTCAGAACCATAAAATTAACTAAAGCATTGTTAACCCTTGACAGACAACCTGCGACAAAGGGGGAAAGCCTCATGAATGATTCAAGTTCAAGACTAGGCCGCTACACCCAGAGGGCCTCAAACCTTCCAGAAGTGCAAAACAGCATCTGCAGTAATGGTATTTCCCAAAGTACAGAAAAACATGGTAATAAGAGACAAACAACGATGTGCAAAGGAAGACGTAATAAGGGAAAAAGGGGAAGAACCAGGACATTATTTAACTTTCACACAGTAGATCTCACGAGAAATCATATGTAATTTCTACACAGATTTCCCCTAATATTTTCTTTTCCTGTCTTTAGCGACAGGTCTTCAGTTAGCCATTTTCCTGTTCTCTGACAGGTGAAAGAAGCTTGCATAATCTGCCAACTGAAACTGTGCAGGCAAAGCTTTCCATTCACCTGGATCCTGATGGAGAAACGTGACTGCAATTTGACTTTATGATCACATAAAAAGCAAATCAGCAGTAATGAAATCCAGAAATAACACTGTATTCTGACAAAGATGTCAGAAATTTTGCAGACATAACACACAATCAGTATACTAGTCTCTGCTTGCAACTCCAAAGCTTCTGGCAAGCAAGCCCTGTCTCAGCAACCTCTACCTCTGATTCCCTTTCTGCCTAGAACTGGTTAATCATCCTTCCCTGTTCCTGTTACTTACGCTACAACAGAAACCTCAAGCCAGGTCAGCTCATTTGCAACAAGCAGAAAATGATTTCTGTGTTAAGCTCTTCAAGGCAGACTATAACGAGACAGACAGAAGGGCTGAAGGTGAAAGCAGAGGCGCAGAACTAGGAAGATGAAGTTCAAAACAAAGAGCAGACTGCTATCAGGTGCATGGCTCTGCTCAGTTTCTAATGCTCAGTTCACGTTCCTTTTCAGGAAATCCACTACAGACATTGTCTTTCCCTCACATAATCAAAGAGGGGTCTTTATAGCATCTTTGTCCTTGCCACTGTACACAGTTATTCTTATTTGTTTCCATTTCCTCTTTTTCTGACCTTACCTTGACACTACCACATCTCTACTCTGAGGAACTGGAGGAGGAAAGGGGAAAAAAGGCAAGAAAACGAAATGAGTCAGCAGTTTCTGAGAAGCACAGGAGCATTAGTCAGAGGCGAGCAGGGTAAGCTCATTCACGTCTCGCTGTGACGATTAAGACCACCGAAGAACAGACTGGATGCACTTTCCCAACCCCCTGAAACTGCACAGCTGGGGAAATCCAGCCCCCAGCAGAAGCAAAACACATTTTCAGCTGCCCAGTACCAGTGATGAAATGAAATGAGTGTACAGGTACCACTCTCCAGTCACCTTCCCAGTCTTCTTATAGACAATCCCATTGCATCCCACTGAGCCAATCAAGCACACCTGAGGAAATAGCTGCCCTGCATAAAGTTCTCTCTAATTAGGGAGGTCCACAGCTTCAAAAGCATTTGCTGACTAGAGCACAAGTAGAGCACACTAAAATGCATTGTTGCTTTCTTGTTCCTCTTCTCCCTTATCAAGATGTACCAGCAGCAGCAGCGATGCAATTGGTTAGGGAAGCGTTCTTCTACATCAAGCAGCAGATGTCTGACTTATTAAAATTTAAGACCAAATTATTAACACAATTTCTAAGGGCCGCAGGCACACATGTGCAGTGCAAGAATGCCATTTGCTAACCCCAGCCCAGTCGTAATGGTGCCTTCCTGGGTTGAAGAGATTTCCATGAGCACTCTTCACAGCCTTCATCCTCCAGCAATAAAATCGGGGCTTAGAAAAGGGAACAAGAAACCACCTCTTTTCAGCAGGGCAGCACACAGCCATAGGGTTCTCACCCACCACCTGCACAAGAACCCTTCTCCTTTATGGTACAGTAAGTACATGCAACTGCAACTGATGCACAACCATCGCTCCAGGAAAGCACACTTCCCTCCAGAGAGATGCTGAACACAGCTCCACTGCCTCATGATTTTGTCTGGACAGAGCAAAACAACTGCCCACCAAACTGACATCCACTGGGGCTCGGGATCCACAGGCCATTACCATGCTCTAGGCACAGTGCTGTTTGCTTTTCTGTGACTCTAGGCAAGGACTGACCTCTATGCAGTTTCTTCACTCCGAAATACAACACTTGAAGCTTCTTGTTGAAGCACTTACTAAAGCCTCATACCTAAATGCCTACCACCGATACAACCAAACTTTGCTTAAGAGCAATCTTTATCCACCAGCAGCTTACAATGCCTCCTCTGTTCATTGCAGGCATATATTCTGATATATTCTTCCACGTGAATCCTGGCCCTCTGTCTTCCATAACATGCTGTTAAAGTTTCATTTTTAGATACAGCTTTTTCAGGCACTGTTACGCAGAACATTAATAGGAAAAAGCAAAGCTATGCGTTATATTTATACGAATTCCTAAAATGAACCGAACTGTATTTTCATCTATAGGGCAGCAGAAAGTAGTTGGAAAAACACAGCGTTAGACCAGACACAAACACCTAGAGAAAGTTGCTGGGCAGTAAACGACAGCAAACATTTACAACACACCAGCTACCCTAGTGACCGACGTGGTCAGTATTTATACAAAGGCAGTCCTGGCACGTTGTACACAAATCCCTGCATGTTTAAAGCAATGCTGTCATTCACGTGAGAAGTGAGCTGAGAGAAAGAAAGCTGCAAACTCCTGCTTACATTGCTCCACACCCCTACTGCTTCCCTGCTCCAGTAGCTTCAAGTCTGTTGCAACTTGCTCGCAGTGCAAAGTGACTTAAGCACGAGCCAAGGCTATGATCGCCTGGTACAACTTCCTGGGCTGGACGCATCGCTGGTTTTCAAGAAACGCTCTGGGGCTTTTTTAAGACAGAGAGGGACGGGGAGAGGGAGTTTCTCTTCTCCTCCCACCTCTTATGATGGATTTGGGGTTTTCACGTAGCAGCAAGGTTACTGCCTAACACATATACCTGCATAAGGGACATCATCCCTAGAGCCCTACACACGGCATGGCAATATCCGTAACTCTTAGCAATACATGTCAGAGACCAAAACCTGCCTATGACATTGCTCACACAGACCGTCTTTTTTGGGGGGGGCTGCCTTTTCAGCAATCAGCCAGCACGCACTTGTTGAAAAATAAAATAAAATAACACACAAAGGGTTATTTCTTAGCTAAACAATGCCCCCTTGGAGTTTTCCCCGCACCGACCGCTGTCAGCCCAAGCACGGCTCACGGCTGCCGGGCTCTCAGCCTCCCCCGGCAGAGGCCGGCACGGAGGCGAGCAGCGGCGGGGCCGCCCCGCTCCTCCACCCTGCCCACGGCCGGGCTCCCGGCTACCTGTGACCGCCACCGGCCGCGCTCTCCTCTCTTCCTCCTCCTCCTCCTCCGGCTGCTCGCAGCGCGGAGCCCCGGGGTGGGGGGGGCGCAGGGCGACCCCCGGCGGAGCAAATGGCGGCCGGGGGGGGGGGGATGAAGCGGGTGGGTCCTGGCCGCCGCCCGCCGCGCCCCGCACGCCCGCTGGTTTGGAGGAGAGGGCGACTCGGTTGGCTGTTTATTATTATTATTATTATTATCAATTTTTGGTTTTTCTCTAAGCCGGCTCGACCGCACCTGAGGAGCCCTCCGGCCAGCCAGCCAGGGGAAGAGCACGTACCTGGCGCTGCTGAGCCTTGGCATGTGTGCCGCGCTGGGGGGCCGGGGCGGGAGCCGCGCCGAGCCGTGCCGAGCCTCCCCGCCCCGGGTGCCACTACTTTGCCCGCGCCGGGAGGCGGCCGGCTCGGGCGGGGCCGCCAGGCTCCACCCGCCGGGCGGCTCCGGGTGCCCCTCGCCTTCCCTCCCTGCCTCCCTCCCCTCCCCTCCCTGCCGCCATGTCACTTCCTCCCGGGGCGACCGGCCGGGGGGACCGCTCCCCGCGCCCCGCTCCCCGAGTGCGTCCCCCGCTGCGGGGAGGCACCGTGAGGGGGAGGCGGGCGGCAGCCATCCCGGCCCCGCTGCTCGCGGCTCGCTGCCAGGCGGCTCTCCCGAGGGGAGGACTGCCGGAGGCCGGGCTGTTCGGCACCCGGGGCATCGGGAGGGGAGCGTGCCGCGGATGGCAGCTGGTGGAAGGCGGCGTTACCGGCGCTGCGGGTCGAGCTGGAGAGCTCCGGGGGAGACTGGGCTGAGCTGTCGCGTCCCTGCTCCGTAACAGCCATGTGGCATCACTGCCCACCCTTAACGTAGATTTATGAATTTTAAGTGCATAAAGCAAACACCAAACCACAGAAGTTATGCTATGGAACAAATAGGATATAAGCAAGGCTTCCTAGGCTAGTCGCAGGAGCACATTCACTGTGGTATAAGAGGGAAGCATCCTGACTGAAACGCCCCACGTGGGAAGCACAGGACGTGAGGAGTCACAGGCAGCAGCGAGAGCAAGGCTGCTGCACAAGGGAGGACAGGCCTGGACTGACCACGGCACAGGCACTAACCTTGCCGGCCTGAGCACAGCACAGGGAGCAGGGCCTAGTTGATGAGCCCACCAACTTAAAGCAGTAAGCCCGGTGTGGAGCTTGCTCAGGCAGCCTGCTTAGGAGATAGGCTGCACGGAGGATCCATCCAGAAACAAGAGACAGAGACAGAGCTGACAGCACAGCCACCTGCTGCAATAGCTCAAGCAGGGGCTGAACATCCAGACCTGAGCTTAAACACAGTCCTGATCCATGGGCAGCGTGCAGGTCCCTGGTGAAGCTGGTCAGGGCATTAAGACCTGGTGGTGCCCTCAGGGCCCTGCCAGATTCATGCTGGTGGGGTGAATGAACATGTACTCTTCAAAGAGACTGAGATTTAGCACCCTCTGTCCCATCTAATCATGAAGGATTGAATCCAGCTCACTGACGTCCTCAGGCTAGTGGTCTGAAGGGAGGTTGGTAAGGAATATTTCTGCAGCCATACTTTAAAAGACTGATCCTGTGGGTACACTTTTAAAAGGGACACTTCCAGGCAGGGGGAGCAAACTGTAATCCCTCAGTGAGGTACTCAGTAACACCCCCTACTAACTAGTTTAAGCAGCTTTGTGTGCTACACCTACAGATTTTCTGGATCTTAGCCAAAGGTCCATAGGCATCTCACTCAGGGTCTAGGTGTCTTCCTGAGAAAAAAGCATTCAACAGTCAGGCATCCAGTGCTGAGTGTGGTAGTGCCTGAACATCTTTTCTGATCTGGCCTTGAGACCAAACTCTCCGTAGCTGATTATTTGTATGTTCCTCATTTTCTGGAAAATAATAACAAAAATCTGTCTTCTTGTTTTCATTAGTATTAAGCTACAGCTGGATGTAGCGGGATTTGTGGACACTTTACACCTGAGAAAAATCTCCAGTGGGTAGATAAATCCTAGTTTTGATGCACTGCATCTGTTTATCAAAAGTCTGTCCAGGAAAGTGGAAATAATAAAAACCTTTTACTTAAATTAGGGTTTTAAAAGTAAATGCATAAGTCTTACCAAGCCGTTAGATTCCATGGTAATTACTGAGGCTGAAAAGCCCATCGCAAAAAAATGTCTCTGTAGTTAAAAGCAAGGTTTGTCATGTCTTCTCTGTGTATTTTTAAGGGCTATGAACATGGACAGTAAAAAGGAATCAGATTAACTTTCTCTTTCCTTAAGCTCTACCTCCAGAGCACTGAATAATGTATATTAAGATTTGTACAGTTAATTAAAAATCTCACCATATGGCCAAGGGCAGCTAAATTAAGTTTCATCAAGTCTCAGTTTTGGCATTTCGTTCTTCTGAGTGCTTGAGTTTGCACCCTCACTGAAGCTCTTTCTTTGTTGCTCGTGGGCTTATTTACATTGGGCACGTCTCAAGAGTAGCGTCAGGAATTTACACCAGTCACAACTCTCTGCTGCAACCCCATGTCTCACTGTGCATGAAATGGGCAACTTTCAACTAGTTTCTCTGGATGAAAAAAAAAAAAAAAAAAAAAAAAAAAGCAAACAAGCCCTCCTGCTGGGCTAGGTGTGCACTCAAATCAGTAAGGCACCAGGTATGTGGTTCAAGCTATGGCAGCCTGGTGGAAAAAGTATCACTCACAGAGTTGAAGCTGCTAGACTGCTGGGGTGTGTGCTGTATTGGGATGTGTGGTGATACACTACCATGTGCAGCTGGACACAAGAAGACCAGTTTGCTACTGCTGCATGTCTTATTATTAGATTCTCTGATGTCTTATACGGTGCGTGCTATAAATGACACATTTCCTGAATTTAAAACATTTGTAATGTTCCTCTTCTATGCAGGCTGAGTGTAATAAAGGCTTTACTGCCAGCTATCCCTGCGTGCAGGCAATAACAGGAAGTCTTTCCTGTACTTGGCTTATCTGTCTTTATGAAATCTGTGGGAAAGTAGTTGTTTCTGAGATCTCTGCTTCTTTTTGGGGCTTGATTAAAATCAGCTAACACGTTCCAGAATTTGTAAGGATTGATGCATACAGCCCAGCTGATTTTTTTTTTCCTTTAATAAACCAAATAAAAATAGATGTGCATAGGTTAATATATGCTAACAGTTTATTTAAGTATTGAAAACAAAAATGAAAAGTACTGATATAATGCACAGTTGTAATGATAAAAGTCCTAACACAGATGCAGGGGTATCAATATAAATATGCCAATGTGGGATGGCAGTGAAAATCGCACAGTTCCAGCCCAAGTAACTAGATTTACTGGGCAAGATTTTCTACCTCAGCTATACAGTAGATCCACTGCCTTCACAGGAAAACAAAACAAAAACAAACACAAAAACTCACTTCCTTACACAGAAGCTGCACAGTACCCGTAAATGGAAATCCTGATAAAACTAAATCGTGAGCCACAATTAAGATTAGAATAGATTCATTCTTTAATTGAATATGCATTAGCAAGAGAGCCACGTTAGATGCATTACAAAAATTTTAGCTCCATACTGTCAAACTTGACCCTGTGCAAAGGCTAGTACATGGAGAAAGACTACTGGCAGAGCTGTGAAAAAAAGGAGTCAATCATTTTAAATCAATACCATTCTGCTAACAAATACCAAGGATCATATCATATGAAAAGTTTTCAGAATTATCCTTTACAAAATTAGATTTGATATTTTCCCAGCTACTGACATCCACAAAATAAGCACTCCTCACACACACGCAAGTAGACTTTCCATGACTGTTTTAAGCACCCATTGTGACCCTACCTATAAGGAGAGGAAGGACCTTTGTTTCTTTCTCCACACACATCTAATATGAAATACTACAGATTTTTTACACTCTTTCTTAAAGATGATTTCTGTGTGGACCTCTTCAGGCCCAAAATTGTTGGCTCAGGTGACTGGCTTTAGAGTATCTGTGTATGCAAACGAAAGAGCAGATTTTTTTCAGACAGTCTGCAAAACTACATGCACAGGAGGTGCTAAGCAACCTGAACTTAAATCTTAGGCAGAAAAGTACAAATATCCCAAATCCATTAGTGTAAGAACTGAAGTCAAACATACACAGCAGGGTGGTGTTGCCAACTAAATGGCAAGCTCTGCCTGGAGAGCAAGGCTGCCATTTTCTCTGCCAAGGCACGGTACAGTCTGTTTTACTAACATTGATCTTGATTGATTTTATTTGTATTACAATATAAACTTATAATGATGGTTCATGCTGTACACACACACACACATAAACACCACTGTGGCAATAGGAAATCTTGCAGGTCTGTTCAAACATGGTTCAGAGAGTAACAAAAGTGTGAGGGCTTCAATGGCACCTTGGACATGCAAAGATGCCAACATCTGCTACTGTCATGGTCACGGGTATGGGGTGTGTGTGTGAAATTTGTCTAAGATCTTGAAGGAAAGATCACTTTGGAGCTGCAAAGTAAATGATGTTTATGATGTGTAGTGGGTACTCAGGAAACCACCACTCTTCCAGAAGCAGACAGAAGAAACAGTGTAGAATAAAATCCTAGTCTGTATGGCTTGGAAGCTGGAGTCGCTCCGACTGTAATAACAAATGCTGCTTATGCACAACACTGTTTACATCAAGTTTACCAGGGAAGAGGCAGGCTGGCTGCTCTCCAGGTCTTCAAGGGCAGTACCTAATCTGCATACACAGGCTTGAACAATCAGAAACAAATCCACACGGCCATTTTTTTTTTTTTGCTTGTATATTTCCTTACCTAAAAGAGGAAATTATTTCAGTGAAATAATTTCATAATAATTTTCAGTGAAATAATAGCTGAAGACAAGGCTACTTTATATTTCAATAGTGTGTAGAGATGGGCTGTGTGAGACTGCCACTTGAAACTTTTGCACACTTACAGAAAAGGATAATCCCTGCAATCAGCAGATGCTGCTTGATCTAGTTTGTAGTGAACTCTGTAGCAGTGTCCTCTATCTGTGGATGGCTGCGTGCTCACCCTGCCCATAAAAACAGAAGCTGTAAGCCACACTTAAAGAATTCATCTTCTTTCTGCCAAGGAGCAATGCTAGCTCTATTGCCAAATTTAAACTGAAGCTAGCATTTGATTATCTCTTTGTCATCCAAGTACACAGAAGTGGAAAGGTCATTAAAAAAAAATAAAAATCTTTTAACAAGTGGCAGGCAGAATACTAATCCTTACGTGATGCTCACTGACTAACATGCCCACAGCAGCGCCTCTCACCGACCCTGCACCATGTTTGCCATAGTGAAAGTACAGGGCACAACACAACTCTTGTCTTGATCAGCTGTTGCAGTCTCTATCCAATGTTTTGTTATTGTGCTACCTTTCTAAAGATTGCCTTATCTGAAGGGAACATCAAGGAGCTATATAGTTCCCAAAGAAAATTGTGGGTTAAACCCTAGTTTAGGTAGCAGGAAATATCCACTGTGCAGCAGTCTTTACCTGAATGGTGTGTGTGTGTACGTATGTATGTGTATATATATATATATATATATTATTTCTGTGCAGTTGGATGTATTTGAAGAACTGATTTCTGCCAAATTTTATTCTGCATAGTTTAATGGAACTCAGTAATTATTCATAAAACCCCCACACTTTAGAGACAGTCTGAGAAGAATGGTTATTGAAGATTTGAGGACTAAATTTAGTGGTGCACCTTATAAACTAAGGTACTGAGTGAGAGCAAAGCTGACCCCTGAAAAATGGAGATAACTGACATTCAGTGCTGTTGATTTTTTTTTTTTAAATGAGCCAGTGGTTGAGGAAATAGACTTTTATATAAAAAGGCATTAGCTAAAAGCTAATTGGATAAAAGCTGAATGCTTACAGTTCTTGTAAATGTCTGTTATGCACATTAAGGAATGAAAAAAGTGGGGACAAGATCTTTGATACCAAACTGCAGAAACAGATTGCAAAATAAATGGTAACAGGGGATGCGGAGACAAACAGCATTAGAAGCCCAGGGTTAGAGAAAAGGGGGTAAAAGACTCTGAAAAGGTTTTGTATTGATTTTGCCTCAGACTGCCAAATACTTGTGATACCTTTGAAAAAATATAGCATGCTATACACTTAGACTGCCTTATCCTGCTAAATGCAGCAAATCTGTGTGTCCTATGTGACATTCATATGGGGCACTACTTTCCCTCTCTTTTCCTCCTGTTAATCTTTCTACCCCTCTGAAGCTGTGGTTTTTGGAACTTACACATTTCTAGTGTCACATCAGGAGACAAGTCTCCTGCCTCGACACTTTAGTCCTTTGTTTTTTATGATTTGGCCTGATTTTGCTCTCAGCAGCATTTCATTGATTTCAGCAGACACGCACACTGTGACACACTCCTGAACTGAGTCTTGCATAAGGATGCTGTAAGAAAAATACTGAGTTATAGAGAAAAGGTACATAGCTCTTGAATACAAAATGCTTAAATGAGCATGGAAAACATTAAAAAGAAAAAGAAAAAAAAAAAGAAAAAGAAAAAAAAAAAAAAAAGGATATTTTTACATAATATAACTGGAAATCTCAGTAAGGCATCTGATTACCCCTTGGCAAGAATCACTCCAAACAAAACAGAGACAGGAAATGAAAAGCAGGCTGGACACCTGTGAGAAAAATGACAGAGTAGTTCTCAGGAGCCCTGGCCTAATAGTGCTAGGGCTATTTAAGACACCACGGTGCTCTTCAGACAGGCTGTAAGGACAAGAAAACACTGTTGAAAGAGTGATGCTGTACTTTCTGAAGCTGAATTGGCTCAATGTGGAAGTTTTCTGAGTGCCTTGCTGGCATCTACTAATCATGTACCTTTGAATCCTTAGCTGTAAAACTTTATGGGTTTGGTTCCAATTCTATACCATGCCATGCTGGCCTGCAGTCTGTGCATGGGGCAAAACTTAAAACTACTTGCCAGGGATCTAAGAAAGGCATATAATGCAGGGATAGGATACTTTTGTCCAGGGGCAAACTGAGTTATGATAGCACAACTTGTCCCCTTCCAAGACACTGCCAGCCAGTGGCAGAGCCTCTCCACGACCACTGCAAGAGCAAAAAGATCATGCTATTTGTATGAGTTTGCTTTGGCCTTCAACTGCCCCTGTGTGCTGTCTGAATTTTTGTCTGTCTCGGTGTTAAGTGTGGCCTCCAGCACAAACCACAGAGATGCCCCAGCACTGCTGCAGGATAAGGGCCCTGATTCTCCATGAGCACTAAAATCAGCCCTTCTGCCGTTGTTTCATAGCACAAACTGCTCCCCCCCGGATCTTCCTCCCCTCAGTTCTTTGACTGTGAAAAGCTCAGGGTCTGTGGATAGCTCGGGGCGTGCCAACAGGGTGTGGAGCTAGTCAGCAGGCCGAATCCAGCACGGGGTGGTGGTGAATTAAAGGCTGTTTATTCAGATGATTCCTTTGTGGTCTACATGAAATTGCACTTGTGAATTTGCAATCGCAATCCACTTCCTCTGGAAAAATCACTGCAATTGATAGTAATTAGCAACCTCTTACAAAGCTCTGGCAGGCTGTCCCGAAACCAATCCTCAAGTTCTCTGGGCATGGCACTGCCTGAGGCAGCTGGTCCCTTGTTACCATTTAATACATTCCTCAGGCCTGAGGCGAAGGCCCCACTCCAAACACCTGTCCAGTGGGAAACTGTGCTAAGTGACCTGATGGCTAAATGCCCAAATGGCTCAGCCAGAAATCGGACAGTTCTCCCACTCGGCCTGGAGGCACAAACCTCTGGGAGATGGCCACCTAAACCCAGCCTTGCTGCTGGCTGGTAGCAGTACTAAGGCAGTACCTTTGAATAGTTGCTGAGACAGACCTCACGAGAGGTTTGCCTGCTTCACAGATGGGACTCAAACACCCATGACCTTATGTCAGACGGGTCTCACAACCACAAGTTTAGATAATCCCTCCTGGAAACCATTACATGTGGTCCGCAGAGTGGACTGTTTTCTGGGAAATACTGACTCTAACCCAGTATCGGAATTTGACTAAGTATGAGCTTGCGTTAGAAGAAGGCATAAAAAGGTCTTTAAAAACATCAACAAAGTGGTTTTATGGAAAGTACAGAAGGAAATACAAAGTGCCAAAGCTGAATGCAGCATGTCAGATATTTTTCCTATGCCATATTCAGAACTGATTGGGCCAAAGGACATGGGTTGCTGCTAAGACACACCTCTTACGCTGCAGGCTATCCTCAATGTAATCCTACTACCAGTGTCATTTACCACATGAGTTCAGGTACCTGCAACCTCAAGTCACCGAACGTTAGCAAAAGGCTTTTTGTGCACACACGGCCTGGTGAGCCTATTTCCTGGAAATGCCAGCTCAGACCCAGCCCTTTGGTGCAGCAACAGGTTTAACACAACTGTTTTCAAAGCGATTTCACACTGACTTATTCATATTCTCCATTCCACTAGCAACGTTATTAACCCTATAACCTGCCCTTTCCCCCTCAGTCTGAATAACACAGCCAATGTCATTTCTGACCCACCAACCACCAGCAGATGACTAAGAGTCACCAGTCCAGGAAACTCAGAGCTCTGGGATCTGTCACCTGGCAATTGAAGCACAAAACAGTCTACATAAACACTCCGAGTGTATGGCTTTTCACACTTTCTTTGAACCACTGGTGTCCTAAGTCTTATCATTACCATCAACACAGCCTGCTGCCTTCAAGGCACAGTAGCCATAACAGTAGCATGAATCAGAATTAGCTACGCTAACTGCAGTAAATCGACAGCACTGAGCAATCCCATTTCATTAATATCAGCATCTCATCACCAGCTGCTCCTTGGAGACAGATGGCTGTAGCTGACTCCCAAAGCTTTGCTTTCTCTTCCCACCCACAATGAGTTGAAGCATTTGAGACATCAGTGACCGAGTAGTCTGAGTTTGTTTGTACACTGAAAATGTCCTCTTCTGTCCTGTTGCTGTCTTTTCCCATCTAATTTCCTTAATAAGGGTAAAAATAAATAAATAAATAAATAAATAAATAAATAAATAAATAAATAAATAAATAAAGGTGTTTTCAACTTTCAGCACAAATAAAAGAATTCCTAAACCCATGGCTGAAAAATCTTCTTAACAAGAGCACCATTAAAAGATCTGCATTGGCCACTATGATACTGGCATGACAACTAAAAAAATAAATGGTGGAGGGAAATCTTTCTACTTGGTGAGTAGAAAATGTATTATTTTTTTCCCTGTATTAATTCAAATACCATACTTAGGCAAAGAAATGCACATAGAAAATAAATCCTCTGCATTGTAAAACAACTGCAGCCCTAGTTGGACCCTGCATCCTGCACTGAGTTGTGCCACAGGAACCTCCCCAAAATCCATTTGAAATTAGTTAAGCTCCTGTGAAGACAAGGGGATATGCCAGCACTCCGTTTTGTTCAGGGTGTCTTATAGCCAGTCACATACATACCAAGACATACGGAGTTTCAAACAGCAGAGCACTGCATATGCAGGGGCCTCCATTGTGTGGAAACAAGTGAGTTTTGCACAACCCCTCTGTAAAGGCTCATGCCAAGAGCAGTATGCTTTATCCAACAGCCAAAAGAGGTTCCTGGGCTTCTGTGCTGAATCACTGTACATCACAGCTGGAGGGGTCCAACGTCCTTCATAGGATTTTGTGGATTTTGCCATCGAGTTCCAGTTCTTCTCTTAGTGGAACAGGACCTTGTGAGACTCTGATGCACCCCCAGGATGCATCCAGCTTGCTTCAGACTGCTGTTCTGTACACTACACTAGAGCTCACAACAGTGGATGGAGGGAGGAAATACCAGCCACTTGGGCTGCACCATGAACAGTCTTCTTTTGCTGTAACTCTGGGCAATACGAAGCACAATGCGGCTTTGTAGGAACGGCTAATATATTATTAATGCTCCACAGCAAGCAGTGACAGGCCTGGGCAACAGAAGTTGTTTAATTTTGTACACTGTATTTTATTATAAATGTGTTCAGGAATCTAAAAAGCCATTTCTGAACTAAGAAATGAAGACAAACAAACAGATAACATGCATTTTCCCCACCAAAAAAAAAAAAAAAAAATAGCTCTTGAGAACCTTCTTTAGAAAAAAATTTTCACTTAAAGCAATTCTAGTTAGTTCTTTTTTCTTCTTCTTCTTTCAGCTTCTCATATCCTAAAATTGTGCCTAGAAACTGGTTATTAAGACTGTATTTTTGGAAGCATGGCCATCCGTACTTTTAAAGTAATTTAGAGCAAATTACTTTATATTAGATGTTAGCAGCAAATGGGAGCCAGCACAGCACAGTAATGGCAGAGGGAGTGGGTTAGTAGAGAGCACATGCTCATGAGGGAAAATACAGGAAGGAAAAACTTCCTTGACTTCAAACATCGGCACTAATGATCACCTCACACTACAGTGTCTAGCACTCAAGCTGATAAAAATAGAGTTATTAAGAAGATCCTTAAGTGTTTATGGACCAGTTGATTGCGTCGTCTTAATTAGGCATGAGTTGAATTCCTTAACGTTGCATTCAGCCCACTACCTGAGTGACTGCAAATCACTTTGGGGAAGGTCGTGGCTGCTCTGCTTGAGGGTGATGTGAGGGCAGGCGTTGATAGGTCGGACCTGCAGCTCAATAGGGAAGAAGATGCACCCTGTCCTGACATGCACCTGGTCAGTGCAGTGTACAGGAAACCTTGCCTTCTGCTGGCTAAACATTTACCAGGGCATGAACTATGAACTACGAACAACTTCAGGGTTAGCTGCTGTAAACCTGACAGCTTCATGGATTTCCAAAGCACTAGGTACTGATTTATATCAGAGGAGACTGTGGACCCTTGACTGTACTCTACCAACTTAATTAAGGGTCTTTTTATCAGACAGACTCAGGAAAACCTTGCAGGGACACTTTCAGATGTTATTGGTCTCCTGGCTGTCTCTCCTGCCCTCTTGGGTTTGCAGATCCTCTAGGAGAGGCAGGAACAACATGTGTCTGTGTCTTAACTGCCCCAAGGCATAGCACAAGGTTTCAACAAAATCACCCCAGAGGCAAACTGTTCAGTGCTCACTGCTCTTGGGGATGAAGTGAGTAACAGAAGAAGGGCAGGGTGCATGGACAGGCATGGTAGTGTCTTCAGCCACCTCAGAAATATTCCTTAGAGCATGTTGGCCAGTGTCCTCACTGCAATCAGACCTGCACAGAGAGGTAAGGTAGACACAGTGACTGCCTCCCATCCACTCTCCTGAAGAGGGAAGGAGTAAAAAGAGGCAACAGAACTTGAAATGATTCTGAATAGCAAGCAGTGCTTACAGCACGAGATGACACAATTCCTAGGGCTAGTAAGTGCTTTGATACACTGCTTCAGTTTACATTCATATGCTACACACAAACAGTAAAAGGTACAGTATAAGGTCAAATAAAGATGCAAATGCCAGAATGAAAGCAGCCTGTGCAAACTTAATGCCTTCTCATATGGTTACTTCTCTTAGGTTACTTACATGTTTCCAAGGTTTCAGTTTCTATGGCCAGCCCCTTCCCTTTTTCAGAGTACAGCACAAGCAGGCCTCATTTACTGAGAAATTATTCAAAATTGGCTTTTCTTCAGCGTGTGTGGCAACAACACTAGCTGCATAATGTTTAAACCCTCGTGGGCACTTCAATGGTACTGGCTCTTTGAATATCCACATTTATTTTCACAGCTCATCTGCAAAGTGAAGCCAAGAGCATGAATCAGATTCTACCACCCTTACTCTAATCAGTGAGTAGCTTCCTTCATGATTGCTGGTGCTACTCTTCAGAAAAAGGGAAGAAAATTCGGGGCCCTTTTAGAGCTGGTGTGTTTGTGCACCTCCTCCAAATGGCCTCCGTGCACCAGAAAGGTGTGTGGGCAGGTGATACTCATCATCTGTGATGAGTTGTGTTCTCATCAGAGAAATATAAATTAACTTAATTACAAGTTCATACAAAGAGTATGAATTGTCAGCTATAGAAGGATGTGTCATTAAATCCAGATTTTGCACATGGAGTTTTCCCATTACCTTATGTACAGTTTCTAGTCACATAAGTCCTCATACACAGCCTCTTTCAGTAATGATGCAAGGCACTCGCAGCCAGCAGAGATTGAAGTGTGCAGACATAGCCTGAAAACAGAGACAGAGGAAAGAGGATGAAATTGTCATTATCATCCTACTTAACAACTTCCTCTGTACTACAAAACAGGACATCTGATAACCCAGCCGTTTACGTGTACAGGGCGAAAACACTGTCATTTAGATATAGTAGCTATTATTGTTAACAATGAAAGCTGTGGAGTCAGGATGTAAGAGGCAGTAACACCGAAAGGAAAGAGCATGCCTAACGCTCACCTTCAGAGCAAAACTCTTCCAATTATAAATAACCCAAGAAAATTTATTTTTCAAATTGAAATTTCCTATCAGTGCTTGCTCTTTGAGAAAAAAATCTTGGAAGAATTATAAGGTGCTTGCTTTGTTTGTTTGCTTAAGATAATAAGAAGTAAAAACTGAAACAAAACCACCCATTAGGGTTGTTTTCTTTTTCTCCTACTAAATGAGTAATGTTGAATAATATTTGGAGCAACTGTAGCTCCGCAGAAGCTTACTACAGAAGGAGATATTTGTCACAGAGGAATTCTGCCAGAGAGTTCTGCAAGAACATGCTAATGGGTTTTGCTCTGGGCCAGAAAAGTAGCCAGAGGCCAGGGATGATGTATATCACAGTGGTTCTGACTTCCCATGTTGGCTAACGGATTCACAGCAAAGTGCATTTATCGACGCAAAGACTACTTTTGAATGAGTCCTGTTCAAAGCGTTGGTGGTAGGCTTATGGTATCACTGTTTCTGAAGTCTGCAATGCAAAAGTTCATGGTGTCTGTAATTGGGAAGTAATGATGGCATAAGGTTGTGTATTAAAAGCTTGTTTTTCCTTTCTTAGTGGGATAGAACATGAATGAACTGCACAGGCTTTATAGCTACATGAGAACATTTTTTAAGTTTTCTCTCAGAGTATGAAATTCTCAGGGTCTCCAGAAACATTAAGGCTTATTTTGGAGAAATGGTGTCTGATGAGGCATTGCTCTCTGCAGAGCGGAAGCCCTAAGGCCACTTACCCAGTGGTGCTGACATCTGCTGCTGGGTTTTCCACTAAGCAGTTTCCTAAATTGTTATGTGTGTATTTGAAACCCACATTAAATATGCCTGTATTTTCTGTCCACTAAGTATTCATTTTTGTTTTCTTATGAAAAAAATCCTGTAAGAAGCTTGAGGTTTTTTTTTTTTTTAATTTTATTTATTACAGAAAGAAATGACAACTCTCTAGATGCTGTAGAGTAGTACATGTTCCAAGACATATATATAGGAGATAAAACCAAAAGTGCTATGTGGGATAGCTTCTTAATATTCTACTGAATGTCCCAAGAATGCAATTTATTTAGTTGCTATTAGGTGGTAGTTCTAGGGAAAATACTCAAAAAATGCTTTAGTGGCAGAGAAGACAAAATCACATTTAAGCTTTAGGTTTCTTAGATTCTGAAATAAAGAGTGAAATTAGCTCTTTAAAAAATGTGTTTCCCATTTGTATTTAAAAAAGTTATTATCTAGGAACATAGTTTATATTCTGCCAATCACCATAGTACATTACTTCAATAAAAAAAGAAGCAAAAAGGGTTTTTAAAAATCCCCATGAACGAAGTGAGAGAATATAAGGATGTGATTATCTAGCATTATCTTAAACACTGGCACTTACTGATAAACAGCTATTATAATCCCCTCTGGAAAACTCTTGCTATTCCTTCCTTGCCAACAAATAGGGTCCAGCATGGAACCTGGCAGACTGAAGACCAAGATCGCTGAAAACCATCTCCATGTCTTCCTCCTCTCACCTTTTCTCTGGGTGCTAGATGCTTGGAAGCTGTATGAAGTGAGGACGTTGGTCCCATGATCTGTACAGCATCAGGCTACTGCAACAGAAACAAATTGGGCTGCAATCAGCTGTGATAAATGCCCTCCATTAGCGACATGGGAGTTGTGCTGCCTGTGTCCTAGTGATCTTTAAATAGTAGCCGAAAGCAGGCTGCTTGCGGCTGATGCCATCCCACCAGTGTGAGATATTTAACTGAGATACCCGAGCTGGGAGTGCGGTTGCTCCAAACTTCATTAGCAGTCAGGGGAGACACAGGGAGACAAATGATGAAACTGAATCAGATCATTTTGGCAATTTTCATCACTGATGTATTTTAATTAATACCAACCTCATTCTCCCCATTAGTTGGTAGAAACAACACCCCCATGACAACACAGAGCAATGCGCAGCTTTTGGGTTGGAATCCCACAAACTTCATGCTGCCTGTAAAAGCCCCAAAAGAGAGAGCAGGGAGAAGCAAATCCATTTATCACAGCTACCTATCCAAATGTATCCAATTCTTCTTCCCTTAAGTTAATAGGGAACTTCTGGTCTCAATTTAAAGTGGGAATTAAGACCGAAGACTGGATGCTTAATGTTTTGTGTAGCCATCATTTGATGACAAACCAAGGCTGTTTAGCCTCCTTTGCTTCATCTCTCTGACTTTTCTCTGTATCGCTGTATTCCCCAATAGCTTGGTGAGAATTTAATGTAGCTACCTAGTTTTTTTGTTTGTTTGTTTGTTTTTCCTAGCTTCCTTGTCTGAATCTGTTTGTGCAGCTGTCAGTCCTCCTGCAGAAGCTCTTCAATGTTAGCCAATTTCAACCAGGTTTGACCAAGACAAAAAGATACTGAAGATGCTACATTTATAAAAAACAGACTGCCAGTCAGGCAGAAACCCTGTTCATAGCCCTACTGAGGAAAAACCTTCATCGTTAGATCAATCCTTGTTAGGCACTGGAGCACCTGGGGAGGCCAAGGGAGGAGGTAATTTATGCTGCTGTCAGCACATGTTCAGCAGTAACCTTGTTGTACTGGGTCTGGCTAGGATGGAGTTAATTTTCTTCATAGCAGCCTGAATTATGCTGTGTTTTGCATTCATGCCTAAAACAGTGTTGATAGCACAGCAGTGCCTTGGCTGTCACTGAACAGTGCTTGCAGAGTGCTGGGGCTTTCTCTGCTTCTCTGCAGCCCAGCAAATAGGCTGGGTGTGAGCAAGGGGCTGGGAGGGGACACCGTGGGGACAGCTGACCTGAACTGACCAAAGGGATACTCCATGCCATATCACGTCATGCTCAGCATTGAAGACTGGGAGGTTTTCTTTCTAAAGTAGCTGTTGCTTGGAGACTGACTGGGCATTGGTCTGATTGTGGGAGGTGGTGAGTGATTGCTTTTACATCACTGTTTTTTTTTTTCTTTCTCTTTCATTCAGTTATTACAGTTATTAAACTATCTTTATCTCAACACTTTTTTTTTTTTTTTTTTTTTTTAATTCGCTGGTCAGGATCAACCCACCACATTCATCTACATCTACATGAGATCTACTGATAGAAATATAGATAAACCTGAAGGATAAGGAACTGAAACATTTCACAAACAAATAAGTTACCAAACTGGAGTTATTCAAACCCATCAAGCTATCAGATTCTTCGAGTATAGCAGTTCTACAGTACTGTAAAGTAGTTTTTTTTTTTTTTTTTTTTAAAAAAAGATTTGTAGCCTTTGGAAAAAAAATATTACAAAATATACAAACATGTTCAAGAGTGATTACCAAAGGATGTTCCTATAGTTGCTCAATGTGCATGCGTTCTATGATACACAGCAGTGGACAGCTAGCATTGTATAAATGCAGAAAATGAGCAAGATAATCAGAAAAAAGTGTAGAGACCTGGTAAATTGGAAGTGCATCTCTCAGAAACAAGGCAAGGAAGGCTTTGGGAGATGTACACCATCACAGTATGATTTTGAAGTGCCAGCATGATGTGTCTGTGAAGAGCATGCTGTGATCCTGGCCCTTGTCAGAAATGTCTCCAGCAGAGCCATAGCATAGTGGCATGAAGGCCATGGTGAGACCATGCATGGCCATATGCAAAATTCTGTCACTCATACTTGAAAAAAATAACTTGATTATAGGATGGTTAGAGAAATGGTGAACCAAGCTTTTGAGCTCGGCCTACTTAGCCTAAGAAAACAAATGGAATCTCCACAGAGAAGGGAGGGAGTAGGAAACACAAATGGGGAAAAGAAAACTTCAAACTTACAAATCATATTGTTAAAAAAAATAATTAAACTAGCCATTAATTTATTGGAATGAAAGCATTTCTCACCATTTGTGGCTGGAATCAGGTTCCAGAATTGCCTTGCAATGAAAGTAAATGAGACTGGAAAAAAAAATTGTTTGCAAGAGCACTCTGCAAGGCCTCTTGCATCGCAAGGGGCCTGTGGTAGCAGGCTGGACACAGCAAACTAATAAGACCTTTCTGCTCCTGATACCTTAATATCATGAAAGGGTAAAAAATTATGTGGCATAAGTATCAGGAAAGCCTCCTGGCAGGGAGGTTTCTCTGTTAATGCCATTGACTAGCAAAGGAAGCTGTTGGATCTGAGACAATGACTGCATTAATAAGAAGAGCTTCTGGATCTCTCTCCCTTTCTGCAAGCAGATAAATAATTGATCAAACAGTCCTCAAAGTTCAAAATTTCATTTGGGAGTAGGCCAAGTAAAGCCCATGGGAGAATAAGGCTGTAGGAACATGTATGGAGGGACCTCCTAAGATCCCCTTACAAACATCAAGACCCATGTACCTCATGTGCTCTCTTCCACAGTGGAGTGAAGGCAATAAGAAAACACATTTTTCTTCAGATGACACAGTGTTGCATAATAATAAACATACGTCATTTATCTGAGACTTGCTAAAGCTCTGCGAAGGCCTTTTACAATCTAATAGAAATGTGTAAGTAAATAGTATTTACAAATAGTAAAACTGTACAAAGTATATGCTGCTTACTGTAAATGTAACAGAAAAGAGCCATTGGATATACTCATTACAAAAGGCTGTAGATCATGGACTTCTGAAGAAGCAAACATTGATTTAAAGTTTCTCAGGGGCAGATTTCTTCATAATGCTCAACATCCAGAATCAAAGAAAAAGTCTCACTCTGCTACGTATCTACACTTACTTTGATTAGGCATGAAATGAAAATACTCTTTTTAAAAATACATCTGTTGGTGACCTTTGACAGTCTTGTCCTTTTTGGGTTCCTGAGGGAAGCTGAGCTCTTATAAACATCAAACTTGAGGTAGCGGGGCACCAGCAGTCTGTGTCACAGCTCACCCAGATGATGATACAGGTTATGTGTGAGCTTTGGGACTGCCCCAGCCATCACTCATCTCAGGGATTTATTGGAGTGGACCCTCTCTGGAGAGGGAAGGGGATTATGACTTTTTCTAGACTGGGAAAGATCTTAAAAACAGTGCAATATAAAGGCATAAGTACATTTTCTTGTCTATGGCTTATTTTGTATACCAGACCAAGCTAATATATTGTATCAGGTAGGTCTGTGTATAGTTATACTGGGATAGCAAGAAAAGAAGCCTTTTTGTTGAAGAGACTTGGCTTTATATTTTTATTTATTCAACTGCCTGAAGCTACACAGAAAGGAGGCCTAAAACTGAAATGCCACTGATTGTTTTTAACTTGTGCACAGTAAATGTCAGAAGAAAAGAGGTTATTAGTTCAGGAAAAGATATCCTACCATGCAGGAGCTTTCTGTTAGCACTGTTCTGTAAAATCCAACATGCTGAGTCAATAGGAATAGCTTTCTTCATTGTAGTTCTGAAATAAACCAAGGACCTCAGTGGTTGCAGCTCAGGTAACAGGCACCTTAATATTCGCTCAGCACAGACTGACTAACTTTTTGGTGTTGTCTTAGATTCAGTTACATCACTGCTAAAATTTCTGAGCTTGAATCAGAATTGATTTAAGCTTCATTAACTGACTAATTTTAATGTAAATGTCACAGCATTTTTGCCTTTAAGAAACAGATTTAAAAAAAAAAAAAAAAAAAAAAAAAGCAAACCTGGCATTTGTTGCAGCACTGAGCATGTAAAAATGTCAGTGTGGCTTACTGAGGTGGTTTGTCTTTTCTGCTTTAACTCTATCACTTCTGGAACACACAGACTTAGGCCACTCATTAAAAAAAAAAAAAAAGAAAGAAAAAGTAAAACCTTCTACTGTACTGTGACCTCTTTACTTTGGAAAGGAGGCATGCAGAGTTTTCCAGAATGAACTTCCAGGCATAAACAACCTCAGTCAACTGAACCTCTCCAGGAGCATATAGCATTCATTCCAAGAAAAAAATATTATTATACTGGCCCCAACACAAACGGTGTCTAAATACTATTTCATTTAATTGATTGCTGCTTTTTATTTTAGCACTGCCTTTTGATCATTGATTGAGGTCCTCGTCCAACCAGTTTTTGGGCTGGTAAACAGCAAATGAACTTGGCAGGCTGCAGAGATTACTGTTTATGAGGCAGACAAAACAATCATGTACCAAGTAAGAATGAGTATAGAGGGTTCTTCAGCTGTACTTAACCAAAGCTTTTTAAAACAACCCTAGCATCAGATTGATGGATTTAAGCTTTCACTAAAGCGAGGTGGAGAGAGTTGGCACAAATATGTTTTACAGATGCAATTTTCAACTAACGAAGAAACAAGGAGAAATCTGGGACATCGAGCTCACCCAGAGATCTCCTATGTACTGCTAAAAAATCAAAAGTTTTCAAAGCCCCTAAATTAGCCTTCTCCCAGTGAAGCCAGCTGTTAAATTCCCAGTGGTTGGAAAGGATGTCAGGTTAGGTCACAGTTATTTAGACCACTGAAAAGCCCACCTTGAAAAAAATATTTTATTTTCCCAGACTGTATAATACCATACTGGTGTCTTCTGGACCTTAAACTTCAAACTTGCTTCCTGCTTCTGTGAGCCCAACTCATCTTTGTGCTGGCAGTGGTGGGGAAAGGGTTGGTAGGCGTCTCTGTCTACACGTGGCCTGGTTGTGCTCTCTGGACTGAATTCCCTGAGTGTAAAGTACAGATAGTGGCACTTTCCTGCTGACGTGGATTATGTGGATTCCTCAAGCTTTCAAGGGATAAAAGCCAAACAAATAACATAACAGGTGATGTCTTCTGCATGTTTTATCTACTGGCATAGAACCATGGCTCCATTATTCAGAAAACGACAATACAGACAAGGAAAAACTTAAATTAAAAGCAAAGAAAAAACACTATAAACACTATTAATAATAATGAAGAAAAATGAAATGGCATGTGACCTGATTTCTAAAAAAGAATCCCTGCAGACCCACAGGCCACTACGTTGAATATGATTCTCTGTACTATTAAATGAGCTTCTCTCAGCTTGCCTACCTTACTGTTTACTTAAAGGCATTTTAAGTTTTTTGGTCTGCCTGCTCTTACCCAGAATATTAGAAGAGGCTACTCTGTGTTTATTCTAGTAGCTCCTAGAGCATTAGCTAATTTACCTGAGGACAGCTGGAAATCAGCAAATGAGCTACAAGGGAAGTCAAACATACACAAATAAACATAAGGAGAGTCAATAGATGAACATGTTTATTTTATTTTTTTAAAAGGGGGAGATGTGTTTTTCTAAATTTGCTAATTAGAGAGATAAATATTTCCATGCAAACTGTAATAAAATTGGATAAAATGTGAACTATTACATTTGTGTCTTTGTGTCCTGGTTTCAGTTAGCACAGAATTAATTTTCTTCCTAGTAGCTGGTGGAATGCTGTGTTTTGGCTTAGAATGAGAAGAGTGCTGATAACACCCCGATGCTTTAATTGTTGCAGAGCAGTGCTTATACTAAGCCAAGGACATCTCAGCCTTTGCTCTGTCCTGCCAACGGGCAGGCTGGGGGGGTGCAGTAAGAGCTGGGAGGGGACAGACCCAGGACAGGTGACCCAAACTAGCCAAAGGGGTATTCCATACCATCTGACGTCATGCTAAACAATATATAGGGGTGGCTAGCCGGGGGGAGGGGGCCGGACTGCTCGGGGTTAGGCTGGGCATCGGTCAGCGGGTGGTGAGCAATTGCATTGTGCATCACTTGTTTGTACATATTAGGTCGGAAACGGAGCAGGTCAAAGCTCCTGTGCTGATCAGTAGCGGGATCGCGCCTGTGAACAGACCCTGCAGCACAGCCTGGGCAAGACAGCGGGACCCAGCCTCCTTTCAGCCCAGATAGGTTTGCCCCTACGCTGCCAGTTGTTTTGCTTCCATTGCTGTAACCATCCCCACAGGGCATTTGCTACCATCCATGAATCGGTGTAGAGATAGAGAACTGGCCATTTTTCTCGTTCAGCAATGTCTAAAGCCAGCTGAATGGCTTTCACTTCTGCAAACTGACTCGATTCACCTTCTCCCTCAGCAGCTTCTGCAACTCGTCGCGTAGGACTCCATACAGCAGCCTTCCATCTCCGATGCTTCCCCACAATACGACAGGACCCATCAGTGAACAGGGCATATTTCTTTTCATTCTCTGGCAACTGGTTGTACAGTGGGGCTTCTTCAGCACGACCCACCTCCTCCTCTGATGATATCCCAAAGTATTTGCCTTCTGGCCAGTCCATGATCACTTCCAATATTCCTGGGCGACTGGGGTTTCCTATTCGAGCCCGCTGAGTAATCAGTGCAACCCACTTGCTCCATGTAGCATCAGTTGCATGATGCGTAGAGGGGACCCTTCCCTTGAACATCCAGCCTAGTACCGGTAATCGGGGTGCTAGGAGGAGCTGCGCTTCAGTACCGACCACCTCCGAAGCAGATCGAACTCCTTCATATGCTGCCAATATCTCCTTTTCAGTTGGAGTATAGCGGGCCTCAGATCCTCTGTATCCCCGACTCCAAAACCCCAGAGGCCGACCTCGAGTTTCCCCAGGTTCTTTCTGCCAGAGGCTCCAGGTGGGGCCGTTCTCCCCGGCTGCAGTGTAGAGCACATTCTTTACATCTGGTCCTGTTCGAACTGGCCCAAGGGCTACTGCATGGACTATTTCCTGCTTGATTTGTTCAAAGGCTTGTCGTTGTTCAGGGCCCCATTCAAACTCATTCTTCTTACGAGTTACTTGGTAGAGTGGGTTTACAATCAGACTGTAATTTGGGATGTGCATTCTCCAAAACCCCACAACACCTAGGAAAGTCTGTGTTTCTTTTTTGTTAGTTGGTGGAGACATAGCTGTTATTTTGTTGATCACATCCATTGGGATTTGACGACGTCCATCTTGCCATTTTATTCCTAAAAACTGGATCTCCCGTGCAGGTCCTTTGACTTTATTTTGTTTTATGGCAAAACCGGCTTTCAGAAGGATTTGGACTATTTTCTTCCCTTTCTCAAAAACTTCCTCTGCTGTGTCACCCCACACAATAATGTCATCGATGTACTGCAGGTGTTCAGGAGCTTCCCCCTGCTCTAGTGCAGACTGGATCAGCCCGTGGCAAATGGTAGGGCTGTGTTTCCACCCCTGGGGCAGCCTATTCCAAGTATATTGGACTCCCCTCCAAGTGAAGGCAAATTGTGGCCTGCACTCTGCTGCTAGAGGGATGGAGAAAAATGCATTAGCGATATCAATTGTGGCGTACCACTTGGCTGCCTTCGATTCAAGTTCATACTGAAGTTCCAGCATGTCCGGCACTGCAGCACTCAGTGGTGGCGTGACTTCGTTCAGGCCGCGATAGTCCACTGTTAGTCTCCACTCGCCATTAGACTTTCGCACTGGCCATATGGGACTATTGAAAGGTGAATGAGTCTTGCTGATCACTCCTTGGCTCTCCAATTGACGAATTAGCTTATGGATGGGAATCAGGGAGTCTCGGTTGGTGCGATATTGCCGCCGGTGCACAGTTGTGGTAGCAATTGGCACTTGCTGTTCTTCGACCCTCAGCAACCCCACAACAGAGGGGTCCTCTGAGAGACCAGGCAAGGTAGATAATTGTTTAATGCCCTCTGTCTCTAAGGCAGCAATACCAAAAGCCCACCGGAACCCTTTTGGGTCCTTGCAGTATCCTCTTCTAAGATAGTCTATGCCAAGGATACATGGAGCATCCGGACCAGTCACAATGCGGTGCTTTTCCCACTCATTCCCAGTCAGACTCACTTCAGCCTCCAATACAGTCAACTGCTGAGATCCCCCTGTCACTCCACAAATATAGATGGGCTCTGGTCCTTTATAGCTCGATGGCATTATAGTACATTGTGCACCGGTGTCTACTAAAGCCTTATACTTCTGTGCGCGTGATGTGCCAGGCCATCGAATCCACACAGTCCAATAAACTCGATTGTCCCTTTCCTCCCCCTGGCTGGAGGCAGGGCCCCCCTAATCCTGGTCAGAATCTTCCTCGTTTCTGTGTTTGAAGGACTGTCTGCTGGAAGTTGGAGCAGCAAACTTTTCGGAGAATCCCTTTTTCCTGATTGTTTTCTTTTGCAACTCACGTACCCGTGCCTCTAGGGTCGCGGTAGATTTTCCATCCCACTTTCTCATGTCCTCTCCATGGTCTCGTAAGTAAAACCACAGGGTGGCACGGGGTGAGTACCCACCATATCGTCTTCCTTGTGTGGGTGAACGCCTACCCCTGACAGCTGAGACACTGCTTTGTACAGGTGCGAAGGAGAATAATCTCTCTTCAAGTTGGTGAACCTTTTCAGAAAGTTTCTCCCAAGTGTTCTCCTTTGGTCGGTGGGCACTGGTTGGTTCAGGTGGGGAGGACAATAGATTCTCTTCAAGTTGGTGAACCTTTTCAGAAAGTTTCTCCACAGCTGAGACGCAGGCCTGTAAGGAAGAGGAGAGACTTTCTTCGTACTGCCGGAGTTGTTTAGCCGCTTCACCCACTGTGGGTTCCTCATCCTCTTTCCAGGCCATTATTGCCAATGAGCTGGCATATGATGATGGTGCACTCCGTACAAACTTCCGCCACATGGGTTGTGTACACTTGACTTCATCTGGATCTGTGGATGTTTGTTTGAGGTCTGGATCCTCATAAATCACTTCCCGTACGGCTAATTCCCTCAGGTACTGGATTCCCTTCTCCATAGTGGTCCACTTGCCTGGTAGACATAAAATATCTTCCTTGAAGGGATACCTTTCCCTCACAGCTGAGAGGAGACGCCTCCAGAGGCTGGTGGGTCGTGCTCCATCTGCAATTGCTTTGTCAATGCCGGCGTCTCGAGCAAGGGATCCCAGCCGCTTGGCTTCCCTGCCGTCTAATTCCACACAATTGGCTCCAGAGTCCCAGCACCGGAGCAGCCAGGTGACAAGCTGCTCACCTATACAGCGACCAAAATCTTTTCGCACATCTCGTAGCTCGCGCTCGTTTAGGCTTCGGGTAGTTACTGTTGCTCTTTCGGCATCCTCATCTTCCTCCTCCTGAATCCTTGACGGCCCAGCGTCGTCATCATCTTCGTCATCTCTATACTTAGTTTTGGCAGAAGCCTTACCTGGATTGGCAGAAGACTCTCTGCGTTCTAAACGACTTGAATTTCTATACCATATTTTCACCTTCTCTACAGGGGCAGCTTGCACTGCTACTGCTCGTTTCTCTGACTTTGTTACAGGGTCTGCCACAGGGGTTGGAATGCCCTCTGCAGGGTCAACTTGCACTGCTACAGCTCGTTTCTCTGACACGGCCACAGGAGCTGGAGCGGCTACAGGAGCTGGAGTTGGAGCTGGAGCAGTTGCAGGAGCTGGGACTGGAGCAGCAGTAGGAGCTGGAGCTGGAGCGGCTTCAGGAGCTGGAGCTGGAGCGGCTTCAGGAGCTGGGACTGGAGCAGTTGCAGGAACTGGGACTGGAGTAGCGGCCGGAGCTGGAACTGGAGCGACTGCAGGAACTGGGACTGGAGCAGCTGCAGGAGCTGGAGCTGGAGCAGCTTCAGGAGCCGGGACTGGAGCAGTTGCAGGAGCTGGAGCTGGAGCGGCTGCAGGAGCTGGGACTGGAGCGGCTGCAGGAGCTGGGACTGGAGCGGCTGCAGGAGCTGGGACTGGAGCGGCTGCAGGAGCTGGGACTGGAGCGGCTGCAGGAGCTGGGACTGGAGCGGCTGCAGGAACTGGGACTGGAGCGGCTGCAGGAACTGGGACTGGAGCGGCTGCAGGAACTGGGACTGGAGCGGCTGCAGGAGCTGGGACTGGAGCGGCTGCAGGAGCTGGGACTGGAGCGGCTGCAGAATCCACCGTAGGGGTCACAGTGGCCGTTGGATCTGTCACAGGGTTTGGAGTGGCCGCAGGGTCTGTCACTAAGTTGACAGCAGTATCAATGGCAGCTCGATAGGCATGAGCCAGGCCCCAGCACGTTACAATGATTTGTGTTACTTTGGAACTGCCAGAATCATTACACCTTTTTTTCAAGCATTCTGCCAGTTTTTGAGGATTTTGCCATTGTTCAGGGGTGAATTTCCAACACACTGGGGGTGCCAACTGCTCTAGATGCCTGCCCATATCCACCCATACTCCCTGCCACCCACAACTATACTGCCTCCGGGCAGATCTCCGGATGAGCTTCCTAAGTAGTTGTTTAACTTTAAGCAGAACTTGAAGTGCATTCAGGAGGCAGAACAACAGGACTATGCTGGTCTGAGTATCCCAAGGATATTCAATATCTTGGAGAGCTATTGTAATAAACTCGGAGGATAAGAGGGTGGTGAAGGAGGAAGGGAGAGTGATCAAGGAGGGTACAGGGGTGGTGAAGGAGAAAGGGAGAGTGATTAAGTAAGAAAAATTATCTTCCCCTTTCCCCTCCACAGATTGACTCCCTAATGAAAAAAGGCAACAGATACAATTGCTAATAGTTTCCAAAATACAGTTTCCAAAGTATAGAATCGAAGATGTTACTGAGTACAAATACCAGGTTAGAGTCATGGCCAGATATTTCATCATCTCATAAGCCACTGATACAACACACAGTACCATAACGGTCTGAAACCAGGGCCCGGAGAGGATAAACAACATGACAGAGAGCACATACGGAAAATAACGTGCTATAATACTCAATTTGGAAAACAGGCGCAGCACAGTTGAGATTAAAGTAATCAGCATTATGACAAGTGACTATTAAGCAGGTCTAATACTTATACCAATTTTAGTTTAACACACTCTGGTCAGATCTGCCGTTATCTCAACCTTTCGAGCCCCACGTTGGGCGCCAAAAAGGCTGTCGTGGTTTAACCCGGCTGGCAGCTAAACACCACGCAGCCGTTCGCTCACCCTCCCCCCTCCCTCTCTGGGACGGGGGAGAGAAATGGAAAGTGAAGCTCGTGAGTTGAGATGAAGACAGTTTAATAAGACAGGAAAATAATAATAATAATAATAATAATAATAATACAATGATGATAATAGTACTACTAATAATAATATGTACAAACAAGTGATGCACAATGCAATTGCTCACCACCCGCTGACCGATGCCCAGCCTAACCCCGAGCAGTCCGGCCCCCTCCCCCCGGCTAGCCACCCCTATATATTGTTTAGCATGACGTCAGATGGTATGGAATACCCCTTTGGCTAGTTTGGGTCACCTGTCCTGGGTCTGTCCCCTCCCAGCTCTTACTGCACCCCCCCAGCCTGCCCGTTGGCAGGACAGAGCAAAGGCTGAGATGTCCTTGGCTTAGTATAAGCACTGCTCTGCAACAATTAAAGCATCGGGGTGTTATCAGCACTCTTCTCATTCTAAGCCAAAACACAGCATTCCACCAGCTACTAGGAAGAAAATTAATTCTGTGCTAACTGAAACCAGGACACTTTGCCAAATCACTGTCAATACAGTGCTGTCATAGACATCTAAGTAAAGTTGCTGAACGAGCTCTCTTCAGAGCTGACAGTGTGCTCTATCTTGATACAAGTGTTGCTTATTAAGCTTACTCTATCCAGTGATTTACTAGTATAGCAGTTAGAGTGGTACAATGAACATGAGGGACATAGCAGCTGCTGTTGTTGCCTCAAAGTGTGATATTTGGCACAGAGGGCTAAATCTTCCCAGCCTTCCAGGGCAGCAGCAGCTCTTGGGATTGGGCCTCTCACTTCTACATGCCTCAGGTTTTCCTCCACAAATGCAACTTTACTTCAGTCCACATGAAGGATCTGTAAGCAAAAAGCACTGTTATCATACTGCTTTGCACTACAGACGGTACTTCAGTATTCATCTGCAAAAGACAAAACCCACTACTTAATTGTCCTTTGAGAGTGTGACTTTTCTTTCCCAATAGTGGTGTAATGCTTCTTCTGAGGTGCCATTTACTGATTTATTTTTAAAGTTTACATTTTTAAATGAAATTAGTTGGACTGCAGTTTGTGGAAAATAAGGGCAGACATACAAATCATATTTTAGTCAAAGTCACGGCTCCAAAAATATTATTTATGCTAAGCTTTGAGATATGCTTTGTCCTTAGGGAGCCAAGCTGTTACATATTTTCTTCTTAATCTACTCGGTCTTCAGGTTTCACTGCCAGCTGGAATTAAATATTAGAGATTTTCTTTGTTGTTATAGAGCTGAATTATTATAGAGATAATTATTATTGAATATTTCAGCATACATCCTGTACTTAATTCATTTAACACACACTAAATGGAGCATGGATTGCAGCACCAAGAACAAGTCTTTAATTGTTTTAATCCAAAAGATGAAGAAGGTTTGAGGTAGAGACCTCAATCAACAAAGGCAAACCTAGATGTGAAAAGATATGGACTTCTTTTTTTTCCTTTACATCACTGTAGTAAATCATCTTCTTTCCACATGAAATTTTAGTGTTTCCAGAGTGCATTGCTAGTGGGGAGCAACAACCCACAAGCTCTTGAAACCTCTGCATCTGCTTAAGCCCTCAGATTGCCTCTTGTTTTGTGCTCAAGTCCTGCTTCTCTTCATCACCCCGTGCTGCCAGGAGTACTTCCAGAAACGTGAGTGCCCCACCAAAGAGGGTATTTGCCAAGGCTGACTTCATGAATGCTGGCAAACAATGCCAGTTTGTAAGTTTTAAGAAAAGGCCCCCTCACCTCCCCACTCCTCCATGCCAATGGCAGAGCCAGGAGCATGGGGGAGCGCCACAGTCCTGCTCCTATGTCGGGAGCTGTAGGCCCCAGCAGGAACTTTACCATCACACCTCAGGCCACGACCAAAAAATCACTAGGCCCCCCTATCCACATGTCAGCAGATCCCCTATCCACATGACAGATCCACTAGCCTTGGCTGTTGCACCAACTAGATGGCTAAGGCTGGTGCGACGAATCCCACCCTGATAGCTCAGAGCTGAAACAAGAGTAACAGTCTGCACAGATACTGAAGACTTCATTCGGTACGTTTTGCTTTGTTTCAAATTACAGTTTTAATGAGCTTTAAAAACAAAACAAACAAACAAACAAAAATATTTGAGGTTTTTAAAGGCATTTTGTTCATTAAAAAAAAATAAATCAGGTGATTTTAGGTCTACTTCACACATTTCTGTAAGGATTCTAGCATTCTTACAGTGGCAGCAGAGCATTAATCCCAATTTTTCATACCCCTACATTGTGAAAGCTATTAGAATTAATCTTACTGCAAACAGAAATCAGGTTTACAGGCTGCACCATTAAGCTGTGTGTGCATATACAGACACAGATGTATACGTATTAATACAGAGAAAATCAGGATGTGTTCTGATATGTTCTGTTAAAATCTGCAGGAGCCACTCTTTTTTTTGGCAGGGAGATGTGTGATTGCAGGGTGAAAGTCTGGGGTGTGCGAAGAAGCTCTATGTGGCAAAGGGCTATAAAGTTAGCCTCTAAAAGTGAATAAACTTGAGTCTGTGCTGGAATTCCTTTCTTTATTCCCCTTTCTTGCCCTTGTTTATGTTTTAGATAAATGTCCATAACCCCGTGCTCTGACAAATTCTTCCTAAGAAAGAGATGTTTCTGTTCTGGCCTTATGACTCATGCCCAGCCATGCCCTGACTGGGCCAGAAAGAAATACAGGAGCTGATCTATAGTCCATTGACTTCAGTGGACCTTGATCCAGGGGCATAAATTATGTTTCTACGTGACAATTGAAATATTAACTTGTTAGGGCTAGGTCTAACTCAGTGAAACTGCCTTACAGAGAACAAGTTTTTCTTCTTCTTTTAGGAAGCCTCTGAACAAAAAGGGGAAGAGATCCAGGCTTCTTTTATTTCAAATATTTGGAGATAGGAACCTTAGTGAGGAGCTCCCATGCAACATAGCATAAAAGTAATATTATGCATGGTGATTCTTCCCTAGCCTGTTGGCAGCAAGCCCTATAAATTATGAAATAGACCCAGGTGCAGGAAATCAAATCATGAAATAATCAGAGCTCACAGTAAAATATCTCCATTAAGATAATGTACTTAAATGAGCTGCACTGCAGCTCATTCTATCGCACCCCTATGCTTTAATGTAGCTACTTCTGCATACATTTTAGTTCACTGATGCCAAAAAGGAAAGTGGCCTTTAGGAACTGGCCATTGTGCTCTCATTGCCACTTTCTTTCTCTTCCCCAGTGCATTTTCTAAATTCTGTGAGTTCGCTCTCTAATTTTTTCTACCTTGTCCCCTCATCCTTTTGTTTCTTCAGATTTTTAATGTGACTTCCAGCTGACACAGATTAATACTCCACTGCTTTTAACAACTGGGCTTTTTTGCAGAGCCTGGGATTTCTTTGTACATCAAGATTCTTGCTCTGCACCGACTGATACAAAGCATACTCATATTTTCAGGAGTCTACAGTCATACCGTACAAACTACTAATTCAGGCTTGATAGAAGAAGTCCATGGCCTTGGAATTTATTTTCTTCTAAGGGTATGTTTTAGTCAAAGGGCTGGCCTCTCAGCTGGTAGTTTGAATCAGCCAAGCAAATGCATCATCCAACGCACTCGTCTTTGTACTCATTTATTTATATTGTGTTGAAAGAAAAAAAAAGGGAAATAAAACAAAGATCAAAATTTTGACCATTTTATTTATTGTGCGTTTTTTTCCCAAACTGAATAGTACAAATCCTTACATGGCATGTTGATATGCTCAGTACCCATTTAATTTCAGATTAAGACAGCAATATAGAGGACACAAAACAAAAAAAGATTGTTCAGGCTTGCAAGTGCTATTAAGCTTCACATACTGTCTTAACATTGTAAAATGAAAGAAGTCCCTCTACCTCTCACTGTTTGAGATGTGAATATATTTTCAGAAATACACCTGTATTCTAATTAAATTTAGGAAAATGATGATAGAGAAAACCCCTGAGAAGGCTCCTCCTGCTTCCCCATGCTACGGCCAAAGTACTGCTGTAAGCACAACAAAAATTAAACCCTGAGAGTCCAGCTTGTGCAACGCTTAATCAGATCCAGTCATCACTGCAACAACAGTCATGGTTAGAGCTGAAATTGCATCCACCCTGAAATAACCCTCCAGTGGTAACATAGTCTGTAATGAGTACAGAGCCAAATTTCATGCCACGTGTTACAAGTATTCAAGCACAGATGTGGCATAAAGCTGCTTGTTTTTAGGAGAATATGGTTTGAAAGCAAGACCCCCTACAGAAAGCCTGTTAGGAAGGAACCCTGAAAAAACACTGAAGAGCCACAGTCTCCCATCCATCCGCCAGAAAAGCTGTTAAGAAATACTATCTCAAAATCAAAAACTGGGCTGACTGAGCAAAGGAGCGGTTGAAGAAAAAGTAGCTGATGCAGGGAACCTCCTCCACAGCCCTTGATACACACACACAGATGCTGCTCTCTTGTAAGAGTTGTGGGTTCCTAACTAAATGTGTCAAGCAAGCTCCTCATAGTAACCCTATTTGCTCATTGTGCTAACAGACCACACATGTTCAGAAAGGTGAAATTTATCCCTTTTTGTATGATGATGAGCAAGTCTGTCTACCAAAACAATTACTCTTTTTACTTAGTGGATTTAAAACCTTTGGCATTACTTCAATGTGATTTTTTTTTTTTTTTTTTTTTTTTTTTTTTTGTGTGTGTGTGTGATTTCATAGGCAAGCAAGCAAAAACGTACAAACTGGCAAACTGGGCCAATTTCTGAACTCTTTGTTCCTGAAACCGCTGGGAGGTTTGTTTAAGCAAGGAGTTCAGAAATTGACCCTGATGAAAGCAGGCTCCAGCAGCAACGCCAGCTGGCCCTCGGTGCCCCTGTGCTGTCAGTCAAACCAGTGATCGCCCATGCAGGTTCTGTTCCACTCCAGGCCACAGTTCCAGCACCACTCAAACTTGCACTGAGGTCGAGGACACTTCATGTGCATGCAGCCACCTGCAAAACAGCAAAAGAAGGGCTTTGGTACTTGGCAAGCACTTAGAGATGTTAATCAACTATTAACAGTTTTAAAATCAACTTCTGAAGCCCTTCAATTACTAACCAAGTAGAATACTTAATAAAAGTACAAACCTGAACACTACTTCTCCTGGGCTTTCTAAAACCTTTTATTCCCTCTCTTACAGAGGTCTAACATGCTGGTCTCACTTGAGGGGCTGCAGAAGTACGAAGTGCAGTCCTGTCTGACATTTGGGGACAGGGAAAAGCAATGACAGCCTGTGGCCTCTAAAACCAGTGATGCAGATGCCTGCTCCAGAGCAGTCTATGCTAGTAAAGCTGTGAGGCAGAGGTTGAACAAAGTTCAATTCTGTTTTGAATTTGGATTCAACAACCGAGAGATGTGCAAAGAGAGTAAATCAGGAGACAGATTTTGACAGCTCACTGCTGATTATATCAAAATGACATTAGCAATTTAAGTTACTTTGACCTTTTTAATATCTGAAGCAGCCTTTTGATCACCTCAGTGTTTCCAGTGTGTTGGTTTGTTACTTGCCCATACTGTGAGAACAGCTTTAATCTCTCTGCTCACAGCCTTGATCGAATGATTAGTTTGTAATATATAAAACATTAACATTGTCAAAGGTCATTACAAAAATCTACTTCAAATGGAAATTATGTTGCTTACCACACAAAGAAATCTCTTGTATAATTCAAACTGAAAGAAAAACGTGTAGCAAGAAGTGCTGAAATGTCAGCTCAGTTTGACTCCAGATGGTGATATGATGTACAAGGAGTGTGCATTCCCTACTGTACGACTTGCTACCCTTACTCAACCTTTCCTATAAATGCTACTCCAGAAGGTGAAAACGACAGGAGACATGAGAAATGATTTGTTAAAATAGGCCTATCTGCTTCATCTGACAGAGGGAGAAAACCAGCTGTGATGGCAACACCTATCTGCTTCATCTGACAGAGGGAGAAAACCAGCTGTGATGGCAACACCCATTTGCCAACAAGGCAAAGTTTATATAGTTGTGCAAGAGATGCAATTCACTGGACATTTTAACCTTATTTAAATTTAAGCGTACTAATGGCCAACATCTGCAACACACTTTACTTAAAGTTTAGACCCAATGCTCTCTTACATGTACAACTCATGTGAAGCCCCCACTGGATAAAATGCATCTCAATCCTGGTGCAGGAAGCAAAACCCAACAGGCACCTGCTGTCAAACAACCGCTCTATCTGCAAAGCTACATCAGTGAAGTTACTCTCTGCTACACAGCAGCTGAAATCAACAGTCTGAGTGGAGAGTGCCTCAAGCAACATGGCCCATAGCTTTATGAGCATAGCAGTCCTCTGAGAGATGTGGATGTGTATTTAAACTCACTCAGACTACTATCTGAATATGAGGGGACACTTCTTTACTGTGAGGGTGAGAGAGCACTGGGACAGGCTGCCCAAAGAGGTTGTGGGGTCTCCTTCTCTGGAGATATTCAAAACCCTCCTGGATGCCATCCTGCACAATGTGCTCTGGGTGATCCTGCTTGGCAGAGGGGTTTGACTAGGTCATCTTCAGAGGTCCCTGCCAACCTTGGCCATTCTATGATTCTGGGAACTGAACTGTGGGAAAGTGCTTCACTCTCTCACTTTGGCTATTACAGAAAAGTTATTGGCATTTAGAAGTACTCTACAATGCCTACAGAAATACAAGCTGTTAGAGAAAAGTTACTGACATACAGGAATATAGGCAATTACAGAAAAGTTATTGGCATCGTCACTGTCCCTCGTAAAAGTGGCAAGTAACAGTGTCCACAGAAGCATCTGTGGAGAGAAGGCAGAGTTATTCTCTTGTGTGGAGACACAGATGAGGCCGGATGGCAGATTTCAGTGTACAATCATCAGCCTCTTGACACCAGCTGTACTTAGGCAGAAGTGAAGTGCTCCTCTCAGTTTAGAAAAGTCAGCCTAGAGGCTGGAACATGGAGTACCCTTTACCAGAGAAGAAAGCAAGCACTGTGTCTTTAAAGCTTCATGCTTTAATTCGTGGGACCACTGAGGTGGGAAGTCATAGGGAAGAAGAAGATGCTTGGGGAACTTTAGAGTCACCCAGGCTCTCGGGGCAGCTGGGCATCACCATGCTGGCAGCAGGCCACTCCAGCTCATCGCTCTGGGCATGGACTGCTCAGTTGTGCCTACAGTCTACCATGGGAGAGCCCATTTATTGAAGCAGGTGCTGTGTGCTGTCCTGGTACCAAAATTAAACCTACAGCATGATGTTTCCACAGCCATTCTGCTTTTTTCCCTACCCGCACTGTCATGTTTGAAGGGAGATAGGAGATACCGTAAAGGTATTTGTTGCAGGTTATTCTAGTTGAACAGCTGAGGTACAGAAAGAGGAGGTTTTTCAGCAAAGCCTGAAGGCCATCTGACTCCAGATGAGACTAAGCTGTTTGGCGTGATGATTATTCCCTGAATGCCTTCTGTAAGCACCATTTCTCCAGAGCACTGATATACCTGTTCTGATCAGTTCTAGACTGACAAGGGAACTACATAATCCCAGCAACCAGGCTCATCAAGGACCTCCTGGCTTTCTGTGTTTTCAGAGAAGCAGGCACACTATTGCAGTTTGCATCAAGTCTGACAGTTTGACTTCTCAAGGGCATTAATCATTTTTGTTCATACTTGTTCAGAAGTTTTCACTAACCAGCAGGATACAGATTTAATTTGTAAGTGGTGGTTTGAAAAGCTATTATTTGTGTAGTCGAGTAGAATATAGATCTTTATCCAAAGAGATTTCCAGCATTACTAAAACTTGTTGAGGAGCACAAATAAAATAAATGCTGCTGAGATGTCATTTCCTTTTGCATATCAATTTTTTAAATTGGCATATATTTTCATAGAATGCAATAAACAAAGTTGTTTTGTTAAAAGACTTCAGGTGCCTTTTTATCATTTGACTCAGTGGAACATGTCATCAGTATAAATCTACAGTATTGTTACAATGAGGAACAATGGGCTGTAGGCAGTTTAAAAATGTCAGCCTACAAGCTGAAATGTGCAGTACCCGTTACCAGAGAAGACAGCAAGCACTGCACCCTTCAAGCTTCATGCCTTATTTTGCAGAATCACAGAATTGATGGGGTGGGAAGGGACCTCTGGAGATCATCAATTGCCTGTGCTTAAAGAAGGGTCAGCTAAAGTAGGCTGCTCAGGGTCACGTCCGGTCAGGTTTTGAATATTTCCTGGAATGGGGATTCCACAACCTCTTTGAGCAACCTGTTCCAGTCTTCAACTATCCCCAAGGTGAAAAATGTTTTCTTGTGTTCCTGCATTTGGTTTTGTGTGCATTGCCCCTTGTTCTTTCACCAGATGCTACTGAGAAGAGTCTGACCTTGTCTTCTTTATTCCCCCATCAGGTATTACCCCAGCCTGTTTTGGGGTTATTTCTCCCCAGGCTCAGGACCTTTGAATTTACCTGTGTTGAATTTCATGAGGTTCTTCTCAGCCCATTTCCCAAGGTCCTTCTGAATGGCAGCATGACCATCTGGTTCCAGAACATGGAAACATTTCTAGCCTGCTGCTGTAGCTTTGGCATTTTGCATTATGAGGCACTACTCTGACATGGGTCAGGCCATTAGAAAGGAAAGGTCTGTTCCTGCTTACTATCCCTTTTGAATAATTATTTTCTTCCAAGAAAAAAATATGATGGCTTTTCTTTCTTTTTTTTTTTTTTTTTTGGATATGTTGGTGATTTTTACAAGCAATTTTAATTGTATAAATTATCACATGATGTCAAATAGGGATATGCTATTTATGACACGTGACAACTGTAAATTAACAATAAAACTGCACTGAGTAAGAGAAAGTAAAGCTCCTAGTAGGGCTTCAAGCCTGACCAGGTTTTTCATTTGTGTATGCACAGACTGTAAGTATGAACAGTTGCAAGGACTATTTGTAATCCAGTTCAACCTTCTGGTTTTCCACCCTGTCTTCCAAGCCTGTAAATAACTTTTTTTGACTTACCTCTCTGTTCTCTCTCTTTTGCTGCCTACCTTGCTCTCTACACTTTGCCAAATCTTGTCTCTCCTTCCCACTCTTGAATTCATGCTTTCATCCCTTCAGGTCCTTGTGCTTGAAGTCTCCCACTTTCCATCTGCCAGCTATCTTCTTTTCTTTCTTCAAACCACAGATTTCAGGATTTTGTCCTATTTCTTCCTTAGTAGTATTTCCATAGTATCACTGCTTCAAATGTTTTCACCTTACAGTTCATGGTGTCTTATTCAGCATTTTCAAAGTCATTTGTATAACTGATGCCACAAAACTGAGAAGCATCCTCTATACTTTATATACATATAACATTTAGGCAAACATTTTAGTGTATTTTGGTTAATTTACATTAATACAATTAAACCTTGGAACAGCATGTACTACAAGACATAGCCTATTTGTTGTTCTTGTTCCTTGTTTTAGTCACCCTGGTGACAAAAGATTACTTTTCTTCCTACATGGTAGGCATTGATCAGCGTAAGAAGTTTGTCAAGAATCGTAATTCTTCCTCTGACTTGCTCTTCTGCAATTGACATTTCACTGGGTCGAGATTCATTTCATTTAAATTCAGCTGTATACTGTTTAGACATCTACACCAGCTCTATTTTTCCTACATCCTGCTTTTAGGTGTGATTCTTCTGGCCTATATTAGACACATCTTGTTTCAGTGAGAGATGAATTTTGCCCTATAAATGTCTACTTTTTCCATTGTTAATGCAAAATCCGTACAACTAACTGGACATTCAGTCATATGAATTCAACACCCAGTGTTTCTCTATGCCTCTTTTTCCCTGTCTATCATGAGGACAGCTGAGTGCTTTGTGAGGCTGGGTTAGTGGCTCTGGAACTAAGTGATTTAGATTTGGTGATTTCAAGATAATTTAGTGTCAGAAGGAAGATTCAAGTACTATGTGCCCTCCCTCTCTTGGGATAATAGCATGCATATGGATACATGCACATTCATATATTTATGCTGTAAAATTAATTTTACAAGACAGGTAAATACCAGGTATCTAATAAATTTACCATTTTTTTCTACTGGAATATGGCAGTTGGGGCATGGCTTGGTTGTTTTCTTGATTGTTTCTCTAGATGCCTCTTCCCATCGGGCTTGCCTGGCTGCATGTTCATCAACTACATATCCCTGCAAAGAGAGAGAAAAGCTATTTACCCATGATACAAGATACATCCCCCCAAAGCTCCCTGCCCTGAGGGTCAGGCGAAGCCCCAGCAAGAGGGCGCAGAAGTCAGCAAGCCATGCTGCAAATGCACACCGGCAGGTAAAGCAAAAGGTGAAGCAGGAGTCAGGTGAACCTGGCTGAGATTTTTAGAAAACATAGGTTTGATTTTGCTTCAGAGATTAAATCTCTTCTTGCAAGAGACATGAAACACCAAGGCAATGCAACATGATGAGAAATGGCGTGGTCCCTAAAAGAAAGCTGTTTTTCGTAATAAAGAGTATTCCTTTGTTTCTGAGAACTAGATTTCATTCATATATAATCCTGTGTAAACATATGAGCCTTTATAAGGTACAGAGAAGAAACACAAAGATTTTGAAGGAAAAATAATAATAATAATAATAAAACAACAACAACAACAACAACAAAAACTGGTGAATAATGAAAGCACATATCTCCCCAGCCAGAACAACATGGACAGAAAAAGTTATAATGAAGAACGCTGTAAAAGGAACTCCTCCATTTGTCCTACTTATGACTGGGCCAAAATTACATAATCTACACAAGTGTCCTACTTGGCAATTTCCTACCTAAAATGATAATACAAGGACAAAAGAGATGGCAGTGCCCTGGGTAATTTCTATTACACAGGGCTGGAAACAATGTTCAAAAGCAAACAATGTATTTAGGTTCCAGCCTTGAAGTGCAGCTCTATCTATTCATACTGTGGTTGTTTTTTGAGTGTCTGGAAGAACAACGAGCCTAAACTAAATTATATAAAATATATTTGTAAAAAATTCTGCAGCTTCTTTGTGTTCCTGCCTTACAAGTAACTGTAGATTACTCTGTGGATCAACTTTATTATTGATTTATACAGATTTTAAAAATACTTATTTCTAACAAGTCAGCAAAAGGAAATTGGCCCAACTTTGAAACACTCAATGTAACCCTAACTCTGACGGGTTCCTACTCAGCTGCTACTGACTGATAAAACCTGTGACTTGTTGCCATGTCAGTGAATAAAACATAGATTTTTATTTCTTGTCTGAAATTTACTGAGTTAAAATAAAGTAACACAAAGGAACATCTGGAGAAGTTCGTTTCTAGCTCATCTGGTAGTTGTTGCAACATGGACCTAAAAAAATCAGCCCGTTTTGATTAGAAAACCTTGAAAATATGTTTACGTTCTTATTTCTTTTTTTTCACAACCTATATCAGTCACCTCAGGCCTTTAACCCCTTTTTTGACCCTCACTCTTCTCCCATTTGCCAGTATTTCTGATGCGGAGGAGACAAAGGTGAACAAAGTTTCCTCAGCTCTATCTTAGCAATGATTTTTACTTTTAGCTCACTGCTTCTTGATAGCAAATTAGGCCTTGCACGCTGCTGGATTATTCAGCAAAAGGATGACCTCTGTCAAATGGTACATTAGGAAGTTCTAGGAAATAGAAAAAGCTACTCAGGCTAATAGCAAAGAACATAATCTAGTATTGATCTTGCAACACCTTGATCTTTAACAAAGGGTGACTTTAATAAGCAATCTGGGCAAACAAAGAGGAGCCTGAAGAAAAGACAGGGAGAGTGGGAATGCCCATGGGGCCTCAGTTTGCCCAGTGACAGAAGGAAGAAGATATTAAATCATGGTTGCAATGGCAATTAATTATTTAACATTCATAAAGATGATTCAAGATGAAAATCACTATAGCACTGAAAAAACTTTACTAATATTTCCAGAATAATAGCTACACAAGAAGTTTGGATTATTTTCACTTTTTGTATTCAACCCAGAAGAGCTTCACAGTGGCTCTGTTTTTTCCCAAATAGTCCAAATCCAAACGGTGCGATTCAGAACTTAGAAGTGTGCTTTTTTTCCACATCCTCAGGTCTTTGTTGTGCATATTAGCAAATGACACCGAGGCAAAATTTCACACACTGAATGGCTAATTTTATTTGTATAAAGATATTTGATCTTAGTTCTAAAAGCAAACACAAACTTCGGAGAGCTTAGAAATAATTCAAATAAACAAGTGTGAACCACACATACACAATTGACTGAGAAAGAACAAATTGATGACAACAGTAGAGTGAATTATTATATTAATGTTTTCCTTTGCAAAACTTCTAGCATGAAATAGACACAGCAGCATGATATTTTCAACCCATTAGAGCTGAAACATCCCTCCTATGCTCAGTCTTGCTGAATGCTGAGTTAAAAAACTTCCTGCTGCAGGAAGCAAATGCAGAAAAATGGTACAGTGATGGAGTCTTTCTAATTCAGTAAAGAGATCATACCACCCAGATCTATGAGCCGCAAGCATTGCAGTGAATGCAAGCACACACATTTATCTTAATTTTCTCCTCAAACCACAAAGGAAAGTTGTATGGCAATTCTTCATTACCAGTGTCTATTTATATCACCTTCTTTTATCCTAGGCTAGCAAACCTAATCTTGACAACAGCCTAGGTAATAGACCAGGGCTCTCAACCAGAGGCTGCTTGCACTATTCTGTGGCCTGCCAGGTCTTGGATAGGAAGGTAAGTGATGCTTCAGGTATGCATCACATGCTAGTTTGTCTAGAACAGGACACTTTCATACACTTATGATGCTGACCTCACTCAATATACTCTAGTTCTCCACTTATTACAGGGTATTTATCAGAACATTAGTGAAAAGCTGCTAAATTCCATCCATTCCACTTCATGATGATTTTTCTTGATTCCCAACTGTGCTGCACACAATGACAAGGCGTGAATACCCATAAATAACAGGAAACTCCAGTATGAGCTGTCACAAGCATTTTTTGACATCCCTTCTGCACTATCCTCTTAGTGAGATGGTGGAAGAGTCCACCTTGTTATCTCTGGGTCACATTGAAGGACACAGATTTAATTCTGTCTGTTTCTATACTGAGTCTGTTGGAAAAACTAACAGGGATAAAGAGACCACAGAGACTTCTGAGAACCATACAGCATTGCAAGAACATGCACATGGAAAGCTCTTTATGCAGTTAATCAGTATCAGGCACTAGAGGAAAATGTGCTACAGAGACAGAAAGCATCCTGAAATAGAAAGAAAGCATCCTTCTTAAAGTAGCATCTCATTCAGGTAACAGTGCACACATCATCTTGTCATACATAAAGTAAACAAAGTATGTAGACACAGCCAGCAACTAAGCAGTGCCATTCAGGGTAAAAACATTGATGGCAAAACTTGTTCAAAAATATTGGAAGCATTAGATATATAATGTTAAATTCACATGCCATCATATTATAGACTGTCTTACGCAAGCACACTTTTTTTATGACCATGCTTATTTTGCATATCTGTGGTAGCACGGGCATCATCTGAAAACTGAAAACCCTTGATTCAGAATGGAATATGAAGCTGTTGATGTTATGTTGTGCTCAGTTTTGGTGAATGCTTGTTTGTTGTTGTTGCTTATTTCCATTCTGATAAGCAAAAAAGTTGGTCATGCATTACTTCAAAAAAGTACCCTAATGCAGCTTCCTTAGAAACAGAAATACTTTTCCTTTTGATCAGAAATGCTTGGTTTTCAGTTAATTTTACTTGGCAAAATAAGATTTAAGAAGGAAAAATAGAGATATGTAAAATTATGACTTTATGTATAGAATTTTAAAAAGGCTTAGACGTCTCAAAAGAGAACACATTGCTCATTTTCCTGCATGAATGTGAGAACAACTGTGGATGCTTGAAAAGGTTCAAAGGAAAAACAAAGAATAATTAATTGTACACAATGTTCAACCTTCCATAACACTTGTATTAACACTGCCCACTAATTATTTTGAGCTAGAGCTCAGAGCAAAAGCAGCCTCATCTTTTGAAACCTGATCTACAAGAGATGATGACGGTCCAGCTTAAATTCCTGTTGTTTTCTCAACTTCTGCTGAACTGTTTTATAAACACGGTTGCATGAATTAGCCTCCTGTCATATTTACTGGTGTCTTTTACTAAGTTCTGGGAGAAAAAAAAATCAGATGTCTAGAGCTAGAGGTCTAGATGGGCCAGAGGAGCTTTGAAAAAAAAGTCCATCATTTGAGTCATTTAAGAGTCAAAAAATCTCATAAGGAGAGGCGCACATAGCTATGGGACTAGTGCTCTGGTCTACAGAGAGATTCAGGCTAATCAAAATACTAAAAATGGTTATATAGATCAGGAAAAGGAAGGATATCCATCATTGGGAACATGTTTTATGCACAGGCAAAATACAGTGTCAGTACCATGCTGATCCAGCTAAGCTCACATGAAACAGCTTTGTGTGAGCCAATTTGTCTGGTGTGCCTAGGGAATTCTGCTGTAAAACGACCTGGTTTGTGATGACAGCAAGTAGATAAAATCAAAGTCCAATGCTATACACAGGGTACTGTGTCAAATACAAGACTTTTACCAAATAAAATCAGAGAGCTCTGTTTTGGTGACATTGCACATCAAGGTTCTCATTCTGCATGTTGCAGATATTCATATCAGAACACATGAAATTCAGGTAGCCTGTGAATATTGGATTTACACCGTTCTAAAGCAGAAAATCTAATCCAAGAGAGGTCATTCTTGTATAACTGTTTTCCACCAGTGGAAGGAAGAACATACTTTCTCCTGTAAGTGGCAACACAGACGCAAAGGACTGTCAGCTTAACCTCATCAACAAAAACAGCTTGTCACATCTTTTTATTTTATTGCTGCCCAAAATAGGAAAGATAAAATTCTCTCTATATAGTTTCCATCTATTTCTCATTAGACAGAAAGTTAAGACCTACCCTCAGATTTCCTCCGGTGCATTTTTATTTATAACATAGAGATTAATTTTGCAGGATGTTTCCTGGTTATTTTTCTTGCTCCTTTAATTAGGCCTCTGTGGGTTGAAGTGTCCTGTGCCTGACATTGTAAATATGCCACCTACTAAAGCCAAGCTGAGGTTTCTTTTCCCATTGTTTAAGATACTGTCAAAAACGAGCTACATGTGCCATTTTTGTACAGCCATGTTTTATTTAACTTTTTAAATTTATCTGATGGAAAAACAAAAAATCAATGGTCTAATAATAGATGTTCCAGATTTCATACTGTAACTCAGGACTCATTGAAAGATACCGTGTATGATGAATCTTTTCAATAACCTTTTCTTTCACTAAAATTTCAGTTTTAGTGAAATAATTCATACTTTTGTAGTCAGCATTTACTGTTTAGCAGTTTGATTAATTTTTCCCCTCTTTCCAGTAGAGAAAGATGCTTACATAGACATGCTGCATGTTTCTCATTTTAACTCCTGGTAGTGTATCTTTTCAAATACCACACCTCTTTTTCTCCTACCATTCTAAAAGCAGTACAAAAAGTTTGCTGTAATAGTGAAGAAACAATTTTGTAAGCAATATTTGTAGTATTTTACAGCTTAAACACAAAAACCTGACATCCAGGAGCTGATTTGGGATGTCTAATATCTATGGAGTCCAATATGATATATATATATGCTTTCCCTGATAACATCCATCACTGAAGGTTCAAATAAAACAAAGCTTGCTACTTTCTTCACACAGCAAATCAAGAGACATTTGCAAGTCCATAATTTTGTCAGCATTCTCTCTATTACAGTTTAACACTTAAGTTGCATAGTCTTTCCGTTCCACACCAGCTTGTAAGAAATACATTGCATCAAATATGATTTTCATGAAATATTAGCTGCATATTTAGTATTACAATATTTCAGCTAAGGATATTTTGTGGGTGCCTTTGTTTGGAAATTCCACTTCAGAATGAAATTCCAAAATGGCTCTTGCTCACAGTCACCAATATGTTCTGCTGCATAATTACAGCAAACTTCCACCTACATAGAGACCAGGCTTCACAAGTCTACGTGATTCAGGGTTCTACAGGGAAAATAGTATAAGAGGTTAGACAGATGTTGCTCAGTGGTTGGGAAAGGAAGCCTGTCAAGTCATGGCTGTATATTTTATACCACCTACTGGCAATTTAGAGATATGCATACATGAGGCAATGGCAGGAAAAGAAAGCCTGAAGGCTCGCTTGAAGCCCAAGTGAGCTGCAAGCCTTTCCAGGAACTACAACACAAAAGACAAAAACAGGATGCCAGGTGATGTTACAGGCTTCCCTGGATGTGTGCACAGGCTTCACGCTGTGCCTGTGCAAGCACAGAGCTGCTTTGTGAGAAGTTATCTTAAAGGTCTGCTTCAGATCTGATCACCTGTTTGAGAGCTTACAGCCAAGTTAGGTCTGAACCCCCAGACTGTCATTAGGCATGGGATGATAGCTAAGGCCTTGAAAGCACGTGTGCAGGATCATATGGGAAGTCTTAGAGCTATGAACAACTCTCAGTGGTCAATTACCCAAATGCAACCTTGAGAGCTGGGTAAATACAGTTTTGGGGATAGCAAAGAGGGAAAAAAAAACATACCAGATTTAGGTAAACACACTATAGATAGTAAATTTGGATGCAATGACAACTTGCAGACCCGTGAAAAAGAAGTGTGGTAACTAACATATAAAAATAACCCCAAGCAGAGTCTACAGTGAGGTGGAAAAAAATATAAATAAAAACATAATTTTCCTCCTGGTAAAGGACTCATTATTTCATTATATATCAAGCAGTGTCCTCTAGCTTCCCATCTTTATAAAGTTCAAACCCTTTCAAGCAGCCTTAAGGACCGTATATAGCTCCTGCTTTGTTCCTCTTGTGCTCCTTTGCTGTGGTTGCACTTTTCCTGCCAACAAACTCCATTTCCCTTTCCCTGTCATCCTCCCTTCACAGACCCACGAGCTCTGCTCCCTCCTCTCGACCTAAGGGTTCTTCCTCTTTCATTGTGACACCAGGCCCAGCACAGGCCCATTTCACCACCACCCTTTCTGATTGATTCCTCTTTGTTGTCCCATATCACTTCACTACCTTATTTCCTTTCTTCCCTCTTCCTTCTCCTATTTCTGGAGCTTCCACTATGTCTCTGAAAAGTCACAGTCAAACAACATCATCTGAACCCTGCCTGTACCCATCAGTTCTTGGCTATTATGGAGACTTGAATGCCTCTGTTTCAGGCTCTACCTCTCTTTCTGAGGGATCACCTTTTCTAAGACTTCCCAAATTGTTATCTAGTTCTGAGGCCACCAGCACGCCTACCTGTCACTGCTAACCCCCAGACCCCAGACTCCACATCAGCCCAGGGCCACCAGCCCCAGCATGGCCCCAGCAGGGCTGGGCTCCAGCTCCCCATGGTCCTGCCCCACTGTGGGCCCATGTCCCAACCTGGCCTCGGCCCATCCCTGTCCTGTTCCTGTCCCCAGGGAGGTGCCCAGTGTCAGTGCCCCCAGTGCCCTTCTCCTGGTGGGGCAGGGGGACGGGACAGGTTGCCAGGCCCTGCCCTGACAGACCTCTTGCAGAGCTCTGACATGAGAGCCTTCTTTGAGTGGCACTGCAGGTCTCCTTGTTCTCTGTGTTGTCAACATCTGGCTACCCAGCTCCTCCACAACATCCCTTTTTGGCTTTGCTTCCAGCTCTTTCCCATTCCTCACGACCCACTGCATTTGTCTTCATTATGCTGACTTAGGTCTAAACCTTTCCTCTTACACTGGAAATGTCAGGGTTGTGCAGGTGTTTGTAGAAATGCTAAGGTAATGAAAGGTTCCCTTCAGTATTGTAGCCACCAGAGGCAAAAATAAAACCTGCCTTTTTCTGATAGAAGATATTTTCCTGAGACTACACATCCTGTGCCAATTCTGGAGAGGAACAGTTTGATGGCTGCATGTCTGGTTGGCCCTGAAATCTGAGTAGAAGCAGTTGTGACAACAAGATCTGTTTCTAAAATAAATGGTATGGAAAGGATCCTGACGAGGGGGAAGGACACGAGTCAAACTGGAGGAGCTTAAGCCATAAAAGGCAACCCTGGAAATGTATTATTCCTACCTAGAAAAAGACAGTCAAAGGTAAAACAATCTTCACTGCTGGGACAAATAGTACAATTATAGCAAATTAACTCTGACACATAGGGTTCTGAATCTAACAGGAAGAGTGCCAAAAAAAAAAAAAAAAAAAAAGGGCAGAAAACACAGATAGCTAAGTGTTTAAATTAGTTTCAGTAAAGCAGATGAAATAGTCCCACATGCATTTCTTTCCATATACACCCCACAAATGTTTTGTATGCATTGTACACGAGTGATGTATGCAAGGCAGCTTTTACTGATGTAATTCAGAAAACCAAACCAAACCAAAACAAAAACCCAACGTGTCAGCAACACTTATGGTAGCATTGTTTTAGCTAGCTAGGTACTTGTTCTACTGTTTACAGAAAGCAAGAGAAATCATTCCTTCAGTGGCACATCACCACCCTGTGGAGGATTTTAATCAGTGCATCTCGCTTTCTAAGAATAAGGCGGCTGATCAAAGTCAATTAACTTCAACGCAAGTTGGAGTCTAAATGAATTTTGCGTAGTCTGTGATCTTGCCCGTACTGAGGAATTGATTTGCATAGCTACAAGAGATATTCAGGTATCATTTAACTATTCTGGAACAGCTCTTTGAGAGCACAGGAACATTTTTCAGGTACGACTAAAACGTTTGCATTACATTGGAAAAACAGTATTTAACTTCCCTAACTTAACAGATCTAATTGAGTGCAGTTCATTTGCTGAGACACTGGACTAGATGAATGTAGCACTCACATTGTCATCAGGAGGCAGTAAGGCAATATGCAAATGTTTAAAATAAACCACTTCTTCCTGTAGTCTTCTAACTTTTCCTGGCACACCTTTATCTTTTGCTCTAAAGCATGGAGATTATACAAGCGTGAACTTTCAGTGACCCAAAATTCTTAAAATCCTTTGTAAGGTGCCATGGTGACCGCTCAAGGCTTTCAGTACTCTAGGCAAAACTGGCATAAATAGCTTAGTGGACATAGGGCTCACTGCTCATGTTGGGAGGTATTCAATTTCTAGCTGTGCTTAATTCAGGTAAGACACTCGGCTTTGGTCTTCTACTTTACCAGGCTACTGGATACTTTAACTTAAGTATCTCTCAATGTCTCTTTTGAAGCTGTTTTGTTTTTACATAAGTATGAATGGAAGCTGGAACACTTTTTTTAAGGTTGCTTCAAACAATAAAGATTATTCCTCATAGAAGATATTTAAGCTGCAAATCTCCTCCTTGCAGAGTAACATAAATGCTAGAAGCATATATATGTCTTCAAAAAAGGGGTTGCACAAATTCATGGAGTAAAACTTTGCTGATAGATGCTATATGCAAAAATCCACACCCGAATCACAAGTCTATTAATAGAGAGTGGAAAATATTCAGGGAATGGGACATCATTATGCTCTTGCACTCTTCTCTAGGCATTGGTAACTGAAATCTCTCAGAGACGGGGTACTAGACAGTTTCTGGGTCTTGTACAGTATACATCTTCCAGGGCACTGGAGGTAGATGCCCTGCCTGCCACGATACCAGCTGTTTAATTCTGACTCAGTGAGCATTGATTCTCTTTTATAAAGTAGAAGAGCTTCACTGAGAAAGGTTAAAAAGAAAAATCTCTACAGAGGTTGCCTAGTGCAATAGTGGAAGGTTTCCCTGCCCATGGCAGGGATTTTGGAATTAGATGATCTTTAAGATCCCTTCCAACCCAACTCATTCTGTGATCCTATGATTCTATGGTAACACATGACAAAGACTCTTAGTATGTCCCCAGCTCCATCCCAATCTCTACATTTGACGAGTAAGAGGCCCCAAAAGCCATCCTCAGACAGAGCCTGTCTGCAGGCACTGACAGGAGCTGGGTATGCCTTGTTGGGAGCTGGCCATAAACCTTGTCAGCACCTGCCCACAATCCTGCAGCTGCCATGTTGGACTGCCTGGGTCTCAGGGTTAGCGTTTCCTCTTAGCATTAAACATGCCAGACATCTGCATTTTCTTACAGTTTTTTACTCCCTAGGAGAGCACCCAGGCCATCAAGGTGTGAGGTATTTAGGGTGAATCACTCCTGTTCTTTGCTCTCTCTCTCCCTTTCTCTCGCTCTCTTCTGTGAGAGGTTGTGATTCACTTATCATGGAGAGCAGGGAAACTCCAATCTCAGACAAAGAGAAATGTTGGGAGAGAAAAACTATTTCCTGTCCAGGGCTATAGCTACAATAGCTGCAAAATTATGGAGCAGCTTAGAATAATTATCACCTAACAGCTTCTAGCCTACGCAATCCATTTTTTTATTTCTCTAAACTACAACATAAATTATCAACAGCATCTTCTGCACACGATGCATAAAACCCATTACTTTGTCCAAACCCACGTGATTTCCTGACTGGTGCATTGAGTACAAGCTGCAAGACAGGAAAACTACAGAAAGCCTTTCAAAGGTGTTCATGTTGAATAGAGACAACCCCAAAAGCCCATTGGGAAGGCTTTTTCTTTGGCACCTGATGGTAGAGCTCAGTGTGTTCCTGGCAGAATTCAGTTACTCTATTAATCAGAGCATCTGAAATCCACCAAAAAGCCAACTCCGGCTACAGAATTCAGTATGAACATAATTGCTTTTGCTTGGGATTATAATTAGGACCCACCCGACAAATGTCGTTCTAGTTGGACCAAGGATAATGATCAGGATGTAATGAGTTGTGGGGATGCTTACCTTCTGGGCCATGGCTCCCTGTGTGCTGAGGAGAGAGCTGCATTCCCCTTCATGGTATTCTTCTTTACATTCACGGCAGAACACAAACTGGAAAACAAACCAAAGCACACAAGTGATAAAAACACATCAGGGACATAGACAGCAGAGTACAACTGTGAAGAGTCATATAGCAGATGATCTCTTGCCCTTCTCATCCCATTAAATTCCCATAATCCTCCTAATTGTGCATCTTATTATGCAATCTGATCATTAACACAACAATTTTGCAGTTACTATTATACATTTCTTTGGTGAAGTAAAATAAATGCCATTATTAAAAATGAGATTTTGCTACATGGTCGATTTAAGGACATAAAGTCATTCTAGATACTTCTGTGTGTGTTTGTGCTGCAGTGAAATCTATTTATACAAAAAGGGCGCTGCCTGAAACAAGTAGTTTTGCTCTATAGTGTTTACCAATGTAAGCAGTCCATTCATAGTTCTGAATCTAATGCATTCTCTATGGAAAGCTGTTACTAAATTTACTGGGACATGATCACTTTATATAGGTTATATGAAATGCCATTTTCTAGGAAATTATACCCTTGCCATGGACTTTTGAGGAATGGTTTAAAAAAATCCATAGTAAGAACACAGTGACAGGTTACTTCACATGGGTTTTAAAGGACTCCCTCTAGACCCTTGTTACATTTCTTGCAATTGTTCTGGCTTCATCCTCCTTAAATTACATTGTTCTTTACGTAAGAGCTCATTCAAAAGTAATGTAATGTCTTTAGCAGATGAGTAAAACAATTGTCCCTGCCTCATTCTGAGCTGCCACTGCTCCCTAAACTGGTTTGTATGTATCAAGTTCAATGCCTTTTTTAAACTCTAAAATGAAGATATCTGTCTTGACATGTGTCAAAATCTTTGACTCATCAATGCTGCATTAAATTCTGTGTCCTTGCAGGTAAGAGGAAAAGTCAATAATGTAAAATGGGTCTCTCTTAATACTTTTTTAAAGCCATGTCATGATGCCAGCCCAGACTCTCAGCAGTAAGCTGTTCTGACTGGCATTATAAGCAAGACTGATAAAACAGCCTTGATTTTTGATGCAGAGCTGCATTCACCAGTAACGAATAAAGGATATCAGGACATGACACTGGAACATTTGTCTGCCACAAATTCCATCTTTTGCATTTTCATTTTGAACTCTTTCAAGCCTTATTGTCACTTTTCTAAGAACCACTGAAAATCGTATTTCATTGTCATGCTAAAGAAACTGTGCTTTTGTGAAAAGAAACATTGTGCGAGTCCAAAAGGGTTGACTCTGTTATTCAGAAGGTCAGGGAAATTTGGAGTGGGGAAATGGAGTGGGTGTTCCAGCTTCTAGAGATATCAAACCAAATCACTTGTTTGCTTTCTTGTCACTTCTCTAACTACTTTGTTAACGATTTTAAATCTTTTATTTTACTTCATCTGACATTGATCTGTTAATTCATTTGTGTTTCTTAGCAAACAGCTTAACAATGAAGGCACTTCTGCAAGGTATGTTATATGAAAGGTTGCAGTATTGTAATTACAACAATTTGCACTGCATCCCAAAGTTTCATCTATGTTGAACATTGCCCAGACATATAGAGATGTATGTACTCTCTGTCTGGATACCTAATATCTCAAAACTTATCACTTATCAATGAAGGTTATAGCCAGGTTTAACCATATTTCTTACTGTGTGTCCTATTCTCTTTTACCTTCCTAACTTTATTTCCTTGTAAACATATCTGGCTGAAAACGTTTGTCTGAAAGGGCTTTGTATACACTCACTATACCACTGCCTTACCACAGAATGCCTCCGTTTCCTCTCCTCACTCCAGTCTTTCACTTTTGCAATTGCAATTTTAAACATTTCATAAATATTGAAAAGGAGGATATGCTGAAGAAGGAAAGAAAGGGGGAAAAAACAACAAAACTAAACCAAACCAACCAACCAAAAAAAACAACCAAACAACAACAAAAACCAGGACATATTTTGTAAAGACATTCCAGCTGTCTCACAGTGTAGTTTAGGTTGCATTGACATTTATGATAACAATAAAATTAATAAACTCATGTATTACTTAAAGGTGTGAAATGCATTTTCTCGCTACAGAGGTCACTCTCTATACTTGCCTTTAAAATTGCCACTTAAAAAAGTGCTCAGGGGTAAGATCAAAGTGTTGTTTACCAATGTTTTCCCGACAGGCTTTCTGTACTGGAAGTGCGTATGAGAGCGTAAACTGGGCCTTCCACTATCAATTTTGTATCTTGAAAGTAAGTCTGTGAGTGACCCTGTCACATGCTTGTGATGGAACAAAGCCTGATTTTTTTTGGTGAGCCAGGATACTCACTTCATATCTTATTAGATAATGGATGAGTTGTAAAATCAGTTCTGTGGCAAAAGACCACCCTGGAGGCTGATCGGTTTGTCAGAATAAATAGGCATCTCCCCACAGAAATGCATTAAGCACTCCCATTTTATGGTAAAGCATGCATCATAAAGAAAACGTAGGTCATTTACAACAAAGCAGTTTGCGATAGCTCCATTCATTTTTTACATCCAGACATGAAAAATATAATAAAGTTTCAGTAATGAAATACAGCAATTGCAAAAGTGCTGTCATTTAACTTCTATTTTGTAGCTTCATTAATATTAATACAGTTATTTTGCCTTTGGAAATATAAGGATTTAAGTTGTTCAGTCAGGATTTAATACTTCCGCATAAATTTAATATTAGTATGTGTTTAAAAAATACTATAAATAGTGTAATTACTAACAACAGTCACACTTTCTTTCCCTTTATTTGCTGAAAGGTTGGCAGATTACAGTGATAACATAAATTGTTCAAGAACAGTGAATGTAGAACTTACTGTTGTTACCCTTGAAAGATTCTTCAGCTAGAAAGCGACTAGCACAAAGAATAAATCCCAAAGGTCTGAAACCTACCCTCTAGGTTTACGCATTAAAATGAGGATTAGCAGGGAAATCCCTAAAGCACTTGAGGGATTTGGGCACTGGAATAAACATATAACCTGTATGTATGCTACTACAGGCTTTTGAATATCTGTAAAAATGTATAAGATAGGCCTAAGCAGAAATTCTGAATACAAGTGATCTCAAAACAGAAGGTATAAAAAGTCTCAACAGGGATCCAAATCCTGTTTTAAAAATCCTCCTCTCTTTATCATCACTCAAACAGAAGGTAAAATCAGTCCAAACTCTGGCCTGTTCAATGGAATTTGTACCCCACGGCTGATATGTGCAGTGCCAAGAGTGATGCTGAAAGAAACCTGCGATGATGAAACCATTATTCCTGACCAGACCATGCATAAAGTTTCAAGTTTGGAAGAGGAAACAGAATATAGCTCTAATTTTTAAGGAAAAAAAATGAGTTTGTCAGTTATATGCTGAATTGGTTTTTAGAAGAAGGATTTTGCCATTTTTTTTTTCCTCAACATTTGTAAGATTTGTTTTTTATTTTTTTGGGGGATTAAGCACCACACCTCTCATTCTCTTGCCTACTCCACGCATCTCTTCTTTTGTCTCTAACACTGATCATCTCTCCCTGTAATTCTTGCAAAGTATTCATGTTCAAATTATCTCTCTTCCAACGTCAATACAATACTCCCATTCATGAATTCCCACACGAAGCCTCAAGTTTTGGCTCCATACTGTTACTTTTAAGTTACTCTTCTACTCAGATATTTCTTGTCTTTTTCACTCTCACCTTCTCTTGTGTCTACACAGCAAAATGAAGGCAAGGTTGCAATGAGGTAGTTATAGCTGAGGTTTAAGCTGTGGCACCATGGGTACACTGCTAGGGACTTTGTAAGGTGACAGCTCAAGTGTGGGCACAGATTTCTTACCAGATTTCTGCAGTCTATGTTGAAATCCAGGCTGCCATGTTTTCCTTCCTACAGTTAGCACTATTAGCTAGACTGTAACATATGGTTTGTCCAAGTGTTGTCCAAAACAGACACTGAAGTCCACATTAAAGACATCAAGTGAGGAAAGACCCACTCATACCTCTGGCAATGTGTCTTAATGCCCTTCAAATCATTGTTAAAAATTGTAACTAACACCTACTTTGACTCTCCCTGGATTCAGCTTCCAGACACTACTTTCTGCTTCACAATTATCTGCTAAAATATCTTTCAGTATCTCCTATTTTCTTTCTGCAAAGGTACCTATGTACCATAATCATGGTACCCCTGAATCTTCTTTAACCTAAGCAGAGACTCTAAGTTTCTCACTGGATAAGCCGTTCTGTTACTACCTCTGTCCAGCCCCAAATCATATTCATAGCAGTTTTCTAGGGACTTGCTTTTGACATTAATTATATTTGACTAATCTTTGTGTCATTGCTGTGCTGTATCAGCAGAGTCTTTTTATTTACTTCTGGATTGCTGTCAAGTATTGAATTGTGACAGGTATGCTATCAGTCCCTGCTGAATGCTGCTAGCAATACCCTGCTGATCATGCAGTCTTTACAGAAAGACTGCTTTCTGTGATCTGTCAGTTCGTAATCCACACAACGACCAACCAGGGAGGCATGCATACTATACCATCCGACAGTGATGAGACAATGCTTCTGCTCATGTCCTAAACATTGCAATTGGAACCCAGTCCCCTAAAACTCTTTATGGATATGTTATGGTGCTGATTTCCTTACCAGAATATTCTGTAGATTGAAGTCATACAATATATGAAACTGATTTTTCCACAATTACTCTTTCTTATCAAACTTATAATCTCATCAAAGAATGAAATCAGTTCCTTTTGATACAACCTACTGTCACTGAGAATATATTGACTAGCAATATTATCAAAATTGTTTTGTCTTCTCTGTTCCTTCGTCTTTTTTCCTTGATCTTCCCTCATTCATTCAGTACTGTCTGTCTGGGTCAGTCGCTACAGATGGGAGTCATGAAAATTAAATCTACTGAATGAAGGCAGGATCAACACTTCCATCACTGCTGTAGCTTTCTGTCAGTAACATAAAACTAGAATGCAAGAGAGGCCAAGGTCCCTCAAAACCATGACTGTATGAACAAACAAAAATTACAGATCTCTCACCTTTCATTTAAAATGCAGGGATTACAACTTTTATCTTGCCTTTTCAGGAAAATGTGTTTTAAGAAATCAACCTTCAACTTCTCTACACACTCCTTCCTCTAAAACCAAGTCAACCCACCCTCCCTAAGCAAAATAAAAGTGTACTACATTACTATCATAATTCATGCTAAAGGAGAAATAAACCATAGATTACAAGCGTTAACTTTATTATTAAATGAGCTGCTAAAAAAGAAATATGAAGACCTACTGTAATGGGAGGAGTCTACAGCATATTGTTAAGAGAATACAAAGCAAGTAAAGTATAATCTAAGATATATATGATTAATTTGTGATTAATTGTTTAATTTGTATATAGCGAATATATATATATTAATCAGACTAGCAGGATTTTTTTTTTTTAACTGGATTTTTTAAAAAAACATTGAGAATGATTTATTGGATAGTAACACTGGAAAGGCAAAAAGATCCATTTTTTCACCAGACAACATGATCATCTGGTCAAAAAAACCCTTGAAAATGTAAAACTTTATAATGCACCAAGGTTCAATTCTAGATGAGCTTTTGCAGTCAAACTATAGGCTGCTGACTGGGGCAAGGATTTATTAGTGAAAATATGAGCATGCCTTAAGGGAAACCAAAGCTATCAAAGAGTCATGTATAGAATGATGCAGCCAATAATACCCAATGTAATCTCTCTTTATAGTGTAGAAAAATACAGTATTAGATTGCAATTTACAAAGTATAAATTGTAATCTCATAGTGAGTAATACATACCTACAGAAGAGGTATTATTTGTGAAAAAATATGCCCTTGTTCCCAAGAAAGCTAAGGGTATCCTGGGCTGTACTAAGCAAAATATTGCCAAAAGGTTAAGGGAGGGTGATCTCTCCCCCTCTACTCAGCGCTGCTAAGGCCACACCTGGAGTACTCTGTCCAGTTCTGGACTCTCCAATCAATACAAGAGACATGGGTATACTGGAGAGAGCCCAGTGAACGACTGTGAAGGTGATGGAGCACTTCTCCTGTGAGGTAAGGCTGAGCAAGCTAGGGCTGTTCAACCTAGAGAAAGGGAAGGTTTGAGGGGTCTCATTAATGTGTATAAATACGTGAAGGGAGAGTGCAAAGAGCAAGGAGATAGGCTCTTTTCACAGGGATGCCCAGTGCCAGGACATGAGGCAATGGGCACAAAACTGGTTCACAAGAGGTTCTGTTGGAACATCAGGAAGCACTCCTATACTGTGCAGATGATGGGGCACTGGCACAGGTTGCCCAGAGAGGCTGTAGGGTCTCCCTCATTGGAGATCTTCAAAAGCCACATGCACATAGACATGCACAACATGCTCCAAGGGGCCCTGCTTGAGCAGGGGGGATGGACCAGATGACCTCCAGAGGTCCCTTCCAACCTTAACCAGTGTGCAATTCTGTGGTTTTGTGAAAAAATGTCCTGACACCAAATTTGACTAGAAAAGTTTTTAACGTATAGTATATATTTTGAGTAGGAGAGCAGTCTGATTCCTGACTAGAGTTCAAACCTCCATAAATACAGATCAAGCATTTTTAATTTTGAAACTATATATTTTATTACCTATTTCCATCTTAAGTGAATCAGTGCTTAATAAATAAAAATAAAAATACAGACACAAACACACAAAATAAATGTCATACTCTTTGCTGTTCTACTGCTGTGAACTACAGGTATTGGATTGACTTTGCTTCTGGCACTTTTTATTATCCAGGATCAAGTGTGAGACCTTCAGCCCCATATCCTGTCTTTTGATATTTCTTGTGCTTACAGCAAGAACCTTTAAAAACAGAATATTTACCATCTGCAGTAGCTACATTTACTTAGGATTTGTGGCTTTGCCAATTGTCAGTTATAGAAAACCCACAAATACTACAATGAAGATAAATGCCACAGTAGAAAAAGTATTCATTTTTAATGACACCAGCTCTATCAGATATAAAGCATGGTAGTACTTGCAGAGCAATTCTGGTCTTTTTCCTTACAATAAAATACACATACTTACTATGCACATTTCATCTAAAATTAAACTTTTGCGAGGAGCATGACAATCTGTCAAAACACGGTATCAAAAATATAGTTGCAGTCTCTGTGCAGCTTTTGCAATCCAAGAGCGATTTGCCATCAATATTATAAGAAGCAATTTTCTATAAACATTAAAAGCTTTAAATGCAGGTCTGCGTCAAAATGTCTTAGAATTTTCAATGTTTTTCTTTTGAATCTAAAAGTGAAAGCCTCCCTCCTAACTTCTACAAAACAACCCATGGGCTTATTCCCTGAGATCTAAATGACAGCATGTGCACCCCGGGACTCTTCGGTGAATGCTGATGAATTTCTGTTTGCAGACAGGCAGACTTTCCTGGAGCTTGTCTTGCATCAGGCTGCATTAACCTGAAGATGGACAACATAAGCTCAGAGAACCTCTCTGAGACCTCCCCAGATCTCCTGTTTGCTGATTTATGTGGATGATCAGCCATCATCCCTTTTGAATTGCCCTGTGCTCCAAGTGCTGCAAAGGACAGAACATAAGTAAGAAGCTGGGAGAAGCCCTGGTGCTTCTTTGAGGTGAAATTACTTCAGACATCTGTAGAAGAAGGGATGATACTCTTCAGGAGATTCAGCAGATTACTCTGCTACATGCCTACACACAAAGGTATTGCACAATCTTGTTCTTAGTATGTGGATGGGATGTGAGACTTACTGGCCTATTCCAGAAAATAAGAACAAAAAGTCTGTAAAGCAGAATTTGTAACAAAAATATGTGGTATATTGACAATACAAAACCCTGTTGTTTGTGGTACTATTATGTGTGTATAATAGAGTCAGATCTTGTGATCGCTGAAGAATCTCAACTGATAGCTGACTACCCAAGCAAACATGAGTTCAAACACCACAAGATTTTCAAAGTGGACCATGGATTTAGTTCTCTGGACAGAAATAGACGGCGTTTGTACAGCTTTTACTGTGAGAAGAACAATCCTGTGCCCTGCAGCACTGGGAAGAGATGCCCAGAATGATGATGACCAAACTACCTCTGGAAAAGGAAGTCAAACAAGCCTAAGAAAAGTAGGAAGCTGCATACAGCATCAGGCTGCTAAACACAGCAAGATGCTCATGTCCCTCTTGTTTACCTCACCTGTGCTAGAGCTGCAGACAGCTAAGGAAAGAGCCAGGCTTCCAGTTCATCATACTACAGGGACTGTGACAAGTCCTCAGATGTTAAACATCGCTGCTTAGAGGAACACTTCCTAACTCCAGAAATAGCTGCTGCCACTGGGACAAATTCCTCAGAATCAGATGCCTGGTCAGAGTCAGGCATCATCCTCTGCTCTTCACCCTTGTGTATCTAGATCTCCCCTCTGCCTTCCCATTCCCATGCAGCTGTTGTCTAGCCCCTTCCTTCTTCTTTTGGTGGCAAAACTCAATTTTACGTACAGTTTACACTTGAGAAGCTTTAAGCTAGTCCTGCTGCAAATCTCACAGCCAGGTCAATAATCTGTGGCTAATGCAGCAACCGTGTGTTTGGGACCTGGACTACTGGCTCTGCATGATGCTGCACTATGCTAGGTGGATGTTTCAGCACCACTTGGATCTGGCTTGAGGGTGCACAAGTAGAGAGAGTCCTTACTTCACTGTAGTACAGACATGACAAGGAAATTAAATTCAATATTATGTTCTTGCTGGCACCTCTGGAGATAAAAAAGCAATTGTTCGTCGGCGTAATTCTGTTCCCATTGAAGTAACTGAAGTGGTACAGACAGATAACTATACATATTTAGTGTATAATCTGGGGTATTTTTATGCCTGGATGACTAAGAAAATGTGAAGCAGATGCAGGTAAACTTAGATTTTTACAAATGATTTCCATAATAATTTACAAGGTATTTCTATGAGGAAACAGTGGAAGCAAACAATTATCGCCGATTTGTCATTTAATGAGTATAAGAAAAACTTTTAAGGCAGCCAAAATATGTATCTAAATGTGACGTTTTAAAAATACTTTAATCTAGCAGATTATAACCAAACCTCTAAATGCATAGTACATATAGGCACATATTAAAACTACATGGTATATCTCTCCACCTCTCCCACTAACACTAACAGAAATCAACTGTAGCTCTAATGGAACAATGCTACATTTACCTTAAAACACACGAAGTCAGAGCATGAGTTATGATCTCAAGTAAAAAAAGCTATAGCATATATGTTGTCACTACTTCACTCAATACAAGCAAGAATATGAAGTAAAATTTTGTGTGAAAGGAAGCATTATTTATAAGGAGCTATGATGTAGAGAGGGAAAATCACAGTTACCCAGAGATGCCTTTAGAAACAGAGACATAGCATTTTATAGCATGCATAACAGCATAGCATTGCAAAATATTTTTACTGTAGAATATGTGTCACTTTACATGTGTGATGTCAAAGTTGACTTTTTCAACAAAGAAGTTGGAAGTTACAGTAATATATCACTTCTCTCAAGTTTGAAAAAGATGTTATTGCTGAATGCATGCATCTGTTCACAAGGAATGTCATGAGGAACAAATTTTACTGCCTGTCCCTTTACCTCTGTCTGTAGCATCTTTGGAGTTCAATTAATACACCCTCAAACAATAAGACAAACAAAGCATGCATTTCATTCATGTCCTGATTGGATTGCCAGGTTAAATCTAAAAAAAAAAAAAAAAAAAAAAAAAAAAAAAAAGCCCACATAGCAATACTAACATTTTTTCAGAAGATGGCAGCAGTGAAACAGGAATCGATATAGAAGGTCTAAGCTTTTGCAAATGAGAAAGATTCTGAAAAAATCATAGTCAACAGCTAAGATCCAGTCCAGGGTTACTAACAGCTAATACATCTGATACATGCAAAACTAGTCCTGACAAGACAGTCTCATAAAGAAACAGTATTCAGATGCATTAAAACTCATAAAAAGGAACAAGGGGTGCTCCTTGTTTCAAGGACATCGCATCTTATTTCTCTTGAATCTGGCAACAGCTGAAGCTCCATAAAAAGAACATAAATATGACAATCTCGCAAATAAAATAGCATAAATAATGTATCTCAGATAACTATGGTGCTGTTTTAAGCATTTTGTTGCCTTCACATTATCTCCTAGGTGTAACCATTGCTTTTTATGACTATAAACAGTCACATAGCCTATATGTCAGGCAGAGCAAAAAATAATGAACAAATGCATTTGTTTCTTTCTTTTAAGGGAATGCCAACCTACTGCACATGGCTCCAGCAATGTTTCCTCATAGTAACTAGATTAAGCACAACATTAGGATCTTTTCCTGAGACATTGTTTTTGGAGGGTAGGGGACTTGGGGAGGGGGATAGAATTAAAACACAATTCTGCTTCTGGTTTGTGTTTGTCTTATGAACAAGTGAATCCTTTAAAATTAGGGAGTAACTGAATCTACAGTCACCAAAGCCAGCCTGTGCTCCCTTCAAAGACCGATACCATCCAGTTCAACAACTGAGCATGGAGGTATACTCTGCTTGGTTCAAATTCAGAGCATGAATGCTGAAGAAAAAAAAAAAGCTGCATTAGGTGATTCCAATTAGAGCTGTTTCTGAGCCTGAATATTGACACTGAATGACACAGGGAAACTTTGGGCAAGTTGCAAAAACAGATGAAAATTTCGTGTTAAGCCTGTCTACAGTTAGATGCAGCCAAACAGCAGGATACTATCAACTCTAAGCTCTGAAGGATAGATTTAGACTCAGGCTCTGCAATTCCAACTCATCTGAAAAAATGAATGAATTAAAATAATGATAATTAAAAAAAAAAAAAAAGTTTCAAAGAGAAACAAGAAAGAAATTGCAAGAAATTTTGAAAATCTTCAGATCTAGTTTTCCTGAATGAGGCATCATCTGTGCAAAATATCCTGCAAACACTGCTGAAGAAAACATTGGAATAATAATGAAAATATCACACTTCATCTGTCAAGGAAAAAAAGCAGGTAGCTTCTCAAACACAGCTTGCTGATCAAAAATCAATGATAGCTAGGCTGGTTCATGCCATGAGTCCCCGGTCACAACCCAGAGCTCCCATTAAGGATCCCTCAATTTATATTCCTTGTTTTCACTGCAAAGGCTGGGTACGAAGTTTCAAGTAATTTTCTTCCGAAAAAAAAAAGACAGTTTTTAAAGTTATACAGTTTGTGCTAATTGTGTTCACAGAGTATATACCTAGTTATTAATGTGACTTCTTGTCTGACCTCTCAAATGGATCTTGTTCTGGTTTGTTGATCCTAGACATTTTTGTAGTGTAATTATCTAAACCACCAAAAATGATCTCTGAAATGTAAGCTCATGATGTTAGTGGTTTACAGGAAATGCAAACTATTTGGCACCTACTTCTGCACCCTTCTGACAAACCATGCACTAAACATTTGAGAAACAGAAATTCTACATTAAGAATCCAAATAGATATACGCATACATAAAATCAACAAATGTTGTCATATATTGGCATATACTGACAAGTAGCAAAATCTCTGTCTAAAAAAAAACCATTCCATAAATCTTGCTTATTTATCAAAAATAATTTTACAACTCCATAATTCTTTTACTTTTCTTTGAATTTCTGAAATATCTATGGATCATCCAACATGCACTATATTTTTTCAGTTGCCTGGGAGGGCAAACACTGCGAGGCACAAGCAATTCAGGTTTCTGGGGTGTACTGTTGACAATTCCCTGGCACAAGTAAAGAATAAGCCCAAAAGGGGACACAGTTCTCATACTTCCATCAAGGAAGAACTGGTTGCAGTTGTGAAGACTGAAGACAGCCTAGGCTGCAGTGAACATGGCATGATGGTGTTCAGGATCCTGAGAGGAGGGAGTAAGGCAAAAAAATTGAACCACAAGATTTGACCTCAGGAGAACATACTTTGGTCTGTTCAGGGGTCTGCCTGGAAAAATCCCATGGGAGCTGGCCCTGGAAAAAAAAAAAAAAAAAAAAAAAAAAGGGATACAGAAGACTTGGTTGCTGTTCAAGGATCACCTCCTTAAAACTCAGTGGTCCATCCATCTTAACCATCAGGAAGTCAAACAAAAGTAGTAGCAGACCTGTCTGATGAACAAGAATCTCCTGGTTAAACTTGGAAATAAAAAGGAAGCATTTAAGAGGCAGGAGCAGGATTCAGGAGGAGTATAGGGACTTTGTCCAAGGATGCAGTGATGGGGTTAGGAAAGATAAAACCCACCTAGAGTTTAATATGATAAGTAACATGAAAGCCATCAAGGACTTCTACAGGTATATCACCAACAAAAAGAAGACCAAGAAAAATGAGGGCCCACTGCTGAATCAGTGCAATGTATCTGGTGACAAAAAACATGGAAAAAGACAAGGTACTCAATGTCTTCTTCACCTCTGTCTTTACTGGCAAGATTTGCCTTTGGGAATCCCAGGTCCCTGAGATGAGAAGCTCCAGTCTGGAGCAAGAAAGGCTTGTTCTTGCTGAAGAAGGATCATGAGAGGGGATTACAATTTGGGCAAAACAACAGATTGCACTAAACCAAAGCCCAGTCCATCACTCCTTTCTCAACATAGTCAGCAAAGCAGATGTAATCCTTAAAACCCAGAGAAAAAAACATATGCACATGTGCAAGTTCAGAAGGACCACTCCAAGCTGGAACTTGTGCACAACATGGGAGTAGAACAGACCTCTGTATAATGATATTTTATGCTCAACTAAAACACATCCACAATCCAGTGTGGATTCAAAAGATCCACTGCAAGAAGACAGATCAACACAGTGCACCTGAGTGCCAGTGTTGGCAGGAACAAAGGCTTCTTGACATCTCAGGAAAGCATGATCCAGTCCCTCCAAGTACCACTAGGAGGTCTCCAAACCTACTGACATGTCTTTTTTAAGAAGAACTCTAACCTGGCACAGTTTCTGGAATTAATGACTGCAGTGCAAATGATCTATTTCTTTAGAATAAGCACTTATTGCTGATGAATGCTTCATTTATTTACTACTTCTAAGACACAGATTTGGTAGGGCTTATTGTTAGTTTTTAATAAGAAAGGGAGCTGAAGAATTAATCTTATGTGACAATTAGGTTGTGTTATGATGATTTGATTATAGATGAAATTGCTTGCTAATGTGGCCAGATCCTGGGCTCATGGAAATGGGCACAACTCCGTTTTCTCCAGCAGAGCTACACTGAATTGCAGCTTCTCAGGATCAGGGCCTACCTGCCTGTTTCTGACATCTAGTATATAAATTCATACATCTCTATGTCATCAAGAGTCACTACACAAGCAGAGCACACATTTCAGTATTTGTCGTCTGATATATTGTTGTGCTGCAGTAATTCACCTCTTCCCAACACCTTCACTTTTCTTTTATTCATACCTGAAAACATCATTCCTCTCACATCACTCCTGACCATAGGAACAGCTTCATAATCACTGTTAGAACTTATTAAAAGCAATAATATGCTTGCAACAATGATAACAAATGTTATTATACCAACGCCAGTGAGAACAATACTATTGTCTAATATATGGTGTATCTTTTCTTCCTCTCATCTCCTTCCCTGCTTTCAAAAGGCTCAGAAGCAGCCACACCTGGAAGCCTTCCAGCTATGAAACCACATGATTTTGGAGTGCTCCTGGGGTAGGAACAAAAATAAATATTTTTCATAGATATTCACCTCTTCTACCTCAGGAGGCATCCTGAAGGCATGCTATGCAAATCAGACAATTGTAAGTAGGGTAGCATGTTCTAAATTCTATATCCAGGACCTGCCTAAAAAGAACATTATTAATCAAGGGATTTTATTTTATTTTATTTTATTTTATTTTATTTTATTTTATTTTATTTTATTTTATTTTATTTTATTTTATTTTATTTTATTTTATTTTATTTTATTTTATTTTATTTATTTATTATTTTTTTAATATATATAATATTCAGATAAAACCTAGCCTGAAGAAATTACCACTGTGTGTCTAATTCCCCTACATGAACATACATGCCTGTCTGTCTATTCTGTTGTTAATCATGATATTTTGGCCTTTTCAGTTTTTTGCATAAATCAAAAAATATTCAAATTGATCAGTGATAAACAGCAATGTACCATTTACCTTGAAATAATTATAATCTGGTGGAAAATACTGTATTTTTTTCCCTTTTCCTCTCAAAATTTGACTTTCTTTGCTGCTAGGAATTTAAAGCAAAGATAAAAAAAAAAGAAATAGGCACTGTTGTTGTATGACCCCACTATATTTTTGTTCTTCTGCTTCAAAGGCAACCTGCCAGCTCACACAGAAAACAAAGAAAGGTTACTTCTGCGAACTGTATTAAAAGCACTCAACAATAATGGCCCCAAACCACTACAGCTCCCAGTTGTCTTATTGCACTATTTGGGGGTTATTACTGTAGCTTTTTATTAAATAAGGATCATTAGTAAACCTTGTTTTGATTCTTATGTTGTGTTACCTTTATTTAGCATGTTTACTGCAGCTGTGTGCCACAACAATGCACCACAACAATGCACCATAAGCTCCTTCTGGCTTCAGTCTGATTTTTGGATATGCAGGAGGTCAAAATTTTTCTAAGCAGCGAAACAAAAAGAGGCAGAGCATGCTTGTATGTACTGAAGTGGAAAAATTATGTTTTTCAAATACAGAAGGACTTTAATGTGCCCCTGTATGTTGTGATATATGCTGGAGAATTCCACTGGAGAATCAAGTGTGCATCATGCTTCTCAGCTGTTATATGAAAAAAATGTAGTTTATGAAAACCTGGTAGATAGTAAAGAAAAAGGAACCAATTTGAGTTACAGCTCAAACTATGTGTGTTTTTAATTAACAAAGTGTGTTATTTTTTCAAATTAAAAATCACAGAATCACACAGAATCACAGAATTGTCTAGGTTGGAAGAGACCTCAAGATCATCGAGCCCAACCTCTGACCTAAGAAGTCCTCCACTAAACCATATTGCTAAGTTCAACATCTAAGACCTCCAGGGATGGTGACTCCACCACTTCCCTGGACAGCCCATTCCAATGATTGCAAACTTCAAAATTCTAGCTCTCTTCAACATTTTATTCAATCTCATGTTCAAGGAACAAGTTAGAAATGAATTCCATGCTTAGGTTCATCTCATTTTATAGAGCCTCTGTTTGTGGATTCAGGCACTCAAGGTGTCAGTGTCTAGTTCCAGGAACTGGTTTGTGCCCATCACTTGTTAAGGTAAGAACAGAAAGTGAAAATTAACAACTGTTTTCTCTAGCTTCACAGTCCATTTATTTAATTCAAATTTTCTAAGATCTTGTATTAGAAATATATAAAGCCAAGTAATTCAAAAACATGTGATTACATTTGTGAGGCCTTACCAATATATAGTTTTTGTACATATGATAATTCATGAGTCAACCTGTAGACAGTCTTTGTAAATCTCATTTTATTTGTGTCATCTATTATGAAATTTTATCTTACATGAGAAAATAATTTGAAATATTTGTTGTGGTCTTGGTGTTGCTATTGGGCCATCTCAGCCCACTAGGAGCTCTGCACTCAAATCTGTCCAAACTTCTATAGTTTTTCAAAGGAATCTAATATTAAACTGATCCCTTTCTTGACTTTGGTCTAAGTGCCTTCCCATTATACACATCCAATATACAATGGATGTGTATCTTAGCACTGAACTGTAGACAATGGGAAAGCTATAAACATATAAAAGTAGCATTTCTGCTAAGACCCTGACAGTAAGCTTGTCCATCAACAGCAGAAAATGTAAGGCTTAACAAGATGTGTGGTACTCTGAGATAACGCATGCCTTGGGGGTGTTGTGAAGTATGAAGCAGAAGCAAATGCTTTTAGTGACCTGCCAGTGTTATCTTACTGTAACATACACACCTTGGAATAGCCTACAAAATTATAAAATAGCCCCGAACTCACAGAAAACTAAATATATTTTTTAATTTAACAACTAAACAAAAGAAATGAGGTGCATAATAATTAAATGGCCAGTAAAGAGCAAATAGCTTATGGAATGTTTCATTTCTGAACTGCTGAGGAGAATAATAGGCAGGGTCACAGGTGAATGAAATAAAATGTCATGTACATTCTTCATGCTACTCAAGCATAGCAATTTCCCCAAAAGGTTCTTCATTAAAACAAAAATGAAATAATGGAAGAGATAGTTTGGAAAGATTTTTTTTTCTTTCTTTTTTTTTTTTTTTTTTTTTTTTTTTTCTCAGGCATCTTAGTGTTTCTCAAGACAGACTCTTGTATATAGCGTTGATTGGCATTTGGAATTAATTACATTATTGGACCATATTACAACCCCACCTAGAATCAACTTTTGCAGCCTGTAAGTTAATTCATGTAGATATTTGTAACTGGAATAAACCAAAGTTTCTAGTAATCTGTACTTTATACAGAATTTATTGGGTTTGAGTTTACTAGCAAACATTGAATTTTTTTCTAAAAGATTCTTATAAATCAACAATCATCACTATATTCAACTCATCTGTTTTTAAACAACTGGAAGTAATTTAGCACTTTGCACTGAAATCTTTCAGCCCTCCATAATGTCTAGCAAGTACTGGGGACTACGTATTTACAGGTCTCTGCTTTTTTTTTTTTTTTTTGTGTGTGTGTGTGTTTGTGGGAAAACAAAAACAAAAATCCACACACCAAAAAGCAAATCGAATTGTTCAGATATATGGGATTAAATGCTAAAATATATTAAAGTGGTAAGTTACAGTTCTCTCTTCAGCAAAAATGCAGTTAAAAAACTTTCTCAACCACATTCTTTAAAAAAAAAAAAAAAAAACACACAAAAAAACCCACAACAAAACAACAACAAACAAACAAGCTCTTCATAATTTTGATGGACAATCAATTACAGATAAACCTGATAGGAGCCTTTCATCCAAGCCACTACATTGTCTTTGTCTTTGCTGTAGCTATGCCAATATTGACTGCAACTCAACTTTTAAAAATTTCTTAACAGGCTACTTGTCTTAATGTCCTCCTGAAGCAGTGCCTCCTATATTAGTGAAACACATTTAAAAGAGACTTTCTCTTGCTTTTCTTGTGAGTAACTATCGTTTGGAATTCATATGCAATACTAAAATTCAGCTTTGATACAAAGGCGCACAAAAGAATGAATACTTCAACATTCAAACAGCACAACAGCCAGACTGCACACGGTATGAATTTCTTAAAATCTTTTAGCTTTAAGGATAAATCTATGCCTAATATCCTGTTATTTCATATGATATTATTTATTTAACAGTATATTTGCTGGAAAGTAGTATTTTGTTCAAGGGGCAAGATCTCTGAAGACAGGTAATAGTTTTAATTGGACCAGTCACTACAGCTGAAATACCAAACAAAGTTTTAGGTTTTGGGTTCTTCTTCACTTTGATCCAATAGCATCAAAAAAAGTTAGATCCAAATGTTCCCAGGAATGAAATAAAAATAAAAGCTTTCTCTATAAGCATTAGCATTCAAGACAGTTTTGCAGACATTTGTAAATTGAGTTTGAGAGATGATATGGATTTTGTGATGTTTAATCAGTCTTGAGCTCATAATGCAGTTTAGGATATTTGAAAGTCCTCTCTCTTTTCTATCTCACTTCCTGCTTCTGAAATCTGTGGAAATATATGTGGTAACCTATGGGTTAAAATTGGCCCATGGGTACAAAGGTTACTAAAGGGGTGTGAAAGATCAACAAAGACACAGAAATTGAGCAATTGCATGAGTCTTATTTCCATTCAAAACCAGGATAAAAAAAAAAAAAAAGTGAATTCATCTCATGCTCTCTGTCAGACTGAGTATGCTGATAAAGTGGGAACATGAAGGTGGAGCAGATTTTCATTGATGAGCACAGGGTACGGACTTACATAATAGAAAATGGAGCAACATGTCCCATTGTTAAATCTGCTCCTTTCTGTGCTTTCTATATCACTTTCTTACATGCTCCTGTAACTCTCTATCCTTTTTTCTGCAGTATCTTCTGAAAGGCAAAGATATCCTTTAAAGTCCCTCAATGGGTTTTTGGTAACCTATTTTATGTGATCATTAGCCTTCATATTATTCCTAAAAGTTCTTCATTATGCTTTCACCTTCTGATTTTCACATTACTTAGCTTCATTTTTTGCTCTCTATGAAGGAGAAAAAAAGAAATTCACCTACAGCCAAGTTAGCTTTTTGTATTCTAAACCCCAGCACTTTTAATAGAGTACTACAATAGAGTACTATAAAGGTGCCTTCCTCCTCCCCCCCCCCCCCCCCCCTTCCCCCTTTCTTTCTTTCATGGAAAGAAACCTGTATATTTTTCAGCACTTAAATATTTGAAACTTGTTATCATTTTGGTTGTTCTGCTTTGTTCTCTTTTTCAAGAGCAATTATACCCCGAGGCCCAGGACACAATAGGGGTTATAACATTTTTATGCAATTTAACTGGTGTCTTATGTAACAGCAACATCCCCTCCCAGGCTTTGCTTCACTTTGTTTACCCCTGCAAAACAATCTAGCATCTGATTTGCTTTCAGCACTGCAGCTGTATTTCAGTCCAAAGGCTTTAGGGACTTTTCTATAAACAACTCCCAAATCTCTCCCACATTTAATAATCCCCAATCTGTTCTGGGAATTATATTTATATATTTATCTATTTATTTTTCTATGTATTTACTTGTTTATTGTGAACACTTATTAGCAAGGTATCTGAGCATAAATAGGAGTTTCCTTTGTTGTTTCCTTTCAATCTTCCTGCCAATTCATTCATGGTAAAACCACAACATGGTGCTTGTGACATCACAGATACTTCCAAGAGTATCTGGATAATTTTGATGCCCCAAACAAATGTGAACTCACAGACATAAGCCATCAAGAAAAAGACAGATATAAAGAAGAAAGCAAAAAAGGTTTTACTCATGCCATCATTAGCTATTGGTAAGCAATGAATCATTTGTATTTATGCAATACTACGAGAGCTTATACTGCATGAAGACTAGAGATGACAAACCAAGTAATATTTTAAATGGTATATGCTTTATGTTTTTTTTGTTGATCAGGCTATGTATGATATGTTGTACTACTACACTGAATACAGAAGAGGGCATTGAGAAGTGTACACGATGGAAGGGCAAACAGATTGACACATCAAACATAGCCCATTTACCATGCACATTAAATGCATAGTAAATAAATATCTAAGGACAGAGCCTTTTGAACCGTTTCCATACTATGTGGGCAACAGGGGGCACAAACACTTTGTTTGTAGTAGACTATGTAGTCACTATAATATTGTGGTTTTGTTAAAAAGGTTAGGAGTGAACAAGCGAAAAGCTGACATTTGTGGCTGCTGCACCCTGGGTTGAATTGTGCACTCCTCAGGCAGCAGTTTTGCTTTCCCCTGGCAAAAATGTATGGGGTGGGGGGAGCTGTGGGGGACAGGGAGTGGGACCTGGCAGTGAGGACATAGATATAGGGTGGGACTCTCCGAGGAGGAGATGTGCTGAAGAACAGAGCAAAACCACTCTTAATAGATAGGCTTAAAAATCTGGAGGGATTTATTTATCTAGAGGTGTCTATGAAGCCACTAATAGTTATTAGGCTGGAAAGCAATATGGAAGTAAAGGTCCACTTGTAATGATACTCCAATCACAAAGGATTTACCTTCTTCAGACATTTTTATTTAATAGGTCTTGGCCACCAGCTTTTCTCTGTTTAAAATTTTCACTTCATTCTAGTTCAGTATATAGGCTATAAATACGTATACAATGTACAGTTGTGCATGTACATATTCATATGCATAGAGAGAGAAAGAGCATATGTAGTATCTGTGTTGGTATATTTTTAATAAAATGTACCTATAGAAATGCAAAATTCGCTCCTGTATTTGTCGTGCTTATTTTCAAAAAACAGTGGGGCAGTTTGGCTTAAAAACTTCTAGAGGTCCACCATAATATACAGTAAGAATGCATCACTGTATGGTTAGGTTTCAAAAGACCTTAAGTCAATTATGTTTTTTTTTTCCTTACTTTTTTTTTTCCTGTATTTTTTTTTCTGTAATTACTCTTTATGAGAATCATATTTAAATAAATAAATGAGTTATATTACAACCAAATCTATTCACTGGGGAGATGATTTCATATCCTGTGAACAACATGAAGTCATTTATTAAAACTGACTCAACCTCTAGGCCTATGCAGTCCCCTCTAGTGTGAGTTTGGGAAGGGGCCCATGGCCATGAATGGATCCTGTAGTGGACAGAGCCAAGATCCAGCTGCAAAGTCTCAACCCCAGAGCCTTGCACCCCATCTCACCCTGGGTCCAAAATGTATCTAGTTCTGTCTCCCACATAAGCATCCCCATTTGAGTGATAGATGTCTTCAGAGACCCAAAGACTTACTGACGAGAGAGAAGTATGAGAGGAAGGCTGGAAAAAAGAAAGCCTCCTGACTGTGCAGACAACCTCAGCCAAACGTTTATCATTCTTTCAGAAGTGTAGCTGGGTTTCCCAAGTACAGGACTGTTAGAAGGTAGTAGTTTCAAATGCTTTTCTCTTCTACTGTTTCTGTACAAAAGAACACGGTGTTAGTGTATACTGCAGGCTAGATCCAATAAAGGAGCTAGGTGCACAGAAGTTAAATACTGCAGTATTTAGTGTCCTAGAATGAAATATAGAATCTTGTGCACCTGCAGCAATTTGTTTTAAGGTGTTTTAGAGCAGCACAGAGCTGCTGGCAGAAAGATGTGTTGTTAGCTATCAGGGACTGTAAAATGTCCACAGAGGGCTACCAGGTAGACTGGTTAGTAGAGCATGGGCCAACACAGAAGTGAATATGTGGTATTTTGCAGGTAGAAACAAAGCAGGGAGTAAACAGCCATTTTTTGTGATGTAAGTGAGATAAAAGTGAACTTCTACCAGGATGAATGCTGGGAGCTATCATGCATCACCCCAGCCAGAAATCCGCAGCAAGGTGAGAAAGTTTGCAAATGACATTCCATTGTTTAGAGAGGCAAGGACAAAAGTAAAGAACTGAAGAAGAACCTTACAAGACAGCATGAGTGGATGATAGAATGGTAGGTTAAATTCAGTGGATATTCTGTGTCTGCTGATGACAGCAGACAGGGTTGGTGGGCCCCAGGCCTGGTGCAGCACGGCCCTCGCCTGATGCAGGAGTTTTCCTGCTTCTGCCTGAGCACAGGGTGCAGGAGGTGCCAGTGCATGACCATAGGGCAGGGGCTGGAGTCCTTACAGGGAGGCCGGGTGGGTTGCCCAGGCTGGTGCAGGCAGGAGCACAGGAATACTTGCCATAAGTCAGCACCACACAAATTTACAGTTGGAAGTTATCACAGTGCTGGTACCGGGCAATGGCTGGTAGCAGCAAGCCCTGCCAGTAGCAACTGGTTGGGGAGCAGGGCCAGAAATGAGGCCTTCATGCATGCCATAGCAGCTATGCTAGCTGATTGCAGGTGCTCATCTGCTCCACAGCTTACTCAGCTACGCTGAAGGCCATGTCAATGCCAGAAATAACTCAAAGTGGAAAGCATTCTTCAGTAGTCTGCAGCTTCATTTGCACTCACAGAATCACAGAATTTCTAGGTTGGAAGAGACCTCAAGATCATCGAGTCCAACCTCTGACCTAACGCTAGCAGTCCCCACTAAACCATATCCCTAAGCTCTACATCTAAACGTCTTTTGAAGACTTCCAGGGATGGTGACTCCACCACTTCCCTGGGCAGCCTGTTCCAATGCCTCACAACCCTTTCAGTAAAGAAGTTCTTCCTAACATCTAACCTAAAACTCCCCTGGCTCAACTTAAGCCCATTCCCCCTCGTCCTGTCACCAGGCACGTGGGAGAACAGGCCAACCCCCACCTCGCTACAGCCTCCCTTGAGGTACCTATAGAGAGCGATAAGGTCACCCCTGAGCCTCCTCTTCTCCAGGCTGAACAAGCCCAGCTCCCTCAGCCGCTCCTCGTAGGACTTGTTCTCCAGGTCCCTCACCAGCTTCGTTGCCCTTCTCTGCACCCACTCAAGCACCTCCATGTCCTTCTTGTAGCGAGGGGCCCAAAACTGAACACAGTACTCGAGGTGCGGCCTCACCAGAGCCGAGTACAGGGGGACGATCACCTCCCTAGCCCTGCTGGTCACACTGTTTCTGACACAAGCCAGGATGCCGTTGGCCTTCTTGGCCACCTGGGCACACTGCTGGCTCATATTCAGCCGACTATCCACCATCACTCCCAGGTCCTTCTCTGCCTGGCAGCTATCCAACCACTCATCTCCCGGTCTGTAGCTCTGCTTGGGGTTATTGCGCCCCAGGTGCAGGACCCGGCACTTGGCCTTGTTGAACTTCATGCAGTTGACCTCAGCCCATCGGTGCAGCCTATCCAGATCAACTCATCACTCAACTGCATCTTTTGGGATGCCCCTGGAGGGGGCAGCACAGAAACTCATCCTAAATATAAGATGCTAACTATTTAAAAACAGGCCTGGCACAACATTAAGCAATGAAAAACTACATATGGAAAAAGAATTTAAACCCAAATTTAAAATCAAGGGCTTCAAAAACAATTCTTCTCCCCCGTCTGTTACAAATTACACAGCCTTCAGCATCAGTTTAAAGAAACAGCACTTCTTGACAGCAGTTAGCCTCTTTTTTCATTACCGGAGCTCTTCCAGCTCCTCCAGATCGATAGCACTCCTATGTATCTTTATAAATCTGAGTAGCAGATCCATTCTCATAAAGTTGACCCCATTTTGCTTTTTTGCTGAAAAGCTGAATTGAATAGTATTTTAAGATACTTGATACAGGGAGATTAAATTCTCTTAGTTATACCATGAACAAAAGCCAAAAATGAATGACGAATGCTACATAGCTTGGTATATTTTTTTGCTTGAACTTCCAACTTCCTGATATCAAAGTTATTTTTTTCTTTTCCTTTTACACTGCCTTTTGCAATCCTGGAAATTCTCTAATGTGAATTGACCAAGTTAAAAGATGCCTATACTTCTTAACCTATTAAAAAATTAAGGCCTTTTAGTTTTTAAAACTGACATTGCTTTTACATTTTGCAATGGCTAGAAGTGTTTACTTTTAGAAACAGCATGGATAATTAAATGAGGCAATCTGAATCTGTTCTTCTTCCCAGTAAATTTCAAATTTATATTCAATATATTTTATACCAGCATAGAGCTGTTCCTTCTGCACTGTGAGGACTCCTGTGGAAGTTAAAGCAAACAGAATTTTCCCTAATCACTGGATCTTTTAAATTAAAAATATTTGTGTTTCTTTCCAGATTAATTTTACAGCATCTGTAATCTGGACCGAAACTAATCTGATAATTTCATTTTAAAATTCAGTTACTCTTTTTATATTGGTGTCTTCTATGTGAATAATTCTCAAATAGAGGAAACCAGGCTGCTTATCTGTGTATACCCTCTCACATTGCTAAGGCTTTTGTAGAAAACTTTGTCACAATAGATACTGAAACAAAAAGCATGCTTCCTAAGCATGCTAATAGTTATATATGTAATAGTTGCTAATAGTTATATATGTAATTAGCTATAAACAGTTAATATAAGCAAATGTACTTCAGCTGAGTGTAAGTGAACTACTTAAACAGAAAATAGAAATACACGATATTTTACAACTTGATTGTAAATTGATTGTGAATAGATGATGGCAAGAAAACAACTGTAATACTACGGTTTCCTTTCATTAGGAACATTAAAATGAAACAGCACAGGATAGTTTTCCACTGACAACAGAGGAGTTTTCATTAAGATTTTGAAGCAGTCAGAGAATTTGCACAGATCTGTTAGCAAACCTGGCTTAGTAGTAGGGCTAGTATGTGTGGAAGCCATTATGATTGCTTTGTCCAATTACAGAGGTATAAGTTTTCTTACAGAAGTGACACATATGTAGATGATGATGATGATTTTGTTATAATCTGTTGACAGAATAAGGCTCTAATTACTTGTTGACCTAGTACCTTGATAATAATCTCCAAGGTAGCTAACAGTAGACTGAAACACCCATATCTTTGCAATCTAAGAAAAGAAAATGGAGAAACGCAGACTTCTGATGCTGGTTCTGCTTTTAATTCACTGTGCAATCGTCAGCAAATCAAAACTCCTGAACCTTTCCCCCAGCGTTTTTGAATGACTGTGGGAAGTATATCACAAAATTTCCAAACTCACAAGCTGAAATCCCCCATGTGTTTGTCAGAGGGTGAATTTCAATTCCACCCATGGGAATGTCACTCAGTCCCCTTTTTCCAGTCATTTCTACCACTCTGCCCGTAAAAAATAGAATATTCCAGCTAGGGACATGTATCCAAGCACTTCTTAATGCTTGCGAGATGGAGTTCATCACTGGAGATTTTGGAATGTGCACATGTGCACTCTGCTGAGAATGGAGAGGGCAGAACCTGCCTCCACATATTACAGCTTGGCTGCACTGGGGCTCTCTAAGGCACACATGAAATGGAACACACAAAAGACACTTTCTTGTTGAGGTGATGCTGAAGATGCAATTACTTATCGGCTTTTTTAAGAATGCTGTAACTAGCAACAAAATGGAGCCAGCTGTAACCTAGGAAACCACTGTGAAATAACCACAGAGTAAGTGAACACAACCACTGTGAAAGTTACATCTGCAACAGACATCAACATCTGGAAATTCTCCTTCAATCTACGAAAAACCTGTGGCTTCTTACTAATGGGCTTTTAAATAGAATAGATGACACAACTAGGATTTTGGTCTATGGCTGCTCAGCAAAGAGCAGGAGGTACTCTGGATGTAGCAGAAATCAGGGGCTCTGCTGTCTTCTCAGAGTGGGGCTCCACTGGAAGCATGGCATCAGTCTTAACTGAGGGCCTTGCACATATTTTCAGCTTAACTGTGAAGTTTACAAGCAGTTTTTTCAAATTTGTATTACAAGCTATGCACACCATAAAACTTTAGAAAAAGCCCTTGACCCAGAAAGAAACACATTAAACAGAAGAGCTGTAAATGAAAGAAAGGTATACACAGGTTGCATGCAAAGGAAATGTAAATACGTTCATCATAGTTAAGCAGATTTCTTTACTTTCAGTTAGATGTGGAGGTGGGAAGGTTGCTTTTATTTATTTATTTATTTATTTTCAAATGCAATTAACACAGAATTTCAAAGCTTTAGGATGTTTACTGGTAGCTCTCCTCTCCGTACCCCCACTAATTTCTGGATTTGACAGGCACCCTTACTTACTCATCTGAAGAGGCCCATTATCCTCAAATGAAACTTTAAAAAAATAGAAAGCATTTCTATTCTATTTCTAAAGTACTTTGCAGCACTTAACATCTTTTGGATACAAATATCCCCAAGCTCAGGATTAGGAAACCTGTACAATCTTCAGTGCCATCGAAAAATTCTGAACCTAAATACCTTCAGCCACATGTGTCCTCCACTCTGCAGCTAGTCTTTATTCAAGAACTACATTTCCTAACAGAAAAAGCTTTTTTTTTTTTTTTTTCGTCTTTTGCAAACACACAATTCTAGCAACTTCACTTATTCTGAGCAATGTCATTCACTGCAAGCGTTCTCTTTGATGGTGTCACTTTTGAAGTAAAATACTGGCAAATGGGATTATTTCTTCTATTCAACCACCAGGAACAGATCCTATGATTGCTTATCACAGAACAATACAGTATCTCTATTTTCATCTGAAAAGACATTCCTCTTATACTTTTCTCAGTCCTTTTTTCCTTCTCCCGGAAGTAGAAAATACCAGTGTGCTAACTGTGCACATGTTTATTTGAAATATATAAAGAAAGAAAACAGAAATTTGGAGTCATAATGACTTCAAACATAAAGCCAGACATCAATAATTTCCAACAACCAAACGAAGCACCACAGCCTTTTAAGTGAATGCAAGTAAAAACAATACAAATTGTAGTAAAGTTAAGACTTGAATTTAAACTTCTGCTTTAGGCTCGTCACAAGAACCCTTAGATTTTAATACTTATTTAAGTATAATTAGTTAAGTATAATAAACTGGGGAATTTTACTCCCAAGCTTCATCTCTGTGCTGATTATTGCTGGAAATGTCAGCTCTAGGATACACATGGTACACTGAATTGCTGTACTTGTTGAACTTTTAGAACTGTGGTAGGAAAACATAGATCAGACAATATGCAAAAGGAGTTGAGTTGTTTCCTTAAACAGTATTCATACTGTAATACAAGAGAAGAGGGAATTGTTTGAATAAAGATTTTTTTATATATATAGCATCAAGGTAATTTTTTTTCAGATGACACTCAAGGCTGATTATGTATGAAAGGCAAATTATTCTCTTATCCAACAGAGGATGGCCTTTGCAGATCGGAATATCAACAGAGAACTGTGGTAAAATTCTTTCATTGTCAAAGACTACATTATAGATGGGCTGCAAATTAATGGATTTTGGTTCTAAATACAGACACTCTTCCAATTCACAGAAAATTAAACATTCCAGAAAGGAGAAATATCGAGGATTCACTTTCTTTCTAAAATTATCTGACAGCTCCACTGTTTAATGACATACAGCCTGTCATTCCTCAGGAAAACTGTGAAAGCCACAGCTGCCATGTCATCTGAAGCTTACTAATGCACTGTTCACATAATTAATAAAGCCATATGGATGGACCGGGCTTTATTGGAAACAACATCAGCATACACAAAAGCTTGCATCCTGTCCACTTATGATATGTTGCTGATAGCTGTGACTAAGAAGACAAGAGTACATATTAGCTATGTCTGTGCATCTGAGTCAAGGCTGTGTATGCTAATATGACATTTTCTTAACTTTTGACTTCCTAGCTCCTTGTCCATAATATTTTTGTAACAGATTTTCAAAAGGAACTTGTTTATCTATAGCAAAACTAATGTCATTTCAGGGATAACTTGCAGGTGTTAACTATGATTTCTTACTCCTCTGAGGTTATACAGTATTAAGAGACTTTAGCTGTAAGTGTTTAGGACTACAGATATGAGGGTATAATTTGTTTTTATTTTTTTTGTACAACTAAAGCACACAGTTATATCATTTAGTTCATCAAGCCATGTCTGTGATTGTAGATCAGCCTCACAGATTCAACACACATCTCTATTCAAATGCTAGTGTCATGCACTACCTACTTCTGTCATGAGTGTTTTTCATCTATAGTTTGACCAAAGGCTTTAAATTAATGCAGTACAAATGTGACCACTCTCAAAATGCCCATGTTTTTCCACTCTTGCAGACAGCCTAGCAAGATTTCCTGGTATGGTCTGAGATCACTTTCCATCTCAAAACAAAGTGCTACTGCTAAGCTTATGTGAAGAAAAGGAGAAGTATCTCTACAAAGGTGGAAAATTCCTTTTTGACTTTGTAAAATTCACCAATCTGGTTACAATGGATACTTCAGACTGCTTCAACTTAAAAGCAAAACCTGACATGCCAGCCACTGTCCTCACCATCCAATGCTCTAGCATTGGGTCAAAGGAAAACTATTCTCTTTTCTTAAATTTCGTATTATGCTAAACCCAAATTGAAGAAAAAATAATAGCAGCTTAACTGAAGTGGAAGAGACCCTTGTTAGTGACATATTTATTTCTGCTTATCAGTTTGTGTCTCCATTCTGAGCAATGCATTTGTCCACATGCTGGATTGACTCTGCGGTGCTTCCCATAGATGTCCTGTCCGGCAGGGACAGGGCAAGGTGACCTTCTTAAGACAGGGCTGTAGGGCAGCAAGGGGCCATCTGCTGTCTTCCCATAAGTCTTTGTCAAGCTCCCTAAGACATTTAATAAGGGTGAAAGCAACTGACAAGAACTTGTCTTTTTGCCTTTGGCTTTCCTCAGCCTAGGGCAGCTCTTGAATTTACAAGGGCACCAGCTGCTGGAAAGGCTTTACAGAAAGGAATAGCTGAAGAATGAAGCTTCCAAGAAGGTGAACACAGCTCTGGGCACAGCTGGGAAACAGACATGGTGCTGAGCATACATCTAGATTACAAATTTGAAATACCAGGACTTCGATTTCCCTTGGAGGAACTCTTGACCCAGAGGGAAGGTCTTTGGCTGAACTACCAGCAACCCCCCAAACAAACAAAAATGTTCCCTCTGCCAAAGACAAAAAAAAAAAAAAAAAAAAAAAAAAAAAAAAAAAAGAGTTGAAACACTTGAGGGGATGAGGACTTCCCCAGACTCTAATGGCTGGCAGCACAGTCCTGCCCCTATCCCCAACCCAAGATGAAGTTCAGGTAGCTTTGGCTGGCAAGAAGTACTATTAGAATGGACAAATGTCATGCCCTCTCTACTCTGTAGCACATCTTTACCTTCATGTACAGGAAGATCCTGTGCCCAACACAGCCCAAAATATGATGAAAGTAACAAAAGTAGTTCTGAAAAGGTTGTGTTCACTCACAGGATGCCTGCCAAGGCAGCGTGCAATCTGTGTGTCTCTTTTAATGCTCTTGACACCAGAGGAAAATGGAATGAGGGAAATTACATCTGAAATAGCAAATGTAGGGGTTTTGAGTCACCACCCAGAAGCATCTTTTTATAGATGAAAACTGCAATCGTTTTGACAAGCAAAGTGCCTTTTGTGTGTGTGTGTATGTGTGTGCATGTGTATAATTTGACTTATCCGGGTTTGCTTTTTATAGATACTTTTCCTGGCCACAATGTCAGTTTTCTGTTTACTGCCTTTTCCAAGTAAGACATCATTTGTTTCCATTTGTAATTAAGACATTAAAAATTACAGCAGTGTTCAGTCATAAAAGCCAAATTCTGTTATATCCTTTACTAGTAGTTTGTTTTTTTACAAACACTGGGATAGAGGTAAAAAGCAAAAACATTTATTTATTGCATCACAGGAAATATGTTCTCCAGAAGTAAAATAACCATGAATTTCTAAATTCTGACTTTGTACTAGAGGTCACTTCCATTCAGGGTGGAATAGAAAATGTTATTTGCTACTCTTTATTTCTCTTTATTGCTAAAGAGTTTAATGTTTTCTACAAGTATTTCTGTGAAATATAACATGCAATTTGTTTTTGTGAACATTAGCACAAATAAAACTTGACAGAATTATATGTTTGCAATGGAAAAGTGAGCAAGGCCAAAATGTAGTTAAGATCAAACCATATTCTCTTTAAAATTTAGTCCCTTTTTGAGGAAAAAGCGTACTGTAATATTGCATTCCCCATATGAAATACCACCTCTACCATGAAAATGCTCTTTTCAAATTGGGCAATAATTTGAAAACTCAGCTGTGGAGTAATTGCAATACTGTTAATGCTCTTATTTAAGTCAGCATTCATTCACAGAGAATAATGTAGAAGGAACAAGCAATCAAATTGTACAATTCACTGCTTTGCTAAGCTCGGAATATTGAGTCCAATTACTTGTTATGCAAGTGCAACATCTGTATTACCAATTTTGAAAATATTTGACTAATTATGAAGATATAGTAACTGTGGTTTGAAAACCTATATGGCACACAAGGTCTTCCAATCTTACTCCAATTTAGTTTTGTCTGGCTTCAGTTTTCAGACAGTTCTTGTTAAACTCCTAGATTTTTAGATTTTACAGTTCTCTGATGGATTGTAATATCCATTTGGCACCTTCCCCAGGAAGGGGATCAATCACCTGTCAGGCTCTTTCTGTTTACTTAAACGAATCGAGCTGCCTCACATTTTAAGACACTTCTCTAGTTCTATAAATTCTTCAACTCTTGTCTGACACCCTTCCTCCTCCCTCCCAAAATTTTCAACTGTTTCTGGTCATGACATTCCTGTTCTCACATCAGGATCACCTGTTCCTGTTGCATTGTGCTGTGAGGGCATGGGTACTTGCATGGCCTTCTTGACCCACAGATACTTGTCAAGTCACCTCTTTCTTAAATGTAGACTACTATTTGGGAAGCAGTTGTATAACTGTGCATGTAGCTATATAAAAAGTGCCTTTGCTTGTGACCTCAGTTGCTGAGAACGACTGCATCTTTGTTTACAGTTCGCACTGGTCTTTGTGTCATCCACAAGTTCTGTGAAGGGTCATATCTAGTCACCTCCAGATCATTGGCTAAAATGTGGCTTTGTACCAATGCCTGTGAAAGTCCAATGAAATCACCCCTATCCATGATAATTTCTCATTGACAACAGCTTTTTGACATCTGTTCAGTACATTAGAATGTCATAAGTTACTAAGTCAAACCCCTATAATAAATCACAGTACATCGTTTCTACCCGATTATATTCATCAACCAGATGTGTCATTACATCTGAGATTTAAATCAAATTTGTTGACAAGATCTCTTTATAAAGTCATGCTGTCTGTAATTCATTACTTTCTTGCCCTTTAATTCTTTATTAATTTAACTTCATTGGCACTTTCTTGTTTTTGTCAGGGACAGGCATCAGGCTAACCAGCATATAGTTACCTTGGACATTTTACTTGATGTTTTTAATAGGGAAAATATACTATATATTGCAACAATAACTAGCACTTCATCATTGCTTTTATTTTTACCAGGATTTACTCTGTTCCAAGATTTATTAAAAAGGGCATCAGCAGACTATAGATGTCCTTATCTATCTCTTTCAGTATTTCTGAATACATATTACTGCATCTACTTATTTAAAAATATTTATGCCGAGTACACATTTCTGCAGTCCTTCCATGTTATTAAAAGGCTGGAAAATCTGCTTCCAAAATGAAATAACTTATAGTACTTACAAATACAGGTCTGAAATATTTTTTGTACATTTTCTACCTTTTGGTGTACTATCAATAATTTTGCTGACTGTAGTTTAAGATGAGAATGTACCATACTTAGGATTTCTTTAATAACAGACGTACTAATCTGTTATTCTTATCCCTTCCATTTTTTTTCATATCTCCAAAACCCACAATTTTTTTTTTTACCTCAATCTTTCTTTCTTTCTTTTTTTTTTTTTTTTTAAAATATATTTTCAATATTTCACAACTTCTACTTGATATTAATTATCTATTTTTACTTTGTCATATTTGTTTTATTCTGCTTTTCCTCTGTGTTTTACGTCTGGTTTGGACAAACTATCAGCTGAAGCTCTCTTTTACCCTATATCTGATATAGGCAATAATGAATTATGTTTCTTGAATAACCATTACTACACATTAACCCATTTTTTAGAGTTCATTTTTCATTTCAAGAGCAAAAGTTTTACAATATTTATATTGCCAAACATGTAACATCTGCATTCAAATTTAGCAACTATATTTTGTAAACATATTCCTTTTTTATTGTGCTCAAGAAAACACATTATACATTTCAAATCATTTATATGTTCATGTAAGCAGTCATGCTGGAAAAGCCTTGTAGAATAAACTATGTTGTAAGGAAGGAACAAGCCCTGTGATTTAGGTCTGTATAAGCATGTGCATTTCCTTACTGTGATCACTCTTAGTAAGTGCCTGCTGTCATTTTCAAACTATTCCTAAGTCTGCTTCCTTACTAAAGTTTTTTACAATTTAATTAAATGGTTTTCTTCTTTGTCTTCCTAATGCAGCCTTGTTGTAACTTCCATGAAGAATTTAACGTCTATACTGGCTATTGTCAGGATGACAGGCTGAGAAAGCTAGTTAATACCTTACTTCCAATTTAGTATTTTATTAAAAACGAAACTATTTCATTTAGAATTAATATAAATGCTGAGCATGGAGACAAATTATTTATAAAGAAATGTAACTACATCTTTGCTTTTTGAATGATTATGAACTTTTCCACTTGAGGCAGTATATTAAAATATACTTTATATTTTATATAGTATATTAAAATATATTTTAATGGATTTGATTAGTTTTCTGTAGAACCTACCCTTTCATTCTTTTAAATGTTAGTTGCCACCATCATGAGCTCTGTCCTTTCTTGATTCTGTTTAATCCCACTGTTCTCTTCATTAAAAACAGAATTAAAGCCATCATTAACCTCTGACCACTGCCCATGAAAACACATTCTCTGATTTCCTAACCCTATTTACTTCTTCTTCCTTCTCTCTAAAAGTCCAAAAGGTCTTTCTTGTATCCTGCTCCTTTCTCCATAATCACAACTTTGGATTCCTTCCTTCAGTTATACCTTTAGCACTCTTTCATCGACTGACTTTTCAATCTGTCTCTTCTTTCAGGGTCCCAGTTCTTTTTTGTCCTTTCTCAAGATCCACCTATACTGACAATCAGAGTAAATCCTTTCTATACCTCTCACTGGATCTCAGATGGAATCATTTAGTAAAGTAGTATTTCGTTATCTACATCATCACCTGAAGACCTTAGTAGTTTTGCACATAGTTGTTTCCGATTCTTCTTATTAGGATTTTATTTAATTAATTAATTTAATTTTTAAAAGGCACTACGGGTAGGAAGGGAGAAAAGAAAAAAAAAAAAAAGAGGACTGGGGAATTGATTGTAATGAGGAAAGAATTTGTTTTCTTGTAGACAAGTCTATGAACAAAGTTTGTACAGATTTGTTGGTGAGATATGAAGCTGATCAGGATTTGAGATAGACCAGCAGCTGGGTTTGAACTGATGGAACTATAACATTGCCTTTGGGCTTCCAGAGACTAGAGAAGACTGTAGCTATGTGCATATGTGGTACCTCTGAACTGAGCTTGAAGTATTAGCATAGGGAAATGTGGCTGTCACCACTAAGCTCTGCCCTCTAGTGACAAGTACAGCTGCCTATTTCCTTCTAGATATAACTACTTACGTGTTTACATAGATAGCACATATGAATTCTAGTAAAATACTGCCCTTAAGTCTATGGACGACAACAGAACAACGTATTCAAGTGTCCTTCCATTTGTGGAGGTGATTTATGGTCCTCAGCAGCATTTTCTCTTGTTCTTCTTTCCTGATGACTATTGTGGTGGTTTTACCGTGCTGGGCAGCTAAAGCCCACAACCGCTCTCTCACTCCCCCTCTTTTAGATGAGGAGGGGGAGAAGTAAAGCAAAGAACAACTCACGGGTTGAGATAAGGATAATTTAATTAAAGGGAATTATATTATAATAAAGGGAATATTTAATTAAATATTATAATAAAGGGAATATTATTATAAAGGGAATTTAATTATAATAATTAAATAAAGACTACCATGAACTAAACAATTTAACTAAGGGGAAATAAAAAGGGAAAGGGGAAAAGGGAGGGGAAAAGGAAAAATAAAAAGAAGGGAGGAAAACAAACAAACAAAACAAATGAAGGCTATATGGAAGTCCAGAGGAAAGAAATTACTCTCTACTTCCCACAAATGAGCGATGATTGACCACGTCCTTGAAGCAGGGCCTCAATGCATGTAGCCGGTGTTTGAGAGGTGGACCAATGTTTTCCCAACGAGAGTCCACCCCTCCCCTCTTCTTCCTGTTTCCACCTTTTATTGCTGAGTGTGACATCACATGGTATGGAATATCCCTTTGATTGCTTTAGGTCAGCTGCCCTAGTGATGTTTCTTTCCTCACTTTTTGCCCACCCCCTAGGAGGGTTAGAGAAAGGCCCAATGCTGTGCCACTGCTGCTCAGCAGTAGACACAACACCGGTGTGGTAACACTGCTGTTCCAGCTACAAGTACAGAGTACGGCACTGAATGGGCTGCTGCCGGGAAAGTTAACATTCCAGCCAGACCCAGTACACTATGACCACACAGAAATCTGTGATAGGACTGCAACTCCCCCACCAAAACCCTTGTAGGTCCCCGCTGACATTTTTTGAGAATCTCTTTGAACAGACCACAGAAAACTACAACATAGTGTAACTGCAAGAGTAGCCTCTGAAGCTTTTTAAACTGAGCCTTCACAAAGTACAGAGAAAGTAAGGAGCAGCCTGCACTAGTGGAGGGGTAAACTGGATGGTATTTTCCAGATTCGATATTTCAGAGGCTCTGAAGTTTATTTTTGGGTGATTAAAACAAACAGTGAGTGTGAGAAGTATACCTGCTTGCATGTTTTTCTTGATTTTGTAAGGCATTTTGATGTACAAGGTTTACAGTCATATTCACCCATGATCACAAGCCATGTGTCTCAGAACCAGCGTAGCCAAAATTATTATTAGTCTGGGATGGGACAGCATGCTATAGAATATACTTTAATAATTAAAACAAAAAGTGCTTGCCGTGGCTATACTACAGTCCCATGCATGAGGGAAGATGCTAAGACTGGGACTGTGTCACTGTACTTCATTAACATGTCCCACATCTTAATCCAGATTGAACTAAACCCTGTGGCTGATTACCTTCTACTGTCTATGCTAATTTGTGTGGCTCTCTAGTGTTGTGCCTTCAGAAACCAAACGTGATCCAGGAACTTGGATTTCCTCCCCATGTGGCTGTGCAAAATCCACATAGCAAGCAGTAAGAATTAAGCAGAGCAGGTTGTTTCACTTTTAATCAATTGCACAGGCATGCAGGACAGAAAATAATCCTTCTGCACACTTTGTTTAGAGAAATTAAAGCTTCCTAAAGGATGAAAAATATATACACTTATCAACTGAATTTCAAGTATTATAATTATCCACAGTTATAAGAAAGCAATATGAAATATAATCTCCCTTAGTTTTAACAAGGTCTAAATGTGAAAACAAGCTGGAACAGAAATTTACTGCATAAAATGGGCTCTATCAGTTTGCTTCTGTTTTTTAAATACAGGCTTCTTAACAATACCTTTTATTTCCTAATCAGAAGAGTGCAGTTTTCAGGCTAAACATTTTTATTTCCAGAGTTATCCTATTGATGTTTAAACAGCAAAATATAAATACTATAGTCTACCAACTTACTTGCCTGGAACTGTAAAATACACCTGAGACCAATGACAATTTGACCATTATCAAAAAATCATAAAAAAGTAAAAATCAAAATAAAGAACACCTTTTTTTTTTTTTCATGTTGTTTCAGTTTTGAACAACTTGAAGCTATATAGAAGACCCCCAAAATAAGATTAACTGGTAAACAATTTTCATGTGCAGTATACAAGTTTCAAAATTCTCCAATTTCAGGCTTGTTGTGCTGGGATCACAGTCCCATTTAAAATTAATGCACACATTTGTCACTTTATGTCCTGGTTTCAGTTAGAACAGAATTAATTTTCTTCCTAGTAGCTGGTGGAATGCTGTGTTTTGGCTTAGGATGAGAAGAGTGCTGATAACACCCTGATGTTTTAATTGTTGCAGAACAGTGCTTATACCAAGCCAAGGACATCTCAGCCTTTCGCTCTGTCCTGCCAACAGGCAGGCTGGGGGTGCAGTAAGAGCTGGGAGGGGACAGACCCAGGACAGGTGACCCAAACTAGCCAAAGGGGTATTCCATACCATCTGACGTCATGCTAAACAATATATAGGGGTGGCTAGCCGGGGGGAGGGGGCCGGACTGCTCGGGGTTAGGCTGGGCATCCGTCAGCAGGTGGTGAGCAATTGCATTGTGCATCACTTGTTTGTACATATTATTATTACTTTCCTATTATCACCATTGTATTATTATTATTATTATTATTATTATTGTTATTGTTATTGTTATTGTTATTATTATTTTGTTATTATTATTTTCATGTCTTATTAAACTATCTTTATCTCAACTCACGGGCTTCACTTTCCATTTCTCTCCCCCGTCCCAGAGAGGGAGGGGGGAGGGTGAGCGAACGGCTGCGTGGTGTTTAGCTGCCGGCCGGGTTAAACCACGACAGTCTTTTTGGCGCCCAACGTGGGGCTCGAAAGGTTGAGATAATGGCAGATCTGACCAGAGTGTGTTAAACTAAAATTGGTGTAAGTATTAGACCTGCTTAATAGTCACTTGTCATAATGCTGATTGCTTTAATCTCAACTCTGCTGCGCCTGTTTTCCAAATTGAGTATTATAGTACATTATTTTCCGTATTTGCTCTCTGTCATGTTGTTTATCCTCTCCGGGCCCTGGTTTCAGATCATTATGGTACTGAGTGTTGTAGCAATGGCTTATGAGACGATGAGATATCTGGTCATGACTCTAACTTGGTATTTGTAATCAGTAACATCGTCGACTCTGTATTTTGGAAACTGTATCTTGGAAACTATTAGCAATTATACCTATTGTTTTTCTCCATTAGGGAGTCAATCTGTGGAGGGGAAAGGAGAAGATATTTTTTCTTACTTGATTACTCTCCCTTTCTCCTTCACCACCCCTGTATCCTCCTGGATCACTATGCCTTCCTCCTTCACCACCCTCTTACTCTCCGAGCTTGCTACAATAGCTCTCCAAGATATTGAATATCCTTGGGATACTCAGACCAGCATAGTCTTGTTGTTCTGCCTCCTGAATGCACTTCAGGTTCTGCTTAAAGTTAAACAACTACTTAGGAAGCTCATCCGGAGATCTGCCCGGAGGCAGTATAGTTGTGGGTGGCAGGGAGTATGGGAGGATATGGGCAGGCATCTAGAGCAGTTGGCACCCCCAGTGTTTTGGAAATTCACCCCTGAACAACTGCAAAATCCTCAAAAACTGGCAGAATGCTTGAGAAAAAGGTGTCATGATTCTGGCAGTTCCAAAGTAACACAAATCATTGTAACATGCTGGGGCCCGGCTCATGCCTATCGAGCTGCCATGGATACTGCTATCAACTTAGTGACAGACCCAGCAGCCACTCCAAGCCCTGTGACAGATCCAACGGCCACTGTGACCCCTACGGTGGACTCTGCAGCCGCTCCAGTCCCAGCTCCTGCAGCCACTTCAGTCCCAGCTCCTGCAGCCACCCCAGTTCCAGCTCCTGCAGCCACCCCAGTTCCAGCTCCTGCAGCCGCTCCAGTCCCAGCTCCTGCAGCCGCTCCAGTTCCAGCTCCTGCAGCCGCTTCAGTCCCAGCTCCTGCAGCCGCTCCAGTTCCAGCTCCTGCAGCCGCTTCAGTCCCAGCTCCTGCAGCCGCTTCAGTCCCAGCTCCTGCAGCCGCTCCAGTCCCAGCTCCTGCAGCCGCTCCAGTTCCAGCTCCTGCAGCCGCTCCAGTCCCAGCTCCTGCAGCCGCTCCAGTTCCAGCTCCTGCAGCCGCTTCAGTCCCAGCTCCTGCTGCTACTCCAGTCCCAGCTCCTGCAACTGCTCCAACTTCAGTTCCTGCAGCCACTCCAGCTCTGGTTCCTGCAGCTGCTCCAGCTCCTGCAGCCACTCCAGCTCCTGTGGCTGGGTCAGAGAAAAGAGCTGTAGCAGTGCAAGTTGACCCTGCAGAGGGTATTCCAACCCCTGTGGCAGACCCTGTAACAAGGTCAGAGAAACGAGCTGTAGCAGTGCAAGTCGACCCTGCAGAGGGTATTCCAACCTCTGTGGCAGACCCTGTAACAAGGTCAGAGAAACGAGCAGTAGCAGTGCAAGCTGCCCCTGTAGAGAAGGTGAAAAAATGGTATAGAGATTCAGGTCGTTTAGAACGCAGAGAGTCTTCTGCCAAATCTAGGTATAGAGACGACGGAGACGACGACGACGCTGGGCCATCAAGGGTTCAGGAGGAGGAAGATGAGGATGCCGAAAAATCAACAGTAACTACCCGAAGCCTAAACGAGCGTGAGTTACGAGATGTGTGAAAAGATTTTGGTCGCTGTATAGGTGAGCAGCTTGTCACCTGGCTGCTCCGATGCTGGGACTCTGGAGCCAATTGTGTGGAATTAGACGGCAGGGAAGCCAAGCGACTGGGATCCCTTGCTAGAGACGCAGGCATTGACAAAGCAATTGCAGATGGAGCACAATCTCACAGCCTCTGGAGGCGTCTCCTCTCAGCTGTGAGGGAAAGGTATCCCTTCAAGGAAGAACTTTTATGTCTAACAGGCAAGTGGACCACTATGGAGAAGGGAATCCAGTACCTGAGGGAATTAGCCGTACGGGAAGTGATTTATGAGGATCCAGACCTCAGACAAACATCCAAAGATCCAGATGAAGTCAGGTGTACACGACCCATGTGGCGGAAGTTTGTACGGAGTGCACCATCATCATATGCCAGCTCATTGGCAATAATGGCCTGGAAAGAGGATGAGGAACCCACAGTGGATGAAGCGGCTAAACAACTCTGGCAGTACGAAGAAAGTCTCTCTTCTTCCTTACAGGCCTGCGTCTCAGCTGTGGAGAAACTTTCTGAAAAGGTTCACCAACTTGAAGAGAATCTATCATCCTCCCCACCTGAACCAACCAGTGTCCACCGACCAAAAGAGAACACTTGGGAGAAACTTTCTGAAAAGTTTCTCCAACTTGAAGAGAGATTATTCTCCTCCGCACCTGTACAAAGCAGTGTCTCAGCTGTCAGGGGTAGGCGTTCACCCACACAAGGAAGACGATATGGTGGGTACTCACCCCGTGCCACCCTGTGGTTTTACTTACGAGACCATGGAGAGGACATGAGAAAATGGGATGGAAAATCTACTGCGACCCCAGAGGCACGGGTACATGAGTTGCAAAAGAAAACAATCAAGAAAAAGGGATTCTCTGAAAAGTTTGCTGCTCCAACTTCCAGCAGACAGTCCTTCAAACACAGAAATGAAGAAGATTCTGACCAGGATTAGGGGGGCCCTGCCTCCAGCCAGGGGGAGGAAAGGGACAATCGAGTTTATTGGACTGTGTGGATTCGATGGCCTGGCACGTCAGACGCACAGAAGTATAAGGCTTTAGTAGACACCGGTGCACAATGTACTATAATGCCATCGAGATATAAAGGACCAGAGCCCATCTATATTTGTGGAGTGACAGGGGGATCTCAGCAGTTGACTGTATTGGAGGCTGAAGTGAGTCTGACTGGGAATGAGTGGGAAAAGCACCACATTGTGACTGGCCCGGATGCTCCACGTATCCTTGGCATAGACTATCTTAGAAGAGGATATTGCAAGGACCCAAAAGGGTTCCGGTGGGCTTTTGGTATAGCTGCCTTAGAGAAAGAAGGCATTAAACAATTATCTACCTTGCCTGGTCTCTCAGAGGACCCCTCTGTTGTGGGGTTGCTGAGGGTCGAAGAACAGCAAGTGCCAATCGCTACCACAACTGTGCACCGGCGGCAATATCGCACTAACCGGGACTCCCTGATTCCCATCCATAAGCTAATTCGTCAATTGGAGAGCCAAGGAGTGATCAGCAAGACTCATTCACCTTTCAATAGTCCCATATGGCCAGTGCGAAAGTCTAGTGGCGAGTGGAGACTAACAGTGGACTATCGTGGCCTGAACGAAGTGACGCCACCACTGAGTGCTGCAGTGCCGGACATGCTGGAACTTCAGTACGAACTTGAATCGAAGGCAGCCAAGTGGTACGCCACAATTGATATCGCTAATGCATTTTTCTCCATCCCTCTAGCAGCAGAGTGCAGGCCACAATTTGCCTTCACTTGGAGGGGAGTCCAATATACTTGGAATCGGCTGCCCCAGGGGTGGAAACACAGCCCTACCATTTGCCATGGGCTGATCCAGTCTGCGCTAGAGCAGGGGGAAGCTCCTGAACACCTGCAGTACATCGATGACATTATTGTGTGGGGTGACACAGCAGAGGAAGTTTTTGAGAAAGGGAAGAAAATAGTCCAAATCCTTCTGAAAGCTGGTTTTGCCATAAAACAAAATAAAGTCAAAGGACCTGCACGAGAGATCCAGTTTTTAGGAATAAAATGGCAAGATGGACGTCGTCAAATCCCAATGGACGTGATCAACAAAATAACAGCTATGTCTCCACCAACTAACAAAAAAGAAACACAGACTTTCCTAGGTGTTGTGGGGTTTTGGAGAATGCACATCCCAAATTACAGTCTGATTGTAAACCCGCTCTACCAAGTAACCCGTAAGAAGAATGAGTTTGAATGGGGCTCTGAACAATGACAAGCGTTTGAACAAATCAAGCAGGAAATAGTCCATGCAGTAGCCCTTGGGCCAGTTCGAACAGGACCAGATGTAAAGAATGTGCTCTACACTGCAGCTGGGGAGAACGGCCCCACCTGGAGCCTCTGGCAGAAAGAACCTGGGGAAACTCGAGGTCGGCCCCTGGGGTTTTGGAGTCGGGGATACAGAGGATCTGAGGCCCGCTATACTCCAACTGAAAAGGAGATATTGGCAGCATATGAAGGAGTTCGATCTGCTTCGGAGGTGGTCGGTACTGAAGCGCAGCTCCTCCTAGCACCCCGATTGCCGGTACTAGGCTGGATGTTCAAGGGAAGGGTCTCTTTTACACATCATGCAACCCATGCTACGTGGAGCAAGTGGGTTGCACTGATCACTCAGCGGGCTCGAATAGGAAACCCCAGTCGCCCAGGAATATTGGAAGTGATTATGGACTGGCCAGAAGGCAAATACTTTGGGATATCATCAGAGGAGGAGGTGGGTCGTGCTGAAGAAGCCCCACTGTACAACCAGTTACCAGAGAATGAAAAGAAATATGCCTTGTTCACTGATGGGTCCTGTCGTATTGTGGGGAAGCATTGGAGATGGAAGGCTGCTGTATGGAGTCCTACACGACGAGTTGCAGAAGCTGCTGAGGGAGAAGGTGAATCGAGTCAGTTTGCAGAAGTGAAAGCCATTCAGCTGGCTTTAGACATTGCTGAACGAGAAAAATGGCCAGTTCTCTATCTCTACACCGATTCATGGATGGTAGCAAATGCCCTGTGGGGATGGTTACAGCAATGGAAGCAAAACAACTGGCAGCGTAGGGGCAAACCCATCTGGGCTGCTGCATTGTGGCAAGACATTGCTGCTCAGGTAGAGAACCTGGCTGTGAAAGTACGTCACGTAGATGCTCATGTGCCCAAGAATCGGGCTACTGAAGAACATCAAAACAACCAGCAGGTGGATCAGGCTGCTAAGATTGAAGTAGCTCATGTGGACCTGGATTGGCAGCATAAAGGTGAATTATTTATAGCCCTTTGGGCCCATGACACCTCAGGCCATCAAGGTAGAGATGCAACATACAGATGGGCTCGTGATCGAGGGGTGGACCTGACCATGGACGCTATAGCACAGGTTATTCATGACTGTGAAACATGTGCTGCAATCAAGCAAGCCAAACGGTCAAAGCCTCTTTGGTATGGAGGACGATGGCTGAAATATAAATATGGAGAGGCCTGGCAGATAGATTACATCACACTCCCTCAAACTCGCAATGGCAAGCGCCACGTACTTACAATGGTGGAAGCAACCACCGGATGGCTGGAAACATATCCTGTGCCTCATGCCACCGCCCGGAACACTATCCTGGGCCTTGAAAAGCAAGTCCTATGGCGACAGGGTACCCCAGAAAGAATAGAGTCAGACAATGGAACTCATTTCCGAAACAACCTTATAGACACTTGGGCCAAAGAACATGGTATTGAGTGGGTGTATCACATCCCCTATCATGCACCAGCCTCCGGGAAAGTTGAACGATACAACGGACTGTTAAAGACTACATTGAAAGCAATGGGCGCTGGGACATTCAAAAATTGGGATACGCATTTGGCAAAGGCCACCTGGTTAGTCAATACTAGGGGATCTGCCAACCGAGCTGGACCTGCCCAATCAAACCTGTTACGTACTGTAGATGGGGATAAAGTTCCTGTAGTGCATGTAAGAAATATGCTGGGTAAAACAGTCTGGGCTACTCCCGCCTCAGGAAAAGGCAAACCTATTTGTGGAATTGTTTTCGCTCAGGGACCTGGATACACTTGGTGGGTGATGCAAAAGAACGGAGAGGTCCGGTGTGTACCGCAAGGAGATTTAATACTGGGTGAGAATAGCCCATGAACTGAATTGTACCATGTTAATTGCTATATAATACTGTATGTTATCACTACTATGACTACTGTAGGTGACTAATTAGAATGTCTGGAAAAGAGTGTAACCTGAGCATGACATAAATGGTATGGAATAAGGGGTGGATAGATGTCCTGGTTTCAGTTAGAACAGAATTAATTTTCTTCCTAGTAGCTGGTGGAATGCTGTGTTTTGGCTTAGGATGAGAAGAGTGCTGATAACACCCCGATGTTTTAATTGTTGCAGAGCAGTGCTTATACCAAGCCAAGGACATCTCAGCCTTTCGTTCTGTCCTGCCAACAGGCAGGCTGGGGGTGCAGTAAGAGCTGGGAGGGGACAGACCCAGGACAGGTGACCCAAACTAGCCAAAGGGGTATTCCATACCATCTGACGTCATGCTAAACAATATATAGGGGTGGCTAGCCGGGGGGAGGGGGCCGGACTGCTCGGGGTTAGGCTGGGCATCTGTCAGCGGGTGGTGAGCAATTGCATTGTGCATCACTTGTTTGTACATATTATTATTACTTTCCTATTATCACCATTGTATTATTATTATTATTATTATTGTTATTATTATTTTGTTATTATTATTTTCATGTCTTATTAAACTATCTTTATCTCAACTCACGGGCTTCACTTTCCATTTCTCTCCCCCGTCCCAGAGAGGGAGGGGGAAGGGTGAGCGAACGGCTGCGTGGTGTTTAGCTGCCGGCCGGGTTAAACCACGACACTTTACAAGTGAAAACAATGAACGCACTTGCAGATTCTGACTACATACCTTCAGAATTAACTTATACAGACACTCTCTAATGCATGCACATTAGGTCCCCACACAAATGCAACTAAACTTTTGTGCACTATCAATTTGTCCTCTAGGTAGAAATCAACATTTGGAAGTAGGACAGATTAATGCTTTCCCCAGCTGCTTAAACTACTGGATTTTGCCCATGATGCTGTCTAAATTTAGTATCTTATTAAATTAAGTTTCTGAGAGGTGAAGTGACAGTTAGAAAGTCCTTGATACATTAGAAGTACTGGTAGTGGCATACCAGAAAAGGAACCAACAGCCCTAATGTTCTTGGGAATATGAGAATCTTTAATTTAGAGTCACCTTGCATAGGTTTGGTTTTGTTTGATGCCCTTAACTGAGAAAAGCTGCCCTCAATATTGCCATCTTGTTTTATTAAAATCACTGTTTTCTGAGTTCAGTGTCAAACTGGGATTTTTTTTTTTTTAAAGATATTTGAACACTTGTTTAAGAGTATTGTCCTAGTCTTTTATGCTGTCCTACATACTAAAATGTCCATTATAAAACTGATATCATATGATTAGAAAGCTTCTGCTTATATATGCAATAAAGGTAGTACTGTGTTTCCATCATGAAGGATGTGCAAATTTCTGCTTCAGAAAAAAAAAAATGTTCAAGATATGTTCCTTAAAGTTGATCCGTATTGCTGCAGATGTACACAACCTTGAAAACTCTGAGAAGAGATATGACACTATGAAAATATTTAAAATTTGATATTCGTAACGTAATTAAAATGCTCTAAATCTGAGTTGCAAGGCAACTTTTAGCTATCCTCAAATATATGGTTTTCCCCAGCTTTATCTTCAATCTCATTTTTTTTTTTTCCCCTAATGAGGTACACAAATGTTGTTTTTTGCAGTTTCTTCAGTTTTCAGGGTCACTTCCGAATATTTTCTCTGCAAATGATCTCTGCCCTAGTTTGAGGTCTCTCTCCCCCATTTATTTCAGTTTTCACTGCTTGAAAGGTAAAATTGTCCTGTTAACCTAGTCTAAAAACGTGTGTGGGTAGATGAGAATGAAATCAACATTGGTTTCATATTTTAGTCTTATCTGGGACAGGGTTTAATAAAGATCTCTCTATAAAAATCTTTGAAACATGGTTTAAAGTCAATTATTTATATGACTTACACAGTGGACCTTTCTTATGCGATACAGTCAAAACCATAACTATACAACACAGACAAAAAGTATAACTGTAGATAGCATGGTAGGAGCACTTTTCTGGTAATGTTGGAGTAATGAAAAGATGACCAAACTTGTGAATTATTTCCATTTACATTCCATACAATACCTATTAAATAATAATACCTACTAAATAATACCTACTAATAATACCTACTAAAATGTCGCTATATGACATCCTCTGAAAAAGTTTAACAACACATGGCCAGTGCTCACAGTTACACAGAGTTGACAACTCCTGAACTGTGGGCCATGTGAACTAGTTATGAGCAAACATTCCTAGTATTGATCAGTGGAACTGAACACAAATATCGTTTTCACAAACATCATCTTACTGGCAAACAGAGTAAAACACCCTGGAGTCTCACTCCAGAGATTTGTCCTGCAAGATCAAATATGAGATTTTTTGGCAAGGTAACCTTACATTGCTATTGCTATCGTTTATCTGTTTAGAGATAAGAAGATCCAATTTCTAGAATTTTCAGCATGGTACTCTTTAACTGCATTTTCCACAAGGGATTAGAAAACAAATTTACCTTAAAATGCTGTTGAAGATCTTTGTGCTTTCTGAGTATTCTGAATGTCTCGCATACAGCAATTCTTTGAACTTCGGCAGCTCCGCATAAAGAGGGGGCTGTACACCATCTACAACTAGTAGCATACTGTTAGGTGCATTGCTCACAAAGTGTTGCTACCAAAGGTAGCCAGAAAGAACAGAACCTGTTCCGAGGTGATCACAATTTAGCTTGCAGAAATATTCTAAGAAGTGAAAAATAAGCACGAGGGACAGATGGGCTGCAGTAAGAAGTAATTTAATTTAAGTATTTAAGATAGTGTGGCTACAGGGAAATTTGTTAAGTGATTTTTCCTTCTAATTTCTAATTTTAAGTTCTAAGTTATAAATTTAGGGGTGTCCAGTATAATGGGACCTGTCAGGGAAGATCTGATTTGGATTATTTTTCTCCTCTTTATTTTTCTCTAAGTAAAATATAGAGGTGACAGTAGTCTGAGAATGACCCACTGAGACAGAGAGTCTGGGAGACTAGCAAGATTATATTGGAAAAAAGTGCAGAAACACCCTAATGAAGAAATTTTGAAGTTACTCCCAGTGAGAAGGAAGAGAAGGAGAAATAAATTAAAAACAGACACAGTGAAAGCCACATAACACACACCATGAATTCAGTGTTCTGATCTTTGTAAGGACAATGTTATCCATATAACTGCTTTTTTGTTTTGTCATCTACAGCATACATGCTCCTATATGGTCAAGCTATTTGATCATTACTTAATTATAGTAAAAGCAAATGAACTAAACAAAATTGAAGGGTTCTGGCATAAGCACTGGCCTGCACTGTTTGTTTACTTTTTCTAGCAGAATGGATGCACATCTGCCACTTCTTCCATAGGAAAGTCGCTTTACAGGCTGACAGATTTGCTGATGACACCACTCTGCTATATAGAACAAGCTTAGAAGATATCCTGCCAAAACCTGCAAGATACTTTATCACTGCTCCTTTTCATTTTGCAGGTTTGCATATGTTGGACTTCAGTGACTTTTCTTTGGCAGACATACTGCAAATTTAAAATCTTATAAAGGCTATAAAGATGACTGTATCTTTTATACAAGGTTTACATATCTAAACTATTGATTAACTGAAGCCTTGACATTTTTTGAAGAATTTTTGAAGTGGTTTATCTCTAAGTGAAGATGACAAACAAATTATTCTCAGTTGAGTTTGGGATTTTTGATAGCAGATTTCCAGTTTCATAGAGAATTTACAGGTTCCAGCATGTGGCAAAAACCATCCATCATTTTAAAGGGTCATTGCTGGTAGCTGTGAATTCATCTCTTTCAAATTAAATGTTTTGACATGGGCTAAAACCATGAGTGATGCTTTGCAATCACTGTAGTCTTGGATGGTTGAATCAGGCAGCATTTCCTAAGTGTCATGAACCTTGGCCCCAGCACAATAGAAAACAGACACTTCTTTCTCCTTTTGAATCAGTTATATTAAAAGCAACTAAGACTTTCTCAAAGCAATCTAGCTATTTTCTTCCCAAATGGTGCACTAAGTTGTTAGCATCTGACATGTCAAGAATGTGAAAAACATAAAAGCCTCACACTTTCACCAGCACATCTAAGAAAAGCTGATGGAAAATATAGCTGGAGGGATTGGGTGGAGTAGACAGACCCTGTGTGACTCTGGCTGACTTTAATATCTAACAGATGGGGCTCCATATCACTAGATACTTCAGCAGTGGTTCTGAAAGAAAATGCTTACTGCAGCCTTCAAGGCCTTTAATTTACTGTGTGTTTTTAAATGTGCTCAACTATAGCTGCCTTTGACTGCCTAGAGATATTTTCCGTAGGTCTGAAGGGCTATCTTTTCATTTCCAACAGCTGTTTTTCTAGCCACAAGCTCAACATGCACTTAAATAATAAAATAATAATAAATAATGATAATAGTACTCTGAAGATGCACTGCAACACCCACCTGTCTTTCAAAAGCTGAAGAACACCATGAAATTACCTCTCACGCTACACTTAGTCATCAAAGTTTCCTACCACAGTTAGAGCCCTTAAGAGGTGAAGAACAAAAAGGGAGCCATTCTGGGCAATATGCCATTCTTCCTACATCCACTAAAGAGATCTTTTTTACAGTATAAAGCTCTTTCTTCCCCATAGCATCAAAAGGTGTTGACAGCATGGTTGTAGGTATCTGTCGATTGAGGGGCAGCAGCTAGAAATGAATACATTATTTGGCTTGGACTCCCCACCGAGCACCACTCTCTTTTCTGTGGTTTAGGATACCCCAAAACCTCAACCAGCTATTGGGAATTTTCTAGTGCTCGCACTACACCAAAACTTGTTTTAAGACACCCAATATAGATGAGAAAAAGGCATTAACTTTTCTCTACAAGTGTTTGCCATGTCTCCAAATAGTAGCAATTAAGATCTCTTCAAACCTGACAACTAATGTGACATGCAAAAAATCTGCTCTCACTAACATTAGTACAGAATCCGAACATACAGTAAGTGATTTAGCTCTGATTCACATCTGTGGTCAGCTGGATTCTCAGATCATTGCAATGGTAACATATTTTGCCTTGAAAAATGTCAGAATATTTCCATTTAACAAATATTTGTCATATCTGCATTGTCATACAATTGAATATTGCATCCTAGGGAAATAATAAAAATCAGTTTTTCATCCCCATCTGTCTGAAAACAGCAATATAGAGTTGGATTCTTCCACAAGATGGAAAGCCTGATTTTCTTTTAGCATGGTTCTTTATTAATGGACTCATTTACTCTCATCTGCTCTCTAAGGCTGATAGGAACTTTCTTTCAAGGCACAGTGTTGAAAAAGTTCTCTTTCATCCTAATTACATTGTGTCCTTTTTTTTTTTTTGAACATATACCTCTCTTTTTCATGCTCAATATTATCCTAGAAATGATCTTTCAGCTACTCAGATTGTTCTCTGGTGGAGTAAAATAGTGCAACACCACTACTACTTCTAAAATAATAATACTAATAAAAAACACATCTGTGGTTTTGCTTTGTCTGGTTCATAAGACTCTTTGTCATGATGTTGAGAGCCTCAGGAAATCCCAGACTAGTCACTTAGTGCTAAAAATGTTTTCCACCCCCCCCCCCCCCCCCCCGCTTTTCTCCCCTTTTCTTTTTTCCTGACCTTCTCTAACTGTATGCAGAGTAACTTTGAAGTCATTGTTAAAATAAGTCATCAACAGGATAATAAACTGAGCTCCTCATTTCTTCCCACCAGAGTCAACCTTCCTGGCAGTATTCTTTTTCTGAGGTACAGCTGGTGGCTGTATTAGTATTCTTGCAGTCTTCTATTTCAAAGAGTAAGACATATTTCATCCAACAAAGAAGCTTTTGCCCTAGAAAGGCTGATGGAAATGGTTTCACTAAAACCCATGTATGTTAAAAGACTTACTTATGAAGTCACTGTCTATTTTTTCTTACTAAAATATTGAATGACTATGTGATCACTGAACTACTTCTAGAACAAGTTACAGTTTACCCTAAAAAGAAAACCTCCCTCATTTCAGAATTGCATGCCTGTATAGTTTCAAAAACGTATCTGTTAAGTCATACTTATGCTGAGCTGAAGCCTGTAAAAAGGGAGTAAGAATCTCAGAATCTCCTAAACAACAAGGCGTCTCAGGTTCTGCAGTTTTTTTTTTTTTTTTTTTTTTTTTTTTTTTTTTTTAAGGGCTTCCTTAGTGGTAAAGTCTACAGGAAATTAATTTAGATCAGTCACTGGTGTCACTGACAGATTAGCTGAGAATTAATGAAGTTCTACTATATTGTAAAATACTTAAAAAGGCATTTAAAGCTTAACTTGACCCAATGACACATACTTACTTACAATATGTATATGTTGTTCCACGCAACTTGTTTTAAAGAATATATGAGTCAGATAGCTATTCTGTTTTTTAATCCAACCTCTCTGTGGCACTGCAAGCTCAACATAAAACATCCTCGGTGGTTTCTGAGTTGTTCAGAATGCCTAAGTATAAAACTGTTTTCTTTGTCTTTTTATCACAATAGCATCTTAAAAAAATTATGACATGTCTATATAGCTTAGCAAAAGAAGTACTTGGCGAGGGTAGCAGGGACCCAAATTGTTATTTCCAGCTAATGCCTCCTCCTGATACAATCCCACCATTTTGATAGGAACAATGTTATTCTATCTAGAATAACCTATTGTGCCCATTGCATTACAGCTGAGAAATTAAACTTTTTCTACTGCTGGAATCTAAACAGCTGTGATCTAGGTTGTCTAGGTATTACACATAGAAATAAAACACTTAGTATTGTACAACAGCCTATTACAGAGATAAAGTGGTGCAATCCTGATAAAGTTATAGAAAAGGAAAAGAAACATTATTTCATTGTGAGGGTGTTTTGTGGATAACAACCAACAAAGCAACATTTATTTTGTGTGCTAATAATTAATGGACTGTGCAGACTGCATTTTTTTTTTTTTTTTTTTTTTGGTCTATATCATCTCTAACTGTCCTTTTTCTTTACTGTGCAATCAATTCCTTCATTGAAATTATCTTTCTCTTGTTCTTTCTTTTTCTTCTAAGTTTTGCTTTCAGCATGTGGTTTTCTTTAGAAACCCATATTTTAAGCAGCTTAAACACTATTTTTACAAAGGTGTTGCAGTTTTAAAGATGGTTATACTGTATAATCCCACATCTAACCTGCACCTCAAATAATCCACACTTTTAAAAGTGGGCTCTTGGACAAGTTGTATTTACAGAGAAGCTGTAGAAAAGTTACAGAGAGGGCTATTTAGTGGGAGACAGTTCTGGGAGATCACAAGCAGTAAAGACATGGGAGAAGCATGGGAGAAGACAGACCTCAGACCTAAACTCCCATATGACTTATGCTACTGATGAATCACAGCTGTTTCTGTTCTTTCCTTTTTTTCTTCTTATTCCTTGTTTTTAAGGAGATAGCACATAGGTAATGTTTATGAAAACATAACAATGGATTTTTGCTGGTTACAGTGCTGTGGACTGATGTAAGAATATAAGTTAAAATACATTTTAAAAAGTCTATTTCAAAGTATTATCTAGTGGATTTTGTAAATAGGTATGTAAAAGAGTGTGTATACTCTTTTTTGTTTCACTTGGACTGGCTTCTGAGATAGACTGAGTGAGGCAGATTTATATTTTCAGATCTGAGGATAAATTCATTATTGCAGGAAAAATCCCAAGTGTCTGAGGTGCCTTAGGAGATTAGGTTTCAGATAAACACAAAGAAGACAATCCAGAAAAAAAAAAAAAATCACAAACATGGTGTTATAAGTATGAAATGAGGGAGAACCTGCCGTGGGGATGGCAAATACTTGAGAGTGCAGGGACCAACTGGGAAGGGTGTCTCTTCTCACACTGTGGCAACCCTGACCACTGCTGAGGAGCTGCATGAAGGAAGGGCTGTGTGGTGCTTAGCTGCCGGCCGGGTTAAACCACAATGCCCTGACAATCCTATCTAAATTAATAACAGTAACAACAGCTTTCTTCTTCTATGTTGTTCATCTAACCAAAGACTGGCAGGTGACAGCTTAAGTGCAAAACCCATTAAACTCATTCTATTGGACAATAACGAACAAATATTGATATTTTAACCTCTCCAAGAATATTCTGCTAATGTAGAACAGCATTAAAACACATTTTTATTCCTAACAAATCATTGACTACTTCTTAATCCTGCTTGGTGCTCATTTCTAATACTTAGCTGTACTGATTATGATAGCTGCATACCTTTGCCATCTGAATTCTCAGCACACCACTCTTAGTCATCTTGCATTTAGTATACCAAGCCAGCTTTCTCTGCTTACATCATGATTGGAATTTAAAACCCAATTTTAATCTATTAATAATATCAGACATGTTTTTATAACATACCTTTGTTAAATATTTAAGGCAATAGGAAGACTTGCTAACTCTTTTTTTCCTTCCAGGCCAGACTGTGCCCTAAACTAATCTTGCTGATAGTTGGGCATCATGTTTTATAATTAGATTGTACTTTTTGCAAGTCTACACTACACTAGTGATGGGAGAACCTTGCGTTCTTCCTAAACATTCAGAAGTTATCTAAGAAGTGCAGCTTTAATTTTGAGATTTATTTTTCACAGATCTACAGCTACTTTCTAATAATGTTTTAAGATAAGATGACCCTTTCATGAGTCATGTAATGGATAGGTAGCATTTAAAATAGGTAACCTTAAAACTTGTAAAAATAATTTTGCTGATTTCTTGTGCATGTAATTAAAAGAGATAAATACGTAAAAATCATAAGAAGAAAGATCTTCACAAACTCAGTAGCTTTACAAACATTTTAATCTCTACTTTAAGACAGATAAAACGAGGCATGGAGTATCTCAATTTTTAAACAGGGGCACCTGGAACTGAACAACTGTTTCCACTTTCATATTTCAGGGCTCTGTGAATTAATATGTCCCAAAAGAAGATGTCCCTGCAAAGAAGTCTCTGTTTGGGACACTGAATATCTGCATTTTGGTTTCCATTTCTCTCAGAGACTTTTCCTTTCATGTTGCTATGCCACAGTTTCCAGTGTAACTGCTTTCCGGAGCAGTTTGGGGATAAGCCATCTGATGTGAAAAATGTTTCTATATGCCAAGATGACAAATGCCACCAAGAAGCTATTGACGAATCTATTGACAAATATCTACTTATTTTAATAATGAATAATAGTCTATTATTTTTCATGCTACCATTTAGATTTTAGGGACTATTTTAGACACTCAAGTGAAAATATATCCCTCAGATATTTTTAAGATTTATATATTGACTGTAATAGAAGCACAACCTTTATACCAGGGCCTTTGTCTTAGAAACAAGACCACAATTACTCTTTAATAATGTTTCTTTTTTGATCTACAAATTCAAGATCTGAAAGTTTATACAAACACAGAAGAGAAGGATTAATATGAACTCCTGATTTTAAAATAATAAATTATTCTATAAATTATTTCTATTAAAGTAATAATATTAAATGAACAATGTCTTAATAATATAATTAATATAACAGCTTACTATTCACACATTCTAAATGCATATGCAATTTTATTCTTTTGGCATACTTGTCAAAATGGACAAAAAATGTATATATATTCATTCTTATCCTCAGGCAGCTCTTAAATATGATATGAAAAAGAAATCACATATGGTAATAAGTATCAAAGAAATGCTACCATAAAAACCTATCTCTTTATATTAAAATCCCTTTTTGATCTGGAAAGGAAGTAATAGAAAACCCAGCAAATAGTTTACAAACTTATGTGAGGCTTGAAAATATTTGTCATGTAAGCTCAGACACATCTATCATTAGAGGTCAGCAGTGAAAAAGAAAACAGATTCCCAGAAGCCCCAAAGAAAAATGTTCTTGAAACAGCAAGGTCATGCAGTCGTGTGTACTCAAGAAACAGAGAGGTCTATCACATCAAACAGTGACAATGTGTGTACTACTCAAACTTGAAGGAGGGTGGTGGTTAGCCTCAACATTGGAGTGCTTTTTCTGTCTAGATACATCTCGATGGCATTTTCCTCTTTTCATGCATGCTAAAGCCAAATCTAATTCCTTCCTTAGTTTGGCTGGGTCAGCTTTATCATCATGGGAGGTAGCATAATTCCAATGGCAAAACAATTTGCCCAGGAAAGCAAAAGAATGTTCTGTGAAAAGAAAAATTCTGCCGTGTATGGAGGAGCCCACACAAGACCTACATACCATTTAAGTCCTGCTTAAATCTTTGTGCCAGGTGAATTAAATGGACACATTATCAAAAGCATGAGAAAACAATTGCATAATTCAGAAGGAGAAAAACAGAAATTCGGAAGTATATTTTGTCATTATTCATACTAATGTAGCACGTGTATAAGAATTGTGGATATACCTTTGTGTAGTTAATCAAAGGCCTGGTTCATCTTCCCTCATTGGAAATTGCTGAGCTGCTATGCTGGGATCCACATGGCCTTGGCTTGCTATCCCTGTGTTTAGACCTATGTGTCTACACTTGTAGTGTAAACTCCTCAGCATCTCACTGAAGGACTGAGGCTCCTTATTTACAGCTTGTCTCTCTAACAAATGAACAGAGACTTCATAGAAGGTTCTGACTCAGTTAGTTTCTATTTAATACATGAAATATATGAAAGCATACAGATATTTGCTAGGAAGAAACTTTCTCAGTGTACTAGAACTCACTCTTGCATCTTTCAAGTTGAATAGTTCACCTTCGGTGAAAGAGTCAGGACTTCCCCCACCTCAGTGGGGTCCCAAAGCAAATGATCTCTACATGTATTTCCACCGAGGAAAATGTTTGGAGAGGTTGAACAGTCTTTGTGCTTTTATAACCTTCCACTTTTCCATGACACAAATTCCTGATCCACCTGACAGATTAATACATATTACTTATAGCCCACATCACTGCTGCTAAGCTAACTGTCTTGCACAGAACCAACTGATGAATTACACATCTGAATCAATCCTTCTCAGGGATAGAACACCTGAAAGCAAACTCTTGTTGCCACTCCTGTGCCCATGCTTCCTGGAAAGAAATAATCCTCAACATCAGCCAGAACACATAAACACATAAACTGATTGTAAACAGATCATCCAAGACATCACCCTTGCCATAAGACACTTTTTTTTTTTTTTTTTAACCATGTAAATTCCAAGATAAATATCTCCCAAACATTTTTTTTGAGATCTCAGTCATGACCAGCCTCTTAATGACCACTTATGATTTCATACTGTATTTAAATATTCCTATCCACCTTTTTTCTATATTACATATCTTTTCCCATTTCTACCTGATTCATATTAAATAGTACTACCACTTCTGCATGTCAAACTACCTTATTTTGATGATTCCTGCATCATGCAGTTTTTTTTTTTTTTTTTTTTTTTTAATTGTCATAGACAACCATTGATAACATAAAATAACTATCGTATAGAGATATGTGAAACTACACCTTAACATCTTGACATCTGCACTAGGTGCCTGGCATTCATATTAGCATGGCAGTGTACAAAGCATGACACTGTTATATTACCTTAAGTAGTAAAAAAGATTAATGCACTGTATCTCTTTATATCATCACACAGAAAATCAGATCTTAATCCTGTTTTCTGTGTGGGGCAAGAAGTTCTCACTTCTTAGTGGTTCTATTCTAATTCTTACACATTTGCTCAATTGCTCTCAGTATTAATACTGCAACACTTATTTAAGATTTTCTCCCATAGAAAAACTGTTTGTTCAACCTTCTCTCATTGTAAGAAATGTAATATACCTTCCTCTCACTTTCACCATCATACAACTCATTTCTTCAAGTTGTTTCTCAACTCACTGCCTTCTGAGCCTTCATTAAATCCTCTGCCTAGTCTTCCTCCTGACTGCTGGCATATTCCTCATTCTTCTTCAGAACCTCCTTCTCCTTTCTGTCTTTTTATAGCCTATGCTGAAAATCGAATTTCCATTTTCATTCCCTTTGGCTTGTTGGGACCTTAGATTTTGCTGACTCTTCTCAAAACTACTGTCCTTCCTTTGATTCCATAACTCTGTCCTCCTTGTGCTCTCTAGGAAAAGTCTAGTTATACCATCAACCTCTTCAGCCTGCACAACATCTTGAGCAATCTCATTACCCTTTTTCACTTTTTTTTTTTTTTTTTTTCCTTTTTGTAATAGTTCTAAGGACTTTGTCCTTAACTCTACTTTCCTCTCTTTGTACAATATATTTTGGGGTGGTTTAATCTGTAGCCATACTCAATGTTACAATTCATATATCTACTTAATGTGCCACATACTGCCTCTGCCATCCACACTAAATTTCTAATATTTCTCCAATGTCTCCTCTTGGATTCCGAGTTGTGCCATGAAGTTAAATATATTTAAATTAGAGCTTGTTATTTTTCTCTCTACTCTATCTCTTCATTACTGTGGGCAAAAGAACTATCCTTAGATGTGTAACTTGGTACTCACCGTTTATTTTTATGTCTTTCATTTCTTTGTGGTGCTTTGAAGTGTTTTTCTTATCTGTACACATATCTAGAAATGTTTGGGGAGAGCTGTGTTGGCTTGTGCTCAGATTAATCAAAGTATCCTTTTTTTTTTTTTTTTTTTCCTGCTTCCATGCAGATTGCTGCTGCAGAGATCATCCACCTAAACAGTACCTTTAATTATGTCACTCTCCCTCTGCATCCTCCTTCACCTCTTTATTGTTTACCATATTTAGCAGAAGCTATTTGCCATCTCTTCCAAGACCTTTCATAGACTATTCTTTCTTTACATAACATTTGTCATTCACCAACACAGAATATTGATTCCCATTCCTATCTGTGCACTGTCATAATGTTGGTCTCAATCATCCAATCATCTTACTGCTTTCTACCTTTGTGCCCTTCCTGCTCAAAAAAGCTCCCTATAAATAGCCACACAGAATTTCTTTCTCCCGTTTCACATCCTTGACAGTGAAACATCTGTGTGCTCTAATGTCTACCTACAAAAATAGTTGAGAGCAATTAGGACACTCATCCGCTGAGACTCCTGCTAGTTGTCCTGTTGCATTATTTCCCATGTATCCTCACTTCTCTATCTCCATCTGTTGTCTTATGTCTTATCCTTTTTGTTGTTGTTTTGTTACTTTGATATTTATTAGAATGGGATGTATTCTTTGACTAGTACATATAAATTTCATGGCACAAAAAACTGCATATGTCTGACTACAGATGTAAGTTGGTATACTTGAGATCAGAGAGGAAGCAGAGATAGATTAATAAAGTCAGAGTTTCCAACTCAGTGTATCTACTTATATCTTTATTATTGTTGCTTAATATATAAAACTCTTTTCAAAACAACTTGAAATTGCAACTGCTCCAGAAAGACTTAAATTTATATGTCTACATATATCTATATATGTTTATAAATAAGACAAATCTGACCAAACAACAACAACAAAAAAGAACCAAAACATACCATTCTTATGTCCTTCCCCATCCATTCTCACAAAATCCTACCAAAGATACAAAGTCCATATTAGTAACAATCCAAAATGGATTTATTCTGATAATACTGCCTTGGCAATTGCCTGTCACTATCATTAGCAATCCTATAGGAGACATTGTTTAAAATCTATAGCTGTATACTTAGAGAAATCAAAAGCTTTCCAAAGCACGTTGACACACTCTGGTTCTTTGCCCTAAATGACAACAACGAGATGTCCAGGATACTTTCTGAGCAGACAACAGAACAAAAAGCACACAGCTCTGTAATTAGGTGTAAATCCTTTGGCTGAATGAAAGGCTATAATGGAGACCGAAAATGGAGTTTGGAAATCCAGAGCTTCACATTGTCAATGCTACACATTATAACCAAGAACGTTAGGGAGTCTATTATATAGCGGCAACCACACGCCCACGCAATAAAAGCAGTGCGCTTATGTTGTCTTTCCTTTGTAAAGCTTTCTGGAAAAAATGATAATAATAAAAACATATAGAGCAATTTTGAGTCAGGATTTCAAAGACTGAAAAATCATTATCTGACACAGGGAGAGCTATCATATGGAAAATGACTACCTTCAGTATTACCTTGAATGCTTGGAATGCTTTATAGAAAAATGAGAAACATTTTTTTTCTTATTACTAAGCTTTCAAAAAAAAAGTATATGTGCAGTATCATTCTAGTAGAAAGAGCAGAAAGAGCAGCACTTAGCTCCACGGTGCACCAGACACTCAGATGCCCAGGTGATAAATGCTATCAGCCATTCGCAGGAAGTCCGGCCAGTCTGACTGACTGTTGGGAACTTCTGATAATGTCTTCACAATTTAGAAAGGTCCTTTCATTTTCGTCATCTTTTTGAGGAAGGAAGACTGAAATTTTAATTAAAAAAAAAAAAAAAAAAAAGGGGAAAACGACCTTTCAGCACTAAAACACTAGTTAGGAAGGCTTTATCTAGCTGTGCTTCTTTGAAATCCTGGCATGTTACCAGGGCAATATGACTCTTATTTACTGCAAAACAGTAGCCTGTCTATCTGCTGCACACAGCATCTGCTTAAAAATGAGCAAGCTGCCCTGGCAATTCGCAACGTCTACACCTGAAGAAATGATTTGTTTTCTTCTCCTGTGTTTGATTTAAATCATACTGGTGAGACTTAGTGACAGGAAACATATGGAATCAGTCTTCTTTGGCTCCACATTTTAAGCAGGGGCCTTGCCCCTTTTTACTTCAAGTTGCAGTTTCTTAGTACTGCAAAATTGTCTTCACAAAGCACTCTGGCAAGCCACAGTGTCATTTCAGTATTGGCTCACGTTTTGGAGCTTTCTAAGGCATTTGCTACAACTTGCTTTTGAGCCATGATGACTGAACAAGTACCATAAAGAAAAAGGAAAAAAAAAAAAAAAAAAAAAAAAAAAAAAAAAAAAAGCATAAAAAGTATCAGACCTGTCACAGTATTGCAATTTCTTTCTTTTTTTTTTTTTTTTTTTTTTTTTCTGTGTGTTTGTGTGTGTGTGTAGTAGAGAAACGTCTATATAACTCTATACCTTATTTATTTCCACCACATAACCTTTGGAAAATTATTTACAGTCCAGATTTCACTTTTTTCCTCTAAGGCAGAAGTTATAGAACAGGTAGAATGAGAATGTCAACCTCCGTTTGTGAAAAAAGCCAAATTACATAAACGATGAGTCACAGATGAACTTACAAAATCAGGGTCTTAGACTCCATGTTATTTTAGTAGATCTTTTACTTATGCTAATATGGTGTTACAGAAAAAAAAAAAGGATAAAAAAGACAAAAGAGTAGGAGAGCAGTATCCATGCCAGACCTGGCAAATTATAACCACTTCTGATTCTTGGTTTCACAAACTGTTATTGGTTTATAAACCAATAACTAAATTTAAATAAATAGCTAAACTGATGTATCACTTTCTTCTTAAAGAGGTGGTATCCTGCTTTTTGGAGAGCGAAAGGAAGCTGATAGGAGCAAGGGAGTGTTTGGGATACTGCAGCACAGAGCACTTTCTTCACTATAACACCCCTGCATCCTGCTCAGATGTCTGCAGGGTTCAGCCTTCAGGTAGTATTAAGTACTCAGAAGGACACTGTTTCTGAGCTTTTTAAAGAAACCAAGGCCCTTTCTGGAGTTTCTGGAAAAATGCTAAATATTTTATGTATTTTCATATAGAGAGCTGCATGCTGCTCAGCAGGTCTGAGATTTCAGTGCTGCCCTGCATTTACAGAGCCAGACCTTCAGCTGGTGTAAACTGATATAGATGTTTTGTTTTCAGTGAGGCAAAGCCAATTTACATCAACTGGGAATTGAAACTACAGCTGGTAAAGCATCTTTGGATCCTGAATACATAATTAATAAATAATAATATTCATTCAGTAAATAGCTTCTGTAGATAATTAATAACTGAAACATTTACTAATTCTTCATCTGCCAAGTGGAAAAAAAAATCTATTTCAGTTCTATACCTAATATTCAACTAGTTTCAAACAAAAATATTTCTCCTTGAATAAACTTCTTAATTTATTTTTGCTAAGGCTCTTTGAAAAATTGTATTAAGATGCTCTGCTAAACAGGATCTAGGAGAGTAAATTAAAGCTCTAAATGGTGGATACTTTTAAATACAATTTTTCTTCTTCCTGCTCATGTGTACCCCTCTATGATTATATGGTTGTTGACATTTTCCATGAGACATGGAGAGGTCAGGGTGAGTGCTGCTTTATGCAATTAAATAGAAAGACCACGTGATATCACGTTCTCATTCAGTTCACCGGAAAATCCAAGCTGCACAGTGAGTAAAGATAAAATGCAGAGCACCAAACCTGAACAAGTTTGCAGGCACCAGCAGAATGGAAAGACTGTTTTTGAACTCGTGAACAAGATGCATGTGCATATATCTTTTGATTCACAGCACTGAAAGAAAAAAAATAAAAAGGGCAGTCTTTGTGAGTTGGCAATGTGTAAGGTACTGTGAAAAGTGCATTCTTGCTGAATGGATCAAATCATAAGCAAGGATGAACGTCTCTCACAATTAATTACATGAACCAAGTGCAGATATGCATTTTTGCTTTATCACAGATACTGCAGCTTCATATTGATCAAACACAGACTTCTTTTAGGACTATGAGCTGATTTAGCCATTTATTTATTTTGCAGTTCCAATGGCAGAGTAGAAGTTCTTGTCTGATTTGCATGCACAGGATAATGTAGCATATGCTTTCCTATTACTGAATGGTTAATGACTTTCTAAATCAGTTTGAGGGCCTAAGGCAAGGATCAGACGGTTAGTACATTGACCAGTCATTAAAGTGTCTCTTGCAGGAAAGAAAACCCTCTTAGCCAAAATGATACTTGGGTTTTACATTAGCAGTCTATTCAAGTCCTATCCCAAAGTTTTCATCCAATAAATAGATTTTGATTAACTTTACATAAATCTGACAAAGAGGTGGGGAATCCTCTTTTTACCTTGTTGCAAGCAGAAGACATGTCCTGAAATCTAAACTACACTCCAAATAGCATTGTATAGAAAAAAAGTACAAAAAATCAGGCAAATAAAAAATCCAAACAAACAAAAAACACCAAAAAAGAACATTCTAGTTCAACAGTATAAGTTCAAATCATAATGCCTTTTATTTCTTTCTCTGGAGAAGCATTCTTTGGCAGTGCAACCTGATATGAAGAGATTTCATAAGTCCAACATTGGTCCAGAAGAAACAACGTCTGCACTATTAATGTTTCAGGGGGGTTGTTTCAGACCAGTTCTAGTCTGTCTTACACATTGAATGCTCATTAGCAGGAGGAATGCATTCTATGAACTCCTGGACCTCGTTGTTCATTTTAATTTCTTGAGGAAGAAAGGCCAGTTGATGTGCCCTGAGATCATGCTACAGTGTGAATCCAAGTGCAGTGAGCTGGAATAATTGAGAAATTTGCTTCAAAAGTGCTCTTCTGAGATGAAAATGTAAAGGCCAACACACATTCTGCTATTCTGTGGTATTGTGATTTTTAAACAACATTATTTCCAATCTGAAGTTTGTCATTTCTAATGGAAATAAGAATTCTTTTTCCCCTGTTCCTTCCCATTATTTTGCATCCTGTCATTTTGTGGAAAGTTTTGAACTGGCCAACTAGTGAACTAAATGAAAGAGAATGTACATTTTCCTATCAATGTGATATTTTAAATATTTACCCTTTCAAATCTTTCTGATATGAATAAAAAAAAAAAAAAAAAAAAGATGAGGACATGGAAAAGTATGAAGCTGTTTTCCCAAAGCACCTTGGAATCTGAAAGAAAAACATCCTCATCAATATCTTCTGATTCTGGATTATTATTATTATTATTTTTTCCAAATAGTTCTATATGTACATGAGCTAGGGGACTTAAATTAGCTCAGATTTAGAATTTGAAAGCATTCACAAACATAACTTTTCCCTCACTTACTACATAGTTATCAGTGATAAAACAGATACTGATGCAGTATCCACTATTTAGGCCAGATTCAAAGATTAGGCCCTTAATTTTCACTTAATCCCTATCAGTTACAAACAATTTATTGACTATTTTCTTTTTCACAGCTATTATATGAGACAATTATATTTCTATTGTTCTGCTAAAACCCATATTGTTGCATAGTCAATGTGTGAAATGGCTTGCACAGGAGCACTGTAAAGAGGTGTTGAGCAATGGCCCACATCAGTTGTCTCAGAAGAGAGGAGACTTCCCATAATCCACTTTCCTGTGCCTGTAACCAATGTATGTTCTGCCTGGTTTTGACTTCTGATCCTGTCGTTAAATCTTTTTAGAAGTTTTTGAAAGCAACCACAGAGAAATCTTTCCTGATCACTTTTTCTTCAAAGAAAATGTGCAATCTCTTTGGTAAAGAGACAGATTAATTATTTGAAAGATTGTGAATATCTCTTCATATATATGAAGAGATTCACCAGCCCTGTGTTTTATTTTTGATTTACTTTCTTTTCTCTCCCAGTGATTGTTAAGCATCAGGGTGCTGCCTGGTCTATATCAGTAGTTTCACTGAAGTCCCTGCAGTTCTGCCAGATTTTACCTTCACAGAATCAGACACTTCACTCCTTAAATTCCAGACAAAGAGCTGGAACTCCAGGTTGCACAGCAAAGGCAGCTCACAGGGATGTATTTAAAAGCTTTTCTTTCTCAAGGCTGAGTGTAGATCTCATAAGCATGAATGTTACTGCTATTTTGGCCTCCTTCACTGTTTACCAAAGATGACTAAAACATCTTTGGACTTTTAAGGCCTGCAAAAAAACTTTGCTCAAAGCTCTAAACTATGTTGTAAGTCACATTCTTACTAATTGCTTTTGACAGATAACAATGGGGAAGTCCATAGCAGAAATACCCTTTTATTCAAGAAAAGAAGGACAGGAATGATTCTACTTCTTCAACTATCTAAAAATGAGAAAACAGGGACTGTAGGTCTTTCTCCTTATGCACCCAGCTCTGCACTGCAGGTTCAAGGTTTCTACATCTATAGAGGGGTTTTTGTTTGAAAAAATGATCTAAGCAAAAACTAGATTATCAATCACACGCCATCTTAACTATAGGTATATGATACCGGGACAGACAGCTGTTTGGAAACTTTTTTTGGCAGGAAACTCTACTATTTGTGGCACCACTTGATGCTCCTAGATGGATGATCTCTTGGCTGACTCTGAGCCTGAGTGGAGCTGTGCCATCTGAACACATGTGCCATCTAAATTACTTGGCCAGTATCATTAGGGGTTCAGTGCCAAGTGACCGTAGGTTTAGACAGGCAGCATACATAATATTGTAAATGCTGGCTCCTCTGTAAAAAAGTCCTCTCCTCTCTGACAATGCTGAAAAATTGGCTTTACATGTCATCCAACATGTGAATGCACCTGTTGGTGCTTACAGAAACCCTCCACCCCACAGCCAAGTGCTCATAACAATAAATGACCATTCAAATGGTACTAAGTAAGACAGGTCCTCATCTACGTAGGAAATAATGAAAAAAAACTCCACCCTTTATTTAGAGATTATGAAAATAAGTAGATGTCTTAAAAAGTGAAAGGTGTCCAGGGACTCCTCAATACAATCACAAAGTCTTTTGCAATATGTCTGACCTCATTGTGACAAGTCCAATTAAATTAAACAGATTTTTCAAAACACTGCAGTGTGGTATCAACACAGCATTAAGCTGGCCACACCTTTCATGCTGTCTACCTGTGCTTATATTCATATTTTCTGGCAAAATCCGGACAGCTATCCCATTACACTTAATTTGTAGACAAACTGTCCAGAAGAGATGCAAAATTGCCAAAAAATTCAGAAAATGTTTGACTGCACAGAGTGCTGATGGGAAGAAATTCTGGCCAAATGGCTTATGCAGGCACAGTTCTGGGAGTTTTTAATTTTTTAATTTTTTCTCTACAAAATAATTAACTTACTAAGTCACTCACTGGAAGGCAACCAAATACCAATCCCTAGCTTTCAGTGAGGACTCAGCAAAGCTAACTAGTGTGGTTGCTATCACTGTGTAACCTATGTTGTATCTGACAGGTCTGTATGTAGATGTAGATTTGCAAGAAGATACTGGTATGTATGCATGTGGGTTTGTGATAGAGGGATATGGTAAAACATTAGAGCATCAGCATCAAAGGAGTGCTTAAACTTACAATATAAAAAAGAGCTGCACTGCTAGAAATCCTGTGCCTTTACCTCCCCATCAAAGACAGACACCTTTAGTTGACACCTCAGTCAACTAAACTGTAAATAAAATGGTTCTTTTGAGTTTATTCTTCTTGAATATGAGATAAAAGTTACTAATTAATGACCAATAAGCTGAATTTTTTAGGGACTTCAGGAAGAGGGCGGGTCTGCATCAATGAAAATGATATAAAAACAACCTCCCAAAAAAGAGATTTTTTTCTTTTTCCTAAGACGCTCATTGGAGAACAAGAAAACAGGTGAGCTCTGTGGCTTTAAATCAACTGTAGTATTAAAAAATGAAATAGCTAAACAGATATCTCTCCCAGTTTTCATTACTGAAGGAAGCAGCTAAGGACTTCCTGACCCATGCCACTGGCATCACACATTTCAAGAGTGCTGGAGACAAAGCAGAATTACTTTGAGTTCAGCACACTTCCTTCTGACTTTTACTGGGATGTGCTATAATAGCAATGAAATGAACTCACTGTAGAGTTGTGTATCACAATTTGTCACACACAAAATTTGCCAAAAAAAAAGAAAACACATATATCAGCTTACATGTTATTAACCAAAAAACTACTGGGTGAGCTAAGGTGAACTTCAGTTTAATACAAAACCAGCATACATTACTCTAATTCTACAGTGAGACACTCAAGGAAGCAAGAGGATATCTTAATTAACTTAGATGATACTAAACAGCTTTTCCCTGAGGAAAAGCCAAAAGCAATATTCCAATGCAGTTAATTTCCACATAGAAGTAAGCATTCTTTTTCTTTTTGAAAACACCATGTACAGTTTTTAACTACTAAAAAAAAAAAAAAAAGCAATTCTGATTTTGTTAGGAAGGATTCTGAGTCATATCTGCTGATATAAACAGCATTACTTGAATCCAGACACATAAAAGTAGTTAAAGGACTGATCACCAGATACTGTATTATCCACGTCAAATTCACATGGAGTTTATTTTCTGCTTATTGGCAGAACTTAAATATTACTGCAATTGAAGATAATTTTTTCAACACACAACAATACAGTTTCAAGCAATTCTCTTCCATTCCTTTATTTTTTTTATATACTGATCAATACCACAGTTTTTGAGTACCTTCCAGCAGTTCAAGGAACAGCTAACGTTTTGTACGTATGTTTGTTTCCTAGAGTATCTCCATAGGGAGCAGGGTACATGGTCTTCTTCCAGTAGGGATTTTTGTTTTGCTGTTTATGTTAACAGAGATTTATATATGTGACAGAGGAAACAAGGTCAGAGACCTGTCCCTCTGCAGGAATGGTATGCAGTATGATAGCTGCTTATTTCTGCTAAAATGAGCAGCAGAGAAATCATATTTTTAGAAGTGAAAAATGAAAAAATACCTTAATTTGTTTATACACACACGTGTGTGTGCATGTACACACACGTGTGTATATACTGTGTATATGAAAAAAATACTGTCTTTGAAACATCCATGGTAGAATTATTTCCTAAAATGAGAATACTTCACATCCTTAGCTCATCACCTCAAGACTGTACATTTTTATCTTCCACAGGAAGGAAGGAACATTTACAGGCAAGTAAGAAAGCTGCTTTGTTTCTGTCTGGGCTCTGTATGTTTTGCTATGAACTAAATAATAATCACCATAAAGAAAAAATGTTCTCCTAGAAAAAAATAATGCAACATGGGAAGACAGGTGCTGTAGAACCAAAATCATTTAGAAACATAGAACACATTCAGGGTCAGGAAGATTCATGCTCCTAAATCTCTTGCACACTTTTAAAAATCACCTGTGGTTTTGGTTTTATCCTCTCAGTCACCCAGGCAATTCCACTCACTGCAATGGAACAATTTGTGGATCACAACAGAATACATGACAGGAGTGTAATGTCTTTCTTTCTATATGACAGAACTTTTTTTTTTTTTTTTTTTTTTTCTTGTTTTGTTTTGTTTGTTTGTTTCCAAAGCAGAGGCTGTAATTTAAATGCTTAGAATCAGAAATGGGAGAATAGAACCCCTGAAGCTTTGAACAAGCTTCTTAATCTTGCAATTCCAGCCTTTCCATCTGTAAAAACTGGGGATAATACTTCCTTGCACTGTAACAAAGAGACAATAATGAGAGTGCTTGATACCTCCTGCCATGGGTCAGATGTCTACTGCCTTGGCCAAGAAAATAAAAGAGATTTCTTACCAACAGTTGGGCTCATAATGCACAAATGTTCTTCTGTAATTCAAATATACACATATTCATAATGCAGGTTGAATACAAGTGCTGCTTTTGTGGTATAAAAACATTACATTAGCAGACACTTGTTCTTGCTGTTTCTTTCAAATTCTAGGGGTGAGATGTAATTGGTTTCAAAATTTTGGGAGATGAACATCTCATATTTGTCTCTTAAGGATTACTTATACTGAGTTATACTTGGACTGCACTGGTGTGAAATGTATTTACTAGCTTCTAACTCAAAGCAGATTCTTGTGTTCCTTCAGATTCTGAAGTCATGTATCTGGCCTCACAGTTTATCTCCTACATCACTTATAGCAAAAAACAAAACAAAACAACCAAGCAAACAACAACCACCAAAACCACCTCCTGTGATCTGTTGGCTTTTGATCTTCTTGCATTGCAGCTTTGCCACTCCTTAGCACTGCCTGATTGATGCATCCCTTTGACAGATTTCTACTTAGGCACCATAAGCAAAATGTAACCTAAGATGTAAAACAACAATTAAGTGAAAAGAGAGACCCATTACAGAGACACCTTAGCTCACCAGTTATTGCCAAGGAGTTGGATATTTGAATAGCCCTCTTTCTTCCAAAGTGGTAAATACAGCTCATTGCCTCTGAGGAGGCAATTTCCTGCATATTCTTTCTGACAGCATCATGGGAGCAGAAGCCTTGTGTCTCCCTCCCAGGGCTGGGAAAAACTGTAGGGTAAATACCTCAGCCTTCTCATGGTAAGGAAGCTGGGCACTGTACATCTATGCTGAGTTAAACTACAGCAAAGCTGACTGGTATCTGCTGGGTGCTAGCACTGAAACCTTTAACATATCGGAAAATCTTCGCTGTCATGAAACACATTCATTGACTTTTATATTAAATACCAAAGTGAACTTTGATTTCTAGTGTGTTATTTGCCTCACCATTTAGTTTAGTATTTATATTCTTTTTTTTTTTTTTCTTTTTTTTTTTTTTTTCTTCTTCTTCTGTATTTGAGTTGCCAACACATTTCCACTAAGAATCAGGGACCTTGACAGAGTGACTGATTTAAGTCTAATTTGTTCTCAGAGTGTGTGGGACAAAGCCATGACATAGAATTACCACTATCACAAAGCACTTCATTATTTTTCAGTTACTGAAACACTTCAGAAATAACTCCTTACTAGTAGATGTATGAAGGCTACCTAAATCACCATCTCTATCAATTATCTCAGAGCTTGAAGAAGTTGAAACTTTGTATCTCCATAATTCATAAACTTTTGCAGGCTTCCTATCAAAGCTCAAGATGACAGAATGGAAGATATTTTGAAACCTCAGATATTTTAAAGATCCTGTACCCCTGGACTCAAACTTTTAAAAAGAGGGAAAAAAAGCTTAGTGTTTAGGTGCAAATGAAGCAGTGAAGTGGGAGCAGAAGTAACAGCAAGAAATCATTCTACCAGCAGAAGCTGCTGCCTTTCTTTTGGTACTCTCATGAATTTTATAATTCAATAACTTTCACTATATTAGTGAATCATCATTCCACTATTTATTAAATTCCTTTGTAGTCACAAAATCCTATCAAGGGTCTCCTTTCATTTTAAAGCTTTCTGTCAGGTTTCCTTCCTTGTCCCCATAGACCACTTTTATGATAATAATGCTGAGAAGTCTACATTAAGGTGGATATAAAGAAAATGGAGCAATTCTTGAAATCAAGCAGAGTTCATCCTTGTTAAATTGCAATAACCTACTGTACACTTCAGCTGAATACTGTTTGTAATATCTTCCCTTGAGTACTACAGTACTGGTGGAACCCAGTATGTGAGCAAATTGAACAGAAAATAATGTAATATTTCTTTCAGCTCTCTACCTTCTACTGATATAACGCAGTGTCTTTAGATATTTGTATGGATGTGCAAATACTCTAGAGTTTCCCAGCTTACTGCTATCTAATTGATGATAAAATTAAGATTTCTATGAAGATATTTATTTAACTAGAGTGACTTTTCTGACACAGTACAAGAAATTGAACCTCCTGTTTGTCTTTTTAATTTAGTGCTTTGAAAGTCATATTTTGCAAGGAATCTGTGCCTTGTTGCCAAATAAAGTATTTAGCCACAGGATGTGATGTCAAAATTACTTATGGCACTAACAGACAGAAGGAAGGCAGATTAGCATTAACTTGACACTGCCCTGATGAAGACTTTCCACATGCTACTGGAGAGATCAGTTAAGAATAAATGTTTAAAGATTTTTGACCCCCAAAGTATGCAGCAAGTTCTGTTTCCTAATACACTCAGACATCTAATTCTGAGAGAAGGTCCCATAATTTCTGCTTCTGTAAGACAGGGACAAGAGCATCTCCATACTTCCCAAAGATGCACACAAGCATAAATTCCTTAAGGATCATGTGGAGCTCTGATACATGGACAGTACAGCTCCAGTAACAATAAATGATAGAAAACTACCCTTAATTTACGTTGAGGAAAGCTGTAAGAAAAAAAGCCATGTCTCCACTGGAGTAAAACTGGTGAAGCTGAAGAAAGAATTTTGCTCACAGCACCTGTATGGAGTATCGGCTCACCAACCTGACTGGACTCCTGTCAGGTGGCAATGCTTTTATACTGCAGTTGTTACAATAATACACTATTTCAGTGAAAAAGATTCTCATAAATGACAGCACACTTTACTTCCCTATAAGATGAAGTCCATAAACTGGTAACTGTGTTCAGTTTTCTTCTTTCACTTTATACAACAGTGTAGGCAAGGGCACCTAATTGCTACTGCACTAGGATAAAAAAAAAGCACTTCCTCCTCTCCTAGATATAACAGAGGGAAAGGAATGGTGGTCTTCTCCAGAGGTCTAGGACAAGGAATGAGGACTCTTTCAAAAACTCCTTTGCTGGGGCTTTGAAGATGTGCCAAAATGAAGTTTGGGCCAACTTAAGAAAAAATATTTTACAGCCTTCTTTCATAGCAGGATGGAAAACCTATTAAAATGTACCTTCTCACTGTACTACTTCTGTCCACAAAACTCCTGTACATCTGGCCACATTTTCTCTTTTCCTGAATTTTCCCTTCCTTTCCAACAATTTCCACAACAGAAGCAAGTGCTAAGAAGTACAAAAAAGAGGAAATGTTTGGTGCCTGTAAAAGGTCAAAAATTATAATGGCTCTTCAAGTAATGACATGGTAAGTAGAATTAAATGATGTTAAAATAAAAAACAGAGTTTTTTTTTTTTTGTTTGTTTCTTTCCTGGCTTGCAAACTCACTATTAGTAAACCTAATGAGATGTGAAAAATTCTTCTTAAGTCTGCAAGCTAACTCCTGCTTTTGTAATTGTCATCTGAGGACTCTGTTCAACACAGGCATATGAAAAGTCAGGCTCTTCTAGTCTTCTTCGCACATCAGGGAAACTATAAAACCTATGGGAAGAGGCAGCAGCAAAACTGTTGGGATGTGAATGTCCCATCTGCCACTGTGAGAGCACACCCTGTTCTCTGCTGCTCTTGGGAAAAGGGAAGCTGAGCCATGGTCATGCTTTTCACCACTTTTCCAGCTGATCTTCCTGCCTGCAGTAGGTCTTTGATGTCTAGCCTTGTGAGTGTTAGTATGATTAATAATAACCAGTAACTAAAGAGAATATTAACAAAGTAGATAAAAATGTAATCTTTTTGGTTCTTCAAAGACCCTGTAGAATAATCTACTGCCTGTTGTCATCTCTATACCACCATGTGCTAAAATGTGATCAAATACATTTATCCATAGACTAATATATGTGCATGGAAAAAAATGCCACACTACATTAAACCTCTGTGGAGCTGTGGTAGGTTCTTATGGGAATTCAAACAGAAAAACAGAAGAACCTTGAATAAATGTGTGTGACTGTTAAATAGTGTAAACAGAACGGGGTGACTTGAATGCCTAATGCTGAAGGAAGTATGCTTGCTTGATAGACCCAAGAAACTTCTCTAGAACATTTTGTCCTACTGAAATTATTACCTGTGTATGACTGATAAAATCTACTGCTTTAACTAGAACAACTAATTTTTCAAGAAAAAACAAATAGTTTTGCATTCATGGATCTTCAGCTGTCACTCATTAAAGCTGAGTCTCACCACTGTCATTACAGTCTACCTATTTTACAATGTACAGATTATCAGGCTTGCTGGATCATCGAATGGCTTAGGCTGGAAGGGACCTTAAAGATCATACAGTTCCACACCTCTGCCATGGGCAGGGACACCTCCCACTATGTCAGGTTGCCCAGGGCCTCAACCAATGTGGTCTTGAATACCTCCAGGAAGGGGGCATTCACAACTGTTCTGGGCAACCTGTTCCTGGGCTTCACTACCCTTACAGTGAAGAATTTCCTCCTAAAATCCTTGCTGCACACCAAATTTCATGATTAAAGAATCTCTTTGCACATGACAACTCGGTCTACATATTTCAAAAATTTATACACACAATACTGACCCATTCAAAACCAGTCCCCATCATATTTGCAGTTTATCATAAATCAGTGACTCCAAGAGGAAGAATTCTTTGTGCAGAAAAAAGTTCAGCTTAGCATAAACTATAGTTTGACAATGGATAAATAGACATGGGCATGCATTTTTGACACTGAATTCTTGAAGTTCTTGTAAAAATGATGCCACAGACAAATCTGAATCTCCAAAAAATATAAACACATGAAACAGAGAAGAAAAATATGTCAGCATACATCTACACGAGCACTGTAGTTTGGAGATAAAATGTACTTCTGTAGCAGAACTCCCTACCACCTTCACAGGCCACTCTCTTTCACACTGTAACATAATCTGGAGTGTGAATTTGACTCTTATGAAACTGAGCCAGAAGATGTGTTTCAAGAACTCACTTTATGCCCTAGGCTGTTAAGATGGATTAGATATTAATAGTGTGGTCACAGTCTCCATCACCAACTATTTCACTTTGCAAATGCATTCTTGTAACTACATTTACTAATGTAGACACAGCCTTAATATATTGGCAAGACTGTGAACTATAGGAAATTAAGTAGGGCATGATTTTCTGTGTACTTTAAAGAGATACAGACCTCTAATATGTATGTGTTATGGTCTGAAGATTGAACTTAAGTTTCTATACACATAAAAATTTGGTTACAGAATCTGAAAATTAAAATTAATTCAGATCAATTCATAATTCTGACACCTAAAGAAGTTTGGATGTGAGTTGGATCCACATCTTTGTCTTGGAGTCATATATGCTCTTTCAAACACTATCCAGTCTCACAGAAAATCAGGAATAAAATCTTTACCCCACTCAACCTAATGAGATTTTTACCACTAACATCAGTGGGGCAAAGGTTTTCTAAGTAAAATGCATTTCAGTACAATCGTTTTAGACCATTCACACATTTAACAAAACTTCTGTTAGGTTTGAGTTGAACTTTGTTGACTTTGAGTGGACACAAAACACACAGTTGTCTAAGAACATATCAAACATTACCTTTAGGAAATTCTGCTAAATAATAAACAAGCTATCCACTTCAAAATATCTAAGGTTCCAAGTGTCCTCTGCTTCATGAGCATCTGAATGCCTAGTACACTGAAAAGTTTGAACAGACACAACCCCTTACAGAGCTCATTGCACTTCACGTAAGAATATCAGACACAGTTATATAAGTTACAAGCTGAAAGGAAAATTTGCAAACTTCTGGTCAGCTTCTGACAGTAAAGTACTGTCAGAGTTCACACTGTCTGCCACCAATATACAGATGGACTGTGGTACAGACCACAGTCAGGCTCCTGAGGCCCTGAATGGACCCCATGGTATTGACCCATACTGGAGCAGTTCTTGAAGAGCTGCTGCTTGTGGGCAGCCCCCGCAGGCTCAGTTCGGGAAGGATGGCATCCCACGGGATGGACCCCATGTGGAGCAGGGGCAGAGAATGACTGTGAGGGAGCAGCGGAGACAAAGCGTTAGGGACTGGCTGCAGCCCCCATTCCCCTGTGCCACTTGAGGGGAGGGTGGATGGGAGGGAAGGTGTTTTTAGTTTGCTTTTAGTTCTCACTGCTCTTGTCTGTTATCAAAAGACAATAAATTACATTCATCTCTCTTATACTCATGATGGTAACTGGGGAGTGATCTCCCTCTCCTTATCCCAACCGATGGCTTTTTTTTCACTATATTTTCTCCCCCTATTCTGTTGAGAAGGAGGAGTAAGAGAGAGGCCTCATTCTTCTTAGGTGCCCACTGGTGTTAAACCACTGCAATATTATACAGTGAAGCTGATAAATACAGTATCATTGATGGATTAATTCACAAACTTTAATAACTATAAGTAGTAAAGCAAGTAGTAAAGAAAAACACTTTTGTAACTGGCTATTAATAATCCAGCAAAAAGGTGAAGATAATTTCTATATACTGCATAAATACACGAAAAGAATACTTGCAAGCTACAAAAATAAACTTCTAGAAAAAAAAAAAAGGCAATTCTTTTTGTGCTATACTTTGAAATAAAATATATTACTATTTAATCAAGTCTGTGGCCCAAAGATTTTGGACATAGATGCTTCAAGGAACCAACCTATTACTATTAGGTCACTGGCTTAGTTGTAGCCTAACCATTAGCACCTGATTACTGCTCAGTAGGTTGTGTGAAACAAACTAATACCCTGGTTTAGTTTCCAAAGTTCATATTCACATTCTTCAAAAAGAAAACAACAACAACACAAAAAAAATGCTTTATGACTCAGCTAGGGATGGTTCTTCAGGTCCAAGCACAGGCCTGTCAACAGAGTTTTGGGGCAGCCTACTATTTTGTGCATGACTCATGCTTTTTATAGGCATCACTGTAGAAATAAAATTTAAGAGAATATAACTTACTACCTTTGATCAAGTCGTATAAAAGGGGACTGGGACTCACTTGGAAGAAAAACAAGTATGAATGATAAGTCAGTATTTACTACTGTGATAAACAGTTTAAAAGCTCATTATTAAAAAAAAGCACATTTGATTCAAGGTCTATTCCTTATCAACTCTGTTATTTATTACAAAGCTTTTTCTAAGGAGTACAACATAGTCTTGATGCTAGTATCCACCTCTTGGTCATCAACATTAACATTTACCTCATCATGAAAAAACAAAACATAGAAGCATACTTCTCAGTAATTAAAACCTTGCCCCTGTACAATTTATCATGGTTTGTTAGCAATGAGCAACTCAGATTACCTCATGACTTGCATTTTTTCTCCTCATTATTTCCTCCACTGAAATCACAGAATCTATTATTAGATCATTTACAGTAGATCATTTCATAATAAAAAAATCAGTATATTGCTTTCCAGTATGTAGAAGACTAATGTAAATACCATAGATGTCATAAATATAAGTTTATATTAGGATCCAAAGACAGTGTCTTTAAATTTATAAATTCAAATGGATATGTCCTGAATTTGTTTCTAGAACAAGATTTAATTTAGTATTTCCCTTTAATGACAGGCTAGTGAAAAACATTAGGTATTATTTAGTTCCACTCTTTCTTCCATTGAGAAAACTGCCTTATGAAAAGGGCACTTGTTTCAGGAGTTAACTTTCTTCTTCTTTTATGATTATTACAATTTTAGTCTTTTATGTATGTGTTACATTTTATATCTGGTTCACTTGCTCTCCTCTGAGTATCCAGAAACCACTTGAAAGCCATTCTTATTGCTTTACCTTGATTTTGTTGTCTTCTATGCATCATTATCCATAAGAATCACATATTTATTTTTCCTTTTAGCTAACCTTTAACAGAATAGCAGTTCTATTTCTTATTCTTTAATCATAAGAAGAAGCAGACATTCTTTTTAGGCATCAGAGACTAAATATCAGAATCTATTTTTTTTTTTTATACAAAGATTTATTTGATGAAATTCCATTTATTTATTGGCATCAAGCTTCCTTTTCATATGCTAATGGTGATAAGAGTATTAATCTCCACACACACAATGTCACATAACACTGAAATTCTGCCTAAGCATATCTCAGTGTTCTTTTGCTAGACTGTTTTTGGGGAGCAAAGTTTTCTACAAAACAATATATTTGCATATTTCTGCATTTATTTGTTCTTAGTTGATTGGTGGGTGGCAGAATTTATTTTTAGTATGTGCTTCTGCTTATCCCACATCTCTATCCATTTTTTTTTCTGAAAAGAGTGTAAATAAATACACCTTCATCCATAGAAACATAGAAACTGTAAGCAACTTACAAAATTACTACAATTATGCTAACAAATAGTGATTCCTAAAAAAAAAAAAAAAAAAAAAAAAAAAAAAAAAAAAAAGCCAAGAAAACTTAGATATATAAATGAATTTGTCTGACAAGACTTTATTTTTTTTTTAGTGGGAATACCAGGAAATTAACACTCATTTAACACAGAAGTGATTTTAAATCTACTCTATGCTCCTAAAAGGAAACATCTAACTAATCTTTACCCTTTGAAAATGTATGATCTAAAAGACCACTAATAATACGCCCTAGAAAACTTACTTTTGGTTCTCCACATTAAAATATATAGATCATCAAAAAGATGTGCAGTTAAGGCTCCAAAATATTAAGCCAGACTTGGACTTGGATATAAGAGGGAACAAGAAGAGTTGTTCTTTTTAATTTCACTTAAGATTTAATCCATCTGGCTTTAAATTATTTAAATATTTTAATTAGAAGAAAATATTAAAATGATTCCTGCCAGCTTCTTGATATATCACCATGGCATTCCATGCTAGCTTTCAGCAATGTGTTCTCTGTATAAGCCTCTTTTATTAAACATATATATATATTTTTATTATGCTACATGTTTTGGGTTTGTAGACTGGATGAGTAAATCCTTTAACTCTAATCCTCTGCTTGTACTGTTTAAAGTAACACTCAAAGTCATCTCATTCAACTGAATCATTCCCTGTGGTTACATATATTTTTTATTTATACGTCAACTACCTTCAATGGAAAAAACAACAACTGTTGCTTACTTCTTCCAGAGTTTTAGGAGGCAACATAGATAATGGTGATAATAGTTACAACAGATAACAGCTATGGTGAACCTGGTTCTATTTCTCTTGGTGTATCATAAATAAAATAGTTCACTAAGTTCACTACAATAAATTATATTTGAGGGAATGGTTTGCTTAATATTTCCAACAGAAACTTCACTACAAGGAGCAGTTTGAGAGCAGCATGTTCATGTGGATGTTTTGGGTCCAAGCTGAGTTAGCAGAGCACATAGATTCATCAGTTCAGGGCGTTTGCTTCCCAGATGACTGTCATTGTACAATGGAGGGGCAATCCCAGGGAGCAGTCAGGGTTGCATCCTCCTAGGCACCTTACAGACATGAAACGTAAAGCCTGTTCTTTGCAATAGAAAGCTTAATGCACTGTCAAACATGGACTCCCACAGCGCCATTTCTGCAAACTGCAGTTTGGATTGTATCTACACTGTAAGGAACTTCACTATTAATTTACCTTTCAACAGAGCAGGACATTATGCTTACTTTTTATACACAAGCCTGCAAATCTTGCTGCAGACAAAAGGAGATCACTCTAATTAATCCCCAGTGTCCAAAGAGTTCTGACTACATGACAGGCCAATGGACTTAAATAAAGCAGTCACCAAAGCTCAGGCCGCTTTTTAAGTGCAAATCCCTAACAGAAAATAGAATAAGGCCCAGTGTGTTTGTAACAAGCACAAAGTGTTCTACTTGGGTATTATTTTTGAATTACCAGAAGGGTTTGTTCTTCACATGTTGAATAATTTCTTTGCATTTATTCAGGACTTCCAAATGTGTGACTAATTGGGAATCTAGCAATAGTAAAGTTTATCTAAATGCTCTAGCACTAAGAGCCAGCTGATTAGTTGTGACTGAAACAAATAAAAATATTTCCTTGAAAAGCTTGAAAACATGATTTCCGTGTAACTTAATGATTCAAAAATCAGGGTGTTAAAAACAGTACCTGATCCCTCATTAATCAAAAGCCATCATCAAAGTGGGCAATATTCTTTCAGGCTGTAGAGAAGCATAATGTTAACTTTCTAATTAAAAATAAATTAACTGCTGAACACTGTACTAAGTCAGATCTGGAATAACAAAGCCTTTTTTTCAACAGGCAAGAACTTTTTATGGTAATCTTTAGAAGCTCCTTAGACAATTATCACTAAATCTTGAGAAACACACTTGCATAATTTCCTCTGGACTCTTGACACTTTCTGTTGATTGAAGTTAATTACTTGCCTGACCTCCTGCAAGCCAAAAAAGCAATTTTACTTTCATAAAGGGCATTCAGTAAACCTGTTCTCTTCCTGACCACAGAAAATGGGAATCTGGTTAAGTTTTTAAAGCAACAACAAAAAAAAGATCCCAGAAATCTTTGTAAAAGGGTTTCTTCCATATGTATAATTAAAGCACGTACAAATTCTGATCACTGAAGTTTCCTTTCACTTGTTCTTTTAGGAGCAGGAAATATTTCCTTTACAGTAGAAACAGAACTGGGTTGTGAGTGCTTTCAAAAGACCCAAACTAGATGTTAGTGTCTCCCCTGCTCTATGGGTACTGTGCTACTATACACCCAGGGTGACAAGTGGAGTCTTTCCCCTGTCTCATAGAGGGTGAAAACTGAAGAACTAAATATTCAGGTAAATACAAGCAAGTTTACAGTGATCTAGTGATTTCAATATCTAGATTTTATGTTTAAATATGCATAATACAGTATGTTCCAGCTGGAAAGAAAGGTGCAGTTCTAAAAGATGAAGTATAAAAACCATATGTGAACACTAAATATAGAAATATGGATCTGTCTAAATTACAGGGTGTCCCATGGGTTATTCCATGACCTATAGCATTGTCCAGAATATCTGTGGCATTGCAGGTTGTGTATGTATATTAAAGAAGCTCCTTCTTTATGAAGAGAAGATTTACAAAGGGTTTCTTAAAAACAGCCTTTCAGCTGTTCTCTGCATACCTGTAGCAGGCTGCCAGCCTGAAAGAGTAATGCTTTATTAGTACACAAAGACAGGTCATCTAACAAAGGAAAAATAGCCGGAGGATGCTCTCTGCAAGCTACTGATTGACTCAGATTGCACTAAGGTCAAAAACCTACTCTTAGCCGTTAGCATTTGGAGTTTCATTAATCTTCTTACCTTAGAAACCACAGGCAACTCCCAGGGAATACAGTAACATTACCAATTTACTATTTTATCATGGTTTAAAGTATTGTGGCTGTGAAAGCCATTCCTTACACCTGACTTGTTTCTAAATGATGCTACATTAAAAGCTAAAATGTATTACTTTAAATTTTTCCATCTCCAGGCAAGGAGGAAACCAATATGGAGATTTTTTTGGAATCTCTAATTATTATTACATTATTTCTGTGCCTTCTTTTACAGTCAGGGGTTTTTGAAATTTCCTTTATTTATCTGACAAACTAATAACTATGACATTCCAAATTACAAATTTCTACATGCAGAATTTCTGCTGCAAATGTGAATAGGCAGGAAAAATAGGCAGTGATGCAGTGTTAAGTTTTCACAGTTACAACAGCAAAACCTCTGAAATTCCCAAGTCAGGAGGCAATAGCATTGTTACCTCAGTGAGCTTGCCAAGTCTGTATATTTTACACTGTATATTGCAGAGTTAGTTATGATCATTATATTAAATTCTGAAAGAAAGATAGATAATGCTTTCTATAGATAGCATCAGTTATCATCTTTGGGGATGGATAGTATCTATCTTTATAGACAGATAAAGATATCTGCTTTCCCCCTCTTTGAGCCCTTGCTTTTCCACTCCAATTATTCATTAAGCAGCTTCTATGAATCCATTTAATTTCCTATATTGGAATGAAGAATAGAAAACACTTGCAAACCACTCTCCTGAGTTTTGTGAGTATCTTCAGGAGATAAACTGAAGTTGATCAACTGAGGTTGATCTTACTCTAAATGAACCATAATAATCTTCCAGCGACCATTATATAAGCAATAATAAACCAAAATGCAGAAGCATGTCAAAAGTCCTCCTTGGGATATTTCCCAGTTGTTTTACATTGCCCAAGTATTTCAAAACAGTGAAAAGTTGAGGATCTGGCTCTCAGCTATTAACAAAAATGATCTTCTAAAATATTTCTCTATATGGTATGACAGTTAAAACCTTTGCCAACATAAATCCCTTAGGAAACCTATCCTATAGAATGCAAGTATTAACAGAAAAAAAAAAAAAAAAGGAAAAAAAAAAAAAAGCAGAAACCATACTAACCTAGAGAGTTGGAATAACATTTTACTGTAGCCTTATTGCTCCTTTACTCTCACTCCCTCTCTTCTGTTCATCAATGCATTTCATTATGTCACTTCCAAAGTTTCAGCTCTGAGGTAAGGACTATAATATTATATATTATAGATAATAGAATAAAATATTATATAATAATAGTATGCAATAATATCTAATATATTATAATACAATGATATTATTATATTGTTGATGTAAAGGCAGCAGGTAAAATAGAGGAAACCTCACTGCAGGCAGTATAACATTGTACAGTGGGATTATGACCATGTTGCCCCATCGCTTGCCCAGTGACAGAGGCCTGATGCTCTTCAGTCATTCTCACACCACTCCATAAACTCACTTCGCTTATGCTCAATGCACCTGAAGTTACACCAGTCAGACATATCTTTGTACTCATGTAAACGCTGGCCAGATCAGATAGCAAACTCTTTAACAATAATATATCACTCCATCCCTTGTGCTTTTCTTTTTTTATTTATTTTTTATTTTTTTGACTGAGAAGTGCTTTATAATCTTTTTTTTTTTTTTTTTTTTTTTTTTTTTTTTTAATGAATGCAGAAATGCAGACACTCTGATACTACCTGTGGTATGAGATCTCTATTTATATTATGTACATTCATTGAACAACAAATTAGCCCAGTGGAACCTAACGTGTCCCTTATCATGCTGAATGATCACTGTACGATGTGAATGAGCATGCATTTAGCTACTTATTGTGAAACTAATTAGAAGTAGCTGTGAGCAAATGTAAGCCAACAGCTTCAAATAGTTAAAAAGCTTCTTATGAGAGCTTGAAGAAATGTAACCTTGGGAAAAGTTGATGCAGGTAATAGCTACTGCATAATTCTGCCAGCTGTGCTCCCATCTTGCCCTTGTTTCTGGGATTGATACAGATGTATATTTTTAAATGCAGTGGAGTTACTGGGTAGGCAGCATATTGAAAGATCAAGAACAGGTAGCACAAGCAGTTAACACCATATGGCCCAAAATGTGCAAAAAGAAAGTGCATGCTTCAAATAACAAGTAAAAATTCCCAGGTGCATTAAACAGACACTGCTCCATGATGTTGGAGACTGAACAATTGTTAGCATTGTAACTTTTCTCTTTGCGATGTAAGACAGAGTTCAGATAAAAATACTTAACTATTTAGCTCTCATGTTAGGTTTTGTTTCTTTGACTATCAGATATAAAGTTTAGGTTCTGATGAATTAACTCACCAACAGACTGAGAGACCTTTATTTCAACACTAGTAGTACTTCAGGATATTACAAAATTTCTTCCTTAACATTGGTGGCTTTTGTTCAAATGTGCAAGGTTCAATTTGTTGCCTGACATGAGATTTAGAAAAGAATAAGCTAAGGACTTTGTTGCTTTTTTTCTTCTCTCCGGACTGTTGAGCACTTGTCATACACTGCAGCCAAGTTAATTGTTGTACTCAAAACATTAGATATGGTGATATTCGGTTACCTTCACTATCTGGAATTACTAACAAGAAAAAATAATTTATTATCAAAACTTTCAACTACTCATCCATTTTTTAAACTATAGCGAATTCTTAATAAAATAGTTTTTGCAACTGATTAAAAATTGAGTGATGATTTTTTTGCCTTTTTCTTTGAAGCTTTGACACTTTTTTTGACCCTAGAGAGAGGTTTCTAATCTCAGTCAGATATCTCACTATAACAGTATTGACAACAATTTCAAATATGAAAAATCTTAGCTATTGTTTTTACTAGTGAAGATACAGTTTTGGCTGCCTTCACATCTTAAATAACATTCTGTATCAGAAATAACTCTGCTGGAGTCAACACAGTTCCTGTTATTGTAAGTTACTGATAACTTAACAAATTTATTGTATTAATGCCAAGGTACCCCTTTCACACACAAGGAGGGTCTATGACCTAAGTTGTCTTCACTGTAAATCATACTGCTATTGTCTAATTCTAGGGAATATAGTAAACCTATTGAAAACACTCACCCTAGCCTATTTATATTACTTTAATCCCCTTTATAATGTCTTGAAGGAGTCAAATAAAATTATTATGTAAAAACATCTGACAAATATGGTATCTCAAACTTTTGAGGTTTTAGACCACCATCAGCCTTCAAAATGTGCTGTGTATCCTCAACTTCTATTGCCAAGAACTCAAACGACATTTCTTGTGATTCTGCAGACCACCTATGGAAAGTGCCAACATCCTTCTATACCACAGTCAACTCTGAAACACTGTTGAACTAATTTATTCCAGTAGCTCAATAACACTGATAGTCCAGAATTGACTTCAGAGCTTGAGCTATACCTTTTTCTTTATTAGATCACAAGAACTTAAAAAAACTCTTTAAAGGAGTGCCATGGAAGTCTACTGCATGTTTTTTTGTGGATTCTGGGAAAATAAATATTTTTCTAGATAGGGCTCCCTCTCCAGTCCCAAATATAGATTAAAAGAAAACTAGATTTCTTTGTTTCTTACATCTCAGTGCCACTTAATTCATCTTTCCCAAGGAGATACAATTTTAAATGGTCTTTTGCTCTATTCTTTACCACCATAAAATTCTGTTTTCCCTTCGATAGGTTTTCAGTGCATTCAGAAAACAAAAAAAAAAAGGCTGACGCTATAATCTTTTGACCCAACAATCTGTCAAAAATCAGTTAGGCAACCCATTACACTGCACCATATGCTTCACAAAAGTGGGCGTTTAACAGTTGTGCCAAATTTCTCCCAAAATATATTAGGGTAGTCCCCAGCCTGGTGACCAATGTGAACCAAACAGGCTTTATTTCCTGATAGATTTTATCCAATAATTTGATGAATACTTCTTCCAAATAAAAAACTAGGGGCTGTATTTCCCAGTGTGCTGAGGGCCTAGAAATAATACCAAGACATTTTTTGTTTATAAGTCTGTGCCAGACAGGGTTTGTTGATATGATCCTAGTTAACTTAAGATCCTATTATCTCTTCTCACGCTTATCCTTTCAACAGACACTTGCTGAGAACGTTATGGTTGAGGGAGAGAATAAGCTATTTTCCTGTTCATGCCATCTGTCTGGATTTAACAAATTCAGCATGGCCTCTCTCATTTTCTCCTCTCTGAAGTTTCTTAGACACCTTTGGGATATTTACCTGACAGGAAGAACTATCTGAAAGTTTTGTTTGTTTCTTTTGGTGCCTGTTGGAACTACAGAAGAAATAGTTCTGCCACTCAATTTTGCTTCATGATATAAGAGAAGACAAAATCCTTTCCTACACACCAGGGAAAGCAAGTATGAGATTTATTCAATAGAAAATGTGATTTAGCCTGACCAACACTACTTGTGGATTTGGCAATAGGCTAGTCATGGTTCAGAGGATTCTCCTTTTACAGCCTAGACTCACAAAATCAAGAAAGCACTGGAGTAGATAAGGAGGAAGCATGCAGTTCGCTCTTCTACCTGAGGAGCCTTGAACCCTCAACTCTCATAGGGAATGCCCTGAACACTGTTGCATGTTTGGAGAAGTCTCCTGAAAAGTATTTCAAAGACCACCAGTTGAACAGTGTTTGACAAGTGTTTCCCACCTCCTGAATAAAAGGGAAGATGCAGTTTCTCTTCCTGCTTTGTTGATTTGACTTAAATTTAGGCCAGCATTTCTGTTTGTTTATAACAGAAACATGTCTTGATACAGAAAGGAAACATACTGTTTGGGTCAAATCTAACACTTTTATATGATACTATTTTGTTCTCTTTTGGTGACTCAAAGTCTCTTTTTCATTAGATGGCTTAACCGAAAGATTTGTCATTGACACAGGCTCTTTACTGATCAAGGGAATCAGCAGGAGAGAAAGGTGTTAACAATTTAATCCAGACAGGGTGTTTAATCCTTTAACACCCTTTAGAAAGATGATGCATCCCTGACACTCTGCGATACAGGTATCAAGCTCCACTGATCTGATTTCTCTCATGCAAAGTGACCACCTGAGTTTCAAGGGGAAAGCATCGATCTTACTGAATAGTAAAGAAGGCAAAGGTCTATAGGGGATAGTGTAGAGTCACTGTGTTTTTTAAATTACATAAATATTTAAAGTAAATGAAGCAACATTTAAAGTAAAGCAGTCGAATTGTTCTTTATGCCAACAAATATATATTCTCCAGAAAGGAGTGAGAGACACCAAAAATCATCTATTGCTATGTATTTCACAACAATAAATATTACCACAAAAATGGATTATCCCCCAAATGGGAAATAATCTCAATAATCTCAATCTCAGTTTCAATTTTCCATTTTTAAAGGAAAATTAACACACCTTTTTGATAACTCTTCCTTTAAAATATTCACACAACTGCTGTAAGTGAGACCTGCATGTAGAGAGGAACAAAGGTCATCAAAGTTGTCTTAATGGTTCTGGGGAACAATAATTTGTATGAGGCCCTAAAACCTCTGATGTTTACTTGTATCATCAGTTGTCATACTCTTAAAATAAGCACAAAAAATTACTTCCTGGATTGTGTTTTCTTAAAATATTCTGATTTAACTGCTTATTTGCAATGTCATTAAATCACAAATACCTTGTGATCACAGGTCAAGATGAGAAACAACAGTGCAAACTGCAAGTTGCAAAGTTACTATGTGGTTCAAGCAGCAGATGGGTTGCTTTCTGAAAAAATAAAATAAAAATAAAAAAAATCTGCCAAGTGGCAGAAGAAATGTTAAAGTGAGAAAACAATATCTCAGTTTTGTGGAGACAGCTCCTGCAGTGGCATTCATTTTTGCCATGAGATGGACTTTGTCTCACTGGGAGCTTTCAGCTGCAGCACAGGGAAGAATTTTTTTTATTCCCTCACTCTTTCTCCAAACAAACCCACATCTTCAATCTCACTACGGTAATTCACTAACATTAAATCTTGTATTAATATTAATCTACTCACATAGTCTCAATGTACTCAACCTCCAGTTACCAAAGCTTCATCTCATGGGCTCTCAAAAGAGGTTTAACTCACACCTTTACTGATCACCAGCAGTGTCATAAGCCTGGCCAGCAATGAGATTCACTGTTCACAAGTCAACATTTTCAGGAACGTATTATACTGCTATTTCAGTAAGAATTTACATAACTGAATGAATAAGGACAATATGTACTTACACTGTTACATTTATTGTGGAAATTATTATTGGCTTTCAGCAATAATGGCTTATGTAAGGAAGTGTCACACATCTCAGAAACTGAAATATCTTGTGCTGTACATCTGCTTATGTCTGGCCCACATAGCCTGTGCTATTTATTGCTATAAAGGAAATTGGAAAGGAAAGAACAATAAGAAAGGACTAAGAAAGAAAGAAGAAAGTGTGTGTGGAGGATTCATTGATTCTTCTGAGAACACTGAGAATATTATTAATACCACACAATATGTTTATGAGTGGGCACTTTGAAAAAGACCAGCATTTAAATTCTGAAAAATCAAATGGCTGAATTGAAACACCTTATTAAAGAAGAAGAACAACAAAAAATATCAGTTTCTTAAATAAAATGTGAGAATTAGCAGAATTATCACCATCAATAGATCTCTTGAATATGTGATACCCGGAAATAAGCATCCTTCTGTGGATTGGCAGCACACAAGCATACATGCAGACCATTTATCTGAATTGGAAATTCAGTTGCACTCAGAAAAACTAAGATTTCCTACTTTCATTATTCTCTTCATCTCTTCACAAGCAAAATGTCTTAAACATGACTTAAAGCCTTTCCTGTGTACAATGAATAACAAGTCTATGCTCAGCTCTATATTGCATTAATTTTCAGGATTTCCAAAGAGGACAACAAGAGCAATCTCCATTGGAGAAGCAATTTAGCAGAAAACATTTGTTTTCATTCTTACCCAGCTTCTGAGCAGGGCTGATATAACAGAGGATGAGAGGAAAAGGTGACTTCATGTTACACCAAATCATGACCCACTCACTTCCAGGCCAACCTCAGACATACCAAAGTTTCAGTGAGGCTGCTTTGTTTTAAATTGACTTTCTGTAGCATTAATCTTATTAATCCATCTTTACTGCTGCAAATGGATGGGTTAGTATAGAAACATCAGCAGGGGAGTTAAGAAGATGGCCAGGAATGCTTCAGATTCTCTTCTATTCCATTAATTTGTATATGCAAACACAAAATCAAATCAGGAGTAATTTCCATTAAAAGCAGTGAAAGTACTTGAAGTATTCATATGCATTTTGTGAGTTCAACTTATTTTTATCTTGATTGTTATATATGTATATGCCATATTTAAAGTTTGTTCTGAACACAACAACAAATAAAGCACATGCACATAGCAAATATCTACAGCCTCATGCATCCCGCCTCCTCAAGTTATTATCTCCAATGACTTTCATGTTAGGTTACTGTCACCTTGAAACCTTCACATCAATCTCATTGTGTTCCTCCATAACAGAGTTTCAGTACTAAGCCATTCTCCAATATTAATGGAAATTGTATAAACCAACATATTTATCAAAGGACAAAAGACAAACAGGAGAAAGTATATTTGAAATTATGGTTCATGGATCCCATGGCACAAAATTCAATCATTTGTGATATATTCCAATAAGACATAAGATCTGAATAATGGAATAGATGTTAGAAAGGCTCCCATGTTAAGCACCTGAGTAATAATGAAAAATAAAATATGAAAATATGAAAATGAATGCAAATCTCTGAAGGAGTGTTGCTGCAGGAACATCAGTTATGTCATATGGTAGAAATCACCTAGAATGGAACTGTAAGCTGGAAACCTGTAGGGGACATAAGGCTCCTTTTTTGTTTTGTTTTGTTTTGTTTTGTTTATTTTTCCTTCACTTGTGGCTATAATGTGCTCATGTATCTGCAATTTAGTGTATACCTTGGCTCAAAAAAAGCCCTCATAACATTTGCACTAAACTATTTTCAATGTGTTTTACATCGTTCATTGGGATTATAAGTGAGAGCATCTGTGCCCTAGTAGGTGAAGTCTCAAAATTCCCTAATCAAATTTATTGTTTGTTTTCTGTACTGTTTTCTGTATCATTAGTGCACCTACTGGAAAATCATACATGTAAGGATTGATTATATATTTATGTGTATTCAATTACACTTTCACATATATGTATAGCTCTTTGATGGAAGCACAGAAATGTTTGGGTTGGAAGGGACCTTGAACACCATCCACTTCCAATCACCTGCCATGGGCAGGGACACCTCCCACCAGACCAGGTTGCCCAAAGCCCCATCTAGCCTGGTCTTGAACACTTTCAGGCATGGGGCATCCACAGCTTCTCTGGACAGTCCGTTCCAGTGCCTAACTACCCTCAGAGTAAAGAATTTCCTTCTTATATCTAACTTAAACCTATGCTCTTTTAGCTTAAACCCATTCCCCCTTGCCCTATCACTACCCTCCCTGATAAAGAGTCCCTCCTCAGCTTTCCTGTAGCTCCCCTTAGGTACTGGAAAGTTGCTCTAAGGTCTCCTCCAGGGCCTTCTTTTCTCCAGGCTGAACAGCCCCAACTCCCTCAGCCTGTCTGCTGGTTAGGAACCATGCCATTCTAAGCATTATACAAATAAACAACACGAAGAGTATAGATGAAAATTGTGACACAGTGGAATGAATAGTATATTGAACAGTTTTGCATCACAATACATATAGAGAGAAAGAAAAATATACAACCTGTCAGTCAGTATTGGGAAAAAAAACTCCAAAAAGAAACCTGTAAATGATAATCTTTAGATATTTGCAACTCAGCTAAATCAAAAAACAAGCCCTGCCAAAATATTAATCCTAGATCCAAACCATAAAGATGCCAGCATTCCCTCTAGAGACAGCAGGTAAATCTATTCAAAGCTGGTAAAACCTCATTGTCATAATGTCAACAAATCTCCAGAACAAAGTAACACGTTTTGGAAAAAATAGCAAAGTAATAAGCAAAGTAAAAATAGCAAAGGAAAAATTATGTTTGGTGATTTTTATAATTGCCTTACAATGGAAAATGTGACAATTTTTAAAAAGATATTACTGCACAAAGCTGCCTATAAAAATGTACCAATAAATCCTACAATTATCTAATTAAACACTTAGAAATCAAAATTATCAAATTAAAAACATTTTTCTGTGAAAATATACTTCTTTAGTGTTTCAAAAATTAAACATCTAAATACTTCATATGCAATAAACCCATTTTACTAACTAAATACATGATTATAGAGAACTTAGAGGGCTATAGGGAGATTATGTGGCCCTTTTTAAACGGAGTTTATCAATCAAATAAGAATAATTTGTAAACTTCACCTTGCCAAAGAAAAGGTCCTTCCTATCTTGTACCATTTTGCTAATCTACAAGATGAAGGCTTATGACACTTCCAAACTAAGTTATCAGATATCAGATAAGTAAAATCAAGCAAATCTTTGTTACTGATATCAGAAAAAAGTGGGCCAAGTGTCTATGAGCATTTGAACATTCAACAAAGGATACCAAGTCTGAAAGTTACAACTCTTTCTTTCTTGAAGAAAGAAAGAAGACTTTCAATTTCAGAAGTATCTTATAATGTATAATTCCAGAAAGACATTGAAAATAAAAATAAATAATGGAAACATTCATAAGCGTCAGTGGTATATTTTATAATAAAGATAATGTAAGTAGCTGTTTAATGTAATAAGAAAAATATAGTTGACATATCCTGCTTATATCCTAAGGGTGTTTATTCAGATTGAAGTCTGACAATGCATTTTATAGTAAAGAAACTATTTCTCAGCATCTACTTTCTGAAAAATGATGCAGTGTCTGAAACCCTAAGAGATATCTGGAAGTGGTGAGTAAAAATTAAGTAAGCAAAGGTTAGTGATGTTTTCTTTACTGAATTTCATTATATTGAGAGTTCAAACTGTTTTGTTTCATCATAGAAATAAAATTAGTCTAGTCCTAACTGAAAGCTTACACATTCCTAAATCTGGAATTCGACAGGACTTCATATTGATGTATTCTGTGATGTAAACATCACAGTCTCCGAGTAAAGTAGTTTGTTAGTTTAACCTATATAGAGAGCAATATTAAAATTTTGGAACCTTCAGAGATTTTTCGAGCAGACCTAATTAAGAAGTATGATTTAATATGCACGTTCTATATTTATTAGCAAGTTGTCTTGTACAGCTTATTCTGTACTTGCCTTTGTCATGACGCAATTATAGCTATAAAGGCTATAAAGACTGTCACACCCTACTTGTATACCGCTTGCTCTTAAGATCACCAGAAAATGATTTCTGCCATAACAAATGTCTAACTTCATAAAAGCAGGCTCCTCCATAATAATTCTATCAGACAGCAGCTACCATACATAATATTAACACACTATTGAATAAGACTCCAAACCCTCACCTTTCTTCTTCATTAGATGACTTAAAATCAAATTTGGAATATGAATGGGAAAACAAAACAACACCAAAACAAACAACAAGCTGATCAAAGTTACTCAAGGGGTTAAAAGTAGTTTATGGTGTATTTGCATAAAGGGGAGAAGAGGGACAAAAATAAACCTCAGTTTGAGAAAGAGTCTCTTTTTTCAAGTGGGGGTTTAAAAACTGATACTTTGCAAAAATGTTCTGAAATTGTGTCTCTGTGGGGCATTAAAAAAAAATCCATTAATAACATGTTTGCTGTTGTTGAAGTGTCTATTATGAGGCTCAGGCTGTGTGAAAGCCTGTCTCTCCACAAGAGAGATATGACAGGCCTGTCAGGAGGGGAAGGAGATGGCTGAAGATGGATACGTGCTGCCCTGTTGACAAGTGGTGGGGACAGGCAAAGAGATGGATCAGTAAAAATTTCCATTAAATCAAGAAAAACACAACTTGCCCCTAACATCACCTCTGATAGTTTCTTAGACCAGCTGCTTCCCTGACACCCTACTGAGGAACAAATTGCTTTCCTAGCAGGACATTTGGACACTCCTGCATTAATAGATATGGATCCCAGCATGCCAAGCCAAGCAAGAAGGCAATTTAATATGAGCAACACTGTCATCTCAATTTAGGACAACAGTTAGGATGCCCTACAGGGCATTGCAACAGCTTCTGGAAGTACACAGTGTAAGACATTCTTTCTGTCTTAAGGCTATAGAAAGCTGGTATTTCTAGTAAATAGCCAAGCCAAGGAGAATGGAAAATGTAAATGCATAGATGACAACAGCATTGTACTGTCTAGGAGCATCAGTTTCAATTCAAAGGCCTTTCATTTCTGTAGACAACTACAGCAAAATTTGCAGGGAAGAAAAAAAAAAATAGACAAAACACCTTGAGGAGATAGAAATAACACTAGGTGGCAGGCAATTCATTTTCAGGTAGAGGTGAATTTCAAAAACAAAATTTAGCCAATTCAGATAGCTGTCTAGCATAACAGGAAAATATGGAAACTTTTAATTTTTCCTTTCTGGTAGTGAATGCTGTAAAAAATCTTTAGTTGTTTTCTGTAACTGTGCTTTTATTTTCACACAAGTGTACTCTTCATTAGTCATGTCTGCAATTTCCAGTTAAGACAAAACAGGAAAATAAAGTGGATGTCTCATATTTTAAAACCTGTGAGTGTTGTAGTGGGGTAAAGTCTCCAAGACAATAAGGAAAGAAAGTATTGTGGATTTCCTGAGGTATCAGCACTGATAATCCTGCAAGATTTTAGTAGTTTGGAGAGGTAAGTATTGTTTGCTTGTGTGAGGTAAGAGAGGAGATGGATGAATGGTGAAATCATCTGATGAAGGGAATTAAAAGACTTCTTGCATCTTTGACTGTCTCTTTGGGAAGAAATCTCTTCCACCTCTCTAGTCTGAGGAATATGCTTTTGGATTAAGTGGCATTGTAGACAGTCTTGGAAGGCAGTTTCAGAAAGAAGTTGAAAACTTAGGGCTGTTAGAGGGCACTCAGGAGTGGCTATAAGAGAAAGGGAGTAACAAATGGATGTCTTCACTGGAAAATAAGGGTGTTTTCTCTATGGTGTACACAAAGATAAGATCCACATGGTAGATAATTAAAAGCCACAACCCCTTATTGGGATATCTTGAGGAAGGATGGTTTAGGGAAAGTATTTCTTGACTTTATGTCCCAGTTTTTTGGAGGCAAATTTAAGCTATGTCAATCCAGCTCCAAGCATGTTTCCATGCTTGTACATTGTTATTCAAAACATTTCCATCAGGAGAGCAGACCCGCTTCCTATTCCCTTGCAGCTCTTGCAGATGTTCCCTTGTGCTTGACACTTTGCATCCATTTCTACAAGTGCAGAGTGACAACATTTGTCCAGATGTATAATTAGTATCAACAATACATTACGTAGAGATTTGCTTCCCAGAACTAGATAAACCATTTCAAATTTTCTATGCAAGCATGTGGTTTCACAGAACTGCTCAGGGTAACTTGTGTCCTCTGTATTCTGGGGACCTGCTCAAAGGTTCCTCCTCTGCCTAGTTCATCTGCACATCCAAAGATTATATGAACAGAAACAGTAGCATTGGTTGATTCACAGTTGGCCACTTCTAGAGGCAACCACATGATGTCTGGTTAACTATTATGAGAAAGTAGGGTAGTAGCTGTAGGGACAGACTGTTCTCAGGGGTGTAAGCAGATGTGTGAGGCTTTCTCTACTGTCCTAGCAATTTTATCATTCAAAATCACAAGGAAATAGAAGGTTGGATCCTCTGGCAGTTTCATACATTGCAAGGCCATTGCACAGCCAACTAGAGATCCAAGAGGGCTGTGGCATCATTTGAGAAGAAAGAGGATGTAGATAATTCTTGACTGCAATGCCAAATTGAGATTTCCTGACTTTATTAGTAGCTCAGTTGCTTGAAGCTGTTTCTGGTCTCCTGTATGTCAAACATGTTAGTCTTTAAATTCTAAACAAATCAGATGGTCTCTTTTCAGGGCTGTATAACTTTAAATTGAGCTTAGATGAAGTGAAGAATACAGGTCCATCCATGGAAATAGAAATTGTTCAGAAGTTGTCCCAAAACCCAGAAGTGTTACTAAGATTATGAGTATAATAAAACAAAAGCCATCCAAATGTTAAAATCACACAGCTAACCACCTGCAAAATTGTGCTGCAAATCTTAACAACCAGTTTTCTTGTTTAGGAAATTTCTAGGCATTCAGAGTTTGCTTTATATTCTCTGAGCTCTGCTTAGCCCTTTGTGAAATTGTCTTTCTGTGTAAGAAAACTAATCAGTCACTTGTTAAAACATCTTAGAATGGACAGCAACCACCACTTTCCTCAGTCTTGACTAACCTCCATGTTCCAAATGAAACTACATAAGACAGAAAGCAACACACAGATCTCCATGCTGATTTTTTTCCCCCTAATTTCTTCAAAGTACCCAGAATGAAGCAGCTCTCTGAGAAAACAAATCAAAGTGCTGAAGTACTACTCACTCACTCACTCTATGTGGTGGAGCAAGTAGTCAAGACATCAGAAAAACGCTTGCTATTTCCTTTGCTGACAAACCCAGCTTGAAAAGGTAAAATGTTTGAAGCAACATTTTCAGAGCATTTCTAATAATGAAAATTGGGAACAGTAAATTTCAGTGATAATATTTTACTGGAATGATCTTGTGCACTTCTTGTCTCTGTAGAGGTTTACAGAACTCTCTTGTATGCACAAGAACAGATTGTTAACCTGTGAAGTTATTCCATCCTTTTTCTTTAATCTTACTGACAGCTTACTTCATTGGTTATTATTTTCAATTCCTTGATCCACAATCAAGTACTAAGCAATGTAGAACAAGTTCTAATAACATGGCAGGTACAGTTAAAGTACGTTACATGAAGATACAACTGAACTAGATAATACACCTGCTTGATCTCACTTTACCTATCATGGTCAGAAAGAGTAGCCTCTGTAACTTTTCAAAAATGATTAGCTTTAAATCAAAAAGAAAGCTAAAAAGATGAATCTTCAGCTTTTAAACCGTCTATTCTAATTTTTCTTCACTACACCATGTTTTCAAGTTTAAAAGAGTACAAAGGAAAAAGACTTTCCACAACTAGTCACTAGAGATCAGATCTAAGAAAGGCCAAATATGAGTAGCTGATAATTCTCTAGAAAAACAATTTCCTACCAGAGTAAAACTAGCAGAGCATGCAAGGAGGTCCTGTCAATATTAAGATTTTTAGCTTATTCAATTTTGGAGCCACCGTGAATTGTGTGGAATATCAATCAAAGCAGACTATGAGTGAAAGTAGCCAATGCCAAAAGTGGCTTTCAGCAAAAGGAAACTCCCTATTAAGATTCCCATTAGCTCTTTCCTTCTGTCTGATGATCAAGGTTTAAAATACAAGTTGAAACTATGAAAATAGAATCACGATCAGAAATAATCTTAATATGGCATAATATTTGTTAAATATTAACAGCATACTTCTTTTAAGAAGTTAGGTTTTTATTTCTAGGGATACTGCTTGAAAGGTACACAACTATACTTTGGGAACCAAAATTAAATATTTTCAGATTATTAAGAAAAATTCATATTTAACACACATTTTTAGACATAGTTAAATGCATTAGTCCATTTAAAAAATCTTTCACTCAATTCCTAAGTACACTTCTAGCTTATAACAAATGATTAGCTAGTGACATAAATAAGTTTAAAGGTTCTTGCTGCTTTTAGTATTTCTGTGCCATTTCCATAAATTGTTCATAGGCACCATCTATGAGTACCAAGACAAGAACACTTTCTGAACTTATTGAAGAATCTTTGAAAAAGTAAGTCATATACGCTGATCAGTGTCACTTAAATATTTCTGCAGCTTTCTTTTATAATAACTTGTCCTGGGCAATGGCACAAACTCTCATTATTTTAATATCAAAACATTAAATAAAAAGTGTGACTGAACTTGGTTCTCAAATTTGTTTAATCTGGTTTGGGTGACTATTTTAAACTAGTCATACATGACAAAGAACCTCAGATATTAACAATATTCTACTCCTAGAAACCAAATACTTTGCCTTACTCACCTTCTCACGTTATTCAAATAGAAAGGTTTGGCTACAAACCTACTTTCTATAGTCTGAAAAGTAGGAACACATGAAAAAAACAATGACAAAGTCTCATTGCAGCTGTATAATGAATACTAAAATGAAGATCCATTAAAAGGATGTTATACTACTTGCAAGATAAAAATATCATAAATTAAAATGAAATAGAAAGCACAGTTGTACTAAAGAAGTCCTTTAAAATGAATATGACTTCTGTGTTGTCTATAAATGTTCTAAAAGCCATCGTTTTCTGCTTTGTGTAAATGCATATATTCTCTGTGTAAAATCACAGGAAAGCCTCAATAAAGAAATAAAATGGAGAAGCTGTGAAAAATGTATTCAACAAAATCTTGCAGCAGGAACAGTGTTATTTCAAAGCAGTAATAATAATACTCCAGGTAAGTGCTGCAGTTGAGAGGACTGTACATGGGGAGAAAATAAACTATATACAAAAAAAGGTAAAAGTACACATATACACAAGAAACACAAGCAGTACATGAATAGCTAAATACAGAACCAATGTAATATAAATAAGGAGGGATGTAACTACTCAGAACTTTTATGACCAATATGAAATTTCACCAAAAATAAATAAATGAGGGTCTTTTTCTATTTTAAAGCTGTTAGTTGAAAATACATGACTAAAAAAAAAACACAAACAAAACAACAACAAAAAAAGACTATCTTCTTCACTTGCTCTGTCTCAACAGCTCTATGAAGGCTTTGCCTCAAGTAAACTTTTCCTGATTCTCTTTTACTTGTCCTGATATTAATACTGTATATGCAGGAAGCTGGACAGTTTCATTCATTTTAGACAATACTATTGTGTAAATGTCCACAGTTTCAATGAAAATTTGAACCAAACCAATTCCAGAATGTATCTAATTACAGTGTTGGCTTTCCTATATAATCTCTAGACTCTCCAAAGAGCTGGGAGATGGCTCAAAAGTTTGGGAGCTCTGAAATCATTGTGTGGGAACTAGACGGATTTTTTTTTTAAGATTAGGTAGAATGTTTCTTTCCTCATAAAATGTCTACAGTTATTTTGTGACACACTGATGGTTTACTTTGTGATATCACAAAGAATCAACAGTGTCATTTCATAAGCAGCTGGCTATTCTACAGAAAAAAAAAAGAAAAAGATTTTAATCCAGTTCTGGCTGTTGAAACTCACAAGAGAGAAGAAAGAACTAAAGTCATTCTGAACAAGGACTGGCTTTCTGTAAAACAGTATTTAGACAGCCACCAGGGATATAAACTCACCTTAGGTTTATGTATGTTATTCGCTGACAGCTTATAAGCATTCTGCAATATTGCACTTATTTGATTTTATCTGTTTCAGCTGGCTTTTATTTGGAAGTCTATTTCTAAAGCAAAGTCTGCTACAGATTGGAATGAGCAGTTAAGCAGATGTGGAGAAGGTTCTTGATGGCACATCTCACCAATTTGTTTTCTTTAAAACCAGGAGCATTGGGAAAAGAGTAAAAAAAACAAACAAACCACAAAACAAAACAAAACAAAAGAACACTTTCCTTGGAAAAGAAGCATAATTAAAATGGACATCTTCCTTCTTTAACCAAATCATAACATCAGAAAGGAAAATATGGCCATTGTTTTATTAATACAATGGTTCAGGTTTCCTCACTGTAGTTTTAATCTGCTCTTTTGGATTAGGAAAATAATAAATGTGATTTATAAAACCTGGTTCAGCATTTTCCTTTTTTGCACTACTACATTGTTGACTCAAGTTCAGACTGTGATCCATTACAGTTCCGGGTTCCCTGATCATCTTTTGCAATGTTGCTCTCACTAAACATTTGTTCACTTCTCTCTACAGTCATTTGTACTTGTCTATGTATAGAAACTTTACATTTATCCTGACTGAATTGCTATCAAGTTCCAAATTGTTTGCTGCCTCCAGATACATATTATATGCAAATTTAATAACCTTACACTATAATCATTCATCAACGCATCTGAGAAAATATTAAAGCCTGTCAACCTCAGGACAGACACTTGGAGAACATGATTTGAAACATCCCTCTGCTTTGATTGTGAAATGCTGATAAATAGTCTTTGCACAGTTTTCCAACTCATTACATACCCACCTAATGAAATTAATCTTGTATTTTCCTTGTTTGCCTACAAGAATTTAATATGAAACAATGTCCAGAGCTTTACTGGAATCAATATATGTGATGTCATCTACTCTCCTCCCTACAAGCCCTGTCATGACATAGCAAAGTTAGATTGATGTGATAACTCTTGTTAAGTCCAACTTCCTTTTTTTTTTTGTTCTCTAGGTACTTACCAGTAGTTTGATAATTTGCTACAGCTTTCCTCTCAGAATTCAAGTTAAACCTACTGGCCTATACTTCTCAGGTTCCTTTTTTTCCTTTTTTTTTTTTTTTTTTTTTTTTGATACTGAAATTAATATTAGAACTAATAATAGATAATCAGGAAAGGTTTCAGTAACTAAAACTTCATGCTTTTAGCTTTTGCAAAATCCTCCCTATCCATATTGTTCAAAGTGACTACACGTTCTGAGTTTTCTTCAGCCATTCCCACTGGACAAATTTCATCAGGTCCAACTAATTTGAAAACATGTCTCCAGTGTCTCCTTCCCTCACTATAGCTGGTATTTGTTCTTCTGTTTTACTCTTTTTAGTTCTGCTATAGCCATCTGAGCAGGTTTGACCTTTTAAATGAAGATTGAAAGAAAACAAGTAAATGCTTTTGCCTGCTTGGAACTGTTTGATGTTACATTTTCCTCCCCCAGAAGGAGTCAACTAACAGCTTCCTTGATCTTTCATGTTACAGTTCATATTATTTCTTTATGGAAAGCTTACTTAATATTCTTCTGTAGACGCTGTATTAGAAGTATTCTATTTCATGTCTTGCACATTCTGATTTTTTCCCATGTATTATTTATTGTTCTATCTATTCCTAGATATTTATTTATTTATTTATTTATTCTTACTGAACTGTCAGCCAACTTCTTCTGGTTACACCCATTTCTTATAAGTTATCCAAATTTACATATTGCTACTCTCTTGAAGTCACCGGTTTCTTCCTACTTCATTTGCAGAAGTATCAGAAGTATGTTTTGATTGATTTTTTTTTTTTCTTGCTTGCTTTTTTTCTAGGGGACTTATTCTAAAAAACTCCATCTTTAAAATTTAAAATTCCTTTATTTCAGGAGTTGGCAACTAGCTATTAATATGAAATAATTTGAATACTGTAATACTATTTTTAATGAAATATAATGAAGGGAAACACTTTTGTGTTACACAGATAACATTTTGTGATCATGAAACATTTGCAAATGTTATTAGGGCAATTTATTTCTGCCATGTGTCATCTCTTCAGCAGGAACACTCTGCATGGGTTAAATGTTTTTAATGCAGTTTTGGATAGTTATATGTCACACTCAGAAAATAAAGACTAAACTGTTAGTTCTCTGTTCACTGAAATAATGTAAGAGATCTTTTGCTAAAAATTAATGTCATTTCCCACTGGGACAAACACTATTTGCATGGTTTATAATAAAAACTATTCAAAACCACTAATGTACTTCCTTGAACAGTGAAAGCTTGTGATGCATATTGCAGAAACACCACTGGTGAGAACCACAGCAGCATATAAAAGCTATTATTGTATTGTATATTTACTGCTAAGTTTATTTCCTCTCTGATTTATTTAACTCACCAGTTACCAGTTGCTTTCACTCCTCTGATTGTTCCTAAAGCTTAAGAATGTGTTGAGTTGCTAGCTCAGAGCAATGAGACTTTTTGGCAGCCACATTTTTATTCCATCTGTAAATGTAGCATACTTTCCTGAATAACTATGGTAGTACTTGCCTTGAAAAAGCCTCTTGTCAGTGTAAGGATTTTACTATATCTGTTGAGACTTGAAAACACAAGTTTTCAAGACTACCTACTTGGTAGGTTGCAATCAATATGTATTCACATACAAATGCTGCAATGACCAGAAATGCATGCAAAATAGCATGGTCATGGCCAGGCTGCTCATTGTTAATCCAGCCCTTGTATATTTAAAGCCTTCATCCACTTAACAACCCACTCCCTCTGCACCCACTTGTACTCCCCCCAGTGCTCCTCTGAGCCACATCATCACTGTGGCACACTTCCTAGCCACAGTTCATGATATAACCATCCCATTTCTGTCTTCATTTCTAAACAGATTTGGCATGAAGTTCCCCTTTTTGCAGAACACATTCAGCCAAGATGCATGTATTCTACCTACACTTTTACTCCTTTATCTCAGGCCCACCCATCAAAGGATTTAATTAATGTGACTAAGTTATAAGTTTTTCTATAGAATATGGAATGTCAGACTGTGCTAGGAATCTGTAGATCCCCATTTTACTGGTTGCCAGTTTCCATCTCTGCCTGGTCACTAGCACCATGCAAGCAACCAGAGGTGCTGTACTACCTCAAGCTAAGTCATGAGTCTCAGCAGAAGAAGGTTAAGTTCCTTTTCTCTCACTGTGGGCTGTCCCACAACATGAAGGAAGAATTTCTCACTTCTCAGATCAAGGGAAAGTGTGGAGAACTTGGTGCTCCTCTGAGAGTTTTCAATGCTCAGTAACATCCTGTCAGGTCTTCTCAGACCTAACCCTAAGGCTGCTTCCTAGCTGTCTTATTTTCCTATTTATTCCTTCTCTATCTCCAATGGGGATCTTGTGGATTTCAGTTTTGATCTTGTTTTGACTTGCTTCTTTTTTTTTTTTTTTTTTTTTTTGTTCTTATTTAAGGTTTTGTTTTTCTTGTTCACATCAAATGTCACTGATAGATTATGCCAACAACAGGCATATTCATCTAATTGTGATTTTTTAAAGAATGACTCTGCTTAATAAGCTTTTTACGTAAACATCTTTATCATAAAGACTAAGAAATTTCAAAAAGCACATTTAAGAGAACAAGAAGTTCCCAAAACAAAATAGGGCAATACAATTTACATTCATTGCAATTGGAAGGGAAAAGTATGAAGAAAACAAAGTCTTGTCAAGATTTCTTTACATATGATAACACCATAGACTGTTTTTATTTGCAGAGAACATGTAAAGAATTGTTATTAAATTATTGATCTAAAAATCAATATTTCTTAATATAATAATTTTAGTCATGCATAGGGAATTAATGACTGTTATTGCTTGATATTATATACATGGTACACTGGTATAAAAGAAAATATCAGAGATTAAATACAAAACATACTACTACTATTTTATATTTCTGAATTGCAACAACCACAAGCTTAGCTAGCCTACTTTATTGGTGACTTGGTCTGGAGAAGTGAGCCACCAGTACCTTCAAACCTTACTCTTCATCTCTTCATTTATGTCTTTCAAGTGCCAATGGAATAGATTTTCTATCATGTTAGTGATTGTCACTCAATTTAACATAAGAGCTTTTGAAAAAAATGAGTGATAAAAATGATTTAATTTTTGAGAAACGTAGGGACAAAGCAGAGTTATTTCAAACTTCGTTATCCACCCATGATTTTTTGTCCTTAATCAAGGCCTCCATCGACAGATATTATCATTATCAGAATTTTCCCTTTTCTTCTGTCTTATGATACTTTTATAAGCACATACTGCATTCCTGTTTTTATTACTTCCCACTGAATTACAGTTGGTCATTGTTCCCCAAGTCTATGTGCTTTCTTTTCATTAAGAATATTAGTATTTTACAGTATAAGAATGTCTTTTATTTTATTTGGTCATTATATTTTCATTTTATTTTATTTTCTTAGTTTGTCTTTGACTTTGCAACGTTTTCTTTACTCCCTCTATTACAGCTCAGTGACCTTAATACCATTGTTAAGGTTGAGATTACACTTCTATTCTAAACTCACTTTCACAAGCTTACGACTTTCCCTAGATATTCTTTTTCAGGCTGATTTTTTTTATATGCGTATGCTTTGTTAGAAGTGGATTTTTGTTTGAAGCTTCATAAGCATCATCTATTTGTTTTGAGTTATCCAACATGAAAAGACAGCAGTTCTGCAGCAATCAAGACAGTTTTCAGATGCTATTTTTTTGGACTCTGATAATTGAAAATCAGCTTTGTTTCAGCACTTCAAAATCAGCTTTGATTGTGGAATGGTGGCTTTTCTAGCTCTTTGAAAAGGTTTGGAAATAATAAAGTTTTGCATGTGACTTCATTATTGAATAACTCTGAAATAGTAGTGATAAGGGAAGTTGAACAGAGAATAACCTCTCTACTTAATAATTGTAAAGGATGTTTATTTTCTGTATTACATTTAATTAGATTTTATAAATAAATCCAATTATTTATCTTTAAATCTTTTTAATGCTATTTCCCCCTTACTCTTTAAGGAATGTATGCGTTACGGAGTGCCCAGTCAGCCTGGGTTCAATACAGTATCTGGAAATAGTGCAATAGGTGTACTGAAAATAAATATTTCCCTTGTAGTGGTGAAAAGACAAATATTACCTTTGCTTTATTCCACAGGGATACTGTTGTAATTACAAAAAGTTGTCTGAAGGAGCTTTCGCTTAAAGGTCCAGTATGAAATCCTGCATAGCTGTAATCCCAAGAAGAGCAATGCAAAGCTGTGGACAACTTCTTGTCTGCCTTCAAAGAGAAGATCTTGTGATGTGCAGTGTTAATGCCTAATATCCCTAGAGTTTCTATGGCCTCTCTCTATGATATGCTTGTACCATGTATTTTGTGGACTTTTTTTTTTCTTTTTTTTTTTTCATCACAAAGGGTCTCATAGTCTCAGTAAGAAATCATTTTATGCCCTCTACCTGAAAAATGCTGTTCTATTAAAAGAATGAGCCAAGAGCCTGGCTGACCAACAGAGAACTTACATATTTCAGAAATTAAAGGCAAGGCTGAGAAAGAAATTCCTTGGACATTTCTTTGATCAACTAATGGAGAAAAAAAAATAATAATGAAATGTTTATTAAAAAAAAGTGTCATTACTTGTGAATCCAAAATTGACACGTTTTCCTGTGTTCCTATGTTTGTACTTACATAGAACAGACTTAAATCCCAAATCTCAATTTTGCATTTTCACTCTGACATTCAATGAAATGAAGACAAGTTCCACAAAAGCTGTAAAAAGCAATGCTTTTTTGGGGAAAATAAACTGCTCACTTCACCAGCCTTTGGATTTACCTTTGAGTTGTCCTATTGGGCAGAATTACATCAAAGACATAAGGACATTTTTCTTTTTAGCATTAAGAATTTTGATTTTTTTTTTTTTTTTTAAAAAAAGCTAAGCTAAGTCAGTCAAGAGGTTCATTCCAATCTAAGATCTTATTGTTTGGCTCCTATCTTTTTATTCCATCATTTCTCATTGATTAAGCAGCTCTTGCATTTTACAATAATGCAGTAATACAATGCCTCAGGAAGCCTTCATATGAAAGGCAATAAATAAGCTTACTTTGATTCATATTTATTTTCCATTTCATTTATAAGGAATTTTCTGCATTCAGTCTGTGCTTCTGCTTCCTGTTCAAATTCAGAAAGTTTTTAGAAGATTGCTTAAATGAGCCTCTCATACAATGAGGATCCTGCCTTTAGAGGCTGCCACTTGCTAGTAGCAGTCTTTACTGATTGCATCATTGTTCCCACTCCAGTGACTCAGTGATTTTTTTTTTTTTTTCATACCAAATCTTCCATTAATCCCTAGTTCTCCTAATTTACAAATTTATTCATATACACCTTATCTATTACAAAAGTGTAGTCAGTATGTAAACTGTGTAAGCAGGAAAGCTCAGCTGCCTGTTGTGGTTTGGGCTAGCCTGTCATAACTAGGATTTTTTATCCATTAGTGGAAGGAAATACAGGCTGCTTTAAGATGGTAAATACTTGACAGATACTTTTCTGTCATGTAAAAAGTGTTTCTCTCTGTCATAAAAGGGAGAATATTCTTAGTCTGGGTGTAAGTGGAATATGAAGTCAGAAGACAAAGCTCAGTTTCCCACATGGGCAGAATTTAAAGGATATTTCTATAATAAGAGTTTATTTCTCCTTCTATCCTAATGCTCTTTTCTGTGCATTTCCTGATGGGCAACATGACAAAACACTGTCCCCAGCCTGTCACAAATATTTCTAGTCACTCTTTTGAATAGGGCAGGAATAATGAGAGAAAAAGTAGTTCTATATCCTCTCCAGTCACACACCTCCATTGTATTTAAGGCATGACAGAACTGTGAGTTCATCTCATATAATCTCTTGAGCATGATAAGCCATTAATTATCACTCAGATACTGCTACATGGGGCCCAATTATTTTAATTAAACAAGAGCACTTCAGTTCTCAAGAGACTGAAATCACAGTCCACTAGACAATGCACTTTTTTTGGAGCTGTTTTTCCAAGTCTAGGTGCTGAAATCAATTTACAAAAAAATGTGGATATTTTAACCTGTACACATTTTCACATTTCATCTATTTTAAGATGTATTTTTTTTTCTTTCCATGGATGAAGAAATTTGAAGGCCACTTCAGCTCTGGAATCTTAATATTGAGTGAGGGACTAAGTTGAGTGTTTGGCATCTCTAAGCTCCTAGCTGAAGTTCCTAGCATCTTTACAGGTGACTGTTTGATCTAACAGTTTATGAGGACTACAACTTAGCTGATAAATCATAAAAGCAACTTCCAATGTGATTTAAATCTGACTCATATTTTATCTCAGCCCTCAATATAAAATGAAGCTCACATACTTGGAGTTTTAATTAATTCCTATTTCAGGCATATTGGTAAAACAGGAACCATACCTCTTTTGCAAAACATTGGTCTGCAAATCCCAGTCTGAGCTGGTTTAGATCCATTTGGACCAGTTTTTACCCCTCTAGTCCTAGGTCCATGTGTCCAGTTTTGACTTATCATTACCAGCAATAATTTGATTTTATCCTGCTTTTTTTTTTTTCTAATACAATCTCCCTGACTCAGATGCCATGCTATTCTGCTGTATGTGTTCTCATGCTAGAATACAAAGGCCAGCAGTATCCATCCCCTTATGAGGTAACTACCTCATGTCTACCTTCTTGCTTCTTCTTCCTCAGACCCCACATGACAGATTTTAAATGGTAAAGTATTAGGCGAGTCACAGAATAATAAATCAAGCCGGCACACTGAAGACACTACACAGTCAATAAAAAATATGCAATGTCCATGTACAATAGCCATTTTCCAGATGCTTGCATGATGCAGAAATCAGGGAAAAGAAATACCCTACATACATTAATGTATTCAGAATTTGATCACCTAGTATGGCACATCCTATAATATTCTAGACATCTAGCAGACTAAGTTGATGATGTTTCAATTCTAGGTCAGTTAAATCTGAAGAAAGTCATCTGTTGTTTCCTAACACTGTTTCACCAGCTGGTTCTCCATGATTTGGGAGCTAAAGAAAAAAACGCTTATTCTTCTACCTATTGAATCAAGCACAAGTAATTGATTTGTTCTCTTTATAAAAAGTATTTGTTTTGCTTTTGCTAGTCCTATGAACCAATGTGATCTATGTTACTAATATTGAAAGCATTCCCCAGATTGTTTTATCCACTCAGTGTTGACAGTTGAGCTTCATATCATTCATGAGATCAATGAATTGCAGCACTGCAAGAAATACACCCATTTCCTTTTTTAATTGTACAATGTTCCAAGGCAAAGGTTTTATTAAAACATCTTAAAAAGTTGCATGTCTTTACACTTTATTTTAAACCACATAAAACATTACCAGAAAAAAAAAATAAAAAAAAATTTGTTGGTCTGAAAAAGCCTGTCATATTTCTGCAATGAAACAACTTGCTTAGCTACTGAAGCATAATGTGTCAACAAGATGGAATTCCACTTTCTAAACGCTAGAGCACCCACTCAATAGAAGAAAGCAATACATGATTACTGGTTAGAGCTCATGGTGCAATGCTAGCAACTCAGCATTTAGCAATAATAGAAAATGTCTGTCTCATTTTCATTCCCCTTGAAAAAGCACCCTATATGATCTTATGAAACACTCTGCTGTGAGTTACTTTGTTAATCTCAGCAATATCTTCAGCTATTACCTTATACATGGTAATACATTTCTAGTGAATTTTCTTAAAAGCAAAAAATTAATGACATATGGAAACAGGACAGATACCTGAAATGTAATAATAAAGAGTAAACCTGCAATTTTACTGCAGGTATTAGATAGCAGCTATCTCCTATTTCCATTTTAGCATTTCACAAATGTCTTGTGGTCTTTTCTTTTATGAATTATTCCTCTGTTTTTCAAAACCTCCGAGCCTCTTATTCCTGCTCCTGCATTCACTGCCATTCCCATCTTAAAACGGACAAGAATTCTGATTGCTTTGCACACAGCCCTTCTTCACCCATGACCTTTTATTCATCTGATTAAATAATAAAATTACATATAATGTAATAAAAATTACAAAACAAAACAAATATCTTCAAAGTTTGTCTTGAATTACCACTACTCATTTTTACTATCTTTAAATCTTGAGGTATCTTAAAAGGTGTCTATTTTCTCTTTACATACATTCAAAACTTTCCTGGTGCTGCTAATGAAGAAGCAAAGGCACATGTCTTGAATCAAACACTTCTATCTGTTTACAGATAGTCTTTTAGGTTAGTGAGACTTTTAAACATTTTGAATATTTTAAGAAGGTGTGTCCTGATCATGACAATATATTGCATTAGAGTTAAACTTTACAACAGACTTACAATTTGCAGATAGGGAAACAACTTTTCACTTATAGATTGAGGAACTTTTACAAACTATGCTTTCATATATATGACATAACTTTGAAAAAACATTTCCAAACTAGTTCACATCCCAGAAAAAGTTTAAGCACTCTCACATATTTCTACAATCAAGAAACAAACAACTAAGATAAAAAGCACTGTCTCAGAGAGATAAAAGGACATCAAAACTAACAAAATCCTCATTTGGATTATCAAAACTAAATGAATGAGAATTTTTTTCTAGGAATTTTTATAATTCTGATTTCTCTCCTCAAAACAAAATATTTTCTCCCACTTAGGGTTTGCCTACATGTTTAGTATTATGCTTAATACAGTTATCACTGAAGGTGAAGAATGCACGCTACCAAATGCAAACAGGAGAAAATGAACTGTAATAAAGAGCTTTGCAAAAAACAGGAATGTGTACTGCACTTCCAATGTAACTATTTTAGAGTGTCTTCTATTTTATTAAGTTTTCTGAAAAGACAATCATTAATTCCACAAATACGCTGCAATTGCTTTTGACATATGCTTCCTCAGCTATGAAAGAAGAATACAAGATGAAATCAATGGGAAAAAAATGCTGGGAAGAGTGAAATTGCCTTAGGGATTTTGTCCTATGCAATACAATGGTCTAGGAATTCTGTATAATAAGGAAGATGTGGTATCTATATCTATCAATTTTTTCAGGGAGCTCTTGCAGTCTACAGCTTTAAAATTCCACTTGTCCACCTGTTGAAATTCAAAGTTCCACCTGACGGAATACATCATTTGTGAAATCTTGATATGCTTCAATTGCACTAACCTTACACATCTAGTGTAAGTAATATAGTATTATGATGTAAGAGGTGAAATAACCCTACTTTTTTGCTGTCTTTGCAAGGCTACAAAACTTCACCATTGTACATGTAATCCACTAAGGCTGAGTGCTCATCTGTAGATTGGAGTTTCAGCTCAGGGTAGCCAAATGAAGGGCCACAAAAAATCAGTGATGACAGCTTGTTCCTAAAAACAAAATTCTATCCTAGACCTTAGCATAGTTTAGAGTGTTCTCAGGACTCTCATGAACTATATCACCTGTCCATAATATCAAGAGTCAGGTCTCCTACCAAAGGATTATTAGACCACAGAGGCTCTCTAGAACTACATTTGTCTTCTTGCTTATATAGTCTAAGCTAGGAATGAATGAAGTCAAAGGGGAAAGACTGACAGAGACTCTATCTTCACTGTCTCAGATCCCTCATTACAAGGGAATCTCTTCTTGGATCAGTTGACTGATATTACATGCTGTGAAATGTTTATACCAATGCAAAGCAAGGGCGAGATACAATCACATGTTATTCAGTTATCATTCCACTAAACGATATTAGCAGTGAAAGTTTCCCAGGACAGATGAGCTGTATGTGTACACTCCAAAGCATACTTTTTAATAAGTGAATATTATAAGCCTCCTTGAAGCTCCACTCTAACCTATTTTTAACTCCAAACTTTTCTTTGTAGGAAATAATATCACAGTATAAAATAAAACAAGGTCAAAATGTTTTATTCATAGAGCTTTTGTATGCCTTGATTATTGCAGCTTTTCCTGTACCCAGGACAGCTGGTACAATATGTACTGTCTTCTACATTTTGTTGCTATTTTCTTGTATTAAATATGTCAAACTTTTATATCTGAGCAATAAAAGTTAGTAACATAGGTCTGATGCATAGTAATGTGGGTAGAACAACTGTGTACAAAGGTAATATCTTGGTAAACCAATTAATATGGTTATGACTAATGATAAAAACATAGAAAAAAAATGAAAAGGCAAGAGTGAGGTCAGTCAGTGGTACCACAACATGGATTTGACTGAAGACTGTTTACAATCATTAAAAATATTTCTGTATTTTACCTTCCAAGTCAAAATAAATCTTGTTCTATTTCTTTGCCTGAAAGCCTGAATAGTGCTTGACTGTAAAGGGTACATATAGGGATGCTTAAATTTAAAGCTTTTTCCTCACCTTTTTGGTACAGTTCTATCTGGGGATTTTCCAGGCTGTTTCTGTGCCCCCCATATTGATGTTTCCAAACTTCCTGAGAAAAAGCAAAATTCACCATCTATAATTTTCATAAATGCACTTTTAGTAAATTAAGAGTACTCTCTTAATGTGTCTTGGAGACACATTTATTTTTTCCATGGACATTGGTAGCAGTGATTTTGAATAAAGGGGTTCTGATTCCTCATTTCACACAGCACAGAAAAACTGAGGAAGGCAGAAGGTCTGTAGCCTAGTCTAGCTCAGTCACTTGTTGATTTTTTTTGTTCTTTTATAGAGCTGTTAACAGTCCTTGCCTGTTTGGGACTGCTTCATGCAGCTTCCTCTCTGAATAATTAAAAAGTTGTCTTACCTCAGTCCTTGTTGACCAACTTACTCTCTGGTTTCTTCTCCCTCTACTTCTCTAAAATTGTTTCTGAAAGCCCCTGAAAGTTCTGAAAGCATTTACTGTCTCAACTTTCTCTTGAAAAGCTATCTTTTCTCCCCCCTTTGATCCATCTCATCAGTTAATCAAAAACCTCATCTATTTGACAGTTGTTAGATACCCTTATGCTGCAATTCAGACCTGAGTGATGTTTGTTCTGTGCAGTAGACCAATACTTCTTTATGAGGGCTTTCAGGTGAATAACTGGCCATAGATGTTTAATTTATCTTCTTCTGTGAGTCATCACCTCTTTGAATGTTACCTGAAGATAGAAATTCAAAAAAAACCTGAAGATAGAAACCCAAAAAGAGACTCTACTTATCTAAGTGTAGTTTAAAAGACGACATAGACATTCATATAAGTTCTCCAAATTCACATCATCTTCCTTATTTATTTGCTTAGATGATTCAACGGGAACTTGTCTCTAACCTAAGCAACATAGGTAAATATTGGAAGGCATCTTTTGCTGCCTTTATTTGGATGGACAACAGGGATGTTCTTCATCTTGGACCTTTCTTTGAGCTTGTAAAGCATTGCATAGACTTGTGAGGGAACCCAGAGCTCTGAAGTGTCTGACCCTGGATTTCTCCTACAACAATTCGGTAAAGACCGGAAAGAAAAAGCAAAGCAAAACAAAACAAACAAACAACAACAACAAAACAAACGAACAAACAAAACCTCATCACTTTCTGAATAGAAAACACTCAAAGTGACTATGGAAGATGGAGTGGAAATAGACAGCTTCCTAATTGTCTTGTCCTTGCAGGCCTATCTTCACATTCAATCAGCTTCTTTCTTACCAGCAACTGACTTGGCTATTGCCCTGTGATGCCATGGTAGTCCCTTTCTCTCCCTTGCTCATGTCCATGTGCCACAGTCCCCACCTCTGGGCTGATACCTTCCAGTATTTCAGTGACTTTCTCACCCTGAGCAGGCTCAGAAGCCCCTGAGGGAAGGAGCAATCTCCGCCACCTTTCTCATAAAGTAAAAGTAGTCACTTGCAATACTAAGAACAATTTCTGTCCTATTAGATACCATAAAGATACATTAGACTTCTTTTTCACCTTTTTATTCCATAGCTGAAAAAAATACCTTATCTGTGTAGCCAAATTCTGACTGGAGAGAACAGACACACATTAGTTTCATGAGGCAGGGACATAAGACATGCAGTGCAAGGACCCTCATCATAGGAATTTTTCTGACATGAATCTTACTCAAAGTTATCATTTGTTAGGGGGCAAAGAAAGATACAAGGACACACCTTTTTCACCCCATTCCCTTACAGATTTTGAGGAATGGCCTTGTTATTATCAACATTTGGCTTACAGACCAGCCTCTTGCTTCCCATTTCGCCCTCAGAGCATTTTATCCTGTAATGTTCAAGGCAGTACATAATCCAAGACAAAGGGTGAGGTTAAACTCCAGGCTGTAGATCTGGTCACCAGCAAGCACAGCACAGATTTCCACAGACAGAAACAGAACATTTTGCTAAGCCAGGCGATACATCAATCCTTTATGCTAAGTGAAATTTATTTAAAGAGCATTTGCAGATTCCAAATGATGATGAATGAAGCTGCAAAATACAGTTTGATTCTCATCACTTCAAAGCAGAAAGCACAGTAAAAAATATTTGTGATTTTATCATTTTTAAACAATCCATAATGGTTAATCTGGAAGCATTTCTTTTTGTTTATTGAGTCTTGTTTCTTATTCCTTTCCCACCTACTGCTTTATTTTATTGCCCTATGTCTTCTCAGTGAGTCCAGGGAGCTCTCTGTTCTACATGTACCACTGCATGGTCAGACAGGAAGTTTTACCAAGGTCGACAGATGCTAACCTACTCATAGAAGACAAGTTACTGCTACTTCCTAGTTCGGCAAACAATTATTCTTTCGTGATATCAGTTTGGGGAACATCAAAACTGCAATAAAAAGTGCATTTTCCACAATAAAGACAACAGGAAGAGCATGATAATATTTCATAAATACAGATATTTTCTCTTGTCTTATAGCCTACATAGAATTGGGTAATAACAAGCATAGAAACAGTCACTTAGTACAAACGTCAGTTAGTCACTCTGACCTAACATTTAGTACACTCTTTCATATATAGATTTCTCTCTGCATATTTCTATTTTCCCTGCAGTGTGATTTTTGTAAGGTACCTGTTATTTCTACCGCTAAAAAATCACCGATCCATATGATTTGACCTCTTAGCAAAAACATTTTCAAGTGTCATCAGCTTTTATTTTCCAGAAATCCACCATTAATTGCACATCCTTCCTGTTTGAAAGCAATTTTTATGAGAAAAAAAAAGTCTATATTTCTTTTCATCATATATCCCAAAATACATAAGCAATTCTCTTGCAGTATCACTGACTGGTCGTTTTCTCTATCTCCTTTTTCTCTTCTTATATATGAAGAAGGGTGCCTTTAATATAATAACTAATGGTTTGCTCAAGATCCTGTTCATTTTTGCTGAGTGCTAGGAGAAAAAAGTCAAAGTGCGTTGGGATTGTCATTTGCACAATTTAATTTCTTAGTCTAACTACTCAGCAGCTTCTTAAACCAATTAAAGCAAATAATTCTGGAATGGACACAGTCTGCACGATGAAGTAGTCTTTCCTAAGCCATAGTACTATATTTCAATAGTTTATTGAGCTACAGCATCCCACTCTAGTATGAAGGGCAATTCAGAGTCACTGATGGAAAAGGAAAAAGCATTTTTTTCCCATTTTTTCTAACATCCTAAAATATATATATATATTTTTTCCCACAGAACTAGTAGAAAAATGTATGGTCTTACCCCGCAGCCTAGTCCATTTCCTGTCTCACATACAATTTTCCTCACTCCTGGTTCAGGCAGTAAACCCGCTCCACAGCCGGGAGTTGGACACAGCACACCGCCCATCTGCAGAACGCACTCCTCTGCACCATAGCGCTGGTAGCGGTTGTACTGCAACACAACAGACAGGTGTTAAACTTCTGACAGCACGCAAAAAAAACCCCAAACCCACAAACTTGGACCTTGAATCTATCCCATATAATAGAATCAGCTGTCATAATGTCACACACCCTAAGTCCAGCAATTTGTCAAATATCTCAAACTTTGCAATTCGCTAAATAGGGTGTCATTCCACTCCAGCTCACATCATATGCATCATTTTTTAATTCATAGTTATCCTTTAAGCCACCATAAAATTGTGTGATACTAAAATTAAGAAAATAGTAGATTTTTCCTGTGAATAATGTCAAAAGCTCTTATACTGATATACAGAAATTAATGTAAAAATCATAAATAGAGTTCAGCAACAGATATGCATAAATGCTGTATACACATTGAAAAGAAAACCACAAAAACACACAATATAATGTCTTTGAGCTAAAGAGTTGTAAAAATAGGTCAGACAACTTCTATTTCAAAATAAATTTGATTAAACTTATTGGTAAAGTGATCGTCTTGACATCCATTTATTTTAATGTAAGTTGTGTTTTTTTTTTTTTTTTTTTTTTTTCCCAGGGTCTACCAGGAAACCTTCTTAGATTTGCAGTTTTCATCTAGTCCTATATTGATAGCCTAAAAAGCCATGGAAATGTCTCAATTTTAATGATGGAGATACTGACATACAGGAGTATTGAATAACATGCCAGCATATCCTCAGTGACAAAAACGCCCGCTCTAAAATGACTGATGGCATTGCAATAACTTTCCCTGTTCTAACTTACCCTGCTTTCAAACTGAAATAAGCTGAACTGGTACAAATCATGCTGCATACATGTAAATCACATCCACTGTAGGGCTCTGCACTGGTGCAGTTCCACACTAGTGGCTATATAACCACTGCTAAGCAGGCTTCAGATTCTACTATAAATCTGGCCTAGTGTAGGGTGAAATAAATAAAAGCATTTGGTTCAAACAGCCCCAAGAAAACAGGAAAATCAAAAAGGGCAAAGAAGAAGGGAGCAGCATGAATTTTGTCTGAGAGCAGAATGAATTTATGGTGCTAAAGGAACAAAACAAACTATGTTACAGCACACACAGCAGCATTCAGTACTTCATATACTTTTAACTTGCAGTTGCTCATGAAAATCATGAAAATCCACTTGTTACCTTTTTTTAGGATAACATATAAAAAAACCTTCTCCATCCTGCACCCCTCTCCAAAGAAATCCCCAAAGAAAATTGAAGTAATAGAATCAAATAGCAATAGAACCAATAGTAACAGAACCAAAACCACATACACAAAACATATAAAAAAGGATTTTAAATTATGAGACAAGGACTCCACGGCATATTTTACGTGTGCATTTAAGAAGATTTTTCTGCAAATGTTGAAAATATATCTTGTTACACCATTTTAAACAATAGTCTATGACTTAAAACCCTACAGTACATAGATGTGGAAGTGCTGCATCCCAGAAAAAAAAAAAATGTTTATCAAACTGAAAGTATTCATGTCTGTCTTTTAAAAAAAAAAACCAAAAACAACTCCAAACAAACTTCCTCTCAAAAGAAAAGCAAAATCCAAGGGGAGAGAAAGCCTTCAAAACATCATTCAGTATATGAATGTCTGTCAGAAACTGTGAATTAAAGATCTCAAAACATGCAGATACCAGTATTTTGAGAAGTGTATGAGACATCTCTGCAAAGTCTCCTTGAACGTGAGGGCTCAACAGGTCAGCTGGTAGTCTTTTATATTATTAATATGTTCAAACCTGGAGTAATGGAATAAATATTTACTGTTGGAGTCTATCAATTTTCAGCAACGTTTGGGATCCTTGCACTAAGTATATGCTGAGTGCTCCAAGACATGTCACTGGCCTTGAAGAGAAATATAGAATCACAGAATGGTTTGGGTTGGAAGGGACCTTACACACCATCCAGTTCTAAGCGCCTTGCCATGGGCAGGGACATCTCCCATTACATCAGTTTGCTAAAAGCCCCATCCAGCCTGGCCTTGAACACTTCCAGGGATGGGGCATCCACAGCTGCTCTAGGCAGCCTGTTTGAGTGCCTCACCATCTCCTAAGTAAAGAATTTCATCCTTATATCTAATGTAAATCTACACTCTTTTCGTCTAAAGCCATTACTTCTTGTCTTGTCACTACACTCCCTAACAGAGTCCCTCTCCAGCTTTCCTGTAGGCGCCCTTTAGGTATTGTAAGGGCACAATAAGGTTTCTCCTCTTCTCCATGCTGAAGATATGGTTGGCACTGAAAGTATCCACTGAAAGCATTTGTTGACTTAATTCTTCTTCAGGGCACAGGCAGGACCTGAAGGTGAGGATGGCAATCATTCTGTTAAGAAGCAGCCTTCCATTGTGCTGGATGTTTGCAAGCACTTTCTCCTTAAGGAGGCAAATGCCAGTGACACTCTGGCTGTGATTCTGTCAGCATTCCCATTACAAATTATCAGCTGAAAAAAAAGAATATGCTTTCTAGTCTCTAATCTAAAATAGAGGACATGGATAGATTCCTTTGGACACCTTTCCTTTTCTTTTGATACACAAAAAATGGATGATAGGTAAGAATCAATCTCAATTTTTTTCTCAAGTTTTAGGAAGGAAATGGCCCTTACTGGCAACATGGACAAAGCAGTTGAATTCTGCCCGAAAATTGTGATGTTTTACTGGTTCAGCTCAGGGCTAATCTCAACTAATTCCAGCACTATCAACAGTGATATTTACAATATAATTGTCAAACAAATGGATCAATTTGAAGAAATGAAAAATAATTTAAGTGAATTTGCACATCCTGATATCTAGTTACCAGCTGATTTCCAACCTTCAAAGCCCAAATATGTTCATAAGATGTCATTTTCCTTTTTCCTTGTGCATGTACAATACCTCAGTTAAAATTCAGCAGTCAACTAGAACAGGTAATAGCAAAATGTATACACATTTTGTCATACATAACTTGGTGATTTATACACTGTATTCTGTAATCTGAAACTAAATGCTCTTTACATTAATGTGCATTTATAAACGGTTTGTAAATGACCAAAACACTTACTTATGAATTATTAATTAACTACTTTCATATAGTGTCAGATTATACCTATTAGAGGCATTTTCATATAACACAGCTATACATATCACATGGTACTGATGCAATCAACATGCTTAAAACAAGTCAATCTGCAAAAGCACTTAAACGTCTTTGGAGTCCATGATGTACTCTCAATCATGTCTGGATAAGGTGCTTAAGGATAATCTACCACCACTGGTTTACTTTGCATCTTACTCTTAACCAGAGATTGAAAGTAGGATTCACTTAATTTAGTTTCAGTTTCTGCAGTGATGATGCCTATGGTTGCACAGGTTGTTTAGACTCATTTAACAGAGACAAAAATAGGATGCAGTTCATCTTTTCTCTTTTGGATGCATGCCACAGTATTAGAACTGATCCCTAGAGTGCATTGTTGTATTAACTCTAAAGAGAGCTCAGACTGTTTTCTAGATGTTGATGCCTGATGTTAGGTGACCACCACAACAGGTACTTCAGTACCAATAATTCTGATCCTAAGCCACTGGGCCAAACTATTTTTAAAATCAAAGATTAGGTACGTAAGTAGGTTAGACTGCAAATCACTTCACATAATTTTCTCTTTTCAAAAATTAAACATCTAACCTAAACAACTCACATAGGCTCCAAATACATTGATTGTGAAGAGACAGTTATCCCAAGAATGGAATTTATCCTGACTTAAATGTAAAATCTAAGGTAAGTGGGTTGAATTACCTGTGGAAATGCTATAGTTGAAGCTGAGACAGCTAACTTACGCTAGATATATTATACTTAAAGAGCTGTCATTGGAAGATTAACCTAACTCTTCTGTACATTCCAAATGTTTCACGTTACATGTTACTCAATTGTTAGCAATGTGCCCCCTAGTTAGAGATGCACTCATCAGGTGTAAAAGGGTTTTACATATTACAAGTAGGAAAAATATCCCTAATTACTTTTAGGAAAAAAACTCTTAAAAATGTAATATATGGGAAATTTGACTGAACTGGCATTTGTGATACCCAATTTCAATTCCTGGCAGCCACACAGCCTTCCTGTGGTTTTCACATAAGTCACTTAATCTATGCTTCTCATCAGTTCCCCATTTGTAAAGAGGGAAAATGATACTTGCTGATTTCACTGTAGTGTTGAGAGGTAAAAGCCATTAATAGTCATGAGGACATCAAATACTATGGTAATGAGAGGCATAGAATTACACAGAAATCACCAGCCATCTACTGCTGCTAGAAATCAGCTTTTGAGCAAAGCATGCAAGACATTTATATGCTACTGTAATAAAGGTCTCAGAAATACAGGTAGGTAAATAGTTGCCGGATTCAATATAGAACCATATATTTCAATACTTATTTGGAAAAAAAAATCTTTAAAAATATGATTTACTCCAAATTGCTAGTGCTAAGACAGCTAGATGTATACAAACAAGATAGTCTTAAAACTTTTTTTTTTTTTTTTTTTTTCCCCTATGTTAACAGCATCTTGTCATGAACTTTCCCCTCAGTTTGTGGACTGACCCAGTTAACCCAAATCTATACTTTTAATGTAATAAAATGTTGAGTAGAAAAAAATCCCCTTCTCCACTTTTGGTATTTCAACCACATCATGAAGTTCTTTCATGCAAGCTTTGCTCATAAAGAGTTGTCAAAGCCTTTAGAAATGATTTTTATAAATGATTATAAATTATAGTATGACACAGACATGGAAGCTGAATAGCTGTAACCATTTACTCCCTGCTCCCCCCTTTCCAGATTGGGATGGCATCCCTTGAGTGTTAGAATAGTACCAGGTTTTCAAACTGGAAATTCAATCATTTGATGTTGTAAATCAGGGGTAATATAATTGAAATCACTGGGCTGACAAAGGAATGAGACAGGTTTAACTATAGATTGCTGTATTTTAAGCTTCATTGAGATGCAGATATTAAGACAAACCTGAAATGCACCTGGATGAATAAAGCCCTTGTGAAATACACTTTGTGAACACAATGCTTCCTTGCCATATTATTTAATTTGCAAATTATGCTTTAATGTGATGTGATATTTTAATTTTGTGTTTATACTTTGGGCACAGATTTTCTTTTTCTTTTTTTTTTTTTTTTTTTTTTTTTCCAAATCTAAAAGCATCTGCTCAGTAGTAGCCTCACAGGGAATTCTGGACAAAAGTTAAACAGGTAAAGCCAAAATTTCTAATCTCTAATCTCTAAACAGTAATTTGATTACTTGTTTCTTTTAACTGTGTGTAACGGTCTCAGAGGAAAGAAAATCTACTTTCTGGAGTCAGATTGTTTTTACTGCTTATATAAATCAAATAACCATCTGTGTGTTTCAAAATTAGATTGTGGAGGCTATTAGTCCATAATGTAGACTAAGCACTTTATTTATATGTATTATACATATACAAAAATAAAATTAAATTAGTTACATAATGTAATTAGGCAACTTAATGTACAAAACCCTTAGCATACATTGGACTTATAAAAGTACAAAAAAAAAAAAAAAAAAAAAAAAGCATCATGTTGATGACTTAAAATACAGTTAAAAAGAGATGGACTGATGTGGTTGTACAACCATTACATGGTTCATTGGACCACTCTTAGTTTATTTTTCTTGAGTTTCTGGGTTCCATTTCTGGCCAGGGAGGGGATGTGAAGAACAAGTTCAGAGCATCAGCTCCTTGTTCCCTCAGAAGCACTGAGCACCACAGAGAAGTCCAGAAAGTGAACCATCTTCCACAGGGCTGGAATTTGCCTGACTTTGGACAGTCATAGAAAGGTGGGTAAAGCAGTCTGAAGAAAACACCTCAGATAAAAAAAAAACATGACTGGACCAATGCAACACAATTTATGGACAAAATGAAACTAGAACAGAGAGGAGGAAAGAAACGAAAGACTGCAGTTTTCAGAATGATATGGAAGGTGAGAAGTATGAAGAATAAAATACCGAGAAGAGAGGACACTGGAGAAGGCTGTATAGGTAATAAGACTGAATATATGAGAGGCAATATGATGCAGTGAGGAAAGTTAACTAAGCACAGCGTATGGTTTGACACCATATTAAAAATCGATTGTAAATTTATTATCTTCCAGCAGGTATTCGTGGGATCAGTCTGAATAAACTGAATGTTGGAGATTAACATTCACTTTCTTCTGACCCTTGTGGAGCTTGAATCCACATTCCTTTGTCCCCTACAGATGACAACCATCAAGTCTTGTAACAGATAATGTTGTAAATAGTGCAACTGAGATTCACTGAAGTAGACACTGGCTCCAAAGAATTCCACTTCTCAGGCCACAAGAGTAAACATATGCACAGTCCATGAAAGTAGATCAAGGTCACCCAAGGGGTATATGAAGCCTCACAGAATACTTCCAACTGTAGGGGTTGGAAGGGACCTTGAAAGATCATCAGGTCCAACCCCCAACCCGTGTCGCAAGAATGGGAATCTTGCATGATACCACTACACCAGTCTCACCTGCTACATCCATCTGAGACACTGAATATTGGGACTCAGATCTTCTCTCTGAATTTAATAAAAGCTGTGTGGAAAATTCAACTTTTTTATTTTTTTTTATTTTTATTTTTAGAAACACATTTTTAATTAATAGGTTCTATAGATAAGAAAACAACAGAAATTTGGACAAAACGACTTTTTGTCTGTTTTTGACAGGAGAAGCATATCATTTAAATTAGTTTTGGTCACATATACTTTCTCCCTTATTCCTCCTCCATTTTTTTATTTCAGCTATTTGACCAAAAATAAATTACTCTCACTTCTCTATTGCACAGACAACACGAAGAAAAGGGATAAGAAAGTAGAGATGTCCTGTCTATGACAAGAACTCAAAGAGAACGAAGTCCTGGTAACTCAGAAGAGGCAAAGCTGAGGAACTCACATGGATTTTAGTTACCTCTGAAGTTAGAAAAGAAGAGGGCTAGAAGACATGAAAAGCAGATATAGCATGTAAAGAGAAGGGAGTCAAATCACTGGTCATATGAAATTGCAAGACTGCAATGTATTGTTGTGTAGTTCCAGCCATATAAAAAGAAGGTGTAAAGAATGTAAAGAACATCAGAAGCTAAATGCAATACTTCAGTTTTAGGGAGTGATAGGATAGTGATGACAAAACCAAAAAGTGAGCCAATTAGGACAGACAGACATTGAACAGAAAATTTGAAGAAATGGAGAGATGCATCATTCGCATTGAGATGGTAGCTGAAGTTAAGTGGGAAAGCACTGAGCTGTAGGAAAGTCTTCTCACACAGACTTAAGAATAATTACAAAACAGCTTTGCTTTAGTAATTATGAACTGGAGAAATTATTCAGTGATTTTTTTTTTTTTTAACTGTATGTGAATTACTGAGAGGTGTCTGATACTTTCACACATAGCTTCCAAAAATTCTTCACCCACAATTATTTCAGAAACATTTTGTTGACCACATTTGGCATTTTCCAGCATTAAACTCAGCTGATAAATTAGAACTCTCACGTGATGTTACTTTTTCTTGAATGGGTAGATATCACATCAACTAATTCAAGAATGACTTTACACTAATAATCTGTAACACATATTTAAAAAAAGATCCTCCAGCGAATATTGCATGCAAAAAAATCATTAGAACCTTCTCCTAGCCACATACACATATTGCAAATTCGTTACAAAACCCAAATTAACGTTACGCAATTTTGTCCACATTGCATTCTTTTAGTACTAGATTCTCATATCTCCTAAGGTCACAGCAAAAGCTAGTACAATCCCTCACCACGTTTGATAAACATGGGAATGTGCATCTACAGATTTTCAAAACAGTCTATTCCTTTGCCTAAGTTTCGCCCAACTTACAAGGAAATGTGAAAAAAAAAAAAAAAAGAAAAGAAGAGAGAGAGAGAGAGGGGGAAAAAAATTGTCTCCATGCCAGCTTGCTCTGATTCCAGGGATATAAACACCCACAACATTTCTGAAGAAAAAGTGAGCAGTGCTATGAGCTGCTGTAACAGCTGATAGGAGAGATCTGTTAAAATTGATCATTCCCCTGTCAAAATATCAAGAAACTGGCCAATACATTCTGCAAAGTTGTCAGAGCAGATGATATAGCAGAGAAGCATAGCTATACATTACTTTGCAGCTTCTTTTCTTGCCACTAGCATGTCATCTGCTTCATCTGTTCTGTGACCTGTTGGGGGCACTCAGGTATAGCAGCACACTGCTTTTGCAATTGTTTTCCCTTCCAGCTTTCAGATGTAGCTGCAATTTTATTCATGAATCACAATATTCCATTTAAACAATTAAACAAGGGTAGTTTTTTTTATCACTTTGGGGAGAAGAGGGAAGTTTCTAAGAGAGTCATTACAAGACTCCGTAAGAGTTCACTTGCTATGTGGGTATACTGTAGTGCTAAGGTCTGAACTAAAGTGCTCTCTCTGCTGTCTCTGGAACTGGCTTGTTGAATTACCTGCCTTACACTGCATTTGGACAGAGCCCATATTTACGGCATCTTTAACATATTTTTGTTAGCAGCTTGTACGATCACGACTCATAGAATCATTTGTGTTTACTTGCAGCAGCAGCAAGCCTGGCATGGCAAATGGCTACTGCAGAAGACTGTAACTTTCTTATATTGTGCTTTTTTTCAATAGTTCCCCAGTTAATAAATCTTTCATCCCAATCCTTAATGTATCTCAAGGTACCTATGAAGTGAAGCGGTTAGACAGCAGGTTGGACTGCATCCATTATGCTAGGGGGAAATTATGGATTAGGAATAGTGAGACTGAATTGCAAGAAAAAGCGTAACAGAGCTAAGGCCAGGTAGAAGGCTTCAGGTTTTCCCCTTCCTGAGGCTGCATGGCCAGGAAAGTCTCTTTGCCTTATGCAGACTTTCGTGCACTGGTATTGTCTGTTAAAAGGTGTTACAAAACACACCAGTCAAAGCTGCTGTCTGAACATTTACTGCATCTTTTCCACTCATATAATACTGTAGGAAACTAGAAACTGGGAAAAGAATAAAGATCCAAGACATGAAGAAGCCCTTTCATTTTCACCAGCTCCAGAAGTAGCTTACCTTTGGAGACTTTTCTAGGTCATACTCTTTGGCACCTTTTCAAAGTACCAAGTATCAAGTGGGGTAGCAATCTGTTGCTAAACGTATTTGTGTTGCATTTTAAAGCAATTACTTTGGAAGCCAATTTTATGCGGTAAATTAGGTATCCAAAATGTGTATCATGTACCAGTGGGTCTTGTACTCTTCTATTTCATCACATAGAGTATGATTACCTCTTTCCGTAAAGTCTAAACATAATTCCCTCTTTAAAAACTATATTGATGCCACCAATTAAACCTCAAAAGATAGACTTTCTAGCAATAATGAATGTCCTGTACTGCACATACCTGAGGAAATAGGAGACATGGGAAATTTACATGTCCTTGAGACTACTGAGATTTTAGACTATTTGGACAACAGTTTTATTATCATGGAACTTTTAGCAAATATTAGATTAATCAACAACTCTTCACATTTCAAGTTAAATATAAAGCCTTTTTTTCTCAGTTTTCCTTCAGTGCTTACATTTAGATAAAGAAACAGTTTATTTGGATAGACAGATAGGTAGGCAGATAGGTTTGATTGTATAAGCTTCTCAGCACCTTTATCTCTTCATGACATCAATAAAAATTATATATGCTCAATATTTACAAGAAACAAATATGCAGTAAAGACATGGTGGAGATCACTCCTTTGTATTAGAAACAGTTGATTGACTTTAATTTGACTGAAATTTTGTTGGTAAAAGTAAGAGAGTTGAAGAAGCAGACTTCTCTAAGACTGCTTTAACTGGAACTGCTTTAACTGGAACCTATGAGGACCTACACTGACTATGTCCATTTCAGACTAAAAGGTTCCTTCATTCTATTGGACAGATATTTAGCTGACAGAAACTGGCTGCCTTTTGCTGTAAAAGTGATTTTTTAGTTCTGTTTTAGGGGCATGTGGTAGTTCTTTCGGAGTCACATTCATAGGTTTGAGTTTATTTGTTTGTATGATGATCACTTATTACCTTGTGATAGAACAGAGGGAATTTGAAATTTAAAGGGTTTAGACATTGAGGAATAGCGGTGCTGGTGCTGTAGAATGGCAGAAAGAAAAGATGCTGGGAATTTTTTGTTTTTCACTACTGAAAGGTATAATAGGATTTAATGTTTGTAAGTGATTTGTAAACAAATAATGGATGTTTTTCTCAGCAATATACTCCAGTTTAAACAAGAATTAATACAAGAAAGTCATGTAATGTGGATTCTAAAGGAGATCAGAAAAGATTATCACAATAGTCCATTCTGCTTTTATAATCTGGACTTAAATACACAAGCATTTTAAAAATAAATCAAGTTTGGACATGTAGCAGTAATGTGGCCCTATTATTTCTTGACTGTTGGTTGGATTTGAAGAAAATATATGTAGACTAATAATGCTGAAATTTTAATTAGTCTGAATAAAACAGGGTCATAATTAATTATGATTTTTCTTCTAACTAGAATGAATGATAACAGAAAAAGACATTAAATTTTTTTGAAAAGCAAATGCATAACTAAACACATATGAGAAATAATTAGATAGTCATACAAATAAGGACTTTACCCAAAATTCATTAAGATGTATTTTATTATTATTTTTTACCTTGTTTTTGCACCAACTTCTCCCTAACTGTCAAACTGCATGTTAATTTCAAACAAGGGCTACTGTGGTCATCTCTCATGGCAACAAAACTTTTGTGGGGAGAGAATATAATTGCAAAATCGTTTCATGCTTTTGTCTGCTCACGGAATAATTCAAGTGGCATGGTAATGCTCACTAGTTGCATGGTAATGCTCACTAGTTGCAAAGACATTTATTAAGACTGTAATGATAATCATTGTTTCCGAATAACCTGTTAGTGTAGCTAGTTTCAGAGAAAGACAAATTTTTATAGGTCAGATCCATTTTGTAGAACAACTTTCCATCTGCATAGTTTTATGCTCCTAATGCATAGTGGCAAACATTTCTCATCTGTTTAGGTGTAGGCACTACAAAGAGGAGTAATTTCACAACAAAAGTCAGTAAAAATGCAAAAAATATTCAGAATGGCAAAAATATAGTACTTCATAGCAAGGCTTTATTCATCAAACTCCTCCACTTTGTTAAAGACTTCTCTTATTATTGGACAGAAATTAACTCCCTTTTCCTTTAAAGTTCCTTGTGGTTTACATCATCTCACCTTTGAAGATCACATAAATGACTGTATAATTTAATACTTTCTTAATGTAAAGATGTAGGTGAGTGGAATAAAGAAAGAAAGCATTCAGATTACAAAGGCAATCTTCAGTCTGACATTTCCTAATGTCTGAATTCTTGATGGGCACTCAGCTGTTTTAGCCTTCATTTTTATGTCTACCACTTCCTTTTCTAAAAAGAAAACAGGAAAAAACAAACAAACAAACAAACAAGCAAAAAAAAAACCAAACAAACACAGAAAAACAACACAAGATAAACTTCATCAATTAAATTCTGTTGCTCTGCCAGTGGTTATTATCAAAGCTGGGATCTACAAGTCCATTCTTGGACCTCTACCAGAAGAGCTAACAAATTTTGCCTGGTTCAGCCCTCTCACTCCTACTGTCTCTTGGTTTATCTGTTTCTAATTCATCTTCAAATCTCTGCTTTGCTCCCTCTCCTCCTAGCCCATTTATGTTTAATGGCCTTGGGCAGGCCATTAAACACAGATCTTCTTTTATTTACCAGTCCCTTCCAGCAAGTTTCTTTACCTTGTCCTTACAGTTCTTGGTCCCAGCTTCTTGTCAGACTCTTATCCCTACCACTCTGGTTTCTACTTCTACCATATTTGACCAGCCAGTCCAGTCTCCAGGGTTCCAAGCTTCATCTTCCTCTGCCCTCCATTTGTCAGCTGGTTCTCACCAGTCTTGCAGTCCCATCAATCCCAGTCTTAATTTATTTTATTTCTCCTTCCTGAATCCTCAGTCTCATCAGATTCCTGCTTCCAGTCTTTCCTCTGGCCTACCTGGTTTTCTGTCTTTTTTTTCCATTTCTGTCAGACAAATCCTCCCACATTCCCCTGCATGCTGCTTTCTTGTTGAGACGCTGAGCTCCTGAGGACTTATGCATTTGATTTTTTTTAACAACTGAAGTGGGAGACTGGTGGAGGAAAACTGGAAATCTAGAAAATGTACCAGCAGTCCTACATGTAAGAAAAATATGCCTGAAGGATAGTGAAATAGAAAGGTGGAGCAACAGCGTGTACTAGACAATATAATCTGCTCTAACACCTAAGTGATCATACTTCAAATTAACATTTAAGGACTTTCTCCTATCACAGTCTTCACATATCTTTGTGCAAGTCCCTTGGAGCTAGGTTCATTAACAGATGCAAATATTCTGATATACAGCACAAGCACACTAATGCTGACCTTTCAGGTCCTTGGTCCCCAGTACACACAGCAATTCTATGTTAGGCAGCTGGGCTTCATAACCCACACATTAGGGAAGATACTTGAGGCAAGGACAACTTGAATTTCAGAAGCACTGGGTATTTAAAAATTCAACTTGCCTCTCGACATTTAAGGCTATTTTCTCAATATCTCTGTACATCAATTTAATTATTAATAAAATAGTAACTATGACCATCTTGTGAGTGTGGTAAAGCATACCTCACATGCTTCATAAGATCCCTCCATAGAAACAGTTTTGTCAGTGCAAAGCACAGATATCATGATGAATGAGAAACATACTTTTAAAAGAGACTGGAGGCCACAAAAAGAGATGGATATCAAGTAGCTGTAAATATCAGGCCCTTAGTCAGATTGTTTGTCTATCTGCTGCTTTAGAGAGCCTGTTAACTGCTGTAGTCCAAAGCCGAAAAGCTGTGGCAGGTAGCAGATGTACCAATTAATAACCTGTCAAGGCTGATGGATAGAATGAAAAAAAAATATCACATATATCTCCCGTGTGTTTTTTCCCCCACATTTCAGGTCACTGGGGTTCATGAGACACACTTTGAATCCCTGGAGAGAGACAAAACTGTCTCATTAGTGTCAATCTTTCATGACATTAAGATACTGACTTTGAGATGCTAACTCACCTGTTCTTCTCCCAGAATCCTGAAGTGATGAAGCTCTTTAATCAAGGAATCTGGACAGCCAGCTGTTGGAAAGAAACAAAAACGGGCACTTTAGAGTTCCCTGCCAGTGTGGTTTCAGCTATAAAATACATAGACATAGAGAGGATATAATGTACAGATTACATTAGATTTAGAAGATTAGGAAGATAAGCCATGGTTCTGCGGGCACCAGAATGTTGAAAACCATCCATCAAATAATCCCTTCACATTTCAGAGCACGCTACCAAGAATGCTCAGAAAGGTTATATTCCGTATATTTTAGCCCTTTCCCCAAAGGACTAGAATCAAAAGCAAGATGAAAAGGGCAGCACTGTCTGCCAGATAACGCCAGCCCCTTAGTGTAAGCCAACAAGCCTGTTAAAAGAGGTTCTTACATCAAAACCTTGGAGCTGCCCAAAGCTGAATTCTGATTTACACACCAGGTTTGGACTCATCTCTAAGCATTGTATAGGCTTTTTCCAGTTCCCTGAAGGATTTCACAGGCTCTGCAGGCTCCACAGATCCCTTTACTTTTGGCTGTCACCTACATAATCCATTTCACACAGATGTAGTTGTCACCCACAGGTGCGATACACAAACCAACTACACATGCAGAAGAGAGATTTGCCAGAACTTTGCAATCAGTTTAATGTTCAATGGTTACAGCCTTTCACATCTGTACCAGCCAGAATGAAAATATGTCTTGCTAGATGCTACACACTTTGCTGACCTGTTCAGACTGTGGTTACCTTCCTGGTGATGAAATCCAAGCATGCAACTCAGTTTTGTACACTACTAGACTCACGTCTGGCAAGGGATAAAAATGCAGACTGTGAAAGCAATCTGGGCTTTATTCTTCTTACCGCAAATTGAAGCATCTGCTTGTGAACAGAGAAACTTCCTTAAAAGTGATTAAAAGCAGAGTTCTCCTCAGAACATGGGAAGAACTAAGATTTTTATCAACCTGTTTTTCTGCTGATGTAACTACAAATGGTTACCTCTCACCCTTAATGACTCCTATTAAAAAGATGTAAATGAATTTGGAGACAGTTGTCAGGAAATCTCTGTTAGCACTGTGGCTTCACTCAAAGGCAATGAGGCATGGCCTACATTTACAACTCCTGCTGGCATAGCTGTGTTAGGGATACAAAGGGTCAAACCTTTATACTTGCAAGCAACATAACTAAAAAGGCAAAAATACTGGTTTAGACACATTTGTAGTAGTACAAGTCTTTCAATGGTATAACTTTTTATGCCTAGCAAGCTGATTTAAATGGTATTCTAAACAAATTTTCACTGGTAAATATTCTATCTCCATTCAGAGGAGCTACATACGGAGAATGCACCATCAGCATAACTTCATCACCAAGCCATCCTTACTACTTCTAGCATTATTCTTCTATCCATTTTTAGTGGGATTTCCATCTCCATCTCCCACTTCATCCAAACCCCAAATGTATCAACTGCTCTGTCTCACTAAATTCTTGATCTTGGCCTGACTTGTAGCCCAGAGCAGTTGAACTCTCTGTGTTTTAGACCAGAAATCACTGCCTAAAATACAGTTCCTCTCTCCTACCCTCAAGATCCTGTGTAATTATTTCAAATTTTTCTTTATGTCACTTTTACTGAAATATCGGCATTGATTGTACACTTGTACGCTGCTACAGGAATTTCTAACCATTGAGGATAACTGATTTTATATAGTACTGTATGCTAATCTACAACAGATGCTAACTTTCTAACAATGGCTAAACTTTTTGTTTTTCACGGCTTCTTTCAGTCTCTATTGCTTCTTCTTCGACCAGTCTTTTTCCTCTCTTATCTTTCCCATTTTGTTGTTCACTAAATTCCTTAAGATGGGAATTCCTTTTCTTGCCTAGCAAGATTTTTTTTCTTCCTGCTCTCCTTGAAATTGTATTTTTCAAATGTCTATTTCTCCCAGAAGTCCATCCCATTTTGCCCTCTTCTTGCACAATTATGTAATCATCCTTATGTGAGCTGTTTACCTGTATCTTTTCTTTTTTCCATGATAGAGACTGTTAACACTTTGGAACCAAGAATCTTTGTTAAAAATTGTGTAAAACATATATTAGCATACATATATATGTTTATTATCAGTGTTACTGGTTGTCTACTGATGTACCCTCTTCCCAACTGAGTATTTCTATAACCTATTTTTCACACTTGCCCAATCCAGTTTTCAACCTTTTGATAGTCCAGACTGGATCTCAGAAGATGATTACACAAGAGATCCTGAAGTCACTAGCAAAGAAGAGATATAACTTAAAAATCATGTCATTGCTGGCAAGTTGCACCCCAGCAACAATCAGTTCAGAAAAGTCAAATGCACGTGATATCAAATTATATTGACAGACACTAACAATTTTTCTGTCCTTTCAGAGCAATGATCAAACAACAGTTGGAGGAAAAAAAAAGGAAATAATGAAGACACATGTAAAATGATAAAAGAAGTAAGATAAAAACATCTTCCCTTCTTTTTGGATATTCCTGGATGTATTTCTGATATTTCCTATTTCTACTTATTTATTTATTTATTTATTTATTATTTTTATTTTTATTTTTCCCAGGTCTGTAAGCAGACCTTTGTAAAACATGCTCTAACACTGTGACCTATTTTTACCAAATACCTGTGAGCTTTGAAAAAAGTCTTGGTTGGTATTAAGTTCTTGCATTGTAACTAGAAACAAATTATCATTCCATAAATAAAAAGAGAAAATACATATTCTGTTGAAGAGCATTAAGAACCACTTTACATGACACCTGCAAAAATACCCATATATTTGTCAACTTATACATGCATATCCAAACATACCTGGAAACCTGAAAATTACTACAAACTAAGCACAGCACTGACAAACTGTGCACACAAAATCTTAAAAGAAAAATGTATTTTCTAAGACTCTGATTTGCAACTTGCACTTGCCACGTGAAATAAATAATCCACACTTTATAGATTTATGCTGTTTTGTGGAAACTACTTTGAGGATTAATTTTTATTGCCTTTGTAGAACAGAAATCCTTATATTTGAGAGCCTCAACAATTACTGAAACCTTCCATTTCTGCTTTCCCAATTATTATTTGAAAAAAACCCACAAACATACAAGAAATTTCAACATACATAGGCCAAAACATAGGAACATTTAAATAGACAAGTCAACAACAATTATACATAAGAGTGTTACAAGTAAATGACCCAAAGGCATGCACAATTAATTGCCTTTAATCAGTAGCCAAAACTTGGGATTGAGGATATCTGTAGACTGATAAAATGACAGCTAAAGGGCTTATTATATCACTCGTTTAACTGACATTCAAACCTCTGTGTTTCATATGTTCTTGCCCACAATGGTTGTTACAGGTCTTTGTCTGCTGTGGAAGAGGAACAAGGTGCAAGAACTATACAATTTACCCAAATCTTTATTTATTTATTTATTTATTTTATATACCTCTTTTTCCTCTGACTTACGTATATTGAACCTAGAGGAATAAGACCAATAAATTTAATGTGATGGTTTAGGAATGAGCCTAAGTCTAGGCTCAACCAAGTCATGAGAGGACGATACCCAGTTCAAAGCACCAGCAGCTTTATAAACCCACTGCAAGCAATATCTTTGGTTTATTTAAGCTTTAATTTTTCGCTTAAATTAAATTTAAGCATATATATATTTTTAAATGTTCTATCAGTCCCAGATTATTTGTTTTAATCATGTTATTGTTGCTTGATTCCCACATTGCATTATTATTTCACTCCAAATGATGCACTTATGAATGATAGGTATACTTAAAATTACAAAAAAATATAACTGTACATTTAAAAATTACATTGTGGTATTCTTTTCATAAAGATATAAAGATATTTTTAATCTGTTCCTATAAGCAAATGTATCTCCATGAGAAGAACAAACAAACAAACAAACAAACAAAAAGAACCACAAATTTTAAAAATTTAAGAAGGCTAGCTTAATGTTACCTAGCATCATATATCCTCTGATTTGAACTGCTCTCAACACACATTTTCATCTACACTTGTAATTAAACCATGATTCCAATGACCACCAATTTAATTACCCAAATCTTCACATATTTTTTCTCAAACAGAATTACCTTCTGTTTTTGTTTTTACTTAAAATTATCACTTCGCATGACATGTTCTCCCGTAAGAAGACAGCGGAAAACTTAAATCAACCCTTTAATATTGCATATCCTGGTGAAGTAAAAGCAAAAAAATGACTGCTGTTACAAATACAAATACTAACAGACCATGTAAGCACTGGCACCTCCAGCCCTTCCTGTCTCTGCCTGGCCCCTGGCCCAAGACCCCCACAACAGCCCAGGGCCACCAGCCCCAGCCCCAGCAAGACTGCAACAAGGTCAGGCTCCAGCTCCCCACAGTCCTGCCCCAGCCTGGCCTCAGCCCATCCCTGTCCCCATGGAAGTGCCCAGTACCAGGGCTAGGGCTGTCCCTGAGCTCCTGGGGGGACAAGGGGACAGGACAAGCAGCCAGGCCCTACCCTGACTGATCCATGAGCAGCCTCAACACCCCACAGGCCCTCACAGCACCCAGGCAGTAAGAAATTCTGAACTATATACATTCCCAAGAAGAGAAACAGACAAGCTGCACCAAACTGAAGTGCATGTTGATCATAAATTCATTATTTTTCACCTCCAGGGGTGAACTTTCTCCACAGCCACAGTGTCTTCATTAACTGTAATTACAAGTAGATACACCTTTCCTGTAGGATTATGCCCTACGTTGTAGCTTCTACCATAGGTGTGTAGCATTATTTCCTTCTTTACTTGTGAAGTTACATCTTTCCCCAAATGGTATGGTTCAGTGAGATTCACTTTACTGCATTTGAGCATATAAATAATAGTTATTGAGGGTTGATATATTCATTTCACGATTCCTTTTTAGTCAATAGAAGGAAAAATAAACCTTCAAAGGGTAATTTGCCTTGTCTGAGATAGACCCAAAGGAGGTATCATTTCTGTCCCTTGATTGTGGAGTCTCAGGCAACTAGGTAAGAGATATGACTGACTCTTAGATTTTTAAGGTTAGATAACATTAATTCCACCCAGTGACTCCAATCCAAATAATTTCTGCACATTCTTCATTTTAAGCATATAGGTTTTCCTAGAATGTTTAGCTCCTTGAACTAAACCGAGCACTTATATTATGAACTTTTATAACTTCAATTTTTCTCACTTAAAATTTATGCCTGCTTTAACACTTGTTAATTCTAAAAAGTACGCACCCTTTTGTGAGCTCCGAACACAACCCTATAGGCATATCTATCAGTGTCCTTCAAAGGATGTCTTTCCACAGTGCTAATTACTAAACCAAGCTTGAAACTGAAAAATATTTCAAATACATGAGAGTAACCACTTCATGCGAAAATTCATGGATGTGTGTCTGTTTTTCTGACTGCTCTGAACAAACACTGTGTTTGACAAGCACAAATATGAATAATGCTTCCAATTCAAAAAAGCATATGTTCTAAATGTTTGAGAAAGCAGCACTCTAAGCACTCTAAGTGCTTGCACTATAACAGTGATCAGGGATGTGTCCTGTGGCCTCTTGTGTGTGCACAGCAAGGGAAGGTAATGAGGGAAGCCTGCAGCTCAGAGGTGCTTGTTATAAAAGGACTCCTTCCAGAGCACAGCCCCAGGCCAGCACCTAGCTGTAGTGGGACATGATGGCTCTGACCCCATGTGCAAAGTACAACACAGCACAGCCAGCTCTGCTCAGTAAGAGGCGAGCAGACCAACAAAAAGTGCCCCAGCCCTGCACTGTGAGTGACAGTAGCAGCAATGGTAAGTGGGTAATGTGAAGAGGGAGTCAGGAGAGACTTTCACACAACACAAAAAAGACTCACTGGCTTTGAAATCCTATGATTAGTGTGCATTTGCTTATTCTCTCATTTTCCCAGTCTCTTCCAACCTGTTCAACTAATTGGAATATAGGTGGAAAAAAAACCTTTATATTATCAGCGTCTCTTCCAGAGAAAAGCAATCCCATGCTGGTGACAGTTCTGCCACTCTCATTGGGAACAGAAAATGATTTCATAGGATGAAGTGACTTCATTGCATTTGTGTTAATTAAATGGCTGGATGTTGCAAGTGACCTTTTTTCATTTTTGAAGTTATGTGAACATGAACAAATACAAAACTAAGGAGATTGTCTGGAATGCACAAATATTTTACTAAAAAGTGAAAAATATTTCACAGGATATCAAGTACATAGTTTACAGAACATAAGCACATAAGCCTATATTTGGAACATTGCTTGTGCATCATGAAAGGTATAGAAATGTCTTCTAAATCCTCAAAAATGTGTCATTATAACCATTTTTCAGACCTTTTATTTATTTATTTATTTATTATATTATTATTATATTGTTATATTGTTATTTAACAATCTCAATGAGCAATACTTTCTTAAAATAGTAAGCCACTGGCTTTTTTTTTAAGTGTTATCTAGATCATTTTTGTGTGTAACCAAACTTAAAGCTTGGGTATCATCTTTTGTATAAAAAAGGTTTAATTTTTAAAGAAAGGAAGGTGACAAAACTGTTCTGTGAATAATATGTCATCTCCAGGACTAAGCCTTACATTTTCAGGTCTTAAAATGCATTGTTTTCATGTGGGCACACAACTTTATCTATAGGATAAATTGTTGCTAACCAGCATTAATCGTAAAATCACTAGTCTGGCTCAGGACCCTCTCCTGAAATCAGCTTGTAATCTCTAGGTTTACCTTTTGATGTATTATTAACAAAATGTCTTATTTATCTACCTTCTGAATTCTCTGTGTTGATCATGTATTTGAACACCATTGTCAAACTGAAATTCACAGACCCATTACTTTGGGTCCACTCACACTTTTCCTTCTCCTACCTATTTTGATGATCTATTGTGATTGGGATGGGTGCACTCATGGAACATTTTTCCCCAAGAAAGAAAACTAAATGACTTTTGCTTCAATGGATGGACAGTGGTTGTTTCCTTGCCTAAATATGTGCTTACCAACAGGAATTAGAACTCTTCTCAGGCAGTATAATATGTCTTAGCTATAGAAATATCTCAAAATGCTACAAGAATCATTCAGACTGTTGGACACACTAAAGCATCGGATGATTTTTTTTTTTTTTATAAATACACTGTTGACTGCAGAGACTAATCTGGAGACCACCCTTTAATACCCAAATATCTGATACTGTTCACGTTACAGTTGGTGAAAGAAATAACATTAAAAACAAAAAACTGCGGTAAAAAATTACATGGGGTTCTTTGATTGTGCTCATGCCATTTTGATAACATCAGTTTCCAGATTATATTTTTCTGTACAGTAATTTAGATAAGTAGACAGCAGGGTAAAATGAATGTGCACCTGAAAAGAGTTAGTATTTAAATAATATAGATTCATTCAGAAAAAAATAAATAATGTGTATATATATATATATGGAGATATTTTTAAAAGAAATGAAAATCGACTCCTGCCTTTTTGATGTCAACAAGCATGTATTTAGTTTATAAAGCTCAGCTCTGCCACTGGGTGATCTTAAATTAGAGGGCACAACAAGTGATACTTGCATTTGACTTCACATACCCATGGGTCAACATGGTGAAAATCTTTCTTATAGGTCTTTTGAAGTCTCTGTAAAACTAGGTAGAGCACTTCAGCTCAAACAAACTAGCATAGTAACAGTTAAGTCAATGGTGCTTACATGTGTTCACACTAGTAAAAAAATTAAATGAAATGTAATACTTTTCTAAAAAGACTGTGTGCCAATAAAGGCACAATAAAAGATCAAGTTCCCCCATTTGTAAAGCTTAATGTGCAAAAAGAAATCTACTTGCTTGCTTTTTTTTTTTTTTTTTTTTTTTTTTTTAATTATTTAAGAATTAAATATCCTTTTCTCCTGATTAATAGTCCTGTCACAGTATTATGGTCATTTTCTTTTGTACTCACTGGCTTTTCCAATAGTAGAATTCAACAAAAAGATTGATACTTTATTTTGTCATCAAAATGGTTAGTAAAGCTAACGTTCAAGAATATTTAATGAAAACTTGATTGTCAAGACAGAAAATCTGACAGATATGAGAGATGGTATTTGCCCAGCTGAATAGGCTACATTTTTGTTTGTATGTGTTTCTTAATTTCAAATCATCTGGAGATGCAAAAACTATTCTTGCTCTCCTGAAGTTCTTGTGCAAAAAAAATTTGCACAACAACTGCAACACAGATCAGAAAGGATCACATAAAGTTTGACTACTGGTAGAGCATCTCAGATGGATTAGAGAGATTTTTGTTGGCCTGGGTTCCTCACACTGCATAGGGCTCTGGCTTTTACCGTGCTACTACTCACTGTTTTTTTAATGATGCTTTAAAGCCAAATGACTAAAAGTAATGAACCACATTAGCCATTTCCTCCCAGAGTCTTTCTTTAAATCTTTACAGCAGAAAATATCAGCAGGAATATTGACCACTTCAGTTTAGAACCTGCTTGCTTGTTTGCTTTTTGCGTAAGACAATACTTAAACCAGACTCGAACAAGCAATGTTTGCTCACATCAGCATTCAAACCTTCAATTGTACTGAGCTGCATAACACCAGCATGCCAGTGATTGCTATCTTTGGCAGTTTTCAGTGTATGTTCTGCCACTATATGATAAACTGTCAAAAGAGTCCATTCAAGGGGCAGAATTTCCTGAGAAGGAAATTCAGTGTTGCACAAGAGACTGACTTCATGGTGACCATGTGACAGTGCAAACTTATTTAACTAATAGTCTGTACCATCTGGTTGTTCAATTTTCCAATTTAAATTATAGGCATAAATTCATTCATGCAATTCTCTGTGAAGGCGGTGAGTCAATACTAAACTTGTGCAACAAAACAAAATCCATTCTATCTATCTGTAATGAGAAACTGAACAAGGACCTTTGCTGTTCAAAGACAGCAGCTCCAGAAAAGGAAGCAGACTTCCTTCTTTTAACACAAATACTGTCTTTTATCAAACTGAAGTAAAATTTAAAGAAGCAACATATTTTTTTTTTTCTTTAATTTTTTTTTTTTTATGCTACTTAACTAGCAAAAGTTACTCCTACAATTTCTTCAGAACATCAAAGAGTCAGAAAATCAACAAGTCTAAGGCTACTAATATAACCCAGGAGATTTTTTTCTTTTAGTTGAGATACAACAGAGCTGCTCTAAACTCCTTTTGGAAAGCACAATACCTTCTGCCATACCTTAGTAGTAGAAATCTCATTGTAGAGATCTGGGCTGAAAGGAACTCTTCAGTCTTGATATACTAGGTTTTTAGCTCAATCAGCTCAATTCATGAAAGGTTTTCTCATCTTTTATTCAAAAAGTAGTTGAAATCTCCAAAGCAAACTCTGTTCTCTCAAATTCCCACCTTCATGCTGGCACTGGCCTTTGATGATGATCCTTCCTTTTAAGAAGGCAAGTGAGAGGTCAGGAGCTTTCAGCATGTGGTATAGACTTTATAAGATAGGATATTGTCTTCTCAGGGAAAACCCAACTATTCCTGAATAAAAGTCAACACAAAGAAGAAAAAAAAAAAAGAAAAAAATAAACTTGAAAAATTCCATTTGCCAGCTGCTGAAGGGCAAGTCTTGAAAAGACTGTCAATCCTGAACGCCAGAATTAAACAGGTGCAATACAGAAAATACTAAAAGGTTTCTAAGCTGAAATTAAACCAATGTTCACCCAGACATTTTCCAGCTGATAGCTTGATAATCGAAGTATATTGTAAAGCCCTAGTGCTGAGAATCAGACTTGGAGAGTAAATATTTCTTCTATTCTCCCTTAAAAGTTGAAATAAGAAAACTGTCTTCCTATAATTTGGGGAATGACAGATAGAAAGAACAGTTTCAGCAGTCCTCACTGCAGTAAATTTCCCTCTCTCTCATATTTTACCAAGTGAGTTATTATATACATTAATGTAGAATAAGAATAATGTATATATACTAATGTAGAATAAGCCATTGTACCATCCAGAAAGTTGTGGCCAGATGCCAGAGAACAAACACAGCTTTCCATCTCCTTAATTACTAAATAGTGTTAAATGATATTAAAATGCTATTTTTAAAGGTCATTTTCTGTCCACTGTAGAGGAAAATAAATATGCCAAGCTCAAAATATATCTGACAGTAAATACAAGATGAGCACATGTAGATATCATTCTCTTACAAATGCATAAGCATGCACAAAATTACTACCAGAGAAAGGAGAATGGCAATCAATATTTGGTGACCCAGAAACAGCAATGCCTTCGCTTGCTACTTTTGGATTTCTTTTTATTTTCCCAGGGATATGGCGTCATTCTCTACAAATGCTATATAAAAAATGCTATTCCTTTACTCTGTGCAGCATTTATAAGACTTCAACATCAGCTTGTCTCTGAGAGCTTAGACAAATATTTAAATTGCTACATAAATGACTCAGACTACAAGGCAAGCCCAGGCTACTCTAAAAATAAATGTTCGTGGACAATAAACCCATCCAACCAAATGAGAATTCTAAAAAGCTGTGGAATATATAATGTCTCACTGAACAGAACAAACGTATCTGGAGAAATGGTTATGATTTTCTCTCTTTTGTAGTTTTCATGACAGAAAATCATTTCAAGAATATTTAAGAATGAAGCAATTGTCTAAAAGTGACCTGCAGTCTTGTAACAGAGTTGAAATTTTAATTGTTACCTAATTGTAGTATTTTTCCTCTCCTCAGCACCAGCAATACATGTATGCACATCTTACTGCTCTCTGTGATGGAATATGGCAAAGTTCCACTTCTGAAATGAGGATGGTTTTGCATTTTACCTTAATCAGATCAAATTAGGGCAGGTGGTAACCCTGCAGGCAACACAATTATGAAAAATGCCTGTGTTCAAGACAAACTGTCCTTCCAGTCTTGAGGTCTAATAGGACATCATAGTACAATCTTTTTATATTTTACTGGCAGCTCAGAACACAGAAGTCCCCAGAGGGGGGGGTATAAGCAGCTCTCATTTTTGTCTGTGCAAATCCAGACAAATACATACGCTTTTCAATATTCACTCTAAATAAGAGGTAGCGTGTTCCTGTGAGTGCAAAAGACGGTGTGGAATAAAATCTAAATTTATATACAGGAAAAAAGAAAAAAAAAAGTCACTCTCTAGTCAGGTCTAATTCTAATCCTAATAACATTGTGTGAGACATATTAATCCTGCATTAGAGTCATTCGTGTTTCTACTGTGAAAAAATCTGACAGGCAGGCATAAATACAGGGGTTCACGCTGTCTGTTTGTCTAACAAAAAAGAATTGGAATGACCTGAGAGCTTCCCCAAAGATAGAGAGTTAAGGATTTTTCTGATATTATATTGATATACTGGCCCTATTCTTGAGCAGACCAATAGCTGGCAAAACACATTTGAAATGAGCTGAAAATTTAATGCAAAATTCCTTTCTACGTTAAAGGGATAATACAGCCAGGTTCATTTAGAATATTACTCCTCTGAAGACACCCCAAGCACCACAATAACAAATGTTATATCAAACATGCACTCAGCAACAAATGCAATATGAGTCTCTGTGAGGCAATTTTTCAGTATGTCAGAATTATAATATCACTCCATGGAAACAAATTAAGCAGCACAAGCTCGGCTGTTGGGATCACTTTATTAGCAATGCAGTGTTTTCTCATAAAGAATGCTTTGCTGTGGATCTGTCAATGAACATCAAAGATGGCCAATCCATTTTTATGACACACAACTTATTATTTGCCTATGAAATAAACAAAACACTTTAACATCCATCTCTCTTTCTGCAACACTTCAAAAATACTGAGAAAAGCAAAAAAAAAAAAAAAAAAAAAAAAAAGATCATTTTTACTGTACAGCTGAAGTCCAGTCCAGTGTGTGTGTTTTTTTTTTTTTTTTTTTTTTTTTTCCATCAAGAGGGATAAACGTTTTAATCACAAGGGATAAAACCAGCACACTAATACCAGCAAAGGAATGCTGAACAATTTCTACCTGGTAGAAGAATATCTATTTTTAAATACTCACACAGTTCTGCAAAATATTGAAAAATACTCTGTTCTCGCTAGTCACCATGCTAATACACAAATTGACTGGATTTTGTCCCTCTCATAAGGAGAGAACACAATCCTTGCTAGGTCCTTTTCTGCCAGCTGGGTGCTGTCACGATGGATAGGCCCCATTGTGATCTTGTGGTAGCTCAAAGGCCGCTGCTCTCACTCTGTGGCCATCAGATGTCCAAGGGTGTTACAATCTACCCCAAGATCAATGGCTGCAGTGGACTAGGAACATGAGGGAAGATGGATATGCTGCTACGTAGAGGGAAGGACAAAACCCCCATAGCTGTGTTATGCCATCACAGGCTCATCGGCATGCTGAAGTGAATTAGTGCAAGCAATTTCATGAGATTATGCTAGCAATTTAGTACAGAACAGCTGCCACACCACACTGGAGGATACTCCTTCTAGTCTTTACTTACATGGCCACAAATAACTTCTGAGTTAATCCAGAGCAACAGCATGCATTTTTTATCTTTACCACCTTAAACAGAGATATACTATGCCTTGTAAGTAGGTGGTCTTATCTGACTTTTTTTAAACTCCCTTCTTATACTTCCCTTATGACAGAACTCTGGTATATTTTCATTGAATTAGACAATCTATATGACAGTATTTCCCCTAATATTTGAATTACTGGTCCCATATCTAGATCACGCACATTTTTCCCCCTCTGCTACACTTTTTATCTGTATTATTTCAACAGTGCACTGTATCTAAGCTGTGAGCCAGAATGCAGAATAAACATCTCCTATTTTACTAACTGCAAGTGTGAAACCAAGAGGGTACAGAGCTCAGCTGCAGAGGGTCTCTTGGGTTATGTCTTTTTTTTCCTCCCCTTGGTACAGGTATGGCTGTATCATTCATTCCCAATCAGGAAAAAACAACAACAACAACAAAACTGGTAGGATTCTAGATTCACATAGCTTGGCACTGTGAATGCTGACCTAGACACTGGAGCATCTCTGACCTTGATGCAAACACTGAAGCAGCCTGATAAACCAAGTCAGAAAAGGTGTCACCCCTGGAATCCCCTCTATCCCTTGCCCTCTCTCTGTCTCCCTAATCCCCAGAAGCTCAGGCAATAATCTCCTCACTTTTTTCTTTCCTTTTGCAAAATAGAAACTCAAGTTATTGAAACTTGAGGTTCAGATTTTTTTCTTTCCTCAGGTCATTAAAATGCTCACTTGACTTTGCTTCATTTCAGTAGATCATTGAGTTGCAGTTGTAAAAAATAACAACACTAGGTCTCACCATGTGTATACTTACCTTCTGACACCATGTTAACCATTTTTTCTGTAGAGTACTTCTGAGCAGTCATTTATATGTTAAGTACTGAACTCTGTATCACTTCTACCTTTCAGTATTATGTTGCTTGCTATGTATTTTCCACTTGTGTCTGTTATGTCATGGATCAGAAATTCATTCCTTCTACAAAGATGCCTAGCTCCAGAATACCACCATGCGTGAAATTTCAGAGACATTTTTTTCCTGACTGAGGATGATTGAATAAAAGTATGCATAAAAGCTAAAAGCCCTTAGAATTATTTGGAGGGGAAACTAAACATCCCTTAACCATCAAATCAGCTGGAAATTCTTCATACTGCTCTTCTGTACCAATTCCTGTAGGATTTACTTTCTATTGTAGCTCAGCTCCTGTCTGCTTCAGGAAAAAAGATCGCCAGTTATGATAAATGATTCTGTATGGCAGGATTTAGACTCAGGCTACAGAAAACTATATTTAACAAGACTATCTGATTCTTTTTTAAGGATCAATAATTTATTTATAGGAAGGGGCCTCAAAGGTTAATTTCTAGTGCTTTGGTCACGAAGCTATCCAGCACTCAAATGACTTGTAGGAGACATACAATCAGAACTGGCTAATCCGCATCAGCTTGTTTAAAAAAATTGTCAGATTAACAAATCAATGATACTTACACACTACAAAATTGGTTTCCACTTAAAAGCTGACTGGATTTACACAGTTTACATGCAGCATAAATCCTGTTTTCATGCAATTTAGCAGGGATTCCGGGCAAAGTGATTCTCCTGTCTCTTGTCAATTTACAAGACACCAACTGGCCAGCAGAAATCCTATTGCAGTTTGATGGATGTCTATTGAGGGAAACAGGGGAAGAGAGAAAAAAGAGCAAAGCAGGATTTTTGATGCTTGGCTACAGATTGCTGTCACTGATCATTTTCCTATCTCTGCTTCCACAGCTAACTGTGACTTTCTATTTAGAGAGCGTTTCCCTGCCTTACCGGTTACGCCAAGAAGTATGCCTTGCTTAACTTGTGACACGTTGATGTTACATTCATGCAACAAGTTTTTTAGTCATTTTCCCATTCTAATTCTGCCCCCACCTGTTGCAGTCATTGTAAAAGAGACAACAGTGTGGCTGCCATCAAGCAGGCTGCATCATTGAGTGCAAAAGTTAACTTCGCTCTAGTGAATTCTTTGGTATGAGTATGCACATCTCCCTTCTCTCTCTTTCTCTCCTTTTCTTTCTCTTTTATGAAGCATTATCTAGTTTTATTTTTACTTCTTCTAACTTTTGGAATTTGATGGAGAGTGGGTTGTGGGAACACTACACACTTGAGATCATTAGGACTATATCTACCTTCACTGGGATGGTAACAAATCAACTTACAAAACATGTGAAAGGTACAATGATATTTTTTGTGTGTGCAACGACCATGGAATTAGAAGAGCTGTGATATAAAACTGATTCAGGTGACAGGTGCTTAATCAACTGACTCTTCAACAACTCTAATAATAGTTTCCTAACTTCTTTCTGCACCTGGAAAATACGATCTGAAGACAAACATAAATATTTGCAATAAAAAAATACACCACAGTGTCAGTTTGCATTTTTTCAGTCTTGTGTCTACAGATACAACTGAACTGAAGGTTAATGCTAACATTTAAAGACAGACTGTGCATAATCTTAGAGGACGTGACATTTTTATGTTTCAGGCTAATACTTTGTGCCTTTGTTGTTCAGGAGAGTCTCATGTAGGAAAGTAAGATAATGTCAACAACTATTTCAATATTAAATAGATAAATAAATAAGTAGAGACAAAGGAAAACATGATGGAAATGGCTGAAATAAGTGGCATGTACACACTACAGTAAACAATTTGAGTACGGTGCTGAGCACTGTTCTAATTTGGCCCAATCTACCACAACCAATTACTCCTGCCTCAGAGACTCCTTATCTTAGATTTTCCAAGCCAGCTAGCCTCTATTTCTTGATAAAAGACACAGCAGTATTTCAGAAAACTGCACATTAGATAAAGAAGAAACCCAGTGTTAAAAATAATTGCCTTTTTTTTTTTTTTTTTCCCTAGCTAAGCCAATCCTCCATCCAAATAGTTGAAAAGCTAGATACCTTCAAAGTTAGCTCTCACTAATCCGTCTGTGTTGGCCACAAAAATAATAGGCTTGACAATATTGTAGAACTGTTGCTCTTTTGTAGAACTTAGCATTACTGTCTGCTAGAAAAAGCTGGGAAAATAATCTTTGAGAGGTCAGAAAGAGCTAAAAAAGACTGGATCAAATTGTGCCCTCCACAATACAGGCTGGACATAACACACACTTGTGACACAGATGTGACACAGATCCACAATGCACGGAAGGTAGAAATCATCCAGCCCTGCTTCCTTCTCCTTCTTCAGGGAAAGAAAAGATATCTTTGGTCTGGGAGAAGCTGGAGCAAACAGTGAGTACTATACCTGAAAAAATGTATGGGACCTAACAAAAGATCCATCTCACTCCTGGGTCTGGCACAGGCCAATAGCAGAATATGAGAAAAGCAAAAGAAACAAGAAAAAGAGTTAAATATCTCTGTATACTACCCTTACCTGCAGACTGTAGTTTAGGGATGTCCTGAGATAGAGCATCCTCTTACCTAGCAGCTCCTGGGACTCTTCCATTAATATATCTAGGCACTTTTGTAAGCCTGAATACTTTTGGTCTCTACAGTATCCTCAAGCAATATGTTCCCCAGTTTAAAGTCACTGTGGGTAAGCTTCCTCTGTTTCTTTTACACCTGCTGCCTCATAATTTTATGTGTATTTCTAGATACATAATAATGTTAAAATCCCCATTGATCTTTTGATCTTCTGCATGATTTTGATCTTCTCATGATTTTAGAAATCTCCATCACGTATTCGTTGAGATGTCCCTTGCCAGAACAAAAATAAGTATCTCAATGTACAGAAACCATTCCACACTCACCTTTGTCATCCAATGTTTTAATTAAGAGTTAGCACATTCTCTTTGAGATGCAATAACCAAAACTGCACCTGGTCAGTGGAGAACAGGGTGCGTTCTTGCTTTATAATAGAGAAATAACATTTTGTCATTGTCTCTTCCTATTACATTCTACATTCTTCATTCTTCTACTAACTGCTCAGATGTTATTTCCAGAGGACCATCCAGAAAGGATTCAAAGTAGTAGCAGGTGAAAAGTAGCAGATGAGAGACCAGTGCCATCTGGCTTGCCCTTTACCCTTGTAAATTCTAGGTGATGCCACCCCTGTTTCTTAATCACAGAATCACAGAATTTTCTAGGTTGGAAGAGACCTCAAGGTCATCGAGTCCAACCTCCAACCTAACGCTAACAGCCCTCCACTAAACCATATCCCTAAGCTCTACATCTAAACGTCTTTTGAAGACTAGAAGCCTTACTGGAAAGTGTTCAAAGAAGCTAGTAGTGTCACGCTGACAGCTCTGTACAAAGAATCTTTTTACTCCATCCTTGCTCTTGAGCTTTGCTGAAGTGTTGTAGCCAAGTCTAGGCCATAGTCATGCACCCCATCAACCTGGATCCTGTATATCTAACTTGCTTTCCTGGCAAGTTAGCTTGCCCCTGCACTGGGACTTGCCAGTGATTGCAGGGCCATGGCTGACCCCACAGGATGTGTCCCATTGGCATGGTATGGTTTGGCACAGCCAGGCTCACTGCCACCCCAGGGTCAGCCTGCTTCGCACCTCCTGACAGTACGTAGTAATTGCACAAGACTGCAAGAACACCTACACAATCTCCAAGGAGTTAGGACTCTTTAAACTGTGGCATGAGGTATTAGGCAAGAAAACAAAATGGATGAAAACCTGATAATTGGGAACTAACACATGAAAATGAACAACTAAAAGCTGAACAAACAAAATACCAAGATAGCAAACAAACAGAAAGAACAAAATAAACTACCATTGGTCCCTTCCTTTTCATCTTCTGAAGAATAAATATTCCTCAAAGAGCACTATATTCTCTCTGTAATAAGTAGCCTTGTAATTTTCATTACAAAGATCATGAAATAACAAGAAAATTACAAGGATCATTTTATTTTCTGACAGATTAAATGATACAGGATGTGCAATTCAGTGCTAGACAACGACTGATGTTTAGTGGAATTTTCCCACTCTCCCCAAAGCATGTTAAGTAATGTGGGAAAAAGTGTAATGTAATTAACCCTTAACTATACTATATTTGCAAAGGCACTGTATTCTGCTACATATTGTATATTATAGGAAGCTTCTTTTCATTTTATCAAAGCAAAGAGAAATGGAGACAGAAAGTACTTTTGCATATGTACCTTACAGATCTGGATTTGAAAACTATGAAGAATGATTGGTCTAAACTCTAGATATGATGAGTTTTGTCTGAGTTTCACAAAGAGTAGAAGGTTCCCCACAGCCTGACCTGTGTTCACAGCTTGCAGGAGCACTCACTGCTTATGTAGAGCCTCTGTTGAACTCAGGCAGAAAAATGCTGAGGATGAGACAATTTATCCGGTGCCCTCAGATTTCTTGTCTGTGCTAGGTGATACCAGGACCTCAAACGTATACTGCACCTGACCCATAATAAATGGAAAATGAAATCTCCATTTGTAGCTTAATCTTTCAGCTGCAGGTCCAGCTACAGTTTGTTTGTTGGTTTTATTTTATTTTTATTTTTTCCCCCCATGTACTTATTTTCATTTCTAGGAGCTGTCGGGATGAGCCATTTAGTGATTGAAAATCCTGGTTATGTAAAGTGTGCTGCATATAGATGTGCAAAGGCAATAAAACATTTCTTTTTATTTATATTAAAGTTGAGCTGAAAGCTTCCTTTGAGCTAATAACCACACTGTGCTAAATAGTGGGCAAGGACATGAAATGAAACCTATGACACTGTCATCTGTAAGTCCAGCAGAGGTTGCCATGTGAAAGGGTGGTACAGAATCTGTGGCAGATGCCTGAAGGGAGAGGGCTGAAGCAGTACAAGAAAACTGCAAATACTTCTATGCTATGAATGTCACGACCAATGCAAAACTAGAATTTTAATTCTGTCTGTCAGCATCAGGTGCTATGGGTGTGGTCCCACTGATTTTACATATACAAATACTACACTGCCAAAGGTAATTCTCCAGGTGCACTTCACAAACAGAAAACCATAAGTCCTATGTCTTGCATTTACAGAATTTAAACCAACAATCTGTAGCATACTCAAAACCTGTATTTGACAATGACGAGGCAATGTTGCCATGCAGCTCTCTTGGGAACCTCCACTGAAGGCAATGGCATTTGAAAGTTACAACATCTGGCTGTGAAACCTCACTTTATGACTTTGCAGAGAACAGTCATAACCGCATGACAAAATGTCACTTCTGAATCTTCTGACTTTTCTATGTTTATTGTCAAAACCTTAATAGTATTTAAATATGGAGCATTGCACAGTAATGCATATATTATATAAGATTAAAAATATAATATCTGTCTCTCACCAAGTCTTTTACAGAATATATTAATGTACATTTTATTCATGAGACTGAAGTCTTCTCCTCTTGCGAGGAGAAGCCTTCTGCATACAAGTAAGCTTAGGCAGGATTTTAAATAATAATAATTAAAAAAAAAACCAACAAAACTCTTTATGTTCCCCAAAGGACCAGAATGGTTTAAATTAGCAACTTCAGCATGCTAGATAAATATACAACCTTTTTATTTTTTATTTTTCTTTAATTAATAGGGCTTATTTAGCTGGTTTGCTGTCAAAGAAGAAGTTCTAAGAGCTGGAGCCCATCCACTGCCAGAGCTGAAGCCTGCACAGAAATGCAGAGAGTAGAACTGTGACAAGTTTTGTGCAAGAGATGCCTGTGTCTCCTTCTGCCTCTTTATTGAAAGTGCACAAGTGGTTCTACGCTCTCCTGTCAAGGATGCTGATAAAAGAGCTCTCATATCATTCTTCTGCTCTAGCAATGCAATGGTTTTACCAACCATCTACAGGGCCTGTAGTAGCTCTGTCTTTTAAGTAAATGTTGATAGTAAAGTGCTTCATTGGCAGGATGCAATCTGCAGCTTATTCAGTCTGTAATATTCTCACGTGATAGTTTTGATGAGTCCAAGTTCTGTGCTCAGAAACAAACACCCTGTTTTGCAAGAAAAGGAGATTATCTGGGCAGGAGGATATATTAAAAACCCAGCAACCTAGTGAACAGAGATGAGTAAATGGGGTTAGTTTCACTAAGAAATTTCAAGGTGGGGGTACAGCAAGAGGAGACAGATTGCAGTGCTTAATAGTATGAAGCACTGAGGATACTCAGCACTAGCCAAGCTGTTTTTCATGTCATATTTTCTTCACTCTGCAATCTCTCGGGGCCAGACCCATTAGCACACTGACCATGATGCTTCAACCCAGGCACTGGACTATATCTGCAAGACTGTGGCCTATATTTTCCTGACAGATGGAAAGATATGGGGGAGCTGCCAGGTGAGAGAATCTCACTTGCACAAGGAGGGAGAGGTGCAGGACAAGGTGGCTGTGCTGTGGCACATCTGTGATCAGAGAGACCTCTCTGAGATGATGTAGGGGACTTCCAAGGACAGAAGAGCTGAACACACATCACCCTGGAGAAAATTGCCCCTGTGCAGGGAAGAATTTGGCTAGTCACTTTGTACTTAGGAACAAAGCAGGAACACATGTGCAGAAGAAACTAGTAACAAAGAAAAATTGAGCCAAGAAGTGGTGACAAGCCTGAGAGTGACAAGCTCCACCCCTCCCCCCTCCCACCAAATATGCTAGATACACTAGCTGATGTGTTGCTTCTCAGAAGCATGAAGCCACTCTGTGATTGAAAAAATACCGTGGCTCGTACAAATGTGCTCTATCCTTGTCCATGTTTACCTGGCAAAATGACCTTGGGAAGATCCCAGGGTCTGGAAGCTCTGTGAGTGCTTGTGAAGAGATGGGAGCTCTGGGGTCGTGTCCATTAGTCCTTCTGGGGGAGTGTCAAAGATCAGGCAAAGACAGATATGATCTAGAGGTAAGTACATGGATGCATAGAATGTGCTGACAAAGATAATTGCTTTTCTCAACTAGGAAACAGTATTCTACAAACACAACTTCCCAAACTTCATCTCTTGTAAGTTAAAGAAGTGGCTGAAGCAAACTCAGAACTTCTGGCAATTTCCTTTGAGAACACAGGGAAAACAGATTTGCCTTAGTAAAACCACAGAAAAATGGTTTTAAGTCCTTGACTTACAAGAAATAATAACAAATTTAAGCAGCTTTATTGACAGTATGCACACTGCTGACAAGATCCTTGCCCCTAAGAAGAATTTTGGGCCAATCCATCACTCAAGATGCCCTGTGAAATCCAGTTGATGATGATAGCTGCAAGGTCTGTGTTCAGTGTTTTTCCTTTCTCTATATTTCACGGACAGTTTTTCCAACACTGACATATATTAAAATTTGTGCATCACTCAGTGTATAATAACTCAGGAAGAATCTGAATGAAAACAGACATAGCATGGAAGAAGTATTAAGAAGTATGGTCCTTGCCCTTTCCATCCTTAACTTCTAGAACCAAACAGAGGCTAATTCAGCTTATGGCATGATTCATAGCAGCCTGAGGAATATTTTAATTTTTGCCAACTAAAGTATTTTAAAGATCTTTTGGCATTGAGAGATTGCTAAGGGTACCTTTAACTGACACCCCTATTTTGTTCATACCTCTCTCTAGAGTCCCTAATGGCAGTTCTATAGCTCTGCGCCACCAGTCAGGATGAGAAATCTCAGCTGACTATTCAATATCACCTCAACTTTACAGTTTGATGAGGGTCTGGATATGCTCCATGGCAACATTTAAAAAGAAAAAGAAAAAAAAAAACCAACAAACTGCTGTTGTAGAAAACAGTAAGCAGAGACTACCCGCTAGCAACACAGTATTTATCTCTTATCTATACAAAACATGCAAGTTTACCCATCACTGAGGAAACCACTTCTTCAATCTCTGCAGAAAAGGATGTGCAAAAATTATTTTGCAGATGGGAATTCTTTTTCCTGTGTATTATAGATGACTTCTACTGCAGTGAGATGGAGTCCTCAGAATAGGAAGAGCCTTATGAATTTTTAGATGTCCAAATGAAATTTTCGGATGTGTGTGACAGGCAAGATACAGTAGGAAAGAAAAAGTGACGTAGTGCCATGTTGAAGGTATATAGGCATTGTGTTGAAATAAAATCAAAGTACTATTGCAAGGGGGTTTTCTCTGCATAATCAATAATGGAATAACATTTGTATCACTGTAAGGTGATAAATTATTAAACTTATAATTTAAAAAGAAACACTATTGGAAGGGCATATCACTGACCATAGAGGTCAATAAGCAATGCCAAAATTATAAGGGGTTTAAAATAAATGTATGTTATGAACACAAATACAGAAAAAAATGTATTAAAGATTCATCCCCCAAAGTAATAAAAGCAATTATTGATATGTAGCAGAGGGAGTACACCAAGACTTTGACTAAGTAAACTCTAACTTATATCCAGAAGTCTGATTCTAGTGCATAATACACATGTATATGTGTAAAGAAGTCCTGGGGGCTGTGGTTGCCTCACAAGATTTCTGGATGGAAATAAATCAGAACTTTGCCTTATGTGAACTGGGATTTGATATGACCTTCATGCTGCAGACCTGTCAAGCTGTAGCAATGATGAATGCAATCAGACAGCTATTAGACACTGTTCTAATTTAGACACAGCAAAACCTATTGAGTAATGTCAAATGAAACAAAAAGCAGGACTGGAGTGTGAAAGGGCTTTAGTTCCCTTTAGGTAAAATTCAAAGGACCTTGTAACATCAAGGCTCTGCTGAGCAGTGCATGAAGGCCTTGGAAGTGGTGAGGCAAGATTATTGACTGAATATGGCAGAATCCTGTCACAATCCTCAGAGGAGGTTTAACATTTTTCAGGGATGCTTTGTTTCTGCAAAGTTTTCAGCAAGGCAATGAAAATCATTTTGAAAGTTCACCTTTCCTTTGTTCCCTTGTCAACAATAACTAGATGTTTACTTCTTAAGCAAGATATGTATGAAGGAAAGTATAATTTATGTCAATACCATTTTATCATCTTAGTTGAGATCATATTTATGAAGAACACTGTAACAATGTGTATCAATATCTACATAAGCAGAGAGGCAGGATGACACTGAAAACCTCTCCCCTGAACCTAAACTATTTTCAGTATTTTAACACGTGGTTGAAATTGCTCCCCAAATCCCTCCAAATCCAAACTGGGATAAAGTCAGGATATAAGCCAAGTGTGAAATATACACAAAGCTTTACTATACTATAAAACTGTCATTGCAATTGTCTTTTCACCTAGACACTGGCTCAGAAATGTTCAGTTTTCGTTCTGTACCCTTCTGAATTCACAAGAAAATAGGGGAGGATGTAAGATTGCAAGTCAATTCCTTGTGATCAGATTTTCAGCCTTTTCCAGATGAGAGGAAGTGTCCAGAAGATTCCAGGTCAAACAGAAGCATTCAATGGAAGTTGGAAATCATTTCAGGGAGAAGTTCTGGTTGGGACTTAGGAGCGACTCGACTGTTTCAGTAGTGTGTCCACCACTATGAAACCTGTTCTGTTCCTGCCCTAAGCATAATGGCATAACTGTTAGGATGCAATAAACAACTTTGTGCCAAATGATTGAAAGAAGGTGCCAGCAACTTATTCAGATGCCTACTGAGATCCTGAAAGATCAAAAATCAGAAACAGGTGATGCAATCCTGTGAGGATTACTTACTGCATTAGATACATTGATAATACTAATACATTGCAGTGCAGAGCAGATCTGCATGGACCTGATACAGCTGGCAGAGGCATACTTGAAAAGCACTGGGACACCCCCAGCCTATCCAAAAGAGCAGGTAATCTAAAACGGGGCCAACCAGTCTCTGTGGAAGAGAGACAGAGTTGTGAACAGACAGAGACTCCTTTTTCATTTGGGCTTCAACTGCCTGAATGCTCTTTCAACGACTTGCCAAATATTGCCAAACTAGCCAGAACCCAGGCTTGAATACAGGGAAAGCAAGAATCAGGACACAAAATTTTCTTTTCTTTTCTTGGAAATTATATCTGGGTGAAGAACGAGTCTATCTAAGGGAGTTTAGCAAACTGATTATGCTAAATTAATATTACCAAGACTAATAATATATATAATTTTTGCTGTAGCAAAACAAATAAACCAAACAAAACCCCTGGAAAGAATGGGTATATCTAGGTCACATTCCAGGAGATCAAGAAATAGGAATTGATTTTCAGCTGTAAAATGGGCTCAGGCCTCCCTATAGCAAACTTGGTGATGCATTGGCTCCTTCGGTACTCAAACATAAATAAAACAAAACTTTCTACAGTTAAACTGCCAGAATGGCCCGTGGTGGACTTCTGGTCCATGCGCTCTCCCAAAAAATACCTGGGCATGATTTCAGAGCAAGAACATTTCAAGGGCCATTTCCCAAAGGTTTTCTGCATACAGATGCCCTGTTTTAGAGGCTAGAAGAGCTCTCATAGATGCTTTAATACCAGGCAGCCTTCATGTGCCTGGGTTCTTTTCATTTTTAATTCACTGTTCTCAGTACCAAGTCTGTGGCAAAAAAATGTTACCTCTTTTGTAGAACACCACGTATGAATATGTCCTGAATGATTAACTCCTTTATTCACCACTAGTGTCATAACATAGGAAGAGACACGGACTAAAATAAAGTCAAAGATTCCCTCAACTGAAATCAGAATTAACTTACTATTTAATTCAGTGAAAGCAAAGTTAAAGTTCTCGTTGCCCAAAAATAGAGGAAGAATTAGGCCAGAGAAAAGTGGTTTTGAAAAGCCAATATGGATGTGGTGCTTTGGGAAAATTGTGAATTCTTTTTAAAGAAAATTTCATTCCAAGTTAAGAGTTTGTTATCTGTCAATTCCTATTAGTGAGATCCTATACAACATCACTTGCTGGGATAAGGTTCTCTGAAATCTAGGTTTTGATTTATATTATGTCCTGAGGATTAAAGTATTACTTAAGATTTACAATAATTGCTAGGGCTGCAGGAAAGAGAAGTAACACAAATCATTTGATATAATAGAGCCTCATGTATATGAACTTCTGTATTAGCTTATCATTCAATTGTTTTAATATTCTAGCTCAAAGACTCATATCAAAGAAATTACTAGTCTTAATGACAGTGTGAGTTACTGGCAGTTTACAGATTATTCATTTCAGTGGCCATAAGTTCCCTCTCCTTTGAGACCTTATGAACTTCAACTGTAGAAGATTTATAGCTATACTTTGGAAATCATTACTTAAATTCAGTTAGGACTTATTATCTTCTCTTACAAATTGTTAACATTAAATGGCCTATACTGAAAGGTTTTTATTACAGAGGAGAAATTTACTAGTTTAGACTTAATAAGGGCTTCATTTTCCACCAGACAGCAAATATGCAGCAGAATCAAGTCACATAAGCAGTTTAAATGTTTGCTAATTTCCTAAAATAGCCTAAAGTTAAACTTATTAATTTTCTTATTCTGGAGCTTTCACTTCATCTATTCCAGAACATTTAAATACATGTTTTACTAAAACGTAGCATATAAAACACACAGAATTAACAGTATAAGAGCTGAGTAAGTTTGAATGCTTTATATAATACTCCAGTACTTGAGAAGTTGAGGGCTGTGGAAGCTTCAATACAAAGTCCACTAACTCTCCTTTGACTGCACAGAAATGTTAATGTTATATACATTAAAGCTGTTCAGTTATCTTTACTTTAAAAAAAAAATAAAAAAAAACAAAAGGATAAATGATAACAAAGTGAATTAAATCAAAGAAAATGACCCCAACATACATAACTGGAAAGCAGGAAGGTACTGCTAGCAAAGGGTACTACAGAACTGTTTAATGCTAGGTGAGCATGGGGATGCCTGTGCTGATGTATTTCCAAGAAAAACATCAGATTTGGCCACTTTGTAAATAGAATGAGCAACACTGTAAGTGAAATATCCATTTTTTTCAGCAGGTGATCTCATAGCCCATTTCTGAAAAGCAAGGGGATGCATATGAAACTATTTAAAATGTATAATTTTAAAATAATGTTTTAAACCAGCTTCTTGGAGATACAAGCTGTTGAGTATATGACTGAGTATAATACTTTTGTATATTAACAACTTATGTTCTACATCCATGCTTTTACAACAACATGACTTTTCCGTGACCTTTCCTGCCTATTACAATCCAGACTCCTATGCAAGTCTGTATTTGGTTTGGGGGAAGTGGGGTGCTAGAATTTGTAATGTAATTCTTTAGTACATAGCCAGAGCTGCACGTTTTTAAGGTTTATTTAAAAAATACAAATGGAATGGCTACTACACTGTGACACGGTAACTGTATAAAGGTTGTTACTAGATGCCCTAGCTGTATTTCTCATGTTTTATTTTAAACGTAACTTTACTGCTGAAGTTTCTTAGTTTACAGTGCCTGATTTTGAAATAAAATATAACATCTCCATAATTCAGGTTACTATGAAATGATAACGATTTTACTATAAACTCCACTTCAATGTAATTCCTCTCTTGGAACACAAAATTTGGTGAACAATTTTTGATGAATATTTTACAACTGCTTTAGAAAGTGCACTTGGTAGAAGAGAACCATGCAGAAAGAATCCTTTTAAAATAAATATTTTAAATACACAGTGAAAAATGTCTTGTTAAATTGTAATGGTAAGCAAACACATTCAAAATTTGATTGTAAAAATGTTATTACATAGTTGGATAAAATATATCTCATGCAAACAAAAAATACTTCAAACTTGGAGTAATAAATACTTCCCCAATAATGTTGAGAAGCCATACAAAGAGTGATTTATTTGAAGTAGTTGCCCCAAAATTCAAAAGGCAAAAAATCTTAATAGTTTGCAGACAATTCACAAACATGGAATGAGTAAACTTCCAAAGCACAATTAACACTAAAAAATATAATTTCAAAAGATTAAGCTTAGCCAACAGTAGAAAAGCAACAGATTTTGCTGTGTCTTAAGGGCAGGTTTAATAAATTTATAGCTTAACTGATTCTATAATAACTACCGTGTTGTGATAGTTTAGAAATGTCATTGGATGTTTAAATGTGCAATTAGCATTAGAAGTCAAATACAGTGCAGCTATTATAACAGTAAAATTTTAAAAATTCTCAAAACCTAGGATATTCAAAATGGAAATATCTTTAGAATCCCACAGAGAAAGCTATGCTAACCAATAAGCTAAAATTCCCTTCTACCTTGCTTTTTTTTCCAAGTATTAATAAAGATTCTCATATGTGAGACTACATACATCTTTCAGCTACAGTTTTACAGAACATTCATTTGTCATTTTATAATCAAATCCATATTCAAATGCTGGAATGCCACATAAACTATTCCAAATGTCAGTATATTTCCCAAATTCTCATAATGATTTCAAGATGATACCTGACTCTATTTTTTATGCTTCTTTTAAAGGGAAAGTTCTCATCATACATTATGATCTTGAATTCTCTTTCAGATACCCACAGAAAAACAAAAATTTCCTAGTTTAATTCCCATATATTAACCCATGAGATTAAACCTCAGAATGGATCTTTGAAGATGCTGCTACTTGCTCCAAAGTTCATTCTGCCTATTCAACCCTACTCCATTCTGTTGATGGGATATGCAGGCAAAATATTGAATAAAGTAAATTTTATCTTTGTGCAGTATTGGATAATATTGCACTCTCATAACCCTCACAAAGTATATATATCAGAAAATGAAAGATGTTTCGCTAACAGTCCCAAAGAATATTTACTTGTTATTAAAGTGAATACTGTGTAGAGCTGAAGACAGCTTGCTTGGCATAGTATGCGACACCCTACATTGTTTTTACTTTCAAAGATGATTTCAACACAGTAATGAAATTTTCCAACAGTCATTTCAAATAATATATGCTTTCTTTAACCATTTTAAATGTCAATATTACATGACAACCTGGATTCTTTGAACTACCCATTGGAAAATTTCAGTTTAAGAGAGAAAATAATCAATAATGAATTTATAATGCAGTTAGGATTTGAGGAACCCAATTAAGATTGTTTATCATTAAGCTAGGCATTATCTTGTCAAAATACAAAATAACATGAAATTAAATTCTCTTCCTTCTGGGCATTTTTCCAAAAGACAGATTTGAATAGATCATCCAAAATTTGGAAGACCATTGGGTTCCATCATATCTAAAATGGTCTGGAAGAAACCTGAGAGACATTTTTCCTCCCTTCCTCTTCTTTATATTTTCCTCACTATGAACAAAATAGATTGTAGAATTTTTATTTTTTTTTTTAAATAGATGTGGAAGAAAAAATATTAATTTCTTAATAGGAGCTACTGACCCAGCACTGATCTCCCACCCAAACAAAAGCACATGTGGGCATGCAAAGCAAATGTAGCTACAAGAGTAAGTGTCAATGGAAGAGTCTTCCTAGTTATTGTTCTGTGGAGGTTTGCGTGTAGAACACAGAACAAGGAAGACTGGAAAAAATGGTTACACATAACATCTTTTCATCAGCAAAAATGACTTAACATGATTCCATCCCTGAATGCCTTGCCAAATTCTTTTGCTGCCCCCAAACCATGCTATCACAACTGTTATGAGTAATTCCACATTGGGAATTATATAAGGGGCATGTCCAAATTAAAAATAACAGCGCAAACTTCTCACCACAACCACGTTGGTTTTAGCCAGCTACTTCCTCTGCTTTATATCTTAGTGCAGCCCTGAAAGCTGCATTAGGTCACTGATGGGGATGGCAAGCAGCTGGGAACAGATCCAGAGGCAGAAAGTACAGGCATACCTGAAATTGGCACTGCTATCAAAAACTTAATGGCACGGAAGTATGGCATGAAGGAGAGTTTACAAGATAAGTCTAAGGAAAACACAGCTTTGAGAAAAGCCTAGAAAGGAATATTTTGGGATGAGTGCTCCCTGAAAAGGGTTAGACACTATGAAAAAACACATTATCTTCCACTGTGTCCAAATGAATAGGGCTTTCTTCATAAATTAACAAACTCTCTGAAGGAAGCACTTCAGACTGTCAGCATTCTTTTTTTCCAGCTGGAAAAAACTCATTGGGGCAGGCAAGACAACTGTTCTCCAACTGATTTTTCAATGAAAGTCTATCAAGTATTTCCAAGCATAATCCTGAATTTCACCAATGCCATGTAAAATTGCAGGGAAGGCTACAAAAGTAAATAGAATCACCATGTTATATAAATGCAGTATAGGAAATAAATTCATTATATAGCAGGTCCCGATGGGTGAAATACATCTGATGTATACAATGCTGTAGGCCTTCTCTACGGACTGCCCACATGAAGAAACTGCAGTGGCAAGGCAAGATGTACAGGTTTTTCTGGTCTGTTATCCTCTCAGCCATCACTGCTAGCAAATCTGATTATTGAGAGGCCAGATCACATATGCTTTTTTTCCATTGTTTAAAAATAAAACAGCAACTGAGTTTAGTTCCTGGGCTCAGACTGAATTGTATCAACACAGTTGAAATGGCAGTAAAAAAAAAAACGTGCAGGGGTAAGGTGCAGTGGCTGACATGAAGCGAGGGGAAAGAATGTGAATTTCTCAAGATGTTTTGAACACACCATTCAATCTAAGTACACCCTTACACTAGGAGGACACAGGAGATACAGAATCTGAGGTAAGAGGTCTTAAGTGAAGGGTCTTTGTAAAAGCCATCATGGGCAAAGTAATGTAGCAGGAGAGTGACAGAAAGTCTAGTTTAACCTATGTCATGCAATACACGAAATCTAGAATAAAAAGATGTTTTTTCCCTGGTAGGGGAACCAACTTTTCCTCCCACAAATGTCATTTTCTCTCCTACTTCTACCAAAGTGCTTTAATATACATTCAAAATTTAATCACAGAGTATTCTTTCCAGACTCAGTGCATTTCAGAAATCACTGAAATAATATTTAGGGAAGAGGTGATCAGCAGGAGGCAGTGAAAAGCATCTCAAGACAATAATGAATATCAGAGGTAAGGGTGTTCAGTATGAAGACCGTGAGTCCAGAATAATAACAGCAGTATCTTCAATACTATTATTTATAAAGCATATCAGGTGCAAGACAAGGCATGTGCAGAAGACTTCTGTCTACCTGTCATTTCTTGGCTCACCGTTAGAATCCTCCAATGATTTGGTGGTGTTGTGTCAAGAGGGCAGTTGACAAAGACAAGACTTGTGGAGTTATGAGTATAAATTAAAAAGAACAAACTGTGAAACTTAGAAGATACATTAGTATTCTGACTCTGCCTGCATACAATGAGAGATGTATTTTAAAGGCTAAGAGTGTTATAAATTCTTGTGCTACTGTAAGGATATGTGCCTTTTTAGTGGGTACATGTTTCACTTGAAGCCCATCAAAATGAACAAAGAAACTGAATATTTGTCTTTAAATCTGAATACCATGTAAAATATTGTGTCACACATAATCAGGGCATTCTATTGTCATGTTAGCTGTGAAGGAGTATTACAAAACAGTCAGAGATATCAGTGCTTAAAAGAAATCATTCAGTTTCTGCCATTCTGTTTGTGTGTTATGCTTTGTTGAGTGGAAAACTGTTAATAACCCTTTCCTAAATTAATACTGCTAATATTGTTGTCCATATTTGAGTGAATTGCTAAATATTGTTTGCTTATTAGAACACAGTGTGCAGCAACAGCATTTTATTTTATGAACTGAATGAGTAAATATCTCAGCCTCAGCTCTTTTCTCAAATATAGTGTGTAAAGGGAAATGGTAGAGGAGAAATTCAAATTTAAGAGATGTCATTAAAGCTGCCACTGGATTTGTCAATATTTATATTGAATCTCTTGTGTATGAAATAATGTAACAGGGGAGACATAGTAGAAGGTTGGTAATTCAGGCTACTGGATGGAAACCAACAGAATTGTATTAATATGCTGGACTCCTAGAGATTTCACTGCCTTCACACACTTTTTTTTTTAATGCTTTTTTCCTTTCCACCAAACAAAAAGCTGCGGTAGAGACTTACTCTCAGTTTTACTGCTTAAGCCTACCTACAAACTATACATCAATACAAGACTAATTGTGCATAAAATTTAAATTCCATTGCACTGCGACATAAAAATGCAAAATGCTCCAGTGGTATAATGGTTGGTGCTGAGCTCAATCCAATAAGGGTTGCCCCAAGGCAACTCATACAAATGCAATTATCTCTCACATACTCAAACTGCTTTCTTTCACAACATTACTTTTATTATGCAAATGTATAAATCTAATTTTAATCCGCAAGACCATCTAGAAGATTAAACCAGTACTCATGTCTTACCTTCACTAAGTGTAATTAAAAATATTTTAAAATTTAGTCTTGGAGGAATGATTGTAATGCAAGAAGGAGCTTGATATTGCCCTCAACCTAAATCATGAAATATAGATATTAGAAACAAAATACATTATTTCATTTAATATGCTCTCTCTCTCTCTCTCTCTCTTCCACTCTGCCCTTTCCTCCTAGTGCAAGGGTATTTATTGTCCATATGAAGGTAATGTGAAAATGGGACTAAGGACTAGCTGAAGTCCTTATTTCAATAAAGGAGGCAGAAGTACTGAATATTCATTGCCCTGCAACCTGTGCAATCATTTTGATGACTGTAGTAGTTGCTTTGTGATTAGGAGGCATTTATACTCACTTTATCCGTCTGTGACTGACGATGGGAAGTGCTGAAACAATGAATGAGCCAGACTGGCTGTGTCAGCAAGAAACAAGAGCAGAGTAAAAAAGCCTGTACAGAAAAGTGGTAGGATAAAAAGACAAAAGGGAAAGTGCTGCTCACAGTCAAGTGGGATGTGGAACGGAAGAGACTACTTCTTTGATTTGGTACCCCTCTGAAGGATCTTGTGATTTCTTATGACTTGCCTGGGAAGAGGGTTTATTCCAGTGTTAAATGGACGTACTCCTTCAACAGCAAGAAGGGGGTTTAGAGTATCTTTCATAACATCAGTCTTCTTGGCTGGTGAAAGGGGACAACATCAAGGATAAGAATTGGGAACCTGATAATCCTTACTGAATATTAACAGTTTTTCATGAACCCATGCAAAATATACTCCAATTTGCTCACTGTTATGTTGGGTTATCTGGTTAGGAACTCTTACACGTGCAAAGAAATAACGTACAAGTCTCAGGAACACAGAAAAATGGAGGGATAGACATTTCATTCCACTTATGTTAGAGCTGAAAGAGTGAGGAATCCATTTTTCAATAATAAACAGCGCAAAAGAAAAACTAAAATCATCTTCAGGAATGCTGTGAGCTCCAGGAAGAATGCCAATATGCAAAGTGCAAAGTGCCAATATGCAAAGTGCTGTGGCCCTCATGCAAGAAGTGATCTTCTCTTTTTTCCCCACACACAACTTGTTCTGAGTATTTTCTGCATTTTAAAGATGTGTACAAATCCTTCTGAAATCAAAAGGATCACAATGACAGAAACACACACAAGAAGTTACAATAGTATTTAGTTAGGTATTTTCTTCAATATGATCTTGAAATGCTGTTGACATCATTAGTTTTTGCCTGGATTAAGATGGCAGATTTAAAATGACTTCTACCTATTCTCATTATTCTCCAACCTTGTCTATTAAACTAATTATTTTGCCTCAAATTCTCACTTTGTTAATCTACCCAGTGATAACAATGCAAATCTTATTGCTTATTGCGATGCGACCTTATCACTCTCTATAGGTACATTAAAGGAGGCTGTAGTAAGGTGGGGGTTGGTCTATTCTCCCACGTTGCTGGTGACAGGATGAGGAGGAACGGGCTAAAGTTGTGCCCGGGGAGTTTTAGGTTGGATATTAGGAAGAACTTCTTTACCCAAAGGGTTGTTAGGCATTGGAATGGGCTGCCCAGGGAAGTGGTGGAGTCACCATCCCTGGAGGTCTTTAAAAGACGTTTAGATGTTGAACTGAGTGATATGGTTTAGTGGAGAACTTGTTAGTGTTAGGTCAGAGGTTGAACTTGATCTTGAGGTCTCTTCCAACCTAGACAATTCTGTGATTCTGTGAAATAAAGAGGATTCTTCTCAAATATCAGTAAATATGAAATACAGTTTAAAGTTTAAAACCTAAACGTACACAAAATATAGCCTTTTACCAGTTCAGCTGTGGACATATTTTATATGAAATAGTTCTTGTCAAAATGAAAAACTGAAAACAAACAAAAAAAAAACCACAGTGAAATGCATAGATGGATAACATACATGTATGTTTTGTGCTGATAAAATGAGAAAATTCATTTGTACTACAAGTGCAATGGAAAACATACAACATAATAGATTTTCAGAAGATAGTCTCAGTTGGTGCTTAATATTAATGTCTGCCTAAATCTACTGGCTTTACAAGTTAACACAAATAAGAGGTTGATAGAGGGTTTGGATCTAGAACTGTGAGCATTCCTTCTTGTCCAGAACAAAAATTACTCCAGATCCAGCTTGACATTCACTTGTCATTACAATTAAATCCCTAAAGATCGTTAGCTCTTTATGAATTTTGATTATTATCAAATTATTGATGTTACCTCATTGATCTAAATATACGAGGAAGAAAACAGACTGTTCAAAACTATATGGATCCTTTGTGAAGTGCTTGTGAGGCTCCTCAGTGAATCATAAAAAATTCTGTGAATCATTTAATGACAAATATCTCAGAAAGATTGCTCTTTCTATTTCCCAGTATTGAAAAGTCATCTGGATCCAAAGCCACATGGTATGGAAAACTACATGAACATGGGCCAAAGCATCTCTTTTATGAGGACTGGCTGAAGGAGTAGGGGTTGTTCAGCCTGGAGAAGAGAAGTCATCAGGGAGACCTCATCACAGCCTTCCACTACCTAAAGGGGGCCTACAAGAAAGCAGGAGAGGGACTCTGTCACGGCACACCTTGACAATGGGATAGGACAATTAATAATGGTTTTAAACTAAAAGAGGATAGATTTAGATTAGATATTATGAAGAAAATCTTTTCTATCAGGGTGGTGAGGCACTGGAACAGGTTGCCCAGAGAAGCTGTGGATGTCCCATCTCTGTTTAACACCAGGCTGGATGGGGCTTTGAGCAACCTGGTCTAGAGGGAGGTGTCCCTGCCCATGGCAGGGGTTTGGAATGAGATGATCTTTAAGATCACTTCCAACCCAAACCATTCTGAGATTCTGTGATTCTATGAGCTCTTAGCTATAGTAATTTTTTTTTTTTTTTCTTTTTTTCCCCTCTGGGTATTTGAATTCATTGAGTTGAGGGTAGTGATCCCAGAAAGAGGAGTAATTTCAATTTTCTATACAGCAGCTACAAAACTAACACCGAAAATCCACACCTATGTAGTGTCTCTAGTCTTAAAGGGATGTTGAGAAGCTGGAGAGGGTGGAGAAATGATCCACAAGAATGACTAAGGAAGGAAGAAAATTTCTGATAGTGACAACTGAAGAGCTTAGTGTGCTATTCTTACCGAAAAAGAAGATTGAGTGCTTACTCGATTACAAAGAGTATTTTTTTTTTTTTTTTTTTCATGAGAACAAAACACTGGATAGTACATGATACTTTAATCTACTGGAGAAATACTTTGTGAGAACTATTGATGGAAGCTGTGGCCAGACAAATCTAAATGAGGATGAAGCACAATTTCTTTTGCAAAAAGGTGGCTGATCAATCTCGTAGACCAAACTAGCAAGAAAACTGGTGCTTCCTTTGTGACTTTTCAGTACAATTCCAACATCTTTCCGAAGGTTTTACTACAAAACCATGAGATCAGAATACTATTTCTTGTGGTTACAGTTCAAACAATGTTTTGTTTCAGAAGCTGATTTATCTCCCATGGGGAAATAGCATTTCCTGGCAGTGAAAACACTGTGACTCAGCTATATCAAAGAGCAAAAATACAAGAAGTCCATGAAAGACAGCTCTAAGGAACAATTAGAACATTCAGCTAGCATTTCTGAATGTACTGTATAACCTATCATTACAAACTTAGAGAAGGTATGGTTAATACTAAGTGCTTAAAGGCCTCATTAGTTCTTAGAGTAGACTCAAAGTAGCCAAGTGAATAGCGAACATTTTCCTCCTTTGCCCATTTACTGTTCCTAAAATCTAATTGGATATTTATATTTTAAATGACTGATATCAGACCAGGGGAGCAGACAGGTGACCTAAATGAGAAGCGTGTTTATAATCCACTGGACCTTTGAAAAGATGAACCTGAAAAAAAGACCAAATAACTAACCAGCAAAAGAAATGTGCCAGGATAAACCTGGTGGTCTCTCTTTAGACCTTCAGACCTTTCAGCTTTAGCACTGAAAAGAGATACTTTGTCACATGGAAAACTGTACTGCTTTAGAGTTAGTATCAAATAGAACCTAAGTGTTCAATCTACACCCTCTATTTTTTAATGATCTAGAAATCATTCCTTCCTAAACGTCCTGAATTGTAGACTAATCTATCTTCCAGTTTTCTTGTTGACCATCAGGATTCTTTTAATTTAAAATTGTAACATTAACATGTTAATTGAAAGCACAGCTCTATAGACCACCTGAAGACCATTGTTCAGCTGGGCCACTGCTTGCCTGTTTACAGATTAAGAGCCACTGTCTTAGTCCAGGTTCTCAAATTCTCTCAAGACCTACAGCCTCAGAATAGAAGGTATCCTCAGGGCTAAAAATGTGGAGTGTTTGAACCTGTCAATGTAATGAAGTCATTTTCACTTTTTATGAGACTAAGGAATAAAGTAATTACCAAACCTTGTGAATCCTTTAGCCTTCAAACTAGGAAAACAAAACAAAACAAAAACAAAACAAGCAAACAAACAAAATTCTACTCATAGATTACTCTGATAACTACAGGTACAATGTTGCAATGATTAAATAAGTGACATAATACAGTAGTGTAAGAAGGAGAAAAATTGGACTTGACATACCTTACTGATTGGAAATCTTGTCAGCTAGTGTGACAGAAACAGGAATGGTTTACATTTCACACAACAGAAAGCATTTTTAATTGGCTAAAAGATGATAAAACACGCTGCCTTGCTATGTGCTAACCTGTTGGTTTGAAAAATATTTTAAGTGCTGTGAAATTATGGTGAAGATGTTTTAATGAGGATTTTGGAGGCTAGACTACTCTTACACCAAAGATTCTGATAAGATATGTACAGTCAATGTAACCACAGAGGATTTCAATAAAATATTGAATTAAATAGGTCACTGTGAACTAAATGATGTTACAGATACAGAAGGGAAAAAAATTTAAATATGTTGCTCATTAACCAATGGAATAAAGCACCCAAAAGCTATTTTGAAGCATCTGTCATTTAGACAGTTCTGTTTGTTAAAGGGCATGTTTAAAAAAATAGCCCCCTAGAGCTCTTAATAAAATTGTATTTTTAACAGCTATTAGTTACCTTGTTCTGCCAGGCCAAAAAAGCTGTAAGTATGAAAGGGATAACAAATTACTACCAAGATCTGGCTTCATAAGAATGTTTCTTTAGCTTTATAAAAAGAGAGTGTTAACTCTAATTCAAAATTTTCCCTTGAGTTTGTTTGTGACTTTCTGTATTAAATTTACCGTGCCTAACAGGAGTCAAACCTTACAAAAGTACTAAGTGTGAATTAAATGTTACCAGTCTCAGGATAATCTGATGGTCAGCAATCTGTTCTTACAACATCCAAATTGGACAAAAAACAGTGGTGCTTCTGAATCTTAGCATAGTCATCTATGAGGAATATTTTGTCACTACTGCTAATAGAGCATTTCTCAAACCTGACATACAAATACATGCACATACACAGGTACCTATAAGGAGTAGCAGACAGAAGAAAGAACCGAAAAATAAAGACACATGCATAAGCTTGAAATTAAAGTTTAAATTACAAAATACAGTACAAAATTATTCATATAAATATTCTGAAAAACCTACCACAAAGGGACAAATTTAGTATAAATTATTAAGGACTGATTTTTTCTCTCTTTTAACAAATTCAATTTTAACTTTACTTTTTATGCTCCCTTACCTTTTTAAAGACAAAGTTGGGATTTTTTCTTTTTAATATATTTGCAGTGAAGAAAATGGGCCCTGTAAAGTGTCATTCTCTCCAAATTTACTTGCTACACTCTGAAATATCACTCTGAAATATCAGTATGTAAACTTAAAGATAAAATACAAGAAACATAGAATTCAAAGCAATTGATTGTATTCAAAAGCATCTGAGCAAGTTTGGTTGAAGTGTCTACAGCAGAGTTCATGCATAAGCAATATCATCCTTGGTTATTCATGGACTGTATATACTTTTTACTGTCTTCAAATCTGCAGCCATTTCTCCCTTGTTTGCATCTTATGTTAAGTGCCAGCTTTCTGGCTTCTGTGTTGCAGTCTGTACTACTGTGATAAATAACAACATGTTTCTAAAAAAATTTGTTAAAAATTATTGTGAAACTGATGAGAACCAAGCTTTATACTGCAGAACCTAGAACTACATTAGTTTCAAAAAAAGATATAAGAAATAGGTTTTTAGCTAATCCTCAGTGACATTGGGCTAATTATTCTCAGCGTTATCATCCAGCATAATCAGAGCTAGAGAAATACACTTACAGAGAAGTTTTTTTTTTTTTTTTTTTTTTTGTTTTTGTTTTTAAAAGCAGGCATGGGGAATCTGGTTGGAAAACAAAAACAAAAACAAAAAACAAACAAACAAAAACTAATTTAACTTGAACATTTGTTGTGTTTACTCTAATTTCTATAATGCTCTTGTGTACAATGCTACATTATCCCACTGCTGCATGAGCTGGAAAGCCATTCTATTTCCCCATCAATTACTGTAACACCTGCATATACGCTCAGTGGTGATAGTATATCCATCCATTATTTCCTTAATACCTCAGTAAGTTTATTCGTGTGCAAAGCCAAAAAGCTTCAACACTGAAAAATGCAGGAGAGAGCTTGTTAAATGTGAAGTAATGGCATCATGTCTATACCCTGCCAGCCAGCCTTAAAGTTTTTCTAGGCACAAACCAAACTATTTTAAATACTGGTTACTATCTGCTGGAAGAGAAATATAGAGGTCTGATCTCTATTCTGCTTGATCCCAGTTCTTCTGTTTAGTACGGGTACTGTAATAGTGAGGACAATTTCCACAGAGGGAAATTGTGTCAAATCTCAATCTGCTACAGTACATTAAATATTGTAGGTTTAATGCTGAGTCCTGTAGACACTAGCACAATTTCCTTTGATGTGATATTTAATAGGATATAAAAGTGTTAATATTTTGAGTTGATGAATTTGTGTTTTGCTTTCAGCAGCAAACAGTTATGAAAAGTTACAGTGGTACATTAGTTACAGTAATTTGGTTTTGGAACACAAGCAGAAACAAATAAAATCCATTAACAAAGCCAATAGCTATAACCAAAGCTAATAAAAAGGGCTAAAGGCAATTTATAAAAATGAGTCTTAAAATGTCTACAGAGGAAAGAAAACTTAAAGTGGTCTTAAAAGTAACTGAAACAATATTGTTAATTCAGTACTTTAGCTAATCCTTTTCATTTTTAAACCTTTAATAACATATATAAGTAGGGTAATGCACAAATTCTATTTGTTTTTCTTTACATTTATTTACTTAAAATATTTATAAGATTTTTGTTAACAGGCATCAAAAGTGTCAAATAAGCCAGTCAAGATATATTAAAATGGGATTCGATTTCCTTATAGTTCTAAAAAAAATAAATCTAGGTCTTTATTCATCTACAAGCAATTTTTTTCCTTTCATTGTCAGAAAACAACAACAAAAAAGGTAATTCCATGTTGATTTGCATGAATTTTTGTATGGTTTCCTTTTTCTAACTCAATCCTCTCCAGATATATCTGAAAATCTATTTTAAGAAAACATAGTTAAATTTTGCTGAAATTTGGTACTTTGAATGATATAGCTACTTAATAGACCTCAAGGAAAGCCATTCAGGATACCAAAAGTGAGAAAGTCTTCAGATTTTTATGGGGAAAAAGAGGGATTTAGGATGCAGCAGGGAGGACTGCCCATAGACCAGAAGTTTTGGTAATTTATAGCAGATTGAGAAAACCTGATTCATAAAAGCGTGTTTTGAAACAAATTATTTTCTTGAATCCGATAAGCAAAATACTGTACCATTTTCACTAGTTGTCATGCAATGACAGAGTGATTGTTGACTAGGAAATGGGCTCAGGGACATTGGAAACATATCATTACTGATAAGATACATGGCTTCATGTTTCACACATTATCTGGAATTGATTCAAGATACTATGGGTTACAGAAAGCACACTAATGACACATTGCGTGTAGCCAGTGGAACCAAGCCCATTAGCAAAACCAGTCACCACACAAATTTAAGAGCAACATACACTGGTTCTTTGCTATGGGTGGATTAGCTTTCCTATGGGAAATGAAGAACAGTACCATTTTATTGCCCTGGGGGACTGGAACCCACAGCATAAAATCAAAACTGGGTATAAGTGGAAGTAGGTTCTGGCAGAGGCATTTGCCTCCATTAACTAGCAGAAAAATTCAGTTCTCTCATCTTAATTGCCATAACGTTAAAAATGTCTGCGTGGGTTTCTCTACACAAGGAGGATAAAGAGCAGTAAGCTGCAGCAGATCTGTAAACACCCCTAATCCATTTTGGCCATGAAACAGTTTACTCCAGTTTGAAAAAACAGTTTGAAAACCACAGTAGCAAATGTAGTTTTAGGGTAGGGGCCTAAAATTTTGCACATAAAAACCTTGCGAGGACCATGCAGACTGACAACTGTCATGGATATAATTGCCTACTCTGTCTGCTCTTCTTATTGTCGAGTAAAAGTAACAACCTAATTTTCCTATGGGGAAAGACACTTTCGGTTACCTGTACATAGGCAATAAGTGCAGAAGAGCCAGTAAAATCCCGTAGTATTTTATGGCACAATAACCACCCTCTTTGAATACATAAACCTGATCTATATCCTAATCCTAGCTCCTTGGTTACAACACCTAGAGCACAGATTTACTTTCTCTGTACTTCAAGATATGACATTCCTGTTCATTTGGTTATAGACTGGTTTGAAGGTAGTATTGCAAAGACAAAATACAGTCTTTATAATTCAGGCTTACTATTTTGTCTGATCCATGCCTATTAAGTCAACTAAACTCATAAAAGTGACCTCTGTCTATGGAAAGAGATAGTTAAGGACATGAGCAGCTTATAATATGAACAGAGATTTAAAGATCAAGAATGCTTATCTTAGAAGCTGAGTAAAAGTGCCCATGATAACAATACCCCAAAACTATACATGTTACTATAAAGCAGAAGGTAGCACATAAAATGAACAGAGGAAAACATTCTTTTGAATTGAGAGGACAAAAATGTAAAACAGATAAAAGAGGTTATTTTTCAGACTGCATAATTATGGGATAAAACTTTTATCATGTGCTACCATTTAGGCTCAGGGTTAAATTTAATTTGGATTAGGCTGAGGTATTTGGTAGTATTTTATAGGAATTTTGTCTAGGGCAAATCTCTTCAGAGAATTACACCCACTATGCAGTGCTGCCTGTGCTGTTTTTGGGGAACGCAGACAGGGAGGTATCCATCCTTCTAAAAAGCACCTGGTGCAGAGAGTTGACAGAGAAAGAACAGAGAGCTAAAACTCTTACTTTGTTCCAGTGTTTGAATCTTGCATTTCTATAATCTTTTGCAATATCCAGTTCCTAAAAAGTTTTGCTTTTGCACAGTTCACTGTAGATTCAAGAATAATTGTTACTCTGTGGTAGCACAGTAGCTACTGAACATACACACAAAGGCCCATAAAATTATTTTAAAATACTGTGTGCATGTACATACATACAAATGCAAATTATATATATAACATGTATAGCATTAAATGTACATAGCATTAAATGCTATGTCAAGTACTTAAATATACAGGTGTGAATATATGTACATGTAGTTCTCAGTTTCCATGAATATTCATAAAATGTCATCATCATAAACGCAGAATGTTCTTCATGCTATATAGTTTAAAGAGAAGATTTTCTGCTCTCTGGCAGGGTTCAGGAAATTTGCAGCCCTACATCTATGTAGCGAGTGGGGTTTTGAAAACGCACCTGAATAAAACTCAAATAATGAGCTTTTCAACTTCTGATGACCCAAGAAGAAACTACAGAGAAACACAGAATGTCACAGTTGTTATCCATTTCTCCATCATTTTCACAGTACAGAACTGGCTCTTCGAGTCAGTCTGCTGCTCTAAGAAGAACAGAAATTTATCCAAGAACAGGACTTGAATGTGACAGCACAGCTTAAGACAAAAACAGTATTCCTTTACACATATTACAATGAGTGAAGGCTGTCACCTTCAGACACTATCTCATCATTTACAGCTCTGCCCTTTTATATAGAGATATTTGTCCTTTACATGACAGTAGCAGGATGCAGGCAAAGAGCACATGGGAAATCACTAACTTTTAAAATAACGTACTGAAGTTTGATACTACACTAAAAGAAAACACAGTTTTATGATCAAAATAGTAGCCACTGGAAAAAAAACAAAACAAAACAAAACAAAACAAAAAAAACAAACAACACAAAACAAAACAAAAACAAAAAAAAACCTGTCATCATAAATATCAAGTAGTTTACAATTTTAATCTATTACTATATAATAATACCACATTTTTGGTTCACATATATAAAACTTCATAGATACAGGAGAAGACTCCTGTATCTACTCTTACATTTGGATTTCCAGTGACTGGTGTCCAGAGTAGCTAACTCTTCTGGAGTAACTCACCTTAGGAAAGATTAGAAGATTAGAAAGATTAGAAGAAAAAAGAAAGAAGAAAGAAAGAAAGAAGAAAGAAGAAGAAGACTCTCACCTCCCCCAAAGAAACAAACAGCAACAAAACAAAGAAACAAACAAAACCCCCACAACCAGCTTCAATATTCAGAGCAACTCCAAATTCATCTTGCTAGATATAACAACGGCGGAGGTGAAGTAAAAGTAGGTTCCCTAATCAGGGGGTCCTGGGAAGCTGGGAATATAGGGGAAGGGACTACTACTTATTAGCTTTCAGGTCTCAGAAAACCTTCATTTGAAGAAGGAAAAGAAGGAAAAATAGTCCCTGAAACACATTTTTGTGTGTACCTCATTCTGTCTATTATTGCTGTATGTATATTGCTGCAGCAGGGCACTGGGGTGAGCAGTCTTGCTTTGAGAAGCATCAGGTACAAGGTTTTTATGTATTTTTATTATCTATAGCCTGGCATGAATGAAGTGGAGACAAGGAAAAGTTGGTTGAAGGTGCTAGCTGTTGTTCCCTTGCCTACATGTTGATTTCTGTAATGAACGAGGTATCTCTATTCTCTTGCACTGGTGATAGGCTTCCTGAATGTTTTCAGATCTCAGTTTAAAGCATATGTATGTCATTCTGCTAAATGAAGGTGGTATTTAAAAAGAAATTACAGGATGCTATTGTTATTGGTATTGTTATTCTTTCTTTCCAGAGGCTCCAGGTACTCGAAATTCTCACTGGAGCTCTAAATGTTCAATTCCCTCAGAAAAAAAGTCTAACAAATAAAGGTTAAGGATGTTCAACCCATGAATTGTGTTTACATGGCAAGGTTTTGGTAGCAGGGGGCTATAGGGGTGGCCTCTGTAAGAAGAGCCCGGAAGCCGCCCCATGTCAGATAAGGGCGTTTCAGCTACCTCCAAAAGGGACCCACTGCTGGCCAGAGCTAAGCCTGTCAGTGATGCTGGATGGGCCTCTGGGAGTGCAGATTTAAGAAAGGGAAAAAAACAACCCTGCTGAGCAGCTGGGAGAGAAGAGTGAGAACCATCCCTGCAGACCCCAAAGCCAGTGCAAGTGGTGCTCCAGGTGCTGCAGCTGAAGTTCCCCTGAGGCCTGTGGAGAGGCCCCTGGTGGAGCAGGCTGTCCCCCTGCAGCCCATGAGTCCCACATGGAGCAGATCTCCACGCTGCAGCCCATGGAGAGCCCCCGCAGGAGCAGGCCCCGGGCCGGAGCTGCAGCCCGTGGAGAGGAGCCCCCGCAGGAGCAGGGGGTCTGGGGGGAGCTGCCACCCACCCGTGGGGGACCCGTGCTGGAGCAGTTTGCTCCTGGAGGATGGATGGACCCCATGTTATGGAGCCATGTGGGAGCAGTGCTTGGAGAGCTGCTGCCTGTGGGCAGCCCCTGCAGGCTCATTTTGGGAAGGACGGCATCCGGTGGGAGGGACCCCATGGGGAGCAGGGGCAGAGAGTGACCATGAAGGAGTGGCGGAGACAGTCAGGGACTGACTGCAGCCCCCATTCCCTGTTCCCCTGAGCTGCCTGGGGGGAGGAAGCAGAAGAGGATGGATGGTAGGGGAAGATGTTTTTAGTTTGTTTTTAGTTTGTCACCGCTCTAGTCTGCTAGTGATATGCAATAATCTCCCTATACTGCCTGTTTTGCCTATTATAACTGGTGAGCAATCTCCCTGTCCTTATCTCAACCCTTGAGCCCTTTCCATTGTATTTTCTGCCATTTTTCATTTGAGGAGGGGGAGTGAGAGAGCATTTGTGGAGTTCAGCTGCCCAGCTGCACAGTTCAGCTGCCCAGCTG